>NW_026042336.1:885000-1485000 GCF_023856365.1 Brienomyrus brachyistius | reverse complement strand
CAATCCTACCTTATACTATTCTATCTCATATTACTCTATCCTAACCAGCTTATTCTATCATATATTAGCCACTCCTATGCTACCTTATCCAATTCTATCTTACCTTTAGCCATTGCTATCCTACCTTATTCTATTCAATCATATCTTAGCCATTCATATGCTACCTTATTCTATTCCATCCTATCTTACCCATTCTAATCCTACCACATGCTATTCTATCTTACAATTGGCATTCCTATTCTACCTTATCCTATTCTTTTATATCTTAGCCGTTCATATCCTATCTTATCCTACACTACACATTCTTATCCTACCACATCCTATTCTATCTTGCCCTAATCATTCCAATCCTACCTTATACTATTCTATCTCATATTACTCTATCCTAACCAGCTTATTCTATCATATCTTAGCCGTTCCTATGCTACCTTATCCAATTCTATCTTACCTTTAGCCATTGCTATCCTACCTTATTCTATTCTATCATATATTAGCCGTTCATATGCTACCTTATTCTATTCCATCCTATCGTACCCATTCTAATCCTACCACATGCTATTCTATCTTACAATTGGCATTCCTATTCTACCTTATCCTATTCTTTTATATCTTAGCCGTTCCTATCCTATCTTATCCTATACTACATATTCTTATCCTACCACATCCTAATCTATCTTGCCCTAGTCATTCCAATCCTACCTTATACTATTCTATCTCATATTACTCTATCCTAACCAGCTTATTCTATCATATATTAGCCGCTCCTATGCTACCTTATCCAATTCTATCTTACCTTTAGCCATTGCTATCCTACCTTATTCTATTCTATCATATCTTAGCCGTTCATATGCTACCTTATTTAATTCCATCCTATCTTACCCATTCTAATCCTACCACATGCTATTCTATCTTACAATTGGCATTCCTATTCTACCTTATCCTATTCTTTTATATCTTAGCCGTTCCTATCCTATCTTATCCTATACTACATATTCTTATCCTACCACATCCTAATCTATCTTGCCCTAATCATTCCAATCCTACCTTATACTATTCTATCTCATATTACTCTATCCTAACCAGCTTATTCTATCATATATTAGCCACTCCTATGCTACCTTATCCAATTCTATCTTACCTTTAGCCATTGCTATCCTACCTTATTCTATTCAATCATATCTTAGCCATTCATATGCTACCTTATTCTATTCCATCCTATCTTACCCATTCTAATCCTACCACATGCTATTCTATCTTACAATTGGCATTCCTATTCTACCTTATCCTATTCTTTTATATCTTAGCCGTTCATATCCTATCTTATCCTACACTACACATTCTTATCCTACCACATCCTATTCTATCTTGCCCTAATCATTCCAATCCTACCTTATACTATTCTATCTCATATTACTCTATCCTAACCAGCTTATTCTATCATATCTTAGCCGTTCCTATGCTACCTTATCCAATTCTATCTTACCTTTAGCCATTGCTATCCTACCTTATTCTATTCTATCATATATTAGCCGTTCATATGCTACCTTATTCTATTCCATCCTATCGTACCCATTCTAATCCTACCACATGCTATTCTATCTTACAATTGGCATTCCTATTCTACCTTATCCTATTCTTTTATATCTTAGCCGTTCCTATCCTATCTTATCCTATACTACATATTCTTATCCTACCACATCCTAATCTATCTTGCCCTAGTCATTCCAATCCTACCTTATACTATTCTATCTCATATTACTCTATCCTAACCAGCTTATTCTATCATATATTAGCCGCTCCTATGCTACCTTATCCAATTCTATCTTACCTTTAGCCATTGCTATCCTACCTTATTCTATTCTATCATATCTTAGCCGTTCATATGCTACCTTATTTAATTCCATCCTATCTTACCCATTCTAATCCTACCACATGCTATTCTATCTTACAATTGGCATTCCTATTCTACCTTATCCTATTCTTTTATATCTTAGCCGTTCATATCCTATCTTATCCTATACTACACATTCTTATCCTACCACATCCTATTCTATCTTGCCCTAATCATTCCAATCCTACCTTATACTATTCTATCTCATATTACTCTATCCTAACCAGCTTATTCTATCATATATTAGCCACTCCTATGCTACCTTATCCAATTCTATCTTACCTTTAGCCATTGCTATCCTACCTTATTCTATTCAATCATATCTTAGCCATTCATATGCTACCTTATTCTATTCCATCCTATCTTACCCATTCTAATCCTACCACATGCTATTCTATCTTACAATTGGCATTCCTATTCTACCTTATCCTATTCTTTTATATTTTAGCCGTTCCTATCCTATCTTATCCTATCTTACACATTCTTATCCTACCACATCCTATTCTATCTTACGTTAACCATTCCTATCCTATCTTGGCCTATTCTATCATACCTTAGCCATTTTTATCCTACCTTATCTTATTCTATCTTATATTAGCCATTCCAAACTAGCTTATTCTATCATATCTTAGCCGTTCCTATACTACCTTATCCTACCATATCTTTGCCCTTTTCATCCTACCACATCCTATTCTATCTTACCCTACCCGTTGCTATCCCACCTAATGCCATCTTAGCCGTTACTATCTTATCCGATTCTACCATACCTTAGCCGTTCACATACTACCTTATCCTATCTTACACATTCTTATCCTACCACATCCTATTCTATCTTACCTTAGTCATTCCTATCCTACCTTATACTATTCTATTTATATGACTCTTTCCTAACCAGCTTATTCTATCATATCATAGCCATTCCTATATTACGTTATCCTATTCTATCTTACCTTAGCCATTCCTATCCTACCTTGCCCTATTATATCATATCTTAGCCATTCTTATCCTACCACATCCTATTCTATCTTACCTTAGCCATTCCTATCCTATCTTGGCCTATTCTATCATACCTTGGCCATTCTTATCCTGCCTCATCTTATTCTGTCTTATATTAGCCGTTCGAAACCAGCTTATTCTATCATATTTTAGCCGTACCTATCCTACCTTATGTTATTCCATCATACCTTAGCCGTTCCTATCATACCTTATCCTATTCTATCTTATATTGGCCATTCTAAACCAACTTATTGTATCATAGCTTAGTCGTTCCTATACTACCTAATCCTTTTCTATCTTATTTTAGCAGTTCCAAACCAGCTTATTCTATCATATATTAGCCGCTCCTATGCTACCTTATCCAATTCTATCTTACCTTTAGCCACTGCTATCCTACCTTATTCTATTCTATCATATCTTAGCCGTTCATATGCTACCTTATTCTATTCCATCCGATCTTACCCATTCTAATCCTACCACATGCTATTCTATCTTACAATTGGCATTCCTATTCTACCTTATCCTATTCTTTTATATCTTAGCCGTTCCTATCCTATCTTATCCTATCCTACACATTCTTATCCTACCTCATCCTATCCTATCTTACCTTAACCATTCCTATCCTACCTTAGCATATTCTACCATATCTTACACGTTCCTTTCCTACCTCATCCTATTCCATCCTATCTTACCCATTCTAATCCTACCACATGCTATTCTATCTTACAATTGGCATTCCTATTCTACCTTATCCTATTCTTTTATATCTTAGCCGTTCCTATCCTATCTTATCCTATCCTACACATTCTTATCCTACCACATCCTATCCTATCTTACCTTAACCATTCCTATCCTACCTTATCCTATTCTATCTTACCTTCGCCATTCCTATCCTATCTTGGCCTATTCTATCATACCTTAGCTATTTTTATCCTACCTTATTTTATTGTATCTCATATTAGCCGTTCCTATACCACCTTATCCTATCATATCTTTGCCATTTTCATCATACCATATCCTATTCTTTCTTAGCTTACCCGTTGCTATCCTACCTAATGCTATCTTAGCCGTTCCTATCTTATACGATTCTATCATACCTCAGCTGTTCCAATCCTACGTTATATTATTTTATCTCATATTAGTCTTTCCTAACCAGCTTATTCTATAATATCTTAGCCGTTCCTATGCTACCTTATCCTGTTCTATCTTACCTTAGACATCCCTATGCTACCTTCTCCTATTCTATCTTACCTTTATCCATTCCTATCCTACCTTATCCTATCCTGTAATATCTTAGCCGTTCATATGCTACCACATCCTATTCTATCATACCTTAGCCATTCCTATCCTACCTTATTCTATTCTATCATATATTAGCCGTTCATATGCTACCTTATTCTATTCCATCCTATCGTACCCATTCTAATCCTACCACATGCTATTCTATCTTACAATTGGCATTCCTATTCTACCTTATCCTATTCTTTTATATCTTAGCCGTTCCTATCCTATCTTATCCTATACTACATATTCTTATCCTACCACATCCTAATCTATCTTTCCCTAGTCATTCCAATCCTACCTTATACTATTCTATCTCATATTACTCTATCCTAACCAGCTTATTCTATCATATATTAGCCGCTCCTATGCTACCTTATCCAATTCTATCTTACCTTTAGCCATTGCTATCCTACCTTATTCTATTCTATCATATCTTAGCCGTTCATATGCTACCTTATTTAATTCCATCCTATCTTACCCATTCTAATCCTACCAAATGCTATTCTATCTTACAATTGGCATTCCTATTCTACCTTATCCTATTCTTTTATATCTTAGCCGTTCATATCCTATCTTATCCTATACTACACATTCTTATCCTACCACATCCTATTCTATCTTGCCCTAATCATTCCAATCCTACCTTATACTATTCTATCTCATATTACTCTATCCTAACCAGCTTATTCTATCATATATTAGCCACTCCTATGCTACCTTATCCAATTCTATCTTACCTTTAGCCATTGCTATCCTACCTTATTCTATTCAATCATATCTTAGCCATTCATATGCTACCTTATTCTATTCCATCCTATCTTACCTATTCTAATCCTACCACATGCTATTCTATCTTACAATTGGCATTCCTATTCTACCTTATCCTATTCTTTTATATTTTAGCCGTTCCTATCCTATCTTATCCTATCTTACACATTCTTATCCTACCACATCCTATTCTATCTTACGTTAACCATTCCTATCCTATCTTGGCCTATTCTATCATACCTTAGCCATTTTTATCCTACCTTATCTTATTCTATCTTATATTAGCCATTCCAAACTAGCTTATTCTATCATATCTTAGCCGTTCCTATACTACCTTATCCTACCATATCTTTGCCCTTTTCATCCTACCACATCCTATTCTATCTTACCCTACCCGTTGCTATCCCACCTAATGCCATCTTAGCCGTTACTATCTTATCCGATTCTACCATACCTTAGCCGTTCACATACTACCTTATCCTATCTTACACATTCTTATCCTACCACATCCTATTCTATCTTACCTTAGTCATTCCTATCCTACCTTATACTATTCTATTTATATGACTCTTTCCTAACCAGCTTATTCTATCATATCATAGCCATTCCTATATTACGTTATCCTATTCTATCTTACCTTAGCCATTCCTATCCTACCTTGCCCTATTATATCATATCTTAGCCATTCTTATCCTACCACATCCTATTCTATCTTACCTTAGCCATTCCTATCCTATCTTGGCCTATTCTATCATACCTTGGCCATTCTTATCCTGCCTCATCTTATTCTGTCTTATATTAGCCGTTCGAAACCAGCTTATTCTATCATATTTTAGCCGTACCTATCCTACCTTATGTTATTCCATCATACCTTAGCCGTTCCTATCATACCTTATCCTATTCTATCTTATATTGGCCATTCTAAACCAACTTATTGTATCATAGCTTAGTCGTTCCTATACTACCTAATCCTTTTCTATCTTATTTTAGCAGTTCCAAACCAGCTTATTCTATCATATATTAGCCGCTCCTATGCTACCTTATCCAATTCTATCTTACCTTTAGCCACTGCTATCCTACCTTATTCTATTCTATCATATCTTAGCCGTTCATATGCTACCTTATTCTATTCCATCCGATCTTACCCATTCTAATCCTACCACATGCTATTCTATCTTACAATTGGCATTCCTATTCTACCTTATCCTATTCTTTTATATCTTAGCCGTTCCTATCCTATCTTATCCTATCCTACACATTCTTATCCTACCTCATCCTATCCTATCTTACCTTAACCATTCCTATCCTACCTTAGCATATTCTACCATATCTTACACGTTCCTTTCCTACCTCATCCTATTCCATCCTATCTTACCCATTCTAATCCTACCACATCCTATTCTATCTTACAATTGGCATTCCTATCCTACCTTATCCTATTCTATTATATCTTAGCCGTTCCTATCCTATCTTATCCTATCCTACACATTCTTATCCTACCACATCCTATCCTATCTTACCTTAACCATTCCTATCCTACCTTATCCTATTCTATCTTACCTTCGCCATTCCTATCCTATCTTGGCCTATTCTATCATACCTTAGCTATTTTTATCCTACCTTATTTTATTGTATCTCATATTAGCCGTTCCTATACCACCTTATCCTATCATATCTTTGCCATTTTCATCATACCATATCCTATTCTTTCTTAGCTTACCCGTTGCTATCCTACCTAATGCCATCTTAGCCGTTCCTATCTTATACGATTCTATCATACCTCAGCTGTTCCAATCCTACGTTATATTATTTTATCTCATATTAGTCTTTCCTAACCAGCTTATTCTATAATATCTTAGCCGTTCCTATGCTACCTTATCCTGTTCTATCTTACCTTAGACATCCCTATGCTACCTTCTCCTATTCTATCTTACCTTTATCCATTCCTATCCTACCTTATCCTATCCTGTACTATCTTAGCCGTTCATATGCTACCACATCCTATTCTATCATACCTTAGCCATTCCTATCCTACCTTATCTTATTCTGTCTTATATTAGCCGTTCCAAACCAGCTTATTCCCTCATATCTTAGCCGTTCCTATACTACCTTATCCTATTTTATCATATCTTAGCCATTCTTATCCTACCACATCCTACTCTATCTTACCTTACCCGTTGCTATCGTACCAAATGCTATCTTAGCCGTTCCTATCTTATCCGATTACATCATACCTTAGCCGTTCCTAACCTACCTTATCCTATCTTACACATTCTTATCCTACCACATCCTATTCTATCTTGCGCTAGTCATTACAATCCTACCTTATACTATTCTATCTCATATTACTCTTTCCTAACCAGCTTATTCTATCATATCTTAGCCGTTCCTATGCTACCTTATCCTATATTATCATATCTTAGCCATTCTTATCCTACCACATCCAACTCTATCTTACTTTACCCGTTGCTATCCTACCAAATGCTATCTTAGTTGTTCCTATCTAATCCGATTATATCATTCCTTAGCCATTCCTAACCTACCTTATCCTATTCTTTTATATCTTAGCCGTTCCTATCCTATCTTATCCTATACTACACATTCTTATCCTACCACATGCTATTGTATCTTGCCCTAGTCATTCCAATCCTACCTTATACTATTCTATCTCATATTACTCTATCCTAACCAGCTTATTCTATCATATATTAGCCGCTCCTATGCTACCTTATCCAATTCTATCTTACCTTTAGCCATTGCTATCCTACCTTATTCTATTCTATCATATCTTAGCCGTTCATATGCTACCTTATTCTAATCCATCCGATCTTACCCATTCTAATCCTACCACATGTAATTCTATCTTACAATTGGCATTCCTATTCTACCTTATCCTATTCTTTTATATCTTAGCCGTTCCTAACCTATCTTATCCTATCCTACACATTCTTATCCTACCTCATCCTATCCTATCTTACCTTAACCATTCCTATCCTACCTCAGCATATTCTACCATATTTTACACGTTCCTTTCCTACCTCATCCTATTCCATCCTATCTTACCCATTCTAATCCTACCACATCCTATTCTATCTTACAATTGGCATTCCTATCCTACCTTATCCTATTCTATTATATCTTAGCCGTTCCTATCCTATCTTATCCTATCCTACACATTCTTATCCTACCACATCCCATCCTATCTTACCTTAACCATTCCTATCCTACCTTATCCTATTCTATCTTACCTTCGCCATTCCTATCCTATCTTGGCCTATTCTATCATACCTTAGCCATTTTTATCCTACCTTATCTTATTCTATCTCATATTAGCCGTTCCTATACCACCTTATCCTATCATATCTTTGCCATTTTCATCATACCATATCCTATTCTTTCTTAGCTTACCCGTTGCTATCCTACCTAATGCTATCTTAGCCGTTCCTATCTTATACGATTCTATCATACCTCAGCTGTTCCAATCCTACGTTATATTATTTTATCTCATATTAGTCTTTCCTAACCAGCTTATTCTATAATATCTTAGCCGTTCCTATGCTACCTTATCCTGTTCTATCTTACCTTAGACATCCCTATGCTACCTTCTCCTATTCTATCTTACCTTTATCCATTCCTATCCTACCTTATCCTATCCTGTAATATCTTAGCCGTTCATATGCTACCACATCCTATTCTATCATACCTTAGCCATTCCTATCCTACCTTATCTTATTCTGTCTTATATTAGCCGTTCCAAACCAGCTTATTCCCTCATATCTTAGCCGTTCCTATACTACCTTATCCTATTTTATCATATCTTAGCCATTCTTATCCTACCACATCCTACTCTATCTTACCTTACCCGTTGCAATCGTACCAAATGCTATCTTAGCCGTTCCTATCTTATCCGATTATATCATACCTTAGCCGTTCCTAACCTACCTTATCCTATCTTACACATTCTTATCCTACCACATCCTATTCTATCTTGCGCTAGTCATTACAATCCTACCTTATACTATTCTATCTCATATTACTCTTTCCTAACCAGCTTATTCTATCATATATTAGCCGCTCCTATGCTACCTTATCCAATTCTATCTTACCTTTAGCCATTCCTATCCTACCTTATCTTATTCTGTCTTATATTAGCCGTTCCAAACCAGCTTATTCCCTCATATCTTAGCCGTTCCTATGCTACCTTATCCTATATTATCATATCTTAGCCATTCTTATCCTACCACATCCTACTCTATCTTACTTTACCCGTTGCTATCCTACCAAATACTATGTTAGCTGTTCCTATCTAATCCGATTATATCATTCCTTAGCCATTCCTAACCTACCTTATCCTATTTTATCATATCTTAGCCATTCTTATCCTACCACATCCTACTCTATATTACCTTACCCGTTGCAATCGTACCAAATGCTATCTTAGCCGTTCCTATCTTATCCGATTATATCATACCTTAGCCGTTCCTATCCTATCTTATCCTATACTACACATTCTTATCCTACCACATCCTATTCTATCTTGCCCTAGTCATTCCAATCCTACCTTATACTATTCTATCTCATATTACTCTATCCTAACCAGCTTATTCTATCATATATTAGCCGCTCCTATGCTACCTTATCCAATTCTATCTTACCTTTAGCCATTCCTATCCTACCTTATCTTATTCTGTCTTATATTAGCCGTTCCAAACCAGCTTATTCCCTCATATCTTAGCCGTTCCTATACTACCTTATCCTATTTTATCATATCTTAGCCATTCTTATCCTGCCACATCCTACTCTCTTACCTTACCCGTTGCTATCCTACCAAATGCTATCTTAGCCGTTCCTATCTCATCCGATTATATCATACCTTAGCCATTCCTAACCTACCTTATCCTATCTTACACATTCTTATCCTACCAAATCCTATTCTGTCTTGACCTAGTCATTCCAATCCTACGTTATACTATTCTATCTCATATTACTCTTTCCTAACCAGCTTATTCTATCATATCTTAGCCGTTCCTATGCTACCTTATCCAATTCTATCTTACCTTTAGCCATTGCTATCCTACCTTATTCTATTCTATCATATATTAGCCGTTCATATGCTACCTTATTCTATTCCATCCTATCGTACCCATTCTAATCCTACCACATGCTATTCTATCTTACAATTGGCATTCCTATTCTACCTTATCCTATTCTTTTATATCTTAGCCGTTCCTATCCTATCTTATCCTATACTACATATTCTTATCCTACCACATCCTAATCTATCTTGCCCTAATCATTCCAATCCTACCTTATACTATTCTATCTCATATTACTCTATCCTAACCAGCTTATTCTATCATATATTAGCCACTCCTATGCTACCTTATCCAATTCTATCTTACCTTTAGCCATTGCTATCCTACCTTATTCTATTCAATCATATCTTAGCCATTCATATGCTACCTTATTCTATTCCATCCTATCTTACCCATTCTAATCCTACCACATGCTATTCTATCTTACAATTGGCATTCCTATTCTACCTTATCCTATTCTTTTATATCTTAGCCGTTCATATCCTATCTTATCCTACACTACACATTCTTATCCTACCACATCCTATTCTATCTTGCCCTAATCATTCCAATCCTACCTTATACTATTCTATCTCATATTACTCTATCCTAACCAGCTTATTCTATCATATCTTAGCCGTTCCTATGCTACCTTATCCAATTCTATCTTACCTTTAGCCATTGCTATCCTACCTTATTCTATTCTATCATATATTAGCCGTTCATATGCTACCTTATTCTATTCCATCCTATCGTACCCATTCTAATCCTACCACATGCTATTCTATCTTACAATTGGCATTCCTATTCTACCTTATCCTATTCTTTTATATCTTAGCCGTTCCGATCCTATCTTATCCTATACTACATATTCTTATCCTACCACATCCTAATCTATCTTGCCCTAGTCATTCCAATCCTACCTTATACTATTCTATCTCATATTACTCTATCTTAACCAGCTTATTCTATCATATATTAGCCGCTCCTATGCTACCTTATCCAATTCTATCTTACCTTTAGCCATTGCTAACCTACCTTATTCTATTCTATCATATCTTAGCCGTTCATATGCTACCTTATTTAATTCCATCCTATCTTACCCATTCTAATCCTACCACATGCTATTCTATCTTACAATTGGCATTCCTATTCTACCTTATCCTATTCTTTTATATCTTAGCCGTTCATATCCTATCTTATCCTATACTACACATTCTTATCCTACCACATCCTATTCTATCTTGCCCTAATCATTCCAATCCTACCTTATACTATTCTATCTCATATTACTCTATCCTAACCAGCTTATTCTATCATATATTAGCCACTCCTATGCTACCTTATCCAATTCTATCTTACCTTTAGCCATTGCTATCCTACCTTATTCTATTCAATCATATCTTAGCCATTCATATGCTACCTTATTCTATTCCATCCTATCTTACCCATTCTAATCCTACCACATGCTATTCTATCTTACAATTGGCATTCCTATTCTACCTTATCCTATTCTTTTATATTTTAGCCGTTCCTATCCTATCTTATCCTATCTTACACATTCTTATCCTACCACATCCTATTCTATCTTACGTTAACCATTCCTATCCTATCTTGGCCTATTCTATCATACCTTAGCCATTTTTATCCTACCTTATCTTATTCTATCTTATATTAGCCATTCCAAACTAGCTTATTCTATCATATCTTAGCCGTTCCTATACTACCTTATCCTACCATATCTTTGCCCTTTTCATCCTACCACATCCTATTCTATCTTACCCTACCCGTTGCTATCCCACCTAATGCCATCTTAGCCGTTACTATCTTATCCGATTCTACCATACCTTAGCCGTTCACATACTACCTTATCCTATCTTACACATTCTTATCCTACCACATCCTATTCTATCTTACCTTAGTCATTCCTATCCTACCTTATACTATTCTATTTATATGACTCTTTCCTAACCAGCTTATTCTATCATATCATAGCCATTCCTATATTACGTTATCCTATTCTATCTTACCTTAGCCATTCCTATCCTACCTTGCCCTATTATATCATATCTTAGCCATTCTTATCCTACCACATCCTATTCTATCTTACCTTAGCCATTCCTATCCTATCTTGGCCTATTCTATCATACCTTGGCCATTCTTATCCTGCCTCATCTTATTCTGTCTTATATTAGCCGTTCGAAACCAGCTTATTCTATCATATTTTAGCCGTACCTATCCTACCTTATGTTATTCCATCATACCTTAGCCGTTCCTATCATACCTTATCCTATTCTATCTTATATTGGCCATTCTAAACCAACTTATTGTATCATAGCTTAGTCGTTCCTATACTACCTAATCCTTTTCTATCTTATTTTAGCAGTTCCAAACCAGCTTATTCTATCATATATTAGCCGCTCCTATGCTACCTTATCCAATTCTATCTTACCTTTAGCCACTGCTATCCTACCTTATTCTATTCTATCATATCTTAGCCGTTCATATGCTACCTTATTCTATTCCATCCGATCTTACCCATTCTAATCCTACCACATGCTATTCTATCTTACAATTGGCATTCCTATTCTACCTTATCCTATTCTTTTATATCTTAGCCGTTCCTATCCTATCTTATCCTATCCTACACATTCTTATCCTACCTCATCCTATCCTATCTTACCTTAACCATTCCTATCCTACCTTATCCTATTCTATCTTACCTTCGCCATTCCTATCCTATCTTGGCCTATTCTATCATACCTTAGCTATTTTTATCCTACCTTATTTTATTGTATCTCATATTAGCCATTCCTATACCACCTTATCCTATCATATCTTTGCCATTTTCATCATACCATATCCTATTCTTTCTTAGCTTACCCGTTGCTATCCTACCTAATGCTATCTTAGCCGTTCCTATCTTATACGATTCTATCATACCTCAGCTGTTCCAATCCTACGTTATATTATTTTATCTCATATTAGTCTTTCCTAACCAGCTTATTCTATAATATCTTAGCCGTTCCTATGCTACCTTATCCTGTTCTATCTTACCTTAGACATCCCTATGCTACCTTCTCCTATTCTATCTTACCTTTATCCATTCCTATCCTACCTTATCCTATCCTGTAATATCTTAGCCGTTCATATGCTACCACATCCTATTCTATCATACCTTAGCCATTCCTATCCTACCTTATCTTATTCTGTCTTATATTAGCCGTTCCAAACCAGCTTATTCCCTCATATCTTAGCCGTTCCTATACTACCTTATCCTATTTTATCATATCTTAGCCATTCTTATCCTACCACATCCTACTCTATCTTACCTTACCCGTTGCTATCGTACCAAATGCTATCTTAGCCGTTCCTATCTTATCCGATTACATCATACCTTAGCCGTTCCTAACCTACCTTATCCTATCTTACACATTCTTATCCTACCACATCCTATTCTATCTTGCGCTAGTCATTACAATCCTACCTTATACTATTCTATCTCATATTACTCTTTCCTAACCAGCTTATTCTATCATATCTTAGCCGTTCCTATGCTACCTTATCCTATATTATCATATCTTAGCCATTCTTATCCTACCACATCCAACTCTATCTTACTTTACCCGTTGCTATCCTACCAAATGCTATCTTAGTTGTTCCTATCTAATCCGATTATATCATTCCTTAGCCATTCCTAACCTACCTTATCCTATTCTTTTATATCTTAGCCGTTCCTATCCTATCTTATCCTATACTACACATTCTTATCCTACCACATGCTATTGTATCTTGCCCTAGTCATTCCAATCCTACCTTATACTATTCTATCTCATATTACTCTATCCTAACCAGCTTATTCTATCATATATTAGCCGCTCCTATGCTACCTTATCCAATTCTATCTTACCTTTAGCCATTGCTATCCTACCTTATTCTATTCTATCATATCTTAGCCGTTCATACGCTACCTTATTCTATTCCATCCTATCTTACCCATTCTAATCCTACCACATGCTATTCTATCTTATAATTGGCATTCCTATCCTACCTTATCCTATTCTATTATATCTTAGCCGTTCCTCTCCTATCTTATCCTATACTACACATTCTTATCCTACCACATCCTATCCTATCTTACCTTAGCCATTCCTATCCTATCTTGGCCTATTCTATCATATCTTAGCCATTTTTATCCTACCTTATCTTATTCTATCTCATATTAGCCGTTCCTATACTACCTTATCCTATCATATCTTTGCCATTTTCATCCTACCACATCCTATTCTATCTTCGCGTACCCATTGCTATCCTACCTAATAATATCTTAGCCATGCCTGTCTTATACGTTTCTATCATACCTCAGCTGTTCCTATCATACCTCATCCTATTCTATCTTATATTACTCTTTCCTAACCAGCTTATTCTTTTATATCTTAGCCGTTCCTATGCTACCTTATCCTATTCTATCTTACCTTAGCCATTCCTATGCTACCTTCTCCTATTCTATCTTACCTTTATCCATTCTTGTCCTACCTTATCCTATCCT
This sequence comes from Brienomyrus brachyistius, assembly GCF_023856365.1. Taxonomy (NCBI): domain Eukaryota; kingdom Metazoa; phylum Chordata; class Actinopteri; order Osteoglossiformes; family Mormyridae; genus Brienomyrus; species Brienomyrus brachyistius. Next base: position 1,470,437 of record NW_026042336.1, on the reverse strand, counting down.
ATAATATCTTAGCCGTTCATATGCTACCACATCCTATTCTATCATACCTTAGCCATTCCTATCCTACCTTATCTTATTCTGTCTTATATTAGCCGTTCCAAACCAGCTTATTCTCTCATATCTTAACCGTTCCCATACTACCTTATCCTATTTTATCATATCTTAGCCATTCTTATCCTACCACATCCTACTCTCTTACCTTATCCGTTGCTATCCTACCAAATGCTATCTTAGCCGTTCCTATCTCATCCGATTATGTCATACCTTAGCCGTTCCTAACCTACTTTATCCTATCTTACACATTCTTATCCTACCACATCCTATTATATCTTGCCCAAGTCATTCCAATCCTACCTTATACTATTCTATCTCATATTATTCTTTGCTAACCAGCTTATTCTATCATATCTAAGCCATTCCTATGCTACCTTATCCAATTCTATCTTACCTTTAGCCATTGCTATCCTACCTTATTCTATTCTATCATATCTTAGCCGTTCATATGCTACCTTATTCTAATCCATCCGATCTTACCCATTCTAATCCTACCACATGTAATTCTATCTTACAATTGGCATTCCTATTCTACCTTATCCTATTCTTTTATATCTTAGCCGTTCCTAACCTATCTTATCCTATCCTACACATTCTTATCCTACCTCATCCTATCCTATCTTACCTTAACCATTCCTATCCTACCTTAGCATATTCTACCATATTTTACACGTTCCTTTCCTACCTCATCCTATTCCATCCTATCTTACCCATTCTAATCCTACCACATCCTATTCTATCTTACAATTGGCATTCCTATCCTACCTTATCCTATTCTATTATATCTTAGCCGTTCCTATCCTATCTTATCCTATCCTACACATTCTTATCCTACCACATCCCATCCTATCTTACCTTAATCATTCCGATCCTACCTTATCCTATTCTATCTTACCTTAGCCATTTTTATCCAACCTTATCTTATTCTATCTCATATTAGCCGTTCCTATACCACCTTATCCTATCATATCTTTGCCATTTTCATCATACCATATCCTATTCTTTCTTAGCTTACCCGTTGCTATCCTACCTAATGCTATCTTAGCCGTTCCTATCTTATACGATTCTATCATACCTCAGCTGTTCCAATCCTACGTTATATTATTTTATCTCATATTAGTCTTTCCTAACCAGCTTATTCTATAATATCTTAGCCGTTCCTATGCTACCTTATCCTGTTCTATCTTACCTTAGACATCCCTATGCTACCTTCTCCTATTCTATCTTACCTTTATCCATTCCTATCCTACCTTATCCTATCCTGTAATATCTTAGCCGTTCATATGCTACCACATCCTATTCTATCATACCTTAGCCATTCCTATCCTACCTTATCTTATTCTGTCTTATATTAGCCGTTCCAAACCAGCTTATTCCCTCATATCTTAGCCGTTCCTATACTACCTTATCCTATTTTATCATATCTTAGCCATTCTTATCCTACCACATCCTACTCTATCTTACCTTACCCGTTGCAATCGTACCAAATGCTATCTTAGCCGTTCCTATCTTATCCGATTATATCATACCTTAGCCGTTCCTAACCTACCTTATCCTATCTTACACATTCTTATCCTACCACATCCTATTCTATCTTGCGCTAGTCATTACAATCCTACCTTATACTATTCTATCTCATATTACTCTTTCCTAACCAGCTTATTCTATCATATCTTAGCCGTTCCTATGCTACCTTATCCTATATTATCATATCTTAGCCATTCTTATCCTACCACATCCTACTCTATCTTACTTTACCCGTTGCTATCCTACCAAATGCTATGTTAGCTGTTCCTATCTAATCCGATTATATCATTCCTTAGCCATTCCTAACCTACCTTATCCTATTTTATCATATCTTAGCCATTCTTATCCTACCACATCCTACTCTATATTACCTTACCCGTTGCAATCGTACCAAATGCTATCTTAGCCGTTCCTATCTTATCCGATTATATCATACCTTAGCCGTTCCTATCCTATCTTATCCTATACTACACATTCTTATCCTACCACATCCTATTCTATCTTGCCCTAGTCATTCCAATCCTACCTTATACTATTCTATCTCATATTACTCTATCCTAACCAGCTTATTCTATCATATATTAGCCGCTCCTATGCTACCTTATCCAATTCTATCTTACCTTTAGCCATTCCTATCCTACCTTATCTTATTCTGTCTTATATTAGCCGTTCCAAACCAGCTTATTCCCTCATATCTTAGCCGTTCCTATACTACCTTATCCTATTTTATCATATCTTAGCCATTCTTATCCTACCACATCCTACTCTATCTTACCTTACCCGTTGCAATCGTACCAAATGCTATCTTAGCCGTTCCTATCTTATCCGATTATATCATACCTTAGCCGTTCCTAACCTACCTTATCCTATCTTACACATTCTTATCCTACCACATCCTATTCTATCTTGCGCTAGTCATTGCAATCCTACCTTATACTATTCTATCTCATATTACTCTTTCCTAACCAGCTTATTCTATCATATCTTAGCCGTTCCTATGCTACCTTATCCTATATTATCATATCTTAGCCATTCTTATCCTACCACATCCTACTCTATCTTACTTTACCCGTTGCTATCCTACCAAATGCTATCTTAGCTGTTCCTATCTAATCCGATTATATCATTCCTTAGCCATTCCTAACCTACCTTATCCTATTTTATCATATCTTAGCCATTCTTATCCTACCACATCCTACTCTATCTTACCTTACCCGTTGCAATCGTACCAAATGCTATCTTAGCCGTTCCTATCTTATCCGATTATATCATACCTTAGCCGTTCCTATCCTATCTTATCCTATACTACACATTCTTATCCTACCACATCCTATTCTATCTTGCCCTAGTCATTCCAATCCTACCTTATACTATTCTATCTCATATTACTCTATCCTAACCAGCTTATTCTATCATATATTAGCCGCTCCTATGCTACCTTATCCAATTCCATCTTACCTTTAGCCATTGCTATCCTACCTTATTCTATTCTATCATATCTTAGCCGTTCATATGCTACCTTATTCTATTCCATCCTATCTTACCCATTCTAATCCTACCACATGCTATTCTATCTTACAATTGGCATTCCTATTCTACCTTGTCCTATTCTTTTATATCTTAGCCGTTCATATCCTATCTTATCCTATACTACACATTCTTATCCTACCACATCCTATTCTATCTTGCCCTAATCATTCCAATCCTACCTTATACTATTCTATCTCATATTACTCTATCCTAACCAGCTTATTCTATCATATATTAGCCGCTCCTATGCTACCTTATCCAATTCTATCTCACCTTTAGCCATTGCTATCCTACCTTATTCTATTCTATCATATCTTAGCCGTTCATATGCTACCTTATTCTATTCCATCCTATCTTACCCATTCTAATCCTACCACATGCTATTCTATCTTACAATTGGCATTCCTATTCTACCTTATCCTATTCTTTTATATCTTAGCCGTTCCTATCCTATCTTATCCTATACTACACATTCTTATCCTACCACATCCTATCCTATCTTACCTTAACCATTCCTATCCTACCTTATACTATTCTATCTCATATTACTCTATCCTAACCAGCTTATTCTATCATATATTAGCCGCTCCTATGCTACCTTATCCAATTCTATCTTACCTTTAGCCATTGCTATCCTACCTTATTCTATTCTATCATATCTTAGCCGTTCATATGCTACCTTATTCTATTCCATCCTATCTTACCCATTCTAATCCTACCACATGCTATTCTATCTTATAATTGGCATTCCTATTCTACCTTATCATATTCTTTTATATCTTAGCCGTTCATATCCAATCTTATCCTATACTACACATTCTTATCCTACCACATCCTATTCTATCTTGCCCTAATCATTCCAATCCTACCTTATGCTATTCTATCTCATATTACTCTATCCTAACCAGCTTATTCTATCATATATTAGCCGCTCCTATGCTACCTTATCCAATTCTATCTTACCTTTAGCCATTGCTATCCTACCTTATTCTATTCTATCATATCTTAGCCATTCATATGTTACCTTATTCTATTCCATCCTATCTTACCCATTCTAATCCTACCACATGCTATTCTATCTTACAATTGGCATTCCTATTCTACCTTATCCTATTCTTTTATATTTTAGCCGTTCCTATCCTATCTTATCCTATCTTACACATTCTTATCCTACCACATCCTATTCTATCTTACCCTACCCGTTGCTATCCTACCTAATGCCATCTTAGCCGTTACTATCTTATCCGATTCTACCATACCTTAGCCGTTCACATACTACCTTATCCTATCTTACACATTCTTATCCTACCACATCCTATTCTATCTTACCTTAGTCATTCCTATCCTACCTTATACTATTCTATTTATATTACTCTTTCCTAACCAGCTTATTCTATCATATCATAGCCATTCCTATATTACGTTATCCTATTCTATCTTACCTTAGCCATTCCTATCCTACCTTGCCCTATTATATCATATCTTAGCCATTCTTATCCTACCACATCCTATTCTATCTTACCTTAGCCATTCCTATCCTATCTTGGCCTATTCTATCATACCTTGGCCATTCTTATCCTGCCTCATCTTATTCTGTCTTATATTAGCCGTTCGAAACCAGCTTATTCTATCATATTTTAGCCGTACCTATCCTACCTTATGTTATTCCATCATACCTTAGCCGTTCCTATCATACCTTATCCTATTCTATCTTATATTGGCCATTCTAAACCAACTTATTGTATCATATCTTAGTCGTTCCTATAATACCTAATCCTTTTCTATCTTATTTTAGCAGTTCCAAACCAGCTTATTGTATAATATCTTAGCTGTTCCTATTCTGCCTTATCCTATTCTATCTTGCCTTAGCCATTCCGATTGTACCTTAAACCATTCTATTATATCTTAACCATTCTTATCCCACCACATCCTATTCTATCTTACCTTACCCGTTCCTATCTTACCTGACCCTATATTATCTTAGCCGTTCCTAACCTACCTTATCCAAATCTATCATATCTTAACCATTCTTAACCTAACACATCCTATTCTATCTTACAATTGGCATTCCTATCCTACCTTATCCTATTCTATTATATCTCAGCCGTTCCTATCCTATCTTTTCCTATCCTACACATTCTTATCCTACAGCATCCTATCCTATCTTACCTTAACCATTCCTATCCTACCTTAAACTATTCTATTATCCCTTAGCCATTCCTAATCTACCTTATCCTATCTTATACATTCTTATCCTACCACATCCTATTCTATCTTGCCCTAGTCATTCCAATCCTAACTTATACTATTCTATCTCATATTACTCTTTCCTAACCAGCTTATTCTATCATATCTTAGCCGTTCCTATGCTACCTTATCCTATTCTATCTTACCTTTAGCCATTGCTATCCTGCCTTATTCTATTCTATCATATCTTACCCGTTCCTTTCCTACCTTATCCAATTCCATTCTATCTTACCCATTCTAATCCTACCACATGCTATTCTATCTTACAATTGGCATTCCTATCCTACCTTATCCTATTCTATTATATCTTACCCGTTCCTATCCTATCTTATCCAATCCTACACATTCTTATCCTACCACATCCTATCCTATCTTACTTTAACCATTCCTATCCTACCTTATCCTATTCTATCTTACCTTAGCCATTCCTATCCTATCTTGGCCTATTCTATTATACCTTAGCCATTTTTATCCTACCATAACTTATTCTATCTTATATTAGCCGTTCCTATACTACCTTATCCTATCATATCTTTGCCATTTTCATCCTACCACATCCTATTCTATCTTAGCGTACCCACTGCTATCCTACCTAATGCTATCTTAGCCGTTCCTATCTTATACAATTCTATCATACCTCAACTGTTCCAATCGTACCTTATCCTATTCTATCTTATATTACTCTTTCCTAACCAGCTTATTCTATCATATCTTAGCCGTTCCTATGCTACCTTATCCTATTCTATCTTACCTTAGCCATTCCTATGCTACCTTCTCCTATTCTATCTTACCTTTATCCATTCCTATCCTACCTTATCCTATCCTATAATATCTTAGCCGTTCATATGCTACCACATCCTATTCTATCATACCTTAGCCATTCCTATCCTACCTTATCTTATTCTGTCTTATATTAGCCGTTCCAAACCAGCTCATTCCCTCATATCTTAACCGTTCCTATACAACCTTATCCTATTTTATCATATCTTAGCCATTCTTATCCTACCACATCCTACTCTCTTACCTTACCCGTTGCTATCCTACCAAATGCTATCTTAGCCGTTCCTATCTCATCCGATTATATCATACCTTAGCCGTTCCTAACCTACTTCATCCTATCTTACACATTCTTATCCTACCACATCCTATTATATCTTGCCCTAGTCATTCCAATCCTACCTTATACTATTCTATCTCATATTATTCTTTCCTAACCAGCTTATTCTATCATATCTTAGCCGTTCCTATGCTACCTTATCCTATTCTATCTTACCTTTAGCCATTGCTATCCTACCTTATTCTATTCTATCATATCTTAGCCGTTCATATGCTACCTTATTCTATTCCATCCTATCTTAACCATTCTAATCCTACCACATCCTATTCTATTTTACAATTGGCATTCCTATCCTACCTTATACTATTCTATCCGATTCTATATCACATCCTATTCTATCTTACCTTAGCCATTCCTATCCTATCTTGGCCTATTCTATCATACCTTGGCCATTCTTATCCTGCCTCATCTTATTCTGTCTTATATTAGCCGTTCGAAACCAGCTTATTCTATCATATTTTAGCCATACCTATCCTACCTTATGTTATTCCATCATACCTTAGCCGTTCCTATCATACCTTATCCTATTCTATCTTATATTGGCCATTCTAAACCAACTTATTGTATCATATCTTAGTCGTTCCTATACTACCTAATCCTTTTCTATCTTATATTAGCAGTTCCAAACCAGCTTATTGTATAATATCTTAGCTGTTCCTATTCTGCCTTATCCTATTCTATCTTGCCTTAGCCATTCCGATTGTACCTTAAACCATTCTATTATATCTTAACCATTCTTATCCCACCACATCCTATTCTATCTTACCTTACCCGTTCCTATCTTACCTAACCCTATATTATCTTAGCCGTTCCTAACCTACCTTATCCAAATCTATCATATCTTAGCCATTCTTAACCTAACACATCCTATTCTATCATACCTTAGCCATTTATGTCCTAGCTTATCCTATTCTGTCATACCTTAGTCGTTCCTATCCTACCTTATCCAAATCTATCATACCTTAGCCATTCCTATCCTACCTAATCCTATTCAATCATACCTTAGTCGTTCCTATCCTACCTTATCCAAATCTATCATACGTTAGCCGTTCCTATCCTACCTTATCCTATTCTATCTTATATTAGCAGTTCCAAACCAGCATAATGTATCATATCTTAGTCATTCCTATTCTACCTTATACTATTCTATCCTATCTTACCCATTCCTATCCTACACTATCCTATTCTATTATATCTTAGGTATTCCTATCCTGCCTTGTCTTATTCTATCATATCTTACCAATTCTTATCCTACCACATCATATTCTATCTTACCTTAGCCATTCCTATCCTACCTTATCCTATTCTAACTTATATTATCCATTCCAACCCAACTTATTGTATCACATCTTAGACGTTCCTATCCTACATTATCCTATGCTATCATATCTTACCCATTCCTATCCTACCACATCCTATTCTATCTTACCTTAGCCATTCTTATCTTACCTTATCCTAAGCTATCATATCTTTGCTGTTCCTATCCTACCTTATCCTATTCTATCCTATCTTACCCATTCATATCCTACCACATCCTATTCCATCTTACCATCGGCATTCCTATCCTACCTTATCCTATTCAATCATATCTTAGCCATTACTATCCTACCGTATCCTATTCTATCCTGTTTTAGCCGTATCTTTCCTACCTTATCCTATTCTATCCTATCTTAGCCGTTCCTATCTTACCTTATCCTATTCTGTCATATCTTAGCCATTCTTATCCCACCACATCCTACTCTGTCTTACCTTAGCCGTTCCTATCCTAACTTATTGTATTCTGTCTTATGTTAGCCGTTCCTGAGGGTGTTTTTTTAATTTCTATATGACATAAAGTCACAGACTTATTTAAATGGTTTGGCAAAATTTCTGTCAGATCCCGCTGCTGGGATCAGCAACTCCAGAGGGTTAAGATGTATGATTACTGTTACCCTCAGGATGACCACAGGCACAGCTACAAAACACATAAATAACAGAGTCGTATCCCAGGCTTGGCAATGTTTATTGACACAAAACCTTTAAGGAAATAAAAAAGTAACAGAAATACACAGGCAAAACAGTAATGGCAACTCTTAAAGACATATGCACACAATTAATACCATAGCCATGATACACATGAATTTAGAATAATTATATACACAATGTATATACATGAATCCTACCTGGATTTCAGTATAAACCCAGACACACACCCCTTCCACCTGGCAACAAGTCTAAAAGAAATCGGTTGTTATTACAAACAAAACACACGTCGCCACTGCCGCCACGTGTTAAAGAAATGCCAAAGGAAGACCAGACCACGCCCCCTACCACCGGCTTCCCACGGCTTTTATCCTCACTGATGCCAGCCAGTATAATTTCAAGAGCAGAAACAGCTGCGCAATGTCAGAAACTTTATTACGGAGGCTACCATGGTAACTGCGTAAACAACCTACCTACCTAACCCTGCACAATACAGAGTGCTTGGACTTACGGAACGCTGCCGTAGTAACCCTACAAACCAGTCGCTCGTATACCGCAGCCCAACACGTGACCTGTGAGTGACATAGTCCACGTCACTCACCGGTTACACTCTTATGTTAGCCATTCCTATCCTATCTCATCCTATTCTGTCTTCACCAAACCTATCCTAAAATAAAATAGGATAACACAGGTTGAGATAAGATAAAACAAGAGCTTTGCAATATGTAACCATTCTTTCTAGGCTCGGGAGGAGGATGATTGCTATTTCCTTATCTTATTTATTTATTTTGACCTGTAACCTTTTATGTAATTAATAGTATAACAATAAACTATCTCCTCTCAAAGGATCAGACTGGTTCCATCTCTGTATAATCATTTCTAAACCGCTTTCCATTCTAGTCTGGGTTTCCGTATCCAACAAAAAGAAAGAATTAAATATATACGTATTATTACAGACCTCTCAAATAAAACAATACCAGGGCAAACCAAATAGTTATAACACATAATATCAAACAAATACTTTCACCCCACAAAAGATAACCTTGCTCATGAGCAGGCAAAACTTAGTCAAAGAAATATTTAAAAGAACAACATTGCTATATTGTCAGTCATTTCAGTCCAGTCAGTCCGCACCGCGGGGAAGTTGGTTTTATGTTCGATATTCGCTACATTTACTGACATTTAAACTGCAATATCTTCGGGATCATAACGGTAATAATTTTCAGATTACGCTCCAATTGACTGCACTAGTGGTGTTGTGGTGATTGGCATTGCACTTTCAAGACAGTCTCTAAGTTTTCGGGCAGTTCTGGGTGAGCAGAAGGATATTCGATCCCGTCTCGCTTTATATTTTTAATTCATATTGCTGGAGAATGTGGAGCTAAAAGTGTGAAATATTCTTCTAGTTTAACTTCACACGTGGAGCCTAATCTGAAAAGAATTACCGTCATGATCCCGAAGATATTGCAGTTTAGATGACAGTAATTGTAGCGAAAATCGAACATAAAACCAACTTTACCGCGATCAGTCAGCAAAGCTTTCCTCCGACTGTTCTTTTTCTTTTCTTATCTGAAATTTAACAGAGGGCGCTCGGCTCCGGTGCAGATCCTGGCAGGGTGCGTGTGACCGTACTCCTCTCTGAGTAAACGTCCACTGATGTCGAACAGGATTTCAGCAATCATAAAAAAACCAACCGGCACGTCGCAGATTGCATAATCATTAAACCATACATATAGTTTTATCAATTATGTCATAACCACAATATCCTCGATATAATTTGGTTTCAGGGCTTCACACACTATCACACAGTATTAACCTGGGCTACGAACATATAAAAGGAAAATATGGGAAGGGAATATGGCGCAGTAGAAAAATAAAACATATCCCTTTTCCCCATTTACACATAACGAAATCACATTGCAGGAACATGTACATATCGATGACACATTATAACATCCAAGGTTTACATAATCTCAATCGGCAAACTAAAGCATTGCTTTTTTTCCCTTTCTTTTTATATTCCGCCATAGCACAAACTACATTTTCCCTTAACTCAGTCCCGTAACACTCACCGAAAGAGTAGAACACGGCTTGTCCGTCTCATCCGTCTTCTTGATCACATCGTTCGCCAGTGCTGACGTTCTCCACCTTCTCGCTGCTGTTCTTTTCTACGGCCTCATTTTTTTCTAAATGGGTGTCAGATTTCTTAGCTGTTATTTTAATTTTAATCTTAAGTACTCTCATTTCTTTGCTCTCCATTTTTAAGATATTAAATCTCTTCAAACTACAGCCACTCGCCAAGATGCTCGAAAGACGTTTGAGAAGATAAGTACATGTGATTCAAAAGTAATCAAGCTGTTGTCATGGACGCCCATTCCAACCATAACAGACAATGCGATTCTATGCAGCTCATCGGCGACTTTCGGCCGCGTTCGGCTTCGACTGACCGGTCGTAGGTTCGATTCGGCCATAAGCAGGTTGCCAACTCTGACGCATCTGGCGCGAGACTCGCGCTTTCAGACTGAAACGCTCACAGCAATAATTCTTATGGACCTAAAATTGGCTACACCAAAAGCGTTGGGGCAGTTTGCAAACCCTACATATTATTTATAAGGTAATAAAACTATTATATACATGTAAGTACGTGTGTAGTAGACTTGTCTTGAAATGAAAATCTCATGCCAACTGTCATGCCCTGCTCGTCGGCTCCTCGTGTGTGCCACGCCCCCGGATTACCCACGTGTTCTTTCCCGATTTGTACCCAGCTGTGTCTGATTATTTTCAATCAGTCCTGTGTATTTCAGTCCGTGTCTTACCTGAGTCCTTCGTCCGTCATTGATGTCAGTAGCCGTCCTATGTTTCCTGTCCCGGATCTTCCTAATTAAACTCCCGTTTACCCTGCTTACGCCTGCTCGCCTGCTCTTTGCTCGCTCGCCTTTCCAGCGCGTTCGCCCACTTCCGGAGCGTCCCGTGACACAAACCAGCTGACCAAATTCGGTGCTATATTATGTATGCAAGAATTATCACATGCAGGGCGCACATAACTGGTATGCAAGTACTCATTCGCTGTCTAAAGCTATACGCGCTGCAATGTTTTGTAGCAGCGCAAATGCGTATTTATTTTATGTGCATTCGCGCTGTTATGACAAGAAATCACTGTGCATTCTAGCCTTCATGCCGCGAAAGAAGTACAAATTAGCCCCATTAATGTTAAAATGCACGGTAATTTTTTGCCATAACAGCGTAAATGCGCATAAAATACATGCGAATTTGCGCTGCTACAGCAAGGAATTGCCGCGCGTTCACGGAGAATGCATACTTGCGTACCATACAGTTATGTGCGGTCCTGACCATATGTATAGTAGGCATATCTTCTACAATAAATTATATATTTAAGTCGTATTGTTTGGCGTTTTTAAATCTTTTAATCATAATTTTCTTCGTTCTTTCCTGCCGACAGTTGGGGCAGAGACTGTCATACACTCATGTACTAATGTTACTAATGTAACATTCACAGCCAGACGCTGCGCAACAGTGAAACATTTATACATGTGAGAAAAGGTTTTCTGTGTGTCCATTAATTCCTACATTGAGTTTTAATCCCGTTTACATGAAAAGCTGTAGTTATATTGCCCCCAGAATTCCAAATTTCTATTTGCAGCAAACTGATAAACCGAATAAGCCCAGGACATTGGAAAATACTTGAACAACATGGTAAAGTGGGTTTCAGCATTTTCTATTGTTACATTTGTATTAGAATTGTAACAAATGTCTTCGTTAGTATTGCATTGTATTTTGCCGGATGTTCCTCAACAGATTGGTTCTGTGGACTGTGGTGTGTTCATGTTGATTGTTGTCACAGATCGAGGAAGTAGGAAGCCGGAGAATTGGGAAACAAGGGATTTATTGGGGAAACCAGCTAGGAACACGGGGCAATACAGGTAGCGACTTCAATGACTGGACTGGGGAAACATACTTTGATACGGAATTAAATACATAGGACTGATAGATGTGTGATAGATGATAACCTAGTCTATATATGCTTGATAAATGACACTCAGTTTTTCATCAGCTGCTTTCAGTCTCCATGGATAGACCAAATGTAAAATGGAAGTTTTTAGAACTGCTTCATGAAGAACAGCGTGAGCAGTATGAGGGTACTCAGCTGATTGTGGTTGGGAGCTGTGGCCTTCAAACCCTATATAATGCCAGCAAATGTGGTCTCTCCATATGGCAGATAGAGGAAGTTTGAAAGCCATTTGTATTCTCTTCCATAGTGTGCCAGCAAGGAGAGAGGACTTCACTGCTTTTACTATCCATCCATCCATCCATCCATCCATCCATCCATCCATCCATCATCTTCCGCTTAATCCGGGGTCCCTCCCGAATGACTGAGCTCCTCACCCTGTCTCTAAGGGAGAGCCTAGCCACCCTGCGGAGGAAACTCATTTCGGCCGCTTGCACCCGCGATCTCGTTCTTTCGGTCACTACCCATAGCTCATGACCATAGGTGAGGGTAGGAACGTAGATCGACTGGTAAATCGAGAGCTTTGCCTTTTAGCTCAGCTCTCTCTTCACCATGACAGACCGATGCAGCGCCCGCATGACTGCTGACGCCGCACCGATCAACCTGTTGATCTCCCGTTCCATCGTTCCCCCACTCTTGAACAAGATCCCGAGATACTTAAACTCCTCCACTTTTTTTTAAACTCCACTCCTGCTTTTACTAAATCTGCAAAATTTCCACTTGCATCCTGTAGCCACCAATGGCTTGAAAACTTACCAGTAGCAGAGAGAGCCCTGGAGGTGTGGCCGTCTCTGACCATGTACCTGGATGCAGTCAGAATGAGGAAGCTACCAAATCCAGGAACTGCATTGTGTGACACCCTTGAAGCTGCTCAGACAGACCCCCTCATCTTCGCAAAGCTACATTTCTACATAGCCATCACCAGGACCTTCACTCCTTTCTTGACAAGATATCAAACTGATGAACCAGTGATGCCATTCTTAGCCACAGACTTGGCTGAGTTGATGAAGGTAATATCCTAGCATTGGACAGGTTGATGTTGCAAATTTATTTCAGTGTGTGTACATTTCTCCCTGAACATAACCTGTCTTCAGGTTAGTGTTTTACCTTTTATCTAATCATGATTAATATCTGATTAATATGAATGATTTATTAATTATATACAGATACTCACACCCACACATCCTTCCATCCATCCATTTTCCAAACCGCTTATCCTACTGGGTCACGGGGGTTCGGAGCCTATCCCGGAAGCAATGGGCACGAGGCAGGGAACAACCCAGGATGGGGGGCCAGCCCATCGCAGGGCATACTCACACACCAGTCACTCATATACGCACACCTACGGGCAATTTAGCAAGTCCAATTAGCCTCAGCATGTTTTTGGACTGTGGCAGGAAACCGGAGTACCCGGAGGAAACCCCACGACGACATGGGGAGAACATGCAAACTCCACACACATGTGACCCAGGCGGAGACTCGAACCCGGGTCCCAGAGGTGTGAGGCAACAGTGCTAACCACTGCACCACCATGCCGCCCCAGGGTGCACCTTGACATGAGAAATTACAATGGGAAGCAAATGGTAGAGGAGCTGGACAGTAGTGGTTACATCACCAATGACAAGTCCCCTCCCACCAGGATCAGCAGCGACCATATGCTGAGACACCGGGGCACTAAAGGGCTTTGAGTCCCAGGGAGCAGACATAAATACTCATCTACTGTAAGCTGCTTTGGATCAAAGCATCAGATAAATGTAAAAGCATTAATAAGATATTCCTACAGAGCAATTTCTAATAGACATGGCAGTGCCCTAACCTCTCATGTAATAAACCCCTTGGCATCATCTGCTGCCTCATTCAGCCTAATCCAATAGTCCAGAGGATCCTCCCTAGCATCTGACTTGGTTGAACAAAAATCTGCTGGAGGCATCCCAGAATGCACAGTCAAATAAGAATACTGCTTCAGGATACTAAGGACTGCATCCACATCTCCAGTGGCAGTGACAGTATCATTACTATGCAGCCATGCTCTGACCACATCTCTGGCACATCCCATCAGTCTGCTTGTGCCTGCAGTAGGAATGGGTGAACCTAAGCATTCAGAGGTTTCCCCAGCAGGTAGACTATTTGGCATCTTAGAGAGGACACTGAGGTAGAGATTGGTATACAACTTCACAATATTATTCTTAATCTGCCAGATTTGGATTATCCCCTCTGTCAGAAATCTTGCAGGCAGAGCCCACTTGCAGCAGAGCTGAGAGGTAGGGCTACATGTTAAACTAAGACTAGAGGTATGTATCAGACCAGCTCTCCCTAGCTTTCTGCTTGCTAATAGTCGATCTCTCGAAAATAATATGGATGAACTTGGGACTAGGATTAAGAATTAAAAACTGCTGTGCGCTGATTTTCACTGAAACATAGCTGTAGGACAATATTGTAGAAGCAGCTGTCCGGCTACAGACTCACTCCATTCATCACAGGGACTGCACAGTAGTATCTGGCAAACTCAGTAGGGGGGGGGGGGAATCTGCATTTACATCAACAACCAGTGGTACTCAGACTGTCACTTTTCAAGTGATGTAAACACTGTTCAATTGATGTGGAGCACTGAATGCTGAAATGCGGACAATTTTATTGGCCTAGGAAGTTTAACGCTGCTTTCATTCTGCCTGTTTACATTCCTCCACATGCAAACTGCACGGCAGCATTGGGCACATTGAATGAGGCTATAAGCGCACAAGAAAACAAACATAATGATACAGTGTTTACAGTAACTGGTGATTTTAATCATTGTAACTTAGGGACTGTGATACCAGCATACCAACAACACCTTACATTTCCTACATGGGAAAAAAACATACATGTATAGCAATGTGAAGGAGGCGTACAAGGTTGTACCTGGTCCCCACTTTGGACGGTCTCCATTCCTCTACCCAGCATACAGACAGCTCCTCAAACAAGCCCGAACTGTGATGTGATTTTATGTGGCCTACCACTTCATGGCTGATTTGCTGTTGTTCCCAGTTTTTCCACTTTGGTAAAATACAACTAACAGTTCAGTGTGGAATATTTAGTAGCTAGGAAATCTCACAGATGGACTTATTGCACAGGTGGCATCCTATCGCAGTACCATGCTTGAATTCACTAACCTGACTGAATTCACAGTGTGTGTGTGTGTATATATATATATATATATATATATATATATATATATATATATAAAGTCACGATCTGGGGCGAGCAGAGCAGCGGTGATCGTGCGGGCAGGCGTGCAAAGACTAGGTGAGACGGACAAAATCGGGCAAACTACGGGTTTAATTTGGGAACTGGGACCATAGAACAACACGAAACCACACCATAACCACAAGAGATCCACAATGACGGTGTAAGGACATAAAACTTATAGGTCCTGCAGGCCCCAACTCTGATCAGCCTGCATCAGTCTATTTCAGAACTCCAAGAAAAGGATCCACTGGCCCAGGCAAGATTGGACTCCACGCATCAAACCATCCCTTTTAAGGAAGGCAAAGCCCTGCCGGCTCCTGAGAATAACTGGAGCAATACAGAAAAAGCAAGACCTTTCACCCCCTGGAGTGGCCGGAGTTCCACAGTCAATCCACAGCAACAACAGCTGTCAGTCCCCAGACACAGACACCTTTTCCACTAGAAATAGGATAACTCACCACACATAGATGTTAGGGACAAATACACGCATGTTTGGTCTCGTTTGAATAGGCATGAGACGGCGAGTGTTATACACTCAGATTTAAGGCAGTATAGTTTTCCCTAAGAGAACTATAGAAACTTCGGCTAAACCCACCAAACTGAGAGAGCCTCTCACATGGCAGAACAAGGGAATTACGACCACCCCCTAAAGTGATCTGATTGGCTGAGGACTTGAGAACCAAGGCCAACAATGCCCCTAAAATTAACCGTTGACCGAAATTGGTCAGTCTTCAGAGACATGCCATCACCTGGTTTGGATACTTAAGGAAGGGCCTCAGAAGGATTCGGGGAGTTACTCTGTAATCAGAGCTCCCACAGAGAACTGCGTGAAAGTCCATCTGTAGTCAGATACTTTCCGCAGAACTTTGTGCACTCTCAGCTGAGGAATGTGATTGTTTAATATTGTATTTGTCCAAATGTATTTACAAGTATGTGGCCACATGTCAATAATTATATATTGTAATATGTTTAATAAATGTTGTCTTGATTACTTCATGACTGTCTGATTTGCTAACTTCTTTATAAACTTTCCAGATTGGGCTTCTATCCTGATTAGGACTAAAGTGGTAAATACTATCTTGCAGCCTCTGGGTTAAATCCCCTTTATCCGGGTCCCAAACTCGACTGCCCAAGTTAAGTTAGGTGGATACCAAAACCGCACCTCTGGAGTTCGCACACGCTCAGTTACGGGCCGACTTAACCTCTGAGGTCAACACATGCTGATGAAAGGTACCGGTCTACCCTCTGAGGGGCGTACACACTATGTTCCTAGGCACCGGGCATAGTCCCTGAGACGCTCACATGGTAAGACAATGGGCGGCATCGGCGGAGTCCCTGAGACGAGCCCAAAGTAAAACCTCGTACAAACTACTGCAACAAAAGGTGCGCCGTCACAGCCGCTGAGGTTGACACATGTTATGATATGGGCTGCCCCCGGCTGAGCCTCTGAGGTGAACGTACGTGTGGTTCGGGTAAACATCGGCTTAATCTCCGAGGCACCCACATGCTCAGTAATTGGCAGACACTGGGCCTTTGGGGAATTATATAGGTCGAGGGACCCGAATAATCAGAGGCTGACATTGTCTTAAATGGTGGCGATTTCCGTGCATCTAAGACAAACCCTGTGGAACAAGCCCACGGATCGCCCTGTCGGCCGAGGCGAATCTGGTGCACTCCTTCGTCAGGGGTAAAATAGAGTTGGTAATCTAAAGGAGAGTCTCGAAGTAATCCGAACAACATAAACGTCATGACTACAATATACTGAAATAAGGTCATTAATAAAATGGAGTCAGATATGTGTCTAAAAGAATATCTTGTATATTAAAAAGGGTAAGTAATTCCCAGGAGCGCTTGGAAGGACCAACACGCATTCACAGCCTTCGGCTGCGCCATTGGATTCCACCATTGGGCCAGTGGGCGGCTCCCTACAACGGACAAGGGGAACAGGTAAGACCATGACTTAAATAGGACGTGACTAATCAAAATAAGCAGACCCAGATGGAGACGATCAGGGAAGCACACGTGGGTAATCAGGGGGTGTGGCACACGAGGAGCCGACGAGCCGGGTCATGACATATATATAGGGCGGCATGGTGGTGCAGTGGTTAGCACTGTTGCCTCGCACCTCTAGGACCCAGGTTCGAGTCTCTGCCTGTGTCACATGTGTGCGGAGTTTGCATGTTCTCCCCATGTCGTCGTGGGGTTTTCTCCAGGTACTCTGGTGTGTGTATATATATATATAGTAAAATTGAGTTTTTTACACTTTTGCAGTTTTATTTCATAATTGAACTTTATAAGAAATTAAGTACCATTCAATAATAATGAACACTAAGTAAATATTAATAATTGATGTGTTATTGATCCCTGTGGGTGAATTGCTTTACACCTCTACCACTCTGTAGGTCAGAGCAAGCTGGTTGTGAAGGGTAGTTAGCTGTTGTAGCACCCAAAGAACTGGGACTTACGGGCCTAGTACTAACAGAACTTAATTTGTTGCAGTTTTGTATGACAAATGTATATGTTTTGTGTCCTGTGGAGAAATCATAAATACCCATTTTAGCAGGTGTGATTTTGCGTTGAACAGGTAACGTTACGTTGAGACCACCCTGGAACCTGGAACCAGGAACTAGGGGCCTCATTTATAAAGACTGTATGTGAGCAAAATAACCATGAAACATTTGCACAAACATTTATAGAAAAAAAGAAAAGATACCGTGAAATAGTTTACACATTTTGAAATGGTGCAGTGCAACTGTAGGAACATTTTGGACAAAACATTAAAGAACAACATGCGGTCTGATAAAAATGAGCATCTTATTCATTTGTTAATACTGCTGCAGCGTTCTCTGCATTCTCACCACTGCTCCACATCATACTTCACTCTGCCACATATCACTTTACTACCCCATGTTGAATGTTGCATTGTATGAGCATCATTTTATCCTGTGGATTATGGAGTTATCTTTTAACTAGTTAAGTAGTGAAACTGTACCATAACCACTGTCGCTCTTATTTTAACTGATGAAAAATATATTAATTTGAAATCTCTCCTATGTCGCATCCTTTCATGATGTGATTATTGCATTTGTGCCGAGCAATGTTACGATATACAATGCAATCCTCACCCCCCAGCCGGGGAAAATTCAGTCCCCCCCCATCCGACGCCGCAGACTTCATCAAACTGTAGCAGAGCAGGTAATAGTCATTCATAAATGATTAGATTCATAAACAATTAGCCTTATTTCCTTAGAAACAGATTAGATCTGAACCCAAAACTACCCGGTACCCTCAGCATCTTAATCTTCAACCTGCTCTTCACTCTCTGCCCCTTTTTGAATGATTTGAGGTCAGCACGCCAGGGGGCGCTAGGCAGCCACTTGGGCGTCTTCTCCCAGCCTATACTAACTTCGGTTTTTGTTCTTTGAAACTAAAGAAAACTGGAAAATAGTAAAATGCTTTTTTCAGCTTTTGCCATCTGGCCTGGTCATTTAGAAAAGGGCACAACCTTATTAAAAGACACACTTTATTTTTGTGAAAACAATTTGATGAACACAAAAATATGGACACGATTACAGGGCTGGATTAAAACATGAACAAGAGTGGCTTCTGTACTGGAACTGAGACTAGCGTTGCAGTGGGGTGTGGAATGTTCTGTCCTGCCTTTGAGTTAATGTCCAGCAGCGCTTTGGATTCCTGCAGACACCCAGTCCATGGTGAGGAAGCACATACTCATCACCATAACTTCTTTTTCTGCAGAGTAGCTCTCCTCACACTCGAGTTCAAAACCAAAAAAGTCCATCCCATCACCAGGTATGGCTGACTTTGTGTGCCCATTGGCAGTTTCTTCTGCTACAGGAGCAACTGTGTCACACTCTGCTATCAGAAGCTCCTTCAGTTCCTGTTTCCTACACTCATCCCTTAACCATCGGAGTTCGAATTCTGGACAACTGACAGCAGCAAGAAGTGCACATATGCAAAACGAGTCTGGATAGCCTGAAGAGAACAAAAAATGTATTGTAGCTGTACAATTAGACATGTTTATTTTGTTATTTTACTATTTAGGCTACAGTGCAGGCTATTTACTATAGTCCGATAATCTGCCTTTTATGGGATGAACAATATACAGTATAATAAGTATTGTTGTGATCTACTCAAACTAGTATTTTGATTTTGAATTAGCTTCCATCGTTGCATATTCTCTATCCAGGTAGGCAGCAAATGTTTTTCTACGCGGTAGGCAAACGTGTAGAATAGATAATTTCTCAATTATGTGACAAAAGGAAGGAGAATCCACAGTGGAAATAAGTAGCATTCTGTCCACAATATACCCAGCCACAAGTTTGTTTAGGTCTTCTCCACTTATAGTTGGTGTTTGACAGGAGAAATCCAGCCTGCTGCTTGGCAGGAGTGGGACATGTACTGGCATTGGGCTCATCAGTCGCTTCACCTGGTATTTTCTCCACTAATTTCACTGCGCAGTGCTGCCCTTTCAGATGTTGAATTTTTTGAAGTTGACAATGATTTCTTACCCCCACATAACGTACAACTCACAAAAATGTTCTTGCCTTTAGCCGAGATGAATTCCAGCTACTGAACACGTACTTCTCACTCGCCATGTTCACTTTGTTTTTGTTTGAGCTGGTTTCGCATGCATGTAGGTCTCCTGTAAATGACGTCGCATGTGCGACTGTTAAACAGACATCTGCCTGCCACTGTCAGGTTACTGTCAATTATTATTTCTGTTTTTACAATATAGATGTTAAAGCACTTGATTTTATTGGTAACGTAGCGGTAACGTAAAGTTACTTGAAAGTGTAACTGTAATGCAGTTATTAATTTTAAAATTATAATGCATTAAGTTACTACGTTACTAAAAAAGATTCAAATTACAGTAATGCCTTACTAAGTTACGCATTACTGCCCAGCACTGGTTTGCATATAGTTTAATGTTTATGTGCATGGTTGTCATTACAAACCTACAAGGCACCTTTGGCTATTTGGGTGTTCAGGTCTATGACAGCTGTACCTCATTCTTTGTATAAAAAATGTCTGATGCTCATCCAAGTATGAATTAACTTTCATGTATATGAAATGAGACATTTCATATATGTATATGAGACAATAAAAGGCAAATGTAACCATTATGTAAATATTTCAGGTATTTTACTGAAAGGTATATCACAGGATACAAAAAACAAACAGCACAGTTTATGTGACAAAATACGAAACATCATATGAAAGCTCACAGAGAAATGTCCGGTCAGGTGGCAGTCCAGGCTTTTGAGTTGAGTACAGACTTTCACTGTTGTTGGAGAAAGCGTCAGGCTTTCCACTCCAACTCTGCACACAGGACCAAACTACAGTACAGTATATGTTGGAGAAAGCGTCAGGCTTTCCACTCCAACTCTGCACACACCATTAATTACGAGACAACACACTTAAAGTTTTACTTGCGCAAGGGTAACCACACTCTCTGCATGCTAGGCTACAAAGGAATGTGTTACAAAGGGTGGTTCCCCTTGGCACCTTTTTTATAGTCAATGGGGGGCAGGGGTCTTGGAGTGAGAACAAAGAAAGGACTGTGAGAGTAAGAAGAAGTTCTGGTTTTACTCAGGTGGACAACTATTTAAACACGTGCTCAGGATACGTGTAAACTAATATAATCTAAAGTATGAAGATAAAGGAAAACAAAATAATGTATATACATATTTACACTCATTGCTGATTATACAGAAATGATAACAAATGATTACTAACAGTTTCTTCAACCTAACATTGTTGCTTTTAGGGTGGATCGTGTAGGTTAATCTAAAACCTATAAAAACACATCCACATAGAACAACGTACACTCTGTCCCACAACGCCTACTTTCTCTCCCGTTTAATGTCGGCTAAACTTAACCATACAACTACTTTCTCTCCCGTTTAATTTCGGCTAAGCTTAACCATACGCATGCCTTGGCCACCTACTCACTTAGGTGCCGTATCTCTCACCTGTATATTGTGGTCTCTGTTCCGTCACCGAGGTCCTTCAGACATCACCAGACGTCGAGCGCAGTTCTAACCACCGGCCTGATGACGAATTCACATCACAGGTCTTTCTTGCACCCGTCTTCGAGTGACTGCCGGCAGTTTTCGGTGTCGCTTCTCTCGCCGTACTGGAGACGTCTTCGGGGATCCTCGGATCCGGCTCGAAGGACCAAATTCTATGTTGGGGAAAGCGCCCGGCATTTCCACCCCAACTCCACATTTACGAGACACACACTTTACAGTTTTACTTGCAAGGGTACCCACACTCTCTGTAATGCAAACTACAGCAGAATGTGTTACAAAGGGTGGTTCCCCTTGGCTCCTTTATTTATAGTCAGTGGGAGGCGCAAGAGAGGGAAGTGAGAATCTTATCTAAGTAGGCATCTGTTGACCACATACTTAGGGTACAATAGCTAAGAGTATGTGGCTAGAAGATAAGAAATAACGTATATATGTATTTACATTCATTGCTGATCATACAGAAATGATGACAAGATGATGTATAACTGTTTCTTCAACCTAACAACATCCATCCATCCATCCATCCATTTTCCAAACCGCTTATCCTATTGGGTCACAGGGGGTCCGGAGCCTATCCCGGAAGCAATGGGCACGAGGCAGGGAACAACCCAGGATGGGGGGCCAGCCCATCACAGGGCACACTCACACACCATTCACTCACACATGCACACCTATGGGCAATTTAGCAACTCCAGTTAGCCTCAGCATGTTTTTGGACCGTGGGGGGAAACCGGAGTACCCGGAGGAAACCCCACGACGACATGGGGAGAACATGCAAACTCCGCACACATGTGACCAAGGCGGAGAATCAAACCCGGGTCCCAGAGGTGTGAGGCGACAGTGCTAACCACTGCACCACCATGCCGCCCCCTAACAACATCCATAATTTCCAATTCAAATACTGAATTAAAACCCCTCTCTGCAGTCTCCTCCAATTTGACCTTTCCAATTTGTATTTGGTCAATTTCAAATTTACCATTTACATCATCTAGCTCAAATTGGCAGAGGTCGACCACTACGGCTCCTATTTTCAGCCTGTCTTGGTGGTCATCTGCAGGCTTTATGGAGACTGTCCTTTCATTTAACACAAAAACCTCTAACCCGCTTTACTTAAGCGCGGGAAAGCGCAGGCGGAAAAGTTAAACGTCAACTATACTTTGCGCATAAAATTGAAATATAATTAACATAGTAGCTCGGAACAAAATCACTTTATTTAAAAACAATATACAGAGTTTACTCACCAAACATATTTTAATATACATACAAATAACTTGTACACCGAGAATAGTATACAACACCGTAAGCATATAACCCTTAAAGGTTGATTAATTAAAAATCACACATTCATCCTGCATAACATAAAACATTGACTTAAAGAGACTTAATTGTGAAATGAACGCTACTGTCCGAGGGTATTTATCTCCACACATCGCTATGGAACATAATGTCTTAAATACTCAGATTTTCAGAATGACAGAATCTTAACATTTAAAATTTTGTTTTGCGATACCGATACGTAATGATATTGGTATGTGGAACAACGTTATGTTACACACGCCTCCCACAATTCAAGAAGCTGTAGTTAGCTTAAGAGCATATTCACAATTTACCCGTTTGCCTTTTACCGTGACTGAGCACAATCCCCCACCCGAGCTGGTCTGCACTCCCCACATTGCAATTAACGATCCAGACTTCAGTGCTTTTGTTACCGTGGGACTTTGTTGTGTTGAAGAAAACATTAAAATGAAGTCTGAGGAATGTTACATAACACAGCTAAAATGCAAAAACTCTCTCTGGTGTAATTCACTGCATAAAACCAATGGTCTTAAGTGTGGTGCCTTCTTCATAACACTCCCTGACTTTTGTATTCATGACCATGAGATACTGTGGCCTTTTCTTCCTTCATTTGACTAGTGTTCCTCCCTTTCCTCTCAGCCTTGGTTGGTGGTTCAGGCAGCATCACCTTCTTTTAATAGTCCCAGGTTTATCCATCCATCCATTTTCCAAACCGCTTATCATACTGGGTGGCGGGGGGTCCGGAGCCTATCCCAGAAGCAATGGGCAAGAGGCAGGGAACAACCCAGGATTGGGGGGCCAGCCCATTGCAGGGCACACTCACACACCATTCACTCACACATGCACACCTAGGGGCAATTTAGCAACTCCAATTAGCCTCAGCATGTTTTTGGACTGTGGGGGAGAAACCAGAGTACCCAGAGGAAACCCCACGACGACATGGGTAAAACATGCAAACTCCACATACATGTAACCCAGGCGGAGACTCGAACCTGGGTCACCCAGGTGTCATTTATTTAGAAATTCGGCTCAAGCAGAAAATGTTCTAGCAGAAGTCTTAGACAATCTCTGAGTTACACAGAAATCTGATTTCTTCTGAAGCTGCGAGAAATTGTTCATCTGTAATTGTTGCATTGATATTTGTTGATGTGCGTGTGCCCTCCTTGAGCAGTAAAGAGGAGATCACATGCAGAGCTGATTTTCTGTAGTTTCTTAGTCTAAATAAAAATAAAATATTCTCTTCATATAGCCTGGATATTTCTAGAAAAGAGCCAATTAGTTATTTCTAGAAAAATATATAGAGCCAATGAAGGGACCTGATGTCATAGTAGCACAGGTCACTGTCCGTGGTGCTGAATTCTCTACTTGATGGGCTGGTGCTGAATGAATAGACCAGCTGGCCAACATGTCTGTGCGCTTCCACTGACTGGCACCCTGACATATAATTACCTTTAACAATAAGGGGGGGAAAGTCGAGACAGGAAATTAGGTAACAGTAATTAGTAATCACGCATAGTTCTCATTTATCATTATGTAAAATTATAAAACCTTTTCTGTTAATCTGCACATTTCAATAATTGAATTAATATTACCTAATTTATTTATCATTTACTGCAATCACTGTACGTTAAAGTATGTTTTAAATCTAGCTGTGAAATTGTTGATGCTGTTGTTGATCTGACAGATGTTGCCGGAGCCTTAGGATATGCCTCTGTACACATGAGTGAGGGGATGGATGCATTATTCTATGGAGGCCTCCGAAGAGAATAATTATCCCAATTTTATATTGAGACAAATGGTTAATTCCTTATTAATGCAGACTGCGTTCAGAGCCCCTGTTCTGCCATTGATCTTTTTTTAAGGCAAGCTATCATGTATTAGTTTACTCTAAATTTTGATCACATGTCAAACTAAGCCACATGGCGGCCCGAGCAGCAGGCAAACACACTATGAGCTAAGGAGCTACAAGTCAGAGGAGAGAATAGGATGGCCAGTGACATGTGCTGGCCAAATGGGAACAAACAAGAGAGAACAGGACAAGGCAGGGATGGATTCTGACACTAAATACGCCCAAGTACTTAGAATGATTTAGTGCAAGTCTTAGACAATGGTATCTCTGAATGACGCAGCAGTTTGACTCCTCATGAAAGCCCTATAACTGTCCTGAGAAGTTGTTTGTATGCACTTGCTGCCTTGACATTTGTTGATGTGCATGAGCCCTGCTCGAGCAGTAAAGGGCAGATAACATGCAGAGCTGATTATCTCTAGCTTCTTAGTCTGAGTAAAAATAAAATCTTCTCGTCATATAGGAACCAAGTCTATGGCTGGAAATTTCTACAACAGAGGCATTTAGTTATTTCTAGAAAACTATATAGAGCCAATGAAGGAACCAGATGTCACAGTAACACTGGTCACTGTCCATGGTTCTGAATACTCTACTTGTTGGGCTGGCGCTGAACAAATAGGATAACCGGCCAATGTGTCCGTGTGCCTCCACTGATTGGCCCCCTGACATATAATTATTTTTAAGACTGAAGGGGAGAAAGATCATACAGAAAATTAGTTAACAGTAATTAGCAATCACATATAGTTCTCATTTATAATGATGTACATTTTAAAAAATAATATATATATATATATATATATATATATATATATATATATATATATATATAATTAAAAACTAAATATAATTGTGATTTAATGTATTCCTTCTGCTCTTAAAAAAGCACAATATGTCTGAATGACAAATATGTCTATTACTCTACACGTTTTAATAATTTTCTTAATATTACCTAATTTGCTTATCTTTTTTTCTGTAATCTGCGTTAAAGAAATTTTTGAAACTAGCTGTGAAATTGATGATTCTGTTGTTATTCTGACTGTTGTTGCCCTGGTGCCTTAGGATACGTCTGTCTAAATATAAGTGAGGGGATGGATGCACTATTCTATGGAGGCCTCTGAAGAGAATAAATGATTCCAATATTATATTGAGAGAGATGGTTAAATCAGAGCTGGATAAGATTTTAACAACTCTGAGCTATTAGTTAAGTTCTTCCCAAACTAGTTTGATGGGCCGAATGGCCTCCTCTCATCTGTAAATTTCTTATGTTCTAAGATATGCAGTACTGTGCAAAAGTCTTAGGCAGTCCAAAGAAATGTTTAAAGCTGTTTATCTGGGTAGCAAGTGTACTTTGGCTTAGAACAAATAACACAATTTAACATTAGAACATGAACAGCAATACTTCTAAAAGTGCAAATCTGCTGCCAAATTAAATAAACAAAGAAATTAATCATGAAAATAGTCAATGTATATACAACTAACCATTTCCAATCAAAAAGTACATACAAGTCTCCAATACAAGATATACAATGGAGCGCAGATAAAACGTTTAAATAGTAATTAACCAAACTATATAAAGAATACAAGTTTGAATGCAGGTAGTTTGTATAAATTTTACTGTGTTCATACTGAAAAATCAGCACCAGCATTACACACATTGCGGTTCTGCTTTTTTCTTCTTTTAGCATAATTACCCGTTTCACGTTCACGAGGCAGAAGATTCTTGCAAATGTGAAAATTCACAAGTAACAGGCACCATTAACCTCAAGCCATAACAGTCTGCTAGCCTGAACAATAGCAAACTCTATGTATTACCAATTATTACGCAGGTTGTCACTTTATCAAATCATGACTGTTACTAAGAAGTGGGAGTGAAACGCGTGTCACGAGATTTCTCGTTGAAGCGAAAAGCCGTTTCACGAATGCGCTGCAAATACTAACTGACTAAATTACTATAGTAGATACCCCAGACACTTTTAAATCTTTTGTGTGGCAGCATTTTGCGTGCCCGGCGGAAAATATAAATGGCGAAAGGGAGACAGACAAAACACGAACCATCTGCAAGGACTGTAAAAAGCTAATGCCGCACACAGCGGCTAATGCTACTACTAACTACTATGCAAAGTCATTTGCAGCACCATCATAGCTCTTTATTTAAATTCACTGCACCGGTGAAGAAAACATTTTTTTTAAAATGTTATGTTTGTTATTGGGTGCTTTCCACTTCATGCACCCACATACAGCGCTAGCTTAAAGCAACACATTCTGGTCCTGACGCAATGCATCATGGTTAGATTTTTATCGTCTGCTGCATTACGTCACCATGTCACATGGTACCAAAACTCCGCGAGAGCAAAACACATCAGGCAGCATCTCTTAGCAGGCTGCACAAACTGGATCCGCCTCCATTACGACACAGCTTTTAGTTACATACATGACGTTTGTATATCTGCTATTTCTCCCGAGAAGCAGGTAAAGCGGTGGTAACTGCTTTTCAATTAATTTACTTGGTAAAATTAAATTTAAATAAATGATATGAATACTGTAATAGTACTCGTGAGCTTTGTTTGTTTGTTGTTAGTTACTGTAATTTTGCGCTGCTTTATTTGTTAAATCGTCTTGTCTGTGAAGACATTCAAGTTAATCAAATAAGAACTGCACTGTACACTGTACATGACCATAAAAACTTTGAATCCTTGAAATAAATGTTTTTGATCTTTTCCTTGGCAGTTATCTTTTTACACAGGGCCTCTATGTACACAATAGTTATTTTTTTCACGACTAACAGTATGGATCAGGAGTTGGTTATTGTAAAAGAAGTAATGTGCATGCAGGTGATATTTGTATAGATTTATGTTCACCCCTGGGTGATAAGTTTGACAGTCATTTCTTTTACCGTTTGGTCTCTCGGTTGAACATAATGGTGGCGCGAGCAGCTCCACTTGGTTTTTTAAAAATATTCAGCCATGAACTTCTGGTGAACTCAGGTGAATCCCTTCCTTCAGTAGTAAACCTTGGTAGTTTCAGCCTTTTACACATTGTCTCACTAAAAGGTTGATAATATATTTGTCCTTTTACATAGTGATAAAATATACGCTAATAAAAGTGAATATTCATAGATTCAGGACTAACATAAAGTAGCTAACAGAAACTCAGATTAACAAAAGGTGCAAATACATACTCAGTTGGTTCCATTGTGTTGATTACATTATAATGTTTACATTGTAATGATTATATCATGGATATTTGGCATACTTTTTTATAAAATCATAATTCTTATATTCTACGTTATATAGTGCTAAATAATATTCCATGGATGGATGGACTTTATTAATCCCCGTGGGGAAATTGTGTTTTTTATGTCTCCCTCAACTTACTCTTTGTGGAGTAAGTTGTCCGCGAAGTGCAGCTACCTGTTGGGGCGCCCAGGGAGCTGGGGGTTAAGGGCCTTGCTCAAGGACCCACAGACGTGCTGAGGCTGGGTTAGTTTCAACTGGTGACCTTCTCATTACAGGCACAAGGACTGACCCCTGCCCCCCAACTGTGTATGAGTAGCATTTATGCTGCTTCTTGAGTGTGAGCTTCCATTGACTGGCACCCAGACATATAATGACTTTTAACAATGAGGGGGGAAAAGACCAGACAGGAAATTAGGTAACAGTAATTAGTAATCACATAGAGTTCTTATTGGGGGTGCCATGGTGGTGCAGTGGTTAGCCTCACACCTCAGGGACCCGGGTTCGAGTGAATGGTGTGTGAGTGTGCCCTGCGATGGGCTGGCCCTCCATCCTGGGTTGTTCCCTGCCTCGTGCCCATTGATTCGGGGATAGGCTCCAGACCCCCCGCGACCCAGTAGGATAAGCGGTTTGGAAAATGGATGGATGGATGGATTATTTTAAGAACAACAAACTCTACGTCATTGCAGGGTTTTATATAATGGGTGCCGGCATTTGGACACTATATAGACATTATTTTCGCCCACCATTCAATAAGCAGATAAGTAACTTGCCTAAAAAATTTAGGAGATTTTTTTATTGTGATGCCCAAAAGTTAGTAATCTGTATAAAATCAGTGTAACTTTATGTTTTTTAAATTCAGTTAGCAGAGCCCCACATGCAGCTGTTTCGGTAAATAATGGAAGCAGTAAGTACTGTAGTCGCTGTGAAGAAAGGGCAAGCTTAGCATCTACAACATCTTTTAAAAGAGGACATATTGTGGTTAAACTAGGTAACAAGATGGTGGAGTGACTTTGTTGATTAAAGTCTGACGTGTTTATTTGGTATAGTTTTCACTTTTAGCTCAATTCATTTTTTCGTTAGTTTCCATCATCCTTTCACTTATGTATTACGGTAATATAACTGGTCCCAAACAAGCCCAATGCATGCATACACACACACACATACACATACACAGACACACGCACACATACATACACACACACACACACACACACACTGATACTGTAAATTAATGTAGAATAAGCCCAGATTTTAACCTACATGTTTTCCTCAAACATTTATTCAGTGGAGATTGTAATGTAGCAAGCAGACAATTTCATGGCTTTAATAATGAGTGTATTTAGGAACTATAATGGCAAAACATAACACAAAGCTCTCTGTATTAATGGTATTTTAATAACCATTAATAGACAACACATACGGTGGAGTTTTGCCTATTCTGGTGGTCCATCATCCAGAATAGTGCCTGTATGTTTTCCCTTGTTATAGCACCAGTGCTGTGTGGTTTGCCATCGAAACTTTACACAGTGTACAACCATCTTTTTGTTAAAATAATTAAAAATAACTTGAAATTAAAAATTAAATTATTTTAATACATAAACTGATATGTTGATTTAAAATATTGATGCTGACAGATTTTCAGTGGCAGCCCTAGTTGACATCATTATTTATTTCATCCTATTCCGTACCCAATAGCATCTACATGTCATACTGCTGACACTTTTAAGTGAATATATTTTATGTGTGTGTATTTATGTCATGTGTCAGGATTTGCGCTGGTAATGCGGGTGAGCGCGCGGGCAGAGCAGCGGGCAAGGAGCAGGCAAGCAGGCAAAGTACGGGGAAAACGGGGATTTATTCAAGGGAAAGAGCAGGGCAGGACGGAACGCTGGTACTGACATTAACAAACATCAATGACGGACAAGAAACTAAGGCAATACATGGACTAAATAGACAAGACAGAGCAAAACAACAGGGTGCAGCTGGGTACGATCGGGGAAGCACACGTGGATAATCAGGGGGGCGTGGCACACACGAGGGTCGTACGAGCCGGGCGTGACATCATGTTTATGTACATTTTCATTTCTGCTACCTGATACTTGTATGTATTATCAATTAAGGCATCAGTCTTGGATTAAACACAAGTACAGATTTCATTGTATTTTGGTACATCCTGCACTTAATGACAATAAATCTTGAACCAGTTAGAATGACCTTTATTCAGCTGTTTTAGGTGAACCCCATGATGTCCTGTAATAAAGCTGTTCAAAATTAAGGTTGTGATGAGATATTCCTCTTGTTTCTCCTTTTTATGCATAAAAACATTCATGAAGGAATCTGAATATCTGCTTGATTATTTTTGCCATTGTTAATTTTTACAGTCTTCATGACTACATCAGCAACATCGTTTAATTTCACTGTTTGTACATAGGAGCTGCACAGTGGTTAGGCCTGTTGCCTGACACATCTGGGAGGAAGGTTCAAGTCACGTCTGTGGATCTTGCATGTTCTCCAGGTGTCATGGGGTTTCTTCTGTTTTGCCCGACAGTCTAAAAATATGCCAAGATTAATTGGAGTTGCCAAATTGCCCATGTCTGAGTGGTGTGTGTGCCCTGTAACAGGTTGGCACCTGGTCCTGGGTTATTCCCTGCTTTGTGCCCATATCATCCTGCATAGGCTCCAGACCCCCTGTGACCCTGCACAGGAAGTTCACCATCCCTGGCCAGTTCTGTGGAAGTTAACAACACTTTAGTCAAACAACAGACTAATCAAGTCTCAAGCTTCAAAAAGGGAGCTGCTCATTACCTGAAGAGAAGAGGAACATAAGAAGTAGACTATAGCTCAGCTTTCCTTGCTGATGATGGGAGGACACTGAGACGAGGTGAGAGAACTAAATAGAAGGTCAGTTGGCTCCTGCTGACACCCAACAGTGTGACACAAAACGAGTGGCATTGCAGACCTCACTGCTAAATATGGAAAGAGGAGAAATATTTATGTAAATAAAATGTAGAGCATCTATAATAAAAGCACAGCTATTAGGTGCTAATGATCCAGTTCACACCCAAGATGCCTAAGTTTGCTCAGGTCATTCCTGTGATGTAACATGGACCGGCAGGCGCAATGTACTCACTGTGTGCACTGTGGCGGAGAATCTCACCAGGTCCTTCAACATCAGCTCCATAGTATGTAAAGCACAGCAGCACCTCTACTTTCTACAGAAGCACAGAAAAGCCCATCTCCCATCCTCACATTCTATCAGTGAACTGTTGAAAGCACCCTGAGCAGCTGCATCACGGTCTGCTTTGGGAACTGTGTCGCCTCAGATCGCAAGTCCCTACAACAGATAGTGATGACAGTTGAGAAGATCACTGGAGTATCTCTCACCTCCATCACGGATATTCACGCCACACACCGCATCCGCAAAGCCACCACCATTGTGGATGACCCCACCCACCCCTCACATTATCGTTTCACCCTCCTGCCTTCTGGAAATAGGTACCGGAGCATTCAGGCCTTCACAGCCAGACTCAAACAGCTTTATCCCCCATGCCGTCAGACTACTGAACTCTCAGGGACTAATCTGATACAACACACACATACACTCATTAACACACTTTATTATTTAACTACTATTTTTTATCTTATTGTAGCCATGTTTACAGTTACTTTTATTTATTTTTATTGCTACCTCATTGCACAACCAAACTGCACCTTATCAGTATTGGGTTTACTGTGCTGTTTGTGCTCGTTGGTGTCAGTTGTCCTCTCTTTTTGCACTGTCCAGCAATGTTTGCAGTTTTTGCTCATTATGCACCATACAGTATGTTGCTAGACTGTTATGTGTTAGTCTTGTGTTAATTTAAGTAGCACCTTGATCCAAGGAAAACGCTGTTTCTTTTGTAACTCTGTACTATACTCAACCGTGTAAAGTTAAAAATAACATTAAAGACCTACTTGACTTGACTTTTACTGGTAACAGGTGCTAAAGTGAAGTGATGCGGGGGACAGTGTGGGACTGCACTCTTCTGGCTGGGACCTTGAATAAATTAATGAATGTTACATTTATACAGCCCTTTCCTAAGATACACAAAGCGCTTTACAGAAGCACTGGGGAGCCACTTCAACCCAAACATGAGGCAGCAGGAGAGGGGGCCCAGGCAGAGAGAACAGCCAACAAGACGGGTGCTTCCACAGACAGGACGGGGGCCCCGGCAGACCAACGCTGACGACTCCTGGGACCAAGTCAACAGAGCAGCTGTTGTCATTGTGACTCACCCTCATACATCCATCCATCCATTGTCCAAACCGCTTATCCTACTGGGTCGCGGGGGGGTCCGGAGCCTATCCTGGAAGGATATGGGCACGAGGCAGGGAACAATCCAGGACGGGGGGGCCAGCCCATCGCAAGGCACATTCACACACACATGCACTCCTACGGCCAATTTAGCAAGAAAGAACATGCAAACTCCACACACATGTGACCCAGGCGGAGACTCGAACCGAAACGAGTCCCAGTGGTGGGAGGTAACAGTGCTAATCACTGCACCACCAAGCAGCCCCACCCTAATACATGATTTCAGATTTTTGATTTTAATCCCCTTTTCTTTTTTTGGCAACATATAAAGTGCTGTGAATGTCACTGTCAGATTGTCACATCATCCTCCAGTTGTCCCTTGTCACCCTGGATGCACATTGAGTGTTTGGTAAATATTTTATCTTGTAGTGTTCCTGATTTTTTCCTGTGTTTTAACTTGCAATTCTCAAATTTCATGACTGGCATCCGTGGGGACGATTAATTAAACCTGCTAACTCTGCACTTCAATTTCAAACTGTTGGTAACATGTTGTCATGCCCGGCCCGTCCGCTCCTCGTGTGTGCCACGCCCCCTGATTATCCACGTGTGCTTCCCTGATCGTCGCCAGCTTTGTCTGCTTACTCTGTGTATTTAAGTCCTGGTCTGACCTGTTTCCCTTGTCCGTCATTGATGTAAGTTGGCATCTGATGTTTCCCGTCCGAAGTCCTTTGATTAAACTCCCGTTTTGCCCCGTATTTGCCTGTCCGCTTGCTCCTTGCACGCCTTACCCGCACGATCGCCTGCCTGCACCACCCCGATCGTGACACATGTGTACATATTTTTGTCTGATCTTTTCACCACCAGGTGGCGATATAGCAACTCCAGAGTTATTGATGGCTAGGACAAAAAAACACAGTAACACAGAGGTGTAGCTAAAAATTCTGGGCCCCTGACAGAATGTCACCTTGCGCCCCTCTGTCGAATTTTACATACTGGGAGAGAGATTTGTTGAGCCATCTTCCAATCTATTCCAATCCAGCTTCATTTGAAAAGCACTTTAAACAACCTTATGGACCAAAGTGCTGCACAAAGGAATAAATAATAACATTCACACACTTAAAAACGAAGTAAAAGAAATTTAATAAGAACCAAAACATTAAATGTGAGTAAAAGGCCATTAATAAAATTTAAAAAAATCAATTAATAAAGAAAAGGCGAAGATTAAAACAAAATTTACTATTAAAATTAACATCTCACAACGTGTCAAAGGTGAAGGAGAAGAGATGAGTTTTAAAAAGAGATTTAAAAACGGACAGAGAAGAGGCCTCTCTAATGTGAAAAGGCAAGTCATTCCACATTTTAGGATCTGCGACTGCAAAAGCTCGATCCCCTCTAAGCTCACGCTGAGTCTTAGGAACCGTCAGGAACAGCTGATCAGCTGACCTGAGAGAGCGGGTGGGGGTGTAAGGGTGAAGCAGCTCACAGAGGTCAGGTGGAGCAAGACCATTGAGGGTTTTAAAAGAAAATAACAGAATTTTAAAATGAATCCTAAAATGTACGGGCAGCCAGTGGAGTGAGGCTAAAATGGGGGAGACATGCTCATATTTCCATGTGCGGCAGCATTTTGAACCCTCTGGAGGTGAACAATAGTGGAGCCTCTAACTCCAACATAGAGGGCATTACAGTGGTCCAAACTAGTACCGACAAAAAAGTGGATTACTGTCTCAAAGTGCTGCCTAGAAAGAATTGGCTTTATTTTGGCCAACTGCCTCAATTGTAAAAAGTTTGACTTGACAACTGACCATATCTGAGTGTCAAACTTAAGGTTGGTGTCGACTTTAACCCCTAGGTGTTTGATATTTTTCCAAGGAACCTAAAATGGAGTGGAGGTCAGAGGAGTGGAGTTACCAAAAACCAACACTTCTGTCCATTACCTCCCCACTTTCTTGTTAGTTACAATATTTGTTCTGCATTACTGTACCGGTTTGGAGTCTTTTGATATTAAGGTGAATAACACAGTGAAAAAAGAGACAGATGCATTGACAGCAGTTGTGGCCACACTTTGGACTGGGAGTGTAAGAGCAAAGGAAACTGAATCCACTATGTTCTGTCCTGTAAATTTTTATTAAACAACACATGACACACATACGAGTCCTGTTTTAACTTTCAGGGCTGATGGTCTGCAGCCTGGCTTGTGGTCTACAGTGCAGAGCAGGTGCAGTCACTGTGCTGAGCCCGGCATTATAGTAATGATGCAGCCTTTCACACTGACCAGTGAGAAATAACCTTGAAAATGACTGTGCTCTTTGTGGTTCTCCTTTTGGAAACATCTTACCACCAAGAAACAGACTAAACGTATCTTCTACTTATCAGTCATCAGAAATGTCATGCAGTAATCAGAGGTTAGACAGCAAAAATGACTTTTGTATTTTTATCTTTTGTCATTCTTTTATCCAGCGACTACTAATTCTCGTCAGGCTCTGGAGAGGGTGGGACCTGTCCCAGGAAGCACACAGACAAAAACAATTAAGATGCTCAGATTTGCCTCACTGTGTGATTTTGACTGAAAGATGAACTAAGCACAGTCTTGTGTGTATAAAAATGCGTAGATTCATTTAACTTTAACAATGAGATTCAGCAACATGACCTTATAGTGTTAATGATCGGTATCTTACTGGTATTAACTGAATTATGCAAAATTCTACATTATTCTATATTATTGCACCCAAATTGTTCATACTGACTAAATGTAATTACTGACATCCTGGACATACTGCTTTTTAGGTTTGGATTTAAAATGTTAGTAGACAAATTCATGCTGTCAATAACATCTCACTTGCTCACCCCCTTTTAGATAAAAATACCCTTTGTGGTTTTTCTAGTGAAGCAGAGGGCCTGAGCTGAGGACCTGACGGTTGTGTGGTTTTCGCTCACTGAGACGAGAGACACAAACACCCTGCTCTCAGTCGGTCAGTCTTCCTGTAAAATGTGGAGGTGAGACTGCTAGTGGAAAATTACTGACTGCAGCATCAACAACACATTTAAACAGCAGCACAAACAAAATGTTCCACAAATGCAGGACATCTGTATGCTTACAGCACACATCAGACACGCTGACCCTCAGCACTGAGCTCCTCCAGGCTCTGTGCTCTCCCCCTCCTCTTCAGTCTCTACACAAATCACTGCTGCTCCAGTGAAGATCCTGAATTTTGCAGGTGATACTACTACGTTTGCCATCATAACTGAAGGCGATGAGTCTGCCTACAGACTGGAAGTCGTACAGCTGACTATCCAGTTATGAACTTACATTATCCCAAATGTCCACATGCTTAAACTCCTCTCATCATCAGGGAGGAGCGTCCCTTGGCACTGTAGAGTAGATGGATGAGATAACAAGGCTGTCATCAATTTTATGTGACACCTCTCACCCTCCCAACAGACTATGGAGGCCCGGGGCAGCTCCTTCAGTAAGAGACTCAGACACCCGGCGTGTGACAGAACAGTACCGCAGGTCATTGGGCCCCACAGCAGTCAGGCTTTATAATCTGCACTCTGCTCATTGAACTTTTCCTCTGTTCACTGTCTTCTGATACAGTTTCTATCTGCTGCTGATCTGCAATATTGTTCCTCCTTATTCACTGATGTGCAGTGTTGCATTGAGCCAGTGCATTATTCCCCTGTGTGGCAGCTTCCTTTGGGAGGCTAATATCTTGCACATGAGCAATAATGTTACATGCAATAGGATTGTGTATAAGTTAAGGATTGTGCATAAGTTAATTTTAATATTCCTATAATATTCCTGTATGTAATATATTCTTATATTTTGTTTCTATTATTACCCTATATTTATAAATACATACATTTCTTTTACATTCATAATGATGTTGTTTGTTGTTTTGTGCCCCACTGCTCTTGTAACAAGCCTCAGTCTTGACTCTCCCTTTTAAGGTCTTGGCCTTAAATCACACTCGATATAGGTGGTGTCGTCCCCATCACCCTGACCAGGATACATGCTGTAAGATTAATGGATGGTGTTTATCTGTGTGATGAAAAAGAATGTGAATAAAACAAAAATGTACCATTATAAATGGGATCCCTAAGATGTGTGGTGGTTTCAGATGTGGACTGATGAGAATTTTGTTCTGTTGTGAAAGCTGTACATTCTGTTCCATGTACAGGGTAGTGATATGTAGCAATCATGTGCTCCAGTCAAATGTTCAGCTGCATGAATAATAATGGTGGCTTGTTTGGATAAAATAACTTAGGCTGAATACTTCAAAGCGTGACCTGGGTGAGGTAGAGAGGAAACAGGGTCTTACAAGCAGCAGGTATTGTTCTCTCTGTGTAGTTTTTACTCTTTGCAAAGTGAGCCCAGCACAGTGCAGTCAGTGGGTCAGTCTTCCTGAGCTGCATCTAACCAGTGGAAACATCTGCAGCACTGCAGAGAAGCACTCAGCAGACAAACAAACCAAAACAGCTTACAGCTGTATGTCACTTTTGGACAGAGGTGGACAAAGTACACAACTTCACTACTTGAGTTAAGTATAGATACTCCTCGTCAAATAATACTCAAAGCTTTTCAGTTAATTTTTTACTTCAGTTAAAGTACTGGAGTATTTGCATCTAAAAATACTTAAGTATTCAAAAGTACATTATGTTTTAAATGCAAGACATTTTTCAGAACCTAATGACTCCTGAACACCCCACTGAATACACTGACTGGCTTGTACATCTTGTAGAATAAAAAGCTTGTGGAATATGATACAATGACGATAGAAACACAACTGGCATAACAAAAGTACAGCCATTGTCATTTTCATCTTATTTAACACCCCCCACCCCACTCACACAAAAGAGCATGCTAGTGTTCTTACAGAGCCGTAGCAGTGTGTGTGTGAGTGTGTGTGCATGTGTATGTTTGTGTGTGTGTGTATGTTTGTGTGTGTGTGTATGTGTGTGTATGTGTGTGCATGTGTGTGTATGTTTGTGTGTGTGTGCATGTGTGTGTTTCTGTGTCTGTGTTTGTGTGTGTTTGTGTGTGTGTCTATGTGTATGTATGTGTGTGTGTGTGTGTTTGTGTGTGTGTCTATGTGTGTGTATGTTTGTGTGTGTGTGTGTGTGTGTGTGCATGTGTGTTTGTGTGTATCTGTGTGTGTATGTTTGTGTGCGTGTGTGTGTGTGTGTCTATGTGTGTGTATGTTTGTGAGCCAAGTAACAGGACAGGGAGCAAGAAACAAAACTCCTCTTTCTTAATTATCCACATCGTTATTAACGACACAGGTATATATACAGGTACATATACAGGTACATGTATATACTCAAAAATACATACAGTACACAACATTAAATGAAAAACGTAATTTAAGAACACTTGAAATTTTCATTCAGTTTCTTTCATCTGTTTAATATAATCGATCAGTCCCTGTGCGTTTGCCCCAAACCATTCAGCATGGTACACAAGGGAGACAAGTAAGCATGTGTCACATCAAAGAACTGATTGCAACAACTCAGCCTTTCCACAACATTAAAGCCGCTTATTCCCCCCATGCCATGAAGAAATAATCTCTGTGGCTCCCCTCTCCCCCTCCCTCAGCCCCCAGTCTGGCTTGAACATTTGCACTTCCAGTAAAAATGCGCCCCAAACACACTGACACCAAACTCCGTAAAATCCTGTGATTCAGTCTCAGAAGCACTGGCTCCCCTGCCCTCCTTCTGAACATTATTAAAGCTACACCCTGAACACTCTGTGTGACTGACATGAATGAGAAGCATCTTTATTCATAATCTCTGTAGCGGAGATCAGAATACAGAGTGTCATTATTCCTGTCTTTCTTCAGTCTCCTGGGTTTTGGCTTCTTAAGGTTCAGGGCAGCGTAATTCAGTGTGTCCTCGTCATTGCACTGTGGAGACAAAGATGGCAGAATTGGATGGATCAAATTGGTTTGCTATTACTTATTTTCACAAATAGCACTTAAAATGCTGATCCCAGGATGGAAATCAGTCTGAGGTTCATTTGTTTTACTGACGATTTGTAATTTGAAATATTTATTACATACTTGCTTGCGTGACCATTCCACTTTTGATATATCACTGTTCTTTTCATCTGTTTAAAATATATAACACATCAATATATTATTTAATTTCACGCGGTATCATACAGTGGTCAGATAACATTCCGAATTTTCAAGCCATCAACATCCTTTTTGTCTCAAAAATGAAAGTAAAAATGACTTCTGTCAATTTAAGTGTGCATGTTTGGATATGTGTTATTTGTTCTCAGATATCATATATAATAAAATTGCTATAAAGGAGATCTTGGTAATAAAAGTTATTGATATGCAACTTATTGCAACATGTATATTTCAATAGATTTTGCAAAATATGAAAGATATAATACAAAAATGTTAATCTTACAGTAGAAAAAGGTTTATGTAAATAAGGTGAGATTTAATAATGGATTTTTAAACTGGGTTACCTGTGTCACGACCGCGGTCGGGCGAAGCAGCGATCGTGCGGGTCGGCAGGCGAGCAGGAACAGGCAAGTAGGCAAAGTCGGGAAATACTGGGGATTTATTCGTGGACAGGAAACAGATACGGGGAACATCTACTCACGCCAACGAACATCAATGACAGACAAGGAAAACTGGGGAGACCAGGACTTAAATACACAAGACTGATTGAAAGCAAACGGACACAGCTGGGTACGATCCGGGAAACACACGTGGGTAAGCAGGGGGCGTGGCACACAGGAGGAGCGGACAAGCCGGGCATGACAACCTGCAAGAGTGGTTTTAATATGAACATTTTATCTATCATAAAACAATTTTATATTTCTATAATTTGTGAAAATCTACATTTTGTCCTTCGTCTGAGTGCATAAAGCCGGGCAGCGTACCTGCACAGTGTGTACAGGTCAGTTTACATCTTATACAAATGAGAGCAACGTTCAGAATAATGCTGCAAGATAAAACTATCAGCAAGCCAGAGTGAAGAGGATCCAGCAGCTTCTGAAAGCCTGTAACAAAGAGATAGATTTCAGCATAATGATATAGAGACACATTTCCCATTTGCTTACATTACATTAGTTAAAGATAAAATCTATAATACATTACAGCAGTTGTTTTGTAAATAGTCCATTTTTAACATGAACTTCTAGTATTTTGCATTTTAACAATTTCTATTAATATTTGAAATAATTATTAAATTAACATCTGTGTAATTAAATTTAAGCACTTAAATTAGAAAATTCAATACATTAAAATAAGAAATAAATGTCTTAATAGCAGAATAAGCTAAATAAAACTTTGAAGCAGATGTACTCTCCACACTGGGTGCTACCATCTATATCCAGCTCTGTGCCGTTCCCAAACAGCATCTCCCCTCACTGGGTGTTACCATCTATATCCAGCTGTGTGCCGTTCCCAAACAGCATCTCCCCTCACTGGGTGTTACCATCTATATCCAGCTGTGTGCCGTTCCCAAACAGCATCTCCCCTCACTGGGTGTTACCATCTATATCCAGCTGTGTGCCGTTCCCAAACAGCATCTCCCCTCACTGGGTGTTACCATCTATATCCAGCTGTGTGCCGTTCCCAAACAGCATCTCCCCACACTGGGTGTTACCATCTATATCCAGCTGTGTGCTGTTCCCAAACAGCATCTCCCCACGCTGGGTGTTACCATCTATATCCAGCTGTGTGCCGTTCCCAAACAGCATCTCCCCACGCTGGGTGTTACCATCTATATCCAGCTGTGTTTCGTTCCCAAACAGCATCTCCCCTCACTGGGTGTTACCATCTATATCCAGCTGTGTGCCGTTCCCAAACAGCATCTCCCCACACATGGCCACGGCGCAGTAGTAAGTCCCAGCATCGGAGAGGCTGAGGTTCCCCTTGGGGAGGCTGTAGACGCAGCTCCGTGTAGGAGATCCAGCCTCAGGGCTCTTCTCACACTCATCACTGCTGTTTCCGTGGCTGTAAATGACTCCAGGAAGGGATTCTCCTGATCCATGTCTGAACCAGTAAACACTGTGTTCTCCTGCACAGCTCCCAGTCTCTATCGTACACTGCAGGCTCACAGAGTCTCCTGGCTGCAATGTGTCAGACACAGGCTGCTGTACCACTGTCCTGCTGTTGGAGTCTTTACCTGAAAAGCAAAATAGTCATGATGACAGCCCTTTGAGAATAACAATGGAAAATACAGATCCTCAAATCCTGAATCGATGTTCTTCTAGCCATCCAAGAAATCAGTAACTTCTTGGAGAACAGCTGACATTCTTTTCTCTTTTTATTGTATTACTGATTATTAGTATATATCCGGTAACACTATACATTAACTGCACCTACATAATACCTAAATAAAAATTATATGATAATAACAAACATTATAATCATATAATGTCTTGTATTAATGTATGAAGGTAGATGAATATAATTAATTTCAATTCAAAGAAATGACGTGTGTAAAGTGTACTTTATATTTTCATGATTTTCGTGACTTTACATTTGGTTTATGTTGCCCCTTTTCCACAGGAAGGTATTTATTGTTTTTGCATATTTAGCTCTTGATGTGTTTTGGTATTTTTGAGCATTTTGCTGTAGTACCTGCATGATTTAATTAAAGAGCCGAAGAGCTCTTTGCCCATTACTAGTTTGTCTATCTTTTAACATTAAAGAAAAAGTATACATAGTAAAAGGAATTACTTGGTTTGGTAGTTGCTCCTATTAATTTTCTTATGTGCACAAAAGTAAGTTTTTCCGTTCAACCATAGCACTACAGTGAAAAGCAAAACGTCATGGGAAATGCAATTATGCTTT
Organism: Brienomyrus brachyistius; assembly: GCF_023856365.1. NCBI lineage: Eukaryota > Metazoa > Chordata > Actinopteri > Osteoglossiformes > Mormyridae > Brienomyrus > Brienomyrus brachyistius. The sequence goes on along the minus strand of NW_026042336.1, from coordinate 1,429,210 downwards.
ATTCCAATACACATTGCTAATTTTTCATTATTATTACATTTATTCAGCATAATATCTTCAATATCTTCTGGCCTGAAATCTTTTCCTGCTACACTGAAGACTCTCTCAGCCTGTGCAGAGAAAGCTGCAGCCAAAGGGTTGGCGTCCTCTGATAAACATGGTTGGCTCAGGTATCAGTGACATTATGTGAAGCTTTCATGGCAGGAATAGGGTCTAGTTTGACTTTTGATGCAGGAAAAGTGTTTGGGACGTTTCTTAGGTTAGAAACTGCCGTCACTGCAGCCAACACTGACTTCTAAGGAGAGACACTCAGCTCTTCCTATGAGCAGATCCACCATGGTGCACAAAATGACAGTTTAATTATTATTTTAGGTGACACTTCAAATGTTGCATTATTTAATTCTGAATAAAACGACATTTTTATAACAATGACGTATAACAATGTTAATGTGTTTATGTATAACTCATATTTAAATAATAGACTGTATAGTTAAAAGCTACACCGACAGTACGTATATGAACTTGAATTTGAATCCGAACCCTTTTTCGTTCTTCTTCTTTAAATTCAAATATGAATTTCAATGCCACAACCTGTTTTCAACCACAATTCAAATTTAATTCAGATTAACAAAATGAACTGAAATTCTGAATTTTAGGATACGTATTTGAGAATTTCATTCTCAAATCATTTCTGATTGGTGCACATCCCTAGTTCATATGTTAAATCATGCATTTTTTTTCAGAGTGAATACACACTGACTGCTCAGATAAATAATGTCAAAAATAATTTTCTTTGGTTACTTAAGATTTTTGCACAGTCCTATACCATACATAACAACTCAAACATTTTATTTTTATGTTATTTGTTTTAAAGAGGCTGCCATGTGTAACATTAACATCTGTATAAAGAGAAGGTTAGGCGTTTTGGCTGACAGCAAGCAAAATGCAACAAATTGTATAATAATAATAATAATAATAATAATAATAATAATAATAATAATAATAATAATAATAATAATAATACCCCTCCTGGAGCCGACACCTTATCGTGGTGGAGGGGTTTGCGTGTTACAATGATCCCAGGAGCTATGTTGTCTGGGGCTTTATGCCCCTGGTAGGGTCACCCAAGGCAAACAGGTCCTTGGTGAGGAACCAGACGAAGTGCGGCTCAAAAACCCCTTATGATGAAGAAAATTTTGGAACCACGTTTTCCCTTGCCCGGACGCGGGTCACTGGGGCCCCCCCCTGGAGCCAGGCCTGGGGGTGGGGCTCGATGGCGAGCGCCTGGTGGCCAGGCCTACACCCATGGGGCCTGGTCGGGCGCAGCCCGAACAAGGCACGTGGGTCCCCCCTCCAATGGGCTCACCACCCATGGGAGGGGCCATAGGGGTCGGGTGCGAAGTGATCTGGGCGGCGGCCAAAGGCGGGGAGTGGGTGGAGGTGGGTTATTGTGTTGGAGGAGGGAGATGGTGAGGGTGGAGGTGGGCCATGGTGTGGGCGGAGGGGGGTTATTGTGTGGGAGGAGGAGGGAGATGGTGAGGGTGGAGGTGGGCCATGGTGTGGGCGGAAGTGAGAGATGCTGTGGGTGGAGGTGAGAGATGGTGCTGGTGAAAGTGAGAGATGCTGCAGGCGGAGGTGGGCCATGCTGCTGGGGGAGGTGAGAGATGGTATAGGTGCAGATGTGCTATGCATCCACTAGTATGCTGAGCCCCATATAGCTGGAACCACAACATTCCGGTGGAGGCAAAGGCGTCGTCAGACCCTCAAGTTTACAATGGTTCACCTACGACCAGCCGCAGAGGCACCAGAGCAGGGAGCCCCTGTGTTATTATCATACGATACTCTCTACTCTACATTTTTCTGGCCATAATGTATCTATACCCACAGTATAAACAGAGTGATGCTTCACAGTGTATAGTGTCTGCCCCTAACTGAACTTTTAGCTATGTTTCCATTACAGTTCTATGTATATGCGACAAAATGTGAATAGGGTGGAAACACCATTATTGGATGTCATGTGAATAACAATCACCATGTATCGTCCCGTAAGATTAAGATCCATGTCTCAAATTTCAGCATGGCGTTATTTCCACAAATTCGAAGCTCTACAAGAACTCATTGTGTCTTCAGTCTTCTAATTTGCAAATTCTGCTTTCTTTGCAGTTTGGCGGATTACTACTTTTTCGGCTCACCACAGAAACCAGCTAGACTTAGCCCGCTAAGCCACACGCTACCCCCAGCCCCCCATGTCCATGCTGTGAGAGTCTGCATGGTCGCACATGCATATTTGACGGGCTGCTTCACTCTGGAAGCAGACCTGCACTAAACCTGCACTGGACATGCGATCGGCTCCCGGCTGCAGCACCTCCTCCACCTCCTCTTGGCCAGATTATCGATTAACTGATAGCAACGGTCTGAAATGACAGTCATTAACTGTCACCTCACTATCCTGCGCTTGACAGTCTGCCGAAAACTAATTCAAAGGAGACCAAGGATGATCAGAGTGACGATAGAGGAAATTTGGCATTTTCTCAGCTGGTCTAGGGTCAGTCCATCAAGGGTATGTATCTGTTATCTCTACCAGACTGTAAGCAAGCAAGGGCATGCTGGCATCCGTTAATCATCTGGTTCACTACGTCTCGTAAAGTTAGCGAACTGATACCGTATCCTCAAATCCGCAGACTATTACACACGGAATATTCTCGAAGCTTTAAATCGGGTGGAGCGGCAGCACGCTGAAGCAGTTGACCCGATACGGTTCAACTTGTGCTGTTTAGAGGAACGTTCCCCTTTAAGGTGGGTGGTTTTTCCACACAGTACAATAAAATTCTTAGCGAGAAAATTATCTTGAGAATGAATGTTACAGCCTTATTTAATGAAATTGTAATAAGACCAACATGCATAACAGCTGAGAGTGCACATGAGGTGACAGGGGTGAATGCATTTTTGTCTGGGATAGTTTAACTGAAAAATGGAGCGAAATGGAAGAAAAGAGTCTTATTGCACAGCTACTGACATTAAAATTAAGGTTATTCGTCTACAGTTCCATTGTGTCTCCTCTATACATACCTCTCCAGATATTCACATTTTTGTTGGAAAGCAAGGTCCTGGAACAATTGGAAGCTAAGAGCCTTGCTCAAGGAACTCTGGGATTTGAGCTGCCGACCTTCTGATCACAATCAGTCCTATGCTACTGAGTCATACACGGCCCCCACAGATACATTCAGCAGAGAGTTGGAGTTTCCCGGGAAGAATGTCAGCAGGCGTGCTTTAGTATATGCATGTCCTATAAATAAACACTTCTGGATGCTAGCTGGGCTCCGTGTGGATGGGGGTCTGTATGTGTCTCACCGGGCCCAACGTGGCTGGAGATGAGGCCATCGTCTCCAAAGGGACTCTGTTTCGACTGTCTCCCTGTCTCCCAGACACTCCGCCAGCGTGTCTCCAGGATACGTCGTGTGCCGATTTGGCCTCACCGTCCACCCCAAGCAGGCAAGCTGAGTCACTGCCCCTCAGATTTCCCTGCTGCCAGCTGGGAATCCGACATTCGATTATTCCAGTGCGAGTCGTCTGAAAAGAGGCCCGCAGAGGAAGCTATGATCACCAGACGACGTGAGAGGGGGAGACGCGCACCGCAGCCCCGGCTGTGCCCTGCGCCCTCCGCTTCTACTGACAGAACATGGTAAAATCCCCTCCAATTTACTTTGCAATTTCATAAAGGATTCTGTAGACGGCAGTGCCTACCCTTGCTTGGGAGTGTAGAGGTGGGCCTGTGAAGGATAGAAGGAACGACAATCTGGAAAACAATCATAGATCTGCCTGGGATCAGCGATCAGAAAGCCAACAAGAAGAGCAACCGTGGCAGGAGGTGAAGCCCTGGGAGGCTCAGGCCGTAGCAGGAGGTGAAGGTGGGAGGAGCTGAGCCTCATTGGTTTTCTGTCTCTCTCTCTCATCCTCTCTCTCTCTCTCTCTCTCTCTCTCTCATGGAGATCACATGTTAAGCAACCATTAGCCAGCTCTAATGAGAATCAACATGCTTTCCTGCAAAATGCTAACATTAGCTCGCATCATATATAACAGCAATGTGGGAACAGCTTATTATTCCTTAGGGAATGTGTAACTTACCAATTACAGCTGGTGTTGGATGCAGAATGCCAACTGAAAGAGAAGCATACCTGGTCATTTATCAGAATATATTTAATCTTGAATGGCATCCTGAAGTGGCAGAGTGGGTCTCACCTTTCCCTTGCAACTCTAAGGCTTGGGGTTCGCGTGTGTGTCTATGTGTGTGTGTCTCTCGCATGTTTTCCACCAGGTTTCCTGCAGGTACCCTGGCACATTTCCATAGTGCATAGGCATGCAGTCAGGCTGAACATCACCTTTGAATCACCTGCAGTGTATGATAATGAGTGAGTGCGCCCCCTGGTGGTCTGGCAGGCTGTCTGCAGTGTGCTCCTGTCATGTACTACCCAGGATGGACTCTCTGATGCCTGAACATACCCATCCTCCTCACTGGCTGGCTAACTCAGGATGCTAGAGATTTCTATATTAAGGAGGCATTAGAGTGCACTGTGGTACTATAGTGTAACCAGTAAAATCAGCCACATTAAGATCACATGACCAAAAATAAGTGACATAATGCTCTGGATTCGCAAAGGATTGTATCGCTGTGTCACTCCAAAAGGACTGACGAGCGTTTATAAGGAAAACAAAATATGGCTGTGGCTGGGGGTAAATCATAAAACGAGAGCTCATCTCCCGAAAGAAGCAGCCAGAGGAATAATGGAAAGCTTTCGCAGTGACACTCGTCTGGCTGAAGGAAGACCTGCAATCAGACACAGCCATTAACCTGCACTGGAGAAAGTGGGAGCGGAGAAAAGCGTGATGTTTTCAGCCGAGCTGTAAACTGTGATATGAATCCCTTACAGAAATGGAAATCGCTGGAAGCTGATTCAGCCCCCCTCCCCCATCTCTCTCCATTCCCAAACATAACAAACTGACATTTTGATAAACGGTCAGTTTAGAATGCTGTTTGGTGACATTTTAGCTTTTGTTGAGTCAATATAGAAAAACATCTCAAAAAAGAGTGTATAGATCTTTCTGTAAGTGTTTTAGAGGCAAATAGAATCACAGGGCTTGGTGTAAGATGCTGTCCATCACACACACACACACACACACACACACACACACACACACACACATAACAGGACGACATTAACCCCCACCCAGCCCTAACCTTAAGCATAAATAATCAAACAAAACACGAGGCTTTTCGCATTATTTGTTTTTTTGATTGCATGCACAGATCTTTGTGGGGACCTTAAAAATGCTCCCCACAACATCAAAATGCCAAAATTTTATTACATTGTGTGGGACATTTGGTCCCGACAATGGACTATAATCCTGATCCACACACACACACACACAGACGCACACAGACACACACACACAAATGTTGCCGTACCTATCTAAATGGTGACCTTCCATTCATTTCTACGGGAAAAACCCTTAACGCTTACACAGCTGCAACCTTAACTCTAAGAAACCAAACAAAATGCAAGACTTTTGGCATTTTTACTTTTTTGATTGCATTCACACGCCATGGAAATGATGGAAATGGAAGCCAGTGGGTTCCAGACTGGCCGACGGTAACCTGGCGCGATCGAGGTGCCCAGGATGGGGGACGTAAAGCAGAGGAAAGGCCACAGCTCCTGGGCTGGAGGAGGGCAGTGAGGGTAGCTCACAATTTGGCAGATGCTAGCGGCACTGGGTGTGTAAGAAGCCGCCCAGTGGCCCAATAATGGAACCCGATTGGTTGGCAGTATTCTCTAAATGCGGGTAGGTATTTTTGAGTGCTCTTGAAAAATAACTTGCTCTTTTAATCTGACTCCATTTTATATAGTTGAGCAATTGCATTAGAATCTTTTAGTTGTATCTCCAGATAATTCAAGCTGCTCTGATGACTTCCAGGCTTTTCCTATGTTTAGCTAAACTCATTCATTCGGAATCGTCTCACAGGATTGGCTTTTGGCCAATATAGTGATATCTACAGGCACAATATGTACTCAGTTTGCTCCCAGTTCAAGGCCCACAGGATCAGGATCCCTTTGAGGGTATCAGCCACATGATCTCCAGCATGTGAGTTTGACCGTTTGGGGTCATTCATAAAGGTGGAGTCTGAGGGTCAGCATATGTGATCGCTCTCTTGAGTCATCCGCTCCTCTCGCCCGTTGGATGAGGACGTAGCGCTGAGCTTGTCAGAGACCTATCTACAGATCTGTCAGATGCTCTCCTCGGGGGCCTGACGGAGACCGCGGCTGCCCTTCGTACCTGGCAGTTTGCGGTCAAACTGACGGCCCACTGAGGAATCCCCTGGCATCTCAATCGCTCTGCCACCTGGGAGGAAGGAAGCATCAAATTATTCAATAATCCCACAATAGCACAGAAGACATTTTTTTTCTCAGATGTTTTCAAATGTCCAGGATGTGGCAGAAGGCCACAGATTAATTCCATCTGATGAGTTAACATGGAATAATTTCTCATCCTTCAGTCTTCGAGTCTCCGCGTGACTTCCGGCCCGTACAGGAAGCTCAGTTCTGTTAGATGAGTTGACATGGAAGTTTCCCAAATGCGCCTCTCCTTCTATCTGGTGTCTCTAACACCATCTGTCTCCCGTGATTTCCGCAGTGCACTCTGAACCTGCTCCCTCGCCTGCACAAACACATCAACGTGTCACAACAACACGTAATAAAATAAAGACACAACAAGCAAATAACAAAATCCTGTATTTAAATATTTCATATGAGCATCATGGGTAATTTGCTCATGCGGAAACAGACAAATAACAAACCTAATTTCCTCCTTGTTTTCTGCATGACTCGACTGCACAGTGCACTTTAATGTCTTTTCGAGGGCTGTCAACCAAATACCTGAGGCTGCAGGTCAGTTTCCTTTGTTGCTTTCAGAATTTTTAACGAATACTCTGGGGCACCAACAAAGAGGACCCATGTCTCAGGTACGGTGTGAACAGTGAAGAAGAAAACACACAGTGCCATGCAGTAGGAAACGAGGGAGTTCATCAGGAGGACATCTCCATAAGTTGATGTTTTTGCTGTATTGCAGGTGAAGGTTAACATTTTTCCAGAAATGTAATAATCTAGCTTTCCAGATTAGCACTGCTGCTTGCATCCTGCTTCATTTTAGGATGGCGGATGCTGCATTCCATCACACACTCAGCAGAACAAGCATTTCAAAGCATGGTTCCCCGTGAGGTGAAGAATCTCACTCGGACAAACTACAGCTCGGCTGTAATTACGGATCACCTTCCCAGGAATCGATGACACTTGGAGGTAGGCGAGGGTGTCAGAAGACGTTTCTCTACTTTTGAAAATAAGGGAAGATTGCGGAGAAAAAAGAAATATAGCATCACAAAGAGATCCTCCTGCAGCTGTGGACACTCTCTGAAGCTCATGAGGCCGGCAGGGGTGACGTTTTTGTCCGGTCATGGAGGGATCCATCACAGAAGTTGCAATAATGGGGTTGTGGGTTTTTAATGTCCTGAAATGTTCTCCACACTTTAACACACTCCTTTGGTTTTAAGTTCTTCTTATCAGTTGTCTTTTCTGAATTCAAAAAGCTTTACCTACATGACTGTCATAAGTACTTTGTATAAAACTCTAGCTGTGTCAGGTAAGGAGTCACGGTGTTATTATTATTATTATTCTTGTTGCTGTTCACACCTTCCCCTAACCGCTGATCTATTGCAGTTCCACACCTGGCCTGTAGGGGTTAGACTGAGCTGTAATGCAGGACTTCTGGCCAGCGCCCGCAGAAGCCCCGCCCCCATCCTGTACATCTCCAGGCTTGGACAGGTTCTCTTGTGGTACATGAAACGTCATTGTTGCTAATTCCCAGCTGGAGCAGTCCTTTCTTACAAAACGATTTCTATGTCAAGCATCCTTAGCAGGGGCTGGACAGCCTGGCTTAAAATCCATGCCAGCAAGGCTGGGATATTCCAGCGAGCCCCTCTGTGACACACACACACACAATGAAGATGGCCCAAGCATGCGTATAAGTAGACCCTTAGGAGCCTCCTGCATGTTCCATTGAACACACCTGAGGAGTAGAGATAAGGGCTGCAGGCAAGTCTGCTTACACTGCCCAGGGTCCGAGCACAGAGTCAGACTCTGGGGTCCCAGCACAGGGGTCCCAGCACAGAGTCAGAGTGTGGGGTCCGAGTGCAGAGTCAGAGTGTGGGGTCCGAGCACAGGGGTCCCAGCACAGAGTCAGAGTGTGGGGTCCGAGCGCAGAGTCAGAGTGTGGGGTCCGAGCGCAGAATCAGAATGTGGGGTCCGAGCACAGGGGTCCCAGCACAGAGTCAGAGTGTGGGGTCCGAGCACAGGGGTCCCAGCACAGAGTCAGAGTGTGGGGTCCGAGCACAGGGATCCGAGCGCAGTCAGAGTGTGGGGTCCGAGCGCAGAGTCAGACTGTGGGGTCCGAGCGCAGAATCAGAATGTGGGGTCCGAGTACAGGGGTCCCAGCACAGAGTCAGAGTGTGGGGTCCGAGCACAGGGGTCCCAGCACAGAGTCAGAGTGTGGGGTCCGAGCACAGGGGTCCCAGCACAGAGTCAGAGTGTGGGGTCCGAGCACAGGGGTCCCAGAACAGAGTCAGAGTGTGGGGTCCGAGCACAAGGGTCCCAGCACAGAGTCAGACTGTGGGGTCTGAGCGCAGAGTCAGAGTGTGGGGTCCCAGCACAGGGGTCCCAGCACAGAGTCAGACTGTGGGGTCTGAGCGCAGAGTCAGAGTGTGGGGTCCGAGCACAGGGGTCCCAGCACAGAGTCAGAGTGTGGGGTCCGAGCACAGGGGTCCCAGCACAGAGTCAGACTGTGGGGTCTGAGCGCAGAGTCAGAGTGTGGGGTCCGAGCACAGGGGTCCCAGCACAGAGTCAGAGTGTGGGGTCCGAGCACAGGGGTCCCAGCACAGAGTCAGAGTGTGGGGTCCGAGCACAGGGATCCGAGCGCAGTCAGAGTGTGAGGCCTCAGCGCAGAGTCAGGGTGTGGGGTCTGAGCGCAGAGTCAGAGTGTGGGGTCCGAGCACAGGGGTCCCAGCACAGAGTCAGAGTGTGGGGTCCGAGCACAGGGATCCGAGCGCAGTCAGAGTGTGAGGCCTCAGCGCAGAGTCAGGGTGTGGGGTCTGAGCGCAGAGTCAGAGTGTGGGGTCCGAGCACAGGGGTCCAAGCACAGAGTCAGAGTGTGGGGTCCGAGCACAGGGGTCCCAGCACAGAGTCAGAGTGTGGGGTCCGAGCACAGGGGTCCCAGAACAGAGTCAGAGTGTGGGGTCCGAGCACAAGGGTCCCAGCACAGAGTCAGACCGTGGGGTCTGAGCGCAGAGTCAGAGTGTGGGGTCCCAGCACAGGGGTCCCAGCACAGAGTCAGACTGTGGGGTCTGAGCGCAGGGTCAGAGTGTGGGGTCCGAGCACAGGGGTCCCAGCACAGAGTCAGAGTGTGGGGTCCGAGCACAGGGGTCCCAGCACAGAGTCAGAGTGTGGGGTCCGAGCACAGTGGTCACAGCACAGAGTCAGAGTGTGGGGTCCGAGCACAGGGGTCCAAGCACAGAGTCAGAGTGTGGGGTCCGAGCACAGGGATCCGAGCGCAGTCAGAGTGTGAGGCCTCAGCGCAGAGTCAGGGTGTGGGGTCTGAGCGCAGAGTCAGAGTGTGGGGTCCGAGCACAGGGGTCCAAGCACAGAGTCAGAGTGTGGGGTCCGAGCACAGGGATCCGAGCGCAGTCAGAGTGTGGGGTCCGAGCGCAGAGTCAGACTGTGGGGTCCGAGCGCAGAATCAGAATGTGGGGTCCGAGCACAGGGGTCCCAGCACAGAGTCAGACTGTGGGGTCTGAGCGCAGAGTCAGAGTGTGGGGTCCCAGCACAGGGGTCCCAGCACAGAGTCAGACTGTGGGGTCTGAGCGCAGAGTCAGAGTGTGGGGTCCGAGCACAGGGGTCCCAGCACAGAGTCAGAGTGTGGGGTCCGAGCACAGGGGTCCCAGCACAGAGTCAGAGTGTGGGGTCCGAGCACAGGGATCCGAGCGCAGTCAGAGTGTGAGGCCTCAGCGCAGAGTCAGGGTGTGGGGTCTGAGCGCAGAGTCAGACTGTGGGGTCCGAGCACAGGGGTCCAAGCACAGAGTCAGAGTGTGGGGTCCGAGCACAGGGGTCCCAGCACAGAGTCAGAGTGTGGTGTCCGAGCACAGGGGTCCCAGAACAGGGTCAGAGTGTGGGGTCCGAGCACAAGGGTCCCAGCACAGAGTCAGACTGTGGGGTCTGAGCGCTGAGTCAGAGTGTGGGGTCCCAGCACAGGGGTCCCAGCACAGAGTCAGACTGTGGGGTCTGAGCGCAGAGTCAGAGTGTGGGGTCCGAGCACAGGGGTCCCAGCACAGAGTCAGAGTGTGGGGTCCGAGCACAGGGGTCCCAGCACAGAGTCAGAGTGTGGGGTCCGAGCACAGGGGTCCCAGCACAGAGTCAGAGTGTGGGGTCCGAGCACAGGGATCCGAGCGCAGTCAGAGTGTGAGGCCTCAGCGCAGAGTCAGGGTGTGGGGTCCGAGCACAGGGGTCCAAGCACAGAGTCAGAGTGTGGGGTCCGAGCACAGGGGTCCCAGCACTGAGTCAGAGTGTGGGGTCCGAGCACAGGGGTCCCAGAACAGAGTCAGAGTGTGGGGTCCGAGCACAGGGGTCCCAGAACAGAGTCAGAGTGTGGGGTCCGAGCACAAGGGTCCCAGCACAGAGTCAGACCGTGGGGTCTGAGCGCAGAGTCAGAGTGTGGGGTCCCAGCACAGGGGTCCCAGCACAGAGTCAGACTGTGGGGTCTGAGCGCAGAGTCAGAGTGTGGGGTCCGAGCACAGGGGTCCCAGCACAGAGTCAGAGTGTGGGGTCCGAGCACAGGGGTCCCAGCACAGAGTCAGAGTGTGGGGTCCGAGCACAGGGGTCCCAGCACAGAGTCAGAGTGTGGGGTCCGAGCACAGGGATCCGAGCGCAGTCAGAGTGTGAGGCCTCAGCGCAGAGTCAGGGTGTGGGGTCCGAGCACAGGGGTCCAAGCACAGAGTCAGAGTGTGGGGTCCGAGCACAGGGGTCCCAGCACAGAGTCACAGTGTGGGGTCCGAGCACAGGGGTCCCAGAACAGAGTCAGAGTGTGGGGTCCGAGCACAAGGGTCCCAGCACAGAGTCAGACCGTGGGGTCTGAGCGCAGAGTCAGAGTGTGGGGTCCTAGCACAGGGGTCCCAGCACAGAGTCAGACTGTGGGGTCTGAGCGCAGAGTCAGAGTGTGGGGTCCGAGCACAGGGGTCCCAGCACAGAGTCAGAGTGTGGGGTCCGAGCACAGGGGTCCCAGCACAGAGTCAGAGTGTGGGGTCCGAGCACAGTGGTCACAGCACAGAGTCAGAGTGTGGGGTCCGAGCACAGGGGTCCAAGCACAGAGTCAGAGTGTGGGGTCCGAGCACAGGGATCCGAGCGCAGTCAGAGTGTGAGGCCTCAGCGCAGAGTCAGGGTGTGGGGTCTGAGCGCAGAGTCAGAGTGTGGGGTCCGAGCACAGGGGTCCAAGCACAGAGTCAGAGTGTGGGGTCCGAGCACAGGGATCCGAGCGCAGTCAGAGTGTGGGGTCCGAGCGCAGAGTCAAACTGTGGGGTCCGAGCGCAGAATCAGAATGTGGGGTCCGAGCACAGTGGTCCCAGCACAGAGTCAGAGTGTGGGGTCCGAGCACAGGGGTCCCAGCACAGAGTCAGAGTGTGGGGTCCGAGCACAGGGGTCCCAGCACAGAGTCAGAGTGTGGGGTCCGAGCACAGGGGTCCCAGAACAGAGTCAGAGTGTGGGGTCCGAGCACCGTGGTCACAGCACAGAGTCAGAGTGTGGGGTCCGAGCACAGGGGTCCAAGCACAGAGTCAGAGTGTGGGGTCCGAGCACAAGGATCCGAGCGCAGTCAGAGTGTGAGGCCTCAGCGCAGAGTCAGGGTGTGGGGTCTGAGCGCAGAGTCAGACTGTGGGGTCCGAGCGCAGAATCAGAATGTGGGGTCCGAGCACAGGGATCCCAGCACAGAGTCAGAGTGTGGGGTCCGAGCACAGGGGTCCCAGCACAGAGTCAGAGTGTGGGGTCCGAGCACAGTGGTCACAGCACAGAGTCAGAGTGTGGGGTCCGAGCACAGGGGTCCAAGCACAGAGTCAGAGTGTGGGGTCCGAGCACAGGGATCCGAGCGCAGTCAGAGTGTGAGGCCTCAGCGCAGAGTCAGGGTGTGGGGTCTGAGCGCAGAGTCAGAGTGTGGGGTCCGAGCACAGGGGTCCAAGCACAGAGTCAGAGTGTGGGGTCCGAGCACAGGGATCCGAGCGCAGTCAGAGTGTGGGGTCCGAGCGCAGAGTCAGACTGTGGGGTCCGAGCGCAGAATCAGAATGTGGGGTCCGAGCACAGGGGTCCCAGCACAGAGTCAGACTGTGGGGTCTGAGCGCAGAGTCAGAGTGTGGGGTCCCAGCACAGGGGTCCCAGCACAGAGTCAGACTGTGGGGTCTGAGCGCAGAGTCAGAGTGTGGGGTCCGAGCACAGGGGTCCCAGCACAGAGTCAGAGTGTGGGGTCCGAGCACAGGGGTCCCAGCACAGAGTCAGAGTGTGGGGTCCGAGCACAGGGATCCGAGCGCTGTCAGAGTGTGAGGCCTCAGCGCAGAGTCAGGGTGTGGGGTCTGAGCGCAGAGTCAGACTGTGGGGTCCGAGCACAAAAGTCCGAGCACAGAGTCAGAGTGTGGGGTCCGAGCACAGGGGTCCCAGCACAGAGTCAGAGTGTGGGGTCCGAGCACAGTGGTCACAGCACAGAGTCAGAGTGTGGGGTCCGAGCACAGGGGTCCAAGCACAGAGTCAGAGTGTGGGGTCCGAGCACAGGGATCCGAGCGCAGTCAGAGTGTGAGGCCTCAGCGCAGAGTCAGGGTGTGGGGTCTGAGCGCAGAGTCAGAGTGTGGGGTCCGAGCACAGGGGTCCAAGCACAGAGTCAGAGTGTGGGGTCCGAGCACAGGGATCCGAGCGCAGTCAGAGTGTGGGGTCCGAGCGCAGAGTCAAACTGTGGGGTCCGAGCGCAGAATCAGAATGTGGGGTCCGAGCACAGTGGTCCCAGCACTGAGTCAGAGTGTGGGGTCCGAGCACAGGGGTCCCAGCACAGAGTCAGAGTGTGGGGTCCGAGCACAGGGGTCCCAGCACAGAGTCAGAGTGTGGGGTCCGAGCACAGGGGTCCCATAACAGAGTCAGAGTGTGGGGTCCGAGCACCGTGGTCACAGCACAGAGTCAGAGTGTGGGGTCCGAGCACAGGGGTCCAAGCACAGAGTCAGAGTGTGGGGTCCGAGCACAAGGATCCGAGCGCAGTCAGAGTGTGAGGCCTCAGCGCAGAGTCAGGGTGTGGGGTCTGAGCGCAGAGTCAGACTGTGGGGTCCGAGCGCAGAATCAGAATGTGGGGTCCGAGCACAGGGGTCCCAGCACAGAGTCAGAGTGTGGGGTCCGAGCACAGGGGTCCCAGCACAGAGTCAGAGTGTGGGGTCCGAGCACAGGGGTCCCAGCACAGAGTCAGAGTGTGGGGTCCGAGCACAGGTGTCCCAGAACAGAGTCAGAGTGTGGGGTCCGAGCACCGTGGTCACAGCACAGAGTCAGAGTGTGGTGTCCGAGCACAGGGGTCCAAGCACAGAGTCAGAGTGTGGGGTCCGAGCACAGGGATCCGAGCGCAGTCAGAGTGTGAGGCCTCAGCGCAGAATCAGAATGTGGGGTCCAAGCACAGGGGTCCCAGCACAGAGTCAGAGTGTGGGGTCCGAGCACAGGGGTCCCAGCACAGTGTCAGAGTGTGGGGTCCGAGCACAGGGGTCCCAGCACAGAGTCAGAGTGTGGGGTCCGAGCACAGTGGTCCCAGCACAGAGTCAGAGTGTGGGGTCCGAGCACAGGGGTCCAAGCACAGAGTCAGAGTGTGGGTCCGAGCACAGGGATCCGAGCGCAGTCAGAGTGTGGGGTCCGAGCGCAGAGTCAGACTGTGGGGTCCGAGCGCAGAATCAGAATGTGGGGTCCGAGCACAGGGGTCCCAGCACAGAGTCAGAGTGTGGGGTCCGAGCACAGGGGTCCCAGCACAGAGTCAGAGTGTGGGGTCCGAGCACAGGGGTCCCAGCACAGAGTCAGAGTGTGGGGTCCGAGCACAGGGGTCCCAGAACAGAGTCAGAGTGTGGGGTCCGAGCACAAGGGTCCCAGCACAGAGTCAGACTGTGGGGTCTGAGCGCAGAGTCAGAGTGTGGGGTCCCAGCACAGGGGTCCCAGCACAGAGTCAGACTGTGGGGTCTGAGCACAGAGTCAGAGTGTGGGGTCCGAGCACAGGGGTCCCAGCACAGAGTCAGAGTGTGGGGTCCGAGCATAGTGGTCACAGCACAGAGTCAGAGTGTGGGGTCCGAGCACAGGGGTCCAAGCACAGAGTCAGATTGTGGGGTCCGAGCACAGGGATCCGAGCGCAGTCAGAGTGTGAGGCCTCAGCGCAGAGTCAGGGTGTGGGGTCTGAGCGCAGAGTCAGAGTGTGGGGTCCGAGCACAGGGGTCCCAGCACAGTGTCAAAGTGTGGGGTCCGAGCACAGGGGTCCCAGCACAGATTCAGAGTGTGGGGTCCGAGCACAGTGGTCCCAGCACAGAGTCAGAGTGTGGGGTCCGAGCACAGGGGTCCAAGCACAGAGTCAGAGTGTGGGGTCCGAGCACAGGGATCCGAGCGCAGTCAGAGTGTGGGGTCCGAGCGCAGAGTCAGACTGTGGGGTCCGAGCGCAGAATCAGAATGTGGGGTCCGAGCACAGGGGTCCCAGCACAGAGTCAGAGTGTGGGGTCCGAGCACAGGGGTCCCAGCACAGAGTCAGAGTGTGGGGTCCGAGCACAGGGGTCCCAGAACAGAGTCAGAGTGTGGGGTCCGAGCACAAGGGTCCCAGCACAGAGTCAGACTGTGGGGTCTGAGCGCAGAGTCAGAGTGTGGGGTCCCAGCACAGGGGTCCCAGCACAGAGTCAGACTGTGGGGTCTGAGCGCAGAGTCAGAGTGTGGGGTCCGAGCACAGGGGTCCCAGCACAGAGTCAGAGTGTGGGGTCCGAGCACAGTGGTCACAGCACAGAGTCAGAGTGTGGGGTCCGAGCACAGGGGTCCAAGCACAGAGTTAGAGTGTGGGGTCCGAGCACAGGGATCCGAGCGCAGTCAGAGTGTGAGGCCTCAGCGCAGAGTCAGGGTTTGGGGTCTGAGCGCAGAGTCAGAGTGTGGGGTCCGAGCACAGGGGTCCCAGCACAGTGTCAGAGTGTGGGGTCCGAGCACAGGGGTCCCAGCACAGAGTCAGAGTGTGGGGTCCGAGCACAGTGGTCACAGCACAGAGTCAGAGTGTGGGGTCCGAGCACAGGGGTCCAAGCACAGAGTCAGAGTGTGGGGTCCGAGCACAGGGGTCCGAGCGCAGTCAGAGTGTGAGGCCTCAGCGCAGAGTCAGGGTGTGGGGTCTGAGCGCAGTATTAGCTACATGCCCTAGGGGGCATCTCCACTGATATGATGACTGACGTTGTGAGTGTGAGGATGGGGCCTTCCTGACGGAGAAAAAAACAGGCATACCAGAGCCAGCAGTGAGATATAGATCATGCTCAGCAACTACAATAACCGGTGGAGGAACGACGTTCAACTGCAGAGTTTAAACCGTCACAGAGATCTGCAGAGATTGGGAAACATCAGGAGAAAGAGATGGTACCGGTTAGCGTGTGCTCCTTAGTCAGAATCCAAGGTGCATTTCTCAAGATGAACGATTTGCAGGACGCATTAAGAAACAAACACTTTTAATTATCGATTCACAGCGTCATGCAGCGACACAGCTGAAACCATTGTTCTCTGTTCTTATAGGCTGTTATATTATTTTACAATTTAAAATGATCATTGCAATCTTACTACTTAATTAAAAAAGGACCCAGGAAGTACATTATCCTGGTAGTTATTACTATAAAAAGAAGAGGGAAAATGTGGAAAATATGATGGCATGGAGTATTGGCCAAAGCTATATCATTCAAATCATTTTCACATATTTTGTCATCATCATTAAAGATACAAATCCTGTATTTTCACACACGTGCGCGGCTAGTCCGCCACAAATGGCCGTGTTCCTGCACACTGACATACTGGGGTATGTCATTTCCTACGGCAAATGAAGGACAATTCATTCACATTCCGTTTATGAGATGCTCTTATCCAAGGTGATGTAACCAGGGTCAGACAGTCCCTATAGTGACTGAGGGTGAAGGGCCTCATGGACACAGCATAGATAGATAGATAGATAGATAGATAGATAGATAGATAGATAGATAGATAGATAGATAGATAGATAGATAGATAGATAGATAGATAGATTGATTGATTGATTGATTGATTGATTGATTGATTGATTGATTGATTGATTTGCTTGCCACCATCACTAACACACAGTCCTGGAGCCTCACAGACTACCGCCTTGCTGTTTGCACCCAGTAGCCAATCAAATCCAAGACAAATCACTCAAGATACAGATCATTAAAATGCATCACATTGGATTGCAGAGCACATTTTCTTTTGTCTACAAACTAGAAGAGCTGAATGTTGGTTACTGTACCAATATTGAAAGAGTATTGTGTGTGTTCAGGGGGGATCGGGGGCTTCGGGGTTGATTTGGTCCCTACCAACGTAAAAATCAAACTTCCCTCTTTGCTGATTACACATGGCAGTCAAATCCAAGCTGGTTTTCTTTGTCTATGACGCAGATTTTTGAAAGACACCTCAGCACACCAATCCAGCGAGCTCCCATATCTCTGCACATTTTTATTTAGTTGTGCACTTGAGAATAATGCATCCTGCATCTGAGTCTTAAAGCACTGATTTAGCAGCATCCCTGCCTGTAAATCATTATACATAATGATTTATTTGCATCCTGGGGGTCACGTCTCAAAAAAAAATCCTAACACACACACCACACACACGGCCTAGATCAGTGTTTGACAGATGGGATGACCACCGAACGGATTCATTAGCAGAAAGAGTAGAAGATGTGGAAGAGTCAAGCAAGCACCAGCATGCTGCGAGTGTGACGCGTTCCGCATAACAATGGAGATCTGCTTCAGGACACAGAGGTCGGTCTGTATCTTCATTAGCATCGCATGATCCCTTTCTAAAGACATTTGACAAAGTCAGTAAAGTAGCTGATCATTGTTCATGCATCACATTAAGGCCAGTGATGTTGCTTGGAACTATTGAGGCTTTCAAGCTTCGGGGCTTTGGGTTCAATTCTTACCCTAAGCTGCTTCTGTGTGGAGTCTGCACTTTCTCCCCTGGTCCAATCACACGTGTTGTAAGTCAGCTGGTGTTTGTAAAGGACCATTTCAGAGTGTGTCATGATAGGCTGGCAGAAAGCTGCTCCAGAAAACTATTCCTCGAAAAACTCTAAAAAAAAAAAAAAATCACTTCACACCATTAGGCCTGGTCATTAGCGCTCACAGTCTATTAATTACAGTTCAGCATCTCGAGGTTAGAAAACAAAGTCAGGAGATAAAGATATATAACATAAAAACCAAGTATAACTTTAAAATATTCCAGCTAAAGCTCAGTAAGTAATTGCGTATATGTTATGTTTGCAAAGAACCTCAAGAACCTCAAGCCTCCTCACTCATTGATAGCTATACGCCCCCCCCCTCCATTTTAATCATGCGTTACTGTGGGGAGTGTAATTTCCTCTGCTGCCATACAGGATGGCAGGACACTCCCACACATCTGCAGAACATTGCCAGCGTTGCTGCTGGATGTGGCTGGTCCTGCCCAGCATGCACTGAGGCACTGTGGGGGGGGTGGGACTGGGGGGTTCCCTGACTGCAATAAAACACGGTTTGTAGAGTCTGACTCACAGAAGAGGATCTCACAGGATCCATTAGCTGAAGTTACGCTGCGGTGCCGCCATTCTGGGATTTCATTCTGCCGATAATTAATTTCTCGTTAGCCTGATTTGTATTCTGCGCGGCTAACCTGCGCTCTGCTGTGGGACGATTTATTGACACGGGCTGGAGAAAAACATAAAGCTGTCTGGGGTGACCCCCGCCACACACAGGAAGCTGGCTTGGCGAAAGCTGCGGACCCACAAATCAAAAGCAAGCCAAACGACAGCTGGATTTTAAAAATGTTCTAAAAAGCAGAGTGACACAGGGTGCCCCACAGCAAAAGAGCTGATTAAGACTGTACATTTTGTTGTGATTTTAACAGTTTACAATATCAGCCCGAAGGTCATTAGCATGTTACATGTACCATTGAGTATGAGAACATCTCTCAGGCTGCAACTGAAACCATCTGACTTGGGGATTCGACAGTGAGAAACTGTTTCATTTGTTAGGCTTCCCTCTTTGGACTCGAAGGGAACAGGTGGTACTGAGCTAAATCAACACACACAAATCTAGGTTTATGGAGAAAGAGCAGAGTTATGTAAGGCTGTCAGGTTTATAGGGCTTGGGGGGGTAGCGTCTGATATCCAGGCTACTGCATTGTGAAAAAAAAAGATCACACCAGAGGAGAGGTGGGACTAATGAGCACCGGTAACATGATGTTCACAGGAAGCACCACCCCCAAATGTATTTGATAAATGGTACGACCCTCCTGCTAAAAATATCTACTAGATAGGTACAGAAAGTCTCAGTTGGGAGTCTCAGCTAGGAGTCTCAACTAGGAGTCTGGGATTGTGATTAAAAACGTTTTGATAATGACCAACTAACATTCTCTCAAGGACATCACCAAATACCCGAAACAAAGGCACAGGAAGATGAAATAAGCTATTAGAAATGTCTGACACAAAAGCATGCCAATGTTTTTTTTGTTTGTATCATGGACCTTGGAGTTTAAACACATTGTTTGGAAGGTTTAGAGGTGTGTCAGGAGGTCTAAAGCTCTTCATGCTGAGGTTAGTGCACTGCTGTGACAAATGCATTATTGACTTACCTTGCATTTTCTGTTTAACTCTCAAAAAGTTTCTCCCCCACCAGCCTGCTTGATTAAGTGCCGATCTATGGCGGGTCGAAGGCCAGCTCTAAATCAAAGAGCGCTGGAAAGTCGCGGCCAGCTGGACCGTAAAGTACCGCCACCTCCATTTCATCTTCTGGGCTTGGAGTGCGGAGGAGTTTGAGGTGCACCTTACCAAACGCACTGATGGTAGTGCAGAGTCCATTTTTATTTCAGAACAAATGCCACTGTGTCCATTATTTATGTTGAATTGCTAAGCAGACCTTTGTGCTGAAAGTTCCTCCCACAGATTACCATATCCATGTTCTTTCAGAGGATGTTTCACTGAAGATATTCGACTTGAGGATCAAACCATTTGAAATCTTCGCTCTTTTCTTACAGCTGTACATCGAAAGCCTCAGTACCCGCAGCTGTCCAAGATTTCCACGCTAACAAATGTAGTTCAATTAAACAGGCTGTTCATTCATTTTCCAAACCAGTCCGAGATCATGGCGCCCATCTCAGAGCAAAGGTGCACCCTTGGTATGATGCCAGACCATCTCAAGACACATATGCTCACACATTAACACTCTATGGGAAATTTAAGGCCATGGCAGCGTTCACCTCCATTCAAACAACACATTGGGGATTGGGGGCCTCCTGTTGGCCATGAACTGTTACTACAGTGGCGGGGCATAAATTTCTGACCACTCCTGTAGTCACCTCACATTAAAATGACAAAAACGAAATATGGATTATTTTATTTTCTAAGCAAAACGTAGAAGAGTCAAGGTTCAGTGGTTCCCTGTAAAACTTCACTTTAGGGGCAATACTTGTATTGCAGACGTTGAGCTTAACAAACATGGGGGGGGGGGGGGGGGGGAAAGTGACTATTTGACCAGGGAGAAAAAATAGATGGTAACTTACAAACTGCACTTACACAGACGGGGAGGCGGGAATGGAACCCACTCCTTTCCATTGTGGAGGTGGGAGGTGGCAGCCTTACCCACAGCATCACACCACACAGGGGTCCGGCGTCTCCAGCAGCGCGGCCTCGAGGACCATGACGTTACTGATGACAATCAGAAGGATCCATTACGTAACAACTGAGGGCAGTAGCGAAACTACAGAAGGACCCGAAAGCAATTCATGTGACATGGTTAAGAAAGCCGATGTGGAACAAGCCAGATGGAGGAGTGAAAGGGGGCCTCTGAGGAGCCAGGGACCCCACTCGCCTGACACCCCCACTCCGCAAAGCTGCACGCCTTCCAAATCCATGGAGATGTAAAACTTGCTCGGTAAACGTTTACACATCCATTAAATGTGAAATATTCACAAAACTAAGACTGATTCGAAGAGCGATTATAGCTACTTTTGCCCTGACTGCAAGGGCAACAGGACTGGGATAAATAAAAAGGGTTTTAATCAGAAAACGGAGCAAACTGGCAGAAAGACGTCAATGGCAGAACTGGGGATACATACTGGAACGCGGACTGAAATACACAGGACTAATCACAACAATCAGAAAGAGCTGGTGAACACGGGGAATCCACACGGGGTAGATGAGGGGGCGTGGCACACAGGAGGGTCGGACGATCGGGGCATGACAGCTTTTACATTAAATATACGTATTGTTAAATGGCCTGATGGTTTTGAACAGGGTAGCAAGCAAACGTTTACATGCTGACAGGGTGTATTTCAGTGTGATATTAAGTGATTGTGCTACTGTGAGCTGAATAATCAGTGAGTTTGCAGACATTGGTAGTGGTATCATTGTCAATAAATGCTTAGGCAGACTGTGTTCAGACTGATGAATTTCAGAGCTGCACATCATTTAGACAGATCGATATTAACAGACGGCATAAACGGATGAGTAAGACTGCTCTGTCCCTAGAGCCTCTCCAGAAGTGAGGTGGCGCTAATTGCATCTGCTTCCCTTCTTCCTTTGCTCCTCTCCGCTGCTCCGCGGGGTCCATTATCATTCAGACCATCTTCACGTCCCAGGCAGGCGTCCAAAGAGTGCCTGTTTGTATATCCTATCATCCATTAATCTGAGCTGTTAGGACTGCACCATCTCCCGTTGCAATATGACTTGGTGACAAACGGCATCCCCCCCACCCCCCCAATATTCCCCTCGCCACAATTGGGAAGATAATTTATTGTTCCTTAAACCAAAAGTGATATAACAGGACGATTGTTTTGTAAATTCCTGATTGAATATCTGCTCTGGTGGGCGTCAATCTCTCACCACAGGTGTGGTTTGGATGAGGGACAGAAGATCACCGGAGGATGGAGGCTTGGAGGGCCCCCTGTTGGCCACAGTCACCACAATAAATATTAAATAACCACATTCTTTATGTAGGAGACGCTGAAGCAGCACGCATGCACTGTGATGGGCTGCCTTGTGCCCGTAGCCTCTGGGATAGGCTCTGGACTCTGTGACCCTGAATAGGACAAATGATAATAGATGCATTGATGAACAGATGGATGAAGCAGAATATACTGCTAACCGGCTAGCTAGCTACTATCTTCTGATTCTACTCGCTAGCTCTCTATTTAGGTTTTGAAACACCTGGGACAAGGGGGGTGGGCTATGTCACACATACCATGCTATGTTTTCACACGCAACCAACTATACTTTACTACAGCAGCACCATGGACTCTCTCAGGCACCAGATGAAGGGTTTAGCTTTCGCTTCTGAGATATCCATACCCTGCTTAGAGAAGGATAATCAAGTCTGGAGGCTCTTTTAAATAGATCTTCACTGCCTTGTGTAGTTCCAGATTCAGAGATGCTGGATGCCTTCACTCGGAAACAGAGAAAGGCTCAACGCTGTCCTGCCTGCATATCGTTCTCGCAGCCCCAGTATCGCTGCGCTCTGCTGCCACATAGTGGATTCTGCTGGCATTGACCTCCTCCGCACAGACCAACAGAGAACAAGAAAAGCAAAGCAGAAGCGGCAGGATCTCTGTTCTGTGCTGATTGGCGTATTGGGGATTTTCAAATGGAGGTGGACAAAATGAGCTTATCGCTACCAAACATAAACATAATTTCAGGTATGTTCCCCATATACTCCCAGCCAGAGTAGATTAATTATGGACTTTTCAAGTAAAAGCTGATTCACCAAAGCCTTGGGCAGTACAAGTAATATAGGGTAATCAACAAATTAGCAGAAGCACAATTGTAGTATATAATACACAAAGTCAAACACTATGAAAGCAATAATAACTACAGGAGGGTGATGATTACATGAAGGACGATCACAATGAAGACATGAGGCTGGCGACATAAGGGATGATGATTACATGAGGGTTATGACTAAATGAGGGATGATGACGATGATGATGATGATTACATGAGGGTTATGATTACATGAAGGATGCCTCTACAGAGTGCCCCCTCTTTTTAGGCAGCAAGCTTCGAAAGCAGCCCTGAAGATCCCCAGGTCCTGCCCCCCCCCCCCCCCCCCCCCGCCGCTTGCAGGATGTAGATCTTCCCTTCAGCTTCAGATGAAACGTGATAAGGATGATGCTCAAGCCAGTAGATTATCTTCGACACCTGCAGTCATGGTGGACTGGATGTAACAGCAGGGGTCCCCCTGATCATCAATGGCACTCGGATGTGTGAATGAATGATTTCTGTCTGACTTGTGCCTGACAGTGTGTTTTTGCACAAAATGCCATATTCAAACCCTCTGGCCCTGCATGGTCTCATGCTGGTAGATCCCATTAAACACAACATGAAGCCCGTTCCATACAGCATTGTATTTATTATTAAGCAGATGCTTTTTAACCAAGTGATATATTTCTGAGAAAACAAGGTCAATTAGTCCATGGAGCAATTGGGAGTTAAGGGCCTTGCTAAAGAGCCTACCAGTGAGCTGTGAACTAGCGACCATCCGATCATAAGTACAGCACCCTAACCCAACAAGCCATAGATCTGCCACCTCAGAGCATTCCTGTGCTTTGCCAGCATTCTGGGTACCATATAATACCAAATGGCATATCAGAGCTCAGGCGAGAGAGCAGCGAAGAGCACTTCATGGCTGGTCTGTGCCATCTGT
Source organism: Brienomyrus brachyistius (assembly GCF_023856365.1). NCBI lineage: Eukaryota > Metazoa > Chordata > Actinopteri > Osteoglossiformes > Mormyridae > Brienomyrus > Brienomyrus brachyistius. The sequence continues at coordinate 1,406,154 of NW_026042336.1, read as the reverse complement.
AATGTACAGTATCATAGTTACACATCTGACTTTCTGAATGCTTAACACATAACAGTACAAAGCAGGCTGGGATTTAAAGGGGTGGAATAACTGCCAGAGAGGTGAGGTTTAAGTTATTAGGCTCTGAAGGCATCTATCGACCACGTCTGCTTATTATTATTTCCTGCGCTGTAATCACAAAAAAAAAAACGTTTCTGTACAGCATAGAGAAGTAACAAATAAACATCACTTAATTTGATATTGATCAAATTCTCACATACAAAATGCAATTTCTGCAGTGGTGCCGTAGCAGCATGTCTAAGAGCTGCCTGCTAGTTTCTCTGTTTGAGCACATAGGTGTAGTTTAGGAGTCGGTTCTGACCATTTGTTCTGCTCCGCCTGAAGTCACCTGACCACAGCGTGAGTCTTTAAGGTGATATCCTCCATTTCCTCGGCTCACAGAAGAATATAAAAAGAGATATAAAAAAAGGTTAGTTCCCTTAGTGAGATGGGCCGCGCATGGTGAATTTGACGAGCTCCTCTTGCACTCTGCTTCCGCCGAGGCTCCTTCACCTTTCTGCGTTAATTAAAGCGCCTCACAGCCCTCTCAGACGCCAGACGCGAGGCTAATTATCTCGCAGCCCCGCTCAGCTGCCAGCTTCATTTGAAGGCTAATGTCCCCTGACTCCTGTCTGCCCGACCTTCTCGCACTCTGGCACGTCTTCCTTATCATCTCAACGGCTCCCGCATCTTGAGTTCTCCCCCTGGTGTGCGGGGGTGACTGGTGCCGTGTCTGCATGATCGACAGCACTGCTCAGCGCTCATGCCCTCACCGTCGCCCCCTAGAGGTCAGCTGTGGTACTGTTACACTAATGATGAGGGTAACTGATGCCATGTCTCGCTCTTTGGACCTGGAAATAAACAATGGCATGCCTGAGACTTCATGCCCACACAAGCTCCCCCAGGAGGCTGGCCGTGTCCCTGCTGTGGTAATGACAAGGGAAAACGTGAGTAATGCATGTTTAGGCCGGCAGCCAGGCCTTTGAAATTACCACAATTGGCCTGTAGCTGCCCTTCATTTAACACAATGTCTGCCAGTAATGGCGTTTATGGACCAATTAGAAGGTTAATTCCCCTGAGGATGCTATAGTTAATGCCTGAAGTCTATTGACAGGAAACGGCTCACTTTTCAGGGCTTCTTTCTGTGTAAGTCTAAAGTTTATGCATTCATACATCTCTCTGTTGTATTGTTTGTGTTACAAATTTGGACAAATGAATGAGCCAGTAACAAATATTTATCCATCTAAAGGCAGCAGAGCCTGCTCAATAACCATGAAGCTTAATGCTCAGCTACCTCTGACAAACTAGCTTCACAAATATGTCACCTGTGAACTGTTTCTAATGGAGGGTTACGCAAACTCTACAGGTCTTCACGAGTCAGTCTCCACACGTGACAGGCTGAACAAAGGCTGAGCATTGACATAAGAGCTGGAATTTTCCTTGTGTTTTTCTCATTACGGAGTTTTTCTTATAATATTTGCAGTGTATTTTCAAGTTAAACATTAATACCCACGTCAGTCGCCCCTTTTACACACCTTTTGCTCAAATCTCGTTACTATAGCAGATTGAATATAAAATCTGAATAACTATAAGCTCTATAAAGTGCTGGTGAAATAATCTTGTGTCGGCTTGCGTCTGTCTGCATTTGGGGTCGGCACCACCGGGCGCAAGTCAATCTGGGCGTATCTCGATATAGGAGCTGTCCATCACATTACTGTATTCATACTGTATTACAAGTTAGATATGGACTGGGCGTCATTATACGGCTGGCAGTGCTGCCCATTCTCCTGCTCCTGTTATACTAAGCGATACACCTGCTGACCTACGTTCACATCTCTCAATCTACATATACTAATCACTATGGGCCTCAGATTTAAATGCCATTGAATGTGGCTTGATCAGGTGTAACTTGACATAAGAGTGTACTGAACATGTAATATTCTGCTGGTCCATGTTACTGCACTACGTAATCACAAGGTTGCTGGTTCAAATCCCCGCAATGGATGAGTGATTTCATAGTTGGGCCCTTGAGCATGGCCCTAGCATCTACAGTACATTCATGTGAAAAAATTAGTTTTAATATTTAGTTCTTTATTAAGAAATATCAACATATCAGTATTAAATCTTCTTTTGAATTATATCTGGAGATAAACGTGATGGAATTGCATCATCTATGCAAAAACAAGAAATATGTGAATTTGTTTCTTGTTTTTGCATAGCTGATGTAATTACATCACCTTTATCTACAGATATAATTTGAAAGGAGATTTAATATTGATATTTTGATATCTTTGATTATTTGAGAATTAAATATTCAATAGGGTGCCCTATTTTTTTCACATGGCTGTATATATCTAATCGTAAATCATGTTCTCAATGGTGTGTATTATATTGGGACATCTTGTCGTGACGGCTGTATACACAATTCTACAGATAAAAACTGTACTAAGGACACATTGTGGTTGGAATGTTTGAAATATGGATTTGGAATGTAGATAATCGTGAGATGCAGTTGTCTGCATTGTCAGATCCTCCAGGTGCCTTAAACAATGGGAATGAATAAAGTCACTTCTGATGTATGACGGAGATGAGGGTGATTTCTTTCTCCTTTTAAGCTCCAGCAAACACACAGCCGATGTGTTTGTGCCCCGCGGCTGTCTGTTGCCACGCCTCCCTGCTGTCCGACTGCTGGATGCTTTTAAGCCCAGCATATAAATGTCAAAACACACTACAGATCCTAGCAGAATAACCGCCGATGTGCTGCACGCCTTGTCATGCTCTTTGCATAGATGGGGCCGCTGATTATGCTGTATGAGACATCGTTACGGTAAATTGGCTCATGGTCTCAGCGGTGGTGTGAGGCTCAGCAGGTCTGTGCACTGCGTCCGTGACAAAGTTATTGGTCCAAATCCCAGAGTTGGCAGTGTGGTTTTACCATTGGGTCCCTGATCAAGGCCCCTAACCCCCCAGTTGCTCTCGGGACTGGCTGACCCTGCTTCCTCAAACATGCATGCTGCTTTGTGCAAACATATCTGCTAAATAAATGAAATATACTCACTGTGGTTTTCTGTAGGGGGAGAGAGAAGGGAATTGCCAGACGTTCCAGTGCCTGACTGATACTCTGCTCTAACTTCACCCACCTAACAGTAAATTACACCAGATACTGCATTTCTTCTTCATGCAGCATCACAGATACAAATTCTAAAGTGCCTGCTATGCACATTCTTTTGCAAAAAATACACACGAGATGTGTATGTGATCTTATACAGTATACAGGGGCTGAGATGTTATTTTTACCCCCACACTCCCCCCTGCCCCCCCCCCAAGATGTTTTACAAACTAAATAAGTAGCTAGAAAGTAGAGCCAGAAGACACTAGCTAGCTGGTTAGGGGAACATGTTGCTTCAGTACCTTCTAAATACGGAATACCTTTACTTAATTAATGTAGTGAGTATTTGTGGCCAACAGGGGGCCCCCAAGTCTCCATCCTCTGGGAATCCTATGTACCCCATTCGAACTACACCTCCGGCGAGAGAGCGACACGCAACAGAGCAGAAGGTCAATCAGGAATTCACAAAACTGCTAAAACAACTGCCTTGTTCTCTCACTTGTGGTTTCAGGAACAACGAATTATCTTCCCAGCCGCAGGGGGAGCTGTAGTGTATTGACTGTTTGTGGCGACTGGGGGCCCCCAAACCTCAGGGCCCCACAGAAACATGTGGCTCGACTGGTGGTAAATACTGTCGTTACTTATATACCATTTATGAGTCTGTTGTATTGCTGAAAGCAATACAAATTAAAACATACCAGTAAAAACTGGGCGATCAGTAAATATATATAGAGAAAACGGCAGGTGAAGTGAATCAGTAAATAAACGTAAGGAGCAGACAGACGGCTGAGAGGCTGTGCGCGATGGAGGATCCGTGTTTACTGCCTGAGGATGACCTTTGTGTTTGCACAGTGAGCAAGCAGGATGGCTGAGAATGAAATACAGGGTTGTGCTTAATAGCTGTTTAGTGAAACGTTCATGCTTAAGAAGATGATTTAGTTTGCATGCATTATGAACATGGCGCCACCCAAAGGCCTGTTTGGTTTAGCATTATTGCCCATCTATCTTCCTGCTGGTTTTCTTAATCGAGGCCTTTTTTTGAGGGGTGGGGGGGGGGGGGGTGGTACCGCAGACTTGAGTTCTTGTATTTGTATCACCACACATCACCATGACAGGATAATGGACAAGGAGCCACTGGAAGAAGTTACCGTGGGATGCAACACTGAATTCTGTGATGTTTGAAGTCGTGGAAGATTTAATCACAGTGTTAAGTTTGGCTCTACGGTATTATGACAGCTAAAGAGACACATTGCTAATCTGGGAGCCTCCAGAGTATCAGGAAGAAAGTCATTCATGCTCATTTGCTGTAAATGTGCAGTACTATAAGAATCTAATGAGGAATTGTTATTCTGAGGAGAAGTTTTCTCATTAAAGCATAATCGTAAGATTGCTGTACGAGTTTAGAGGCAGCACAGTCCTGTTTACCATGTTCACCTCTGTAGTTTCCATCAACTTCACTGTTGAGCTTCTGTTCTTTTGCAAGTTCTCATGCTGTTCACTTGGGGTTCCTCCTGCAGCCAGAAGACACACAGTTGGAGACACAGGGACTCTGTGATTACTGAGACCGATTACTGTGGTATTATCAGATTTAATTATATGTTTGCCCCTGAGTTCGGACACATGGGAGGGAACATAGCATGGGCTCAGGCATCAGCCCTTTGGGTCCTTGTGTTGATGATCAAAGACCTTGATGTTTTATTCCTAATCTTCTCCTTCTGCATTCTGTCAATAAAGATGTCCAGGACAACTGCAGATGGACCTCCTGAGGCCCGGCTCAGGAACTTGTCAGTGATAATCTTGAAAGTCAGTTTGATGAATAACATCCTGGCAGAGATGCTCTTTTTGTCCTGATGTTCAAAGGTGCCGTGATGGGTGAGAGGAAGACCCTCCAGGGGGGCAGATGCCTCCTGAAATGTCCCTTGAGATGTTCTTCCATACATTTCATGACTCCGGAGGTCAGTGCCACATGTCCGTCCCATCATCATTCTTGCGATCGGCAGATCGCAGCTTCGAAGCTCACTCAGGTTCTGCCTTTGCTGTCAATTCGACCGGCATCCGGAGGTCAGTGCCACAGAGCGACAATGTATAGGGATGAGGAGATGTGGAAGATACCAGTGAAGATGGGCCAGTGGTGCTCCTTGTGGTTTTAGGACATGGGAGGGGAGGCTGTCAGGGCCAGAGGACCTGCAGGCTTTGACCTTGCTGAAAAACCTCCCCATATCCTGCAGTAGTTTGGAACCTCATGCTTATAATCAGAAGGTTGCTGGTTCAAATGCCGGAGTTGGGAGAGTGGTCATTGGTGGAGCCCTGAGTAAGGCCCTTAACCCACAACTGCCATAAGGAATGACTGCCTGTGCTTTCCCAAAAACACACATGTTAAACCGGCAAAATGATAACAAAAAATGTCCCAGAAAGACTGAGCCTGGTTCACGCCCCCCCGGTTCCCGATTCCCATCAGCCCCTGCTCCCCATGCCTTCCCTTTTGATTCCTTCACAGTTGCCTAGCGCCCCGACAGTAATGAGTGTTGCCACTAACTTCTGATTGCTGGGCCTTTAATGATTTATTCCCCTTGCTGTTGTTTGACCTTCTCCGGTGACATAACGGCCCTCACTTCTGTTTTCTGCCACCCCCAGCACTACGAATCAAAATGATGCATAAGAGGCAGGAACCATCAAATTACGTCTGACAGATATGGGGTGTGACCTGCTCATACTCGTTTTAATATTGCAGTGCGTGTTAAAAAGCTTAATTTGACAATCACGAGGTACAAGGGGAAGCGGGTGATTGTCTTAGACTGGGCATGTTCCTGGGGCCCGATCCAGAAATTGACTTTCAGAGTTTTCTATATAAATAGCTAGCAAGCCAAGTCAGAATATGGTAGTTAGTTAATTGGTAGAACACGCTGCTTCTGCATCTCCTAAGTAAGGAGGGAGCTGTAGTGTAGTGACTGTTTGTGGCCAACAGGGGGCCCCACAGCAAATGCATGGTATGAGTGGTGGTAAATACCCTCAATGGCCTCAGGATGAATGGAGCCCAGCATGCTACCCTCGTCCGCCCCATCTCTGCGATGCATGTAGCCTGCTGGCTTCTCTCCGGTGGCGTGGAGTCGCCTGGATGAGGCTCCTACCCGACTCACCACGCATTTATAAGCTTCCCTGTCCGGATCCATCCTGTTACTCTTCCAGCCAGAGTGATGGTGATTCTTTCCTCAAGCACCTCCATGACGCCCATTAACCCTGCTCACCCCACTGCCCTCTCTGGAGTTTGAAGCACATTGTTAGGACTCGCTTGGCATCTAGCAGTGCTTATTTTCACAGTTGCTTTTTTCTTTTCACTGGTCTTCATCCATTGTGAGCTGCTGATGGTACCAAACTCCACAGCATCTACACCAAGCTACTGCACCGGCACATTTAGTACAAGGTATACTAAAAAATAAATGCAACAAATTAAGCGATCAAGTCTTTTTTCACATGCTGAAGCATTTCTGCATAAGATAACCTTACTTAGTCTAAAGTAAAAAGTCTGGTCTGTTACCATAAAAGAAAGATAATAAAGGCATTTTTACTTCTTTAAGGCAATGCAACATATAGATGAAAGATCAGGGTAAGATCCAATGAGGGATCAGAGTCAGTACCAAGAGCAACTGGAGTTATGGGCCCTACTAAAGTAAACACTCCACTGACTCTCAGATTGGAACCAGCAACCATCTGATTATAGAACAGCAGCCTAACCTGCTGAGCCACAAACTACCACTATATTGACCAGTTACTTCTTTTCAGGATAGATAGATAGATGGTGGCACTGCCTTGCCCTGTTATTCAAAATCTTTAATCTGGATCAGAATGCTGGGTTATACTGAAAAGACTGAAGATGAAGAAGCAGCCTCATATCTACGTTATCACTGTAATGGTGGAAGTGCAAAATATAAATAAACGGTAACTCTTTACATTAACTGCACCTTCATAATGCTTTTATATTGCATTCAAAAAATGTTCAGTACACCTTCATAATGTATTCATTAAGTATTCAGAAATCATTCATGAACGTCATGTATGTATACCTTAACATCCTAACATCTCTTAACAGCTGTAATATACATTAATAGTAAACATCACATGATTATACAATTATCCATCCATCCATTTTCCAAATCGCTTATCCTACTGGGTTGCGGGGGGTCCGGAGCCTATCCCAGAAGCAATGGGCACGAGGCAGGGAACAACCCAGGATGGTGGCCCAGCCCATCACAGGGCACACTCACACACCATTCACTCACACATGCACACCTACGGGCAATTTAGCAACTCCAATTAGCCTCGGCATGTTTTTGGACTGTGGGGGGAAACCAGAGTACCCGGAGAACATGCAAACTGCACACACATGTGACCCAGGCGGAGACTCGAACGCGGGTCCCAGAAGTGTGAGGCAACAGTGCTAACCACTGCACCACCATGCCGCCCCCTATACAATTACAATGTTTGTTATTATTATATAATGTTTGTTATTAATGTATATTAAAGCTGTTAAGGGATGTTAAGATGTTAAAGTGTACTTGCATGCTGCTTATGAATGTTCTATGAATGCATTATGAAGGTGCATTTAATGTAAAGTGTAAACATATATATTAAATAATATATCCATCAATTTTCTGAAACTGCTTGTCCTATTTAGGGGGATCCAGAGCCTATGGGGGAAAGGCAGGGCACAACCCAGGAAGGGGTGTCAGCTCACACAGCAGTCATTCACACATGCACATCTATGGGCACTTTGGTAACTCTAATTAGCCTGAGCACATTGTTTGGAACGGGGGGGGGGGGGGGACCGGAGTACCTGGGGGAAACCCCATGGCAACATGGGGAGAACATGCAAACTCCACAGACAAGGAGCCGTGGCAGAGGCTAGAGCTCAGATCCCAGAGGCGTGAGGCGATAGTGCTAATCACTGCACCACTGTACCCCCCACATAATGCAAATGTGGTATTTTTAATCCAGTTTTAAAGTTTTACTACATTTTACTCCAGAAATACACCCTGAATCCACCCTTCTGCTGGGATCAGGGTAATAGATTTTTATTTTGGATCAAAAGTATCCCAATCCTTTCAAGGTTAGATCATGTTCAAAAGCAAGACTGGATTATATGATCTACTTCAGTTTTTAAATCATTTTCTTCTTTTGAACAACCCATTTTCAAGATTTTATCCAATCCAGTAGCCGAAAATGCCATCATATTACTTCTGAACAGCTGGGCCCAGCTAATTATGCTTTCCAGGAGTCAGGCATGTCGTTAACGACACCAGCGTCTGGACTCACATGTCCAACAGCTCCTCCACGATTTCCTATCAACTCCATGAAATCGCGCTTCTGCTGGGTGATCAGAGCAAATACCGCCTGCCTGTAAATCTCAAATCCATCCATCCATTTTCTGAAACCACTTATTCTATTCACGGTCACGGAGAGTCCGGAGCCCATGGGCGCAAGGTAAGGAACAACCCAGGATGGTGCACCAACCCATCACAGACGTCTTAAAAAATAAAAACTAATTAAGATCCTAAATGCAGAAATCCTAAATGTACAGACCTCATATACCAGATACAGGTTCCGAGAACAGCTGCTGACCTCAGGGGTCATTACTTTGGCACCATCATGGATTTGAACAAGAAGGACCATCTTGAAAGTGATAAAAAGCAAAGAAAAAGTGACAGTAAATGGGTAGAGGGAACGATATGCATATGATTTATAAAAGGAATCACTCCTGCAAAAGTACTTAAAATAAGGCTAATCATGAACTAAAGGCTCCTCACCTATAAAGAGATGACATTTAATTAACGACAATCTGAAGTGAAATATAAAGCAGAACTAGCAGCACCTTTCTCTGTGTTCCAGCAGTTTCCACTGAGACTGCAGAAATCCTGCAATAACTCTAAGAATGGGCGGGTTTCTCATTCCTGGCGAGACGTTTTAAATCCCAAAGGGCACAGCAGTATGATCCATGGGGAATTAGGGAAAGACGTCAGGGGTCCCACGCATACAGTACATCTTCCCTCAAAGGGAGGAGGTGAGATACTTTCAGCCATGTACAGATATCATGGGAGGTGGTCTGGTGGTCAGCGGACGCTGGTGTGACCGGAGTTATGGTTAGAGGTATGGTTAGGGTTAGGGTTACGGTCCCTTTCTCCCAGTATAATGGGCCCGTATGACCAGCATAGATATTTTTTAATGTACTGAATGAAAAAAAAAAAAAAAACATTTTTTTCTACCCAGGTCTAGTATTTATAACAGACAGGTATTCGACTCATTCCCTAATCTAAAAGCTCATTACACCGCAAATTCCATAAACCAACCATCCATCTATCCATCCATCCATCCATTCATCAATCCATCCAGTCACAACAAGGCACTGGAAAGACTGGACAGGATGGATCATCACATGGTACACATTGCCACACTTGTTGAAGTGTTTGTTGCTTGGGGTAAGAGGAAGACCTCAGAGCGTCTGCATGAAACCTGCATGGATGGGGGGAGGGCAGTGGGAGGTGGCACTGGGAGGTGCTAGCTGCTGAGTTACCCCAAAGCAAGATGTTGGAGTAGTTCTCTATTGGTAATGTGTGGTACAGCAAAGAATGGACCCCCCCCCACCTCCTACCTAACATAGACCTGGAAATCTCTGCAGATTTCTGGGGTGCATCTAGTACAAACTGTCTTTGTTGGTGTATTATATTTGTAGGTCAGCTCTATAAAAATATCAGCAAAAGCTTATTATCGCCGTCAGTACTGGTGTCCTCCAGGATCTGCAGAGTAGCACAGTCACTCTAGGTGTCTGTACACTCAATGCAGCAAGTAAGCTGACAGTTAACTACTGCATGTTATCAAGTACGTGGTGGGAATCGGGCCGAGATTCTCATCATCCCATTGGATGGGACCGGGGAGCCGGCTGGTTTCAGAGCAGTCGGAAGTTCAACTCACTCAGCCCAAAAGATTAATCTAGAAGTTGGCACTGAATCTACTGAGAACCATCAGCAGACATGGTCAACTTTTCAGAAAGAAATCTCTGAATTTATTGTGGAAGACTCAAGGGTAGAAGGACGGGGACGGGGGGAGTTTGGGGGGGAACAGACTCAGACTCCGTTACTGATGTAGGGAGGGGCAGCGGGGCAATGAGAAGACGCAGAAAACCAAACAATCAAAGACAAATAAAAAGTCACAATTTCAACAGGGACTGGAAAACAACCTCACATACGGTAATTCCATTAAAATGAAAATATAGGATATAATACATGTAAAGAGGAATGTGTTAGCTTTCGAATATCCCATCATGCTCTGCGTTTTACGAGGCATACACATAGAGGTGATATTGAAGCGTGGGGTCTGAGCGCAGGATCAGAGGTCTAACCCTCTGAGCCCCCCCCCAGTACTGCTTGTGCTGTTGTCAGTTACACCATGCCGTCAGATCTCTGGGGAACAGCATATTGCTTTATATTAGTCATCCTCAGTGAATGCCAGATTCACCGGGCCACACTGAAATGAGTATTTACGCTGTGCTATTCCTGAATAGCTTTCTTTGGTCTGTCTCTGATGTGCACCAGTGTTTGTCAGAATCAACGCTGGCTGCAGCTGCAGCAAATACCTGATGGAGGCAGATTGCTCCGCGTCCTGCGCAGCACGTGTCCTGTTCTTAGACGTGGGAAGCTGAAGTGACAGCTGTGGTGGAAAATGAACAGGCAGAATGACGGCAAGAGCTCGACCGCGGTCCCACCATTATTTGCACATATGAACACCTTTGGCTAAGATGCAAATCAGGGCTGTAAAGCAGCAAAGCAAAGAGTCGCACCGTTTAGTACGAAGACGCCACCCTTTCACTCATTTGAATGTGTGCTTTTTCACATCTCCTCTCCTGTCTGATGTGTCACGTATCATCAAAGGCACACTGCAATCACATGGAGCACGTGGCCGAAGGCAGGTATCGCTGCCAGATTGCTAACTTGATTCTCTGATGGCAAATGACGTGCCTTTTAGGGTAAAAGTCAACTGTTTGCTCAAACATTCTTGAATTTAATGAGTGCAATTCCTGGCAAATGAACTACTAATCTAATCTAGAGTGACTTACTGCATAAAAATGCAAATGAAGTGAGCACTAACTGAACTGAATGTCATTTCTGGAGCTCAATATGAACTCCAAAATAGTCACCAAGGCCTTTACTTGCCTGCCCTATGTGGGTTGCCGTAACGAGATTTTTCTGAGTGTGCATTAATAGTGATCGGAAGGTTGTTGGTTCAAATCCCATGAATGTCTGCAGTGATTCTACACCATTGGGTCCTTGAGCAAGACCCTTAACCTGCAATTGCTTTGTCCTGGGTATGATGTTAACCTACATCCAGTCCTGCAAGGTGGTCCTCCAACTTACAGGGAAAATTTAGGGGTTAGGGGCAGGATTGGCACTCCAGCCACTGGAAAAAAAACTCCCACTTTTTCATTCAGACTAGTGTGGTGCTGAGGTAACACCTGCTGCACGGCTGCAATCGGGTTCTCATCCCTGAGGTGGTTTGTTGTGTGGTGGGTGTGGCAAAACGCTGTAATCTGCATATGCTCCTTACCACCACCATTATTGTTCAAAATCCATTTTTATTCCTCGATGTTTCCTTAAAGTCGCACGGACATTAGGTGGGAGTGATGCGGGTTAAGAGTCTTGCAGATCCAACAGCTGAAGGGTGACTTTCCAGCCACAGGGGAGATGAATGTGTATAGGAGAGGCGAGGTACGAAAGCCCAGGTCCACGTCTCTCAAAAAGTCAGGCTACTTCAGAAGGTGCCTTTGTGGCAGTGCTGGATGCAGTGAGCGAGCTCGGTGTTTACAGTGTGCCTCGTGCTTAGCCAAAGCTACACAAAAATAATAAAAGAGGATTGTCCAAATGACACGGCCCACACTTCCTGCCAGAAATATTAGCTGTAGAACCTATACAGGTGACAAGCGAAACAGCTTTCAGCAAATATAACTTTTATCCCACACAAAAATTATTTCACGGTTGATAGGTTCCAGGACTCCTAGACTATTTGCAGGAAGCCTGGGAAGGTTATAAATCAAGTCGAAGCATTAATATTTTATGATTTTCTCAAAGCGAGAAGAGAGATTGGAGGAGCTAATGGAATTGATGCGTACGCAGGCTGTTCGTTTTGGCCCTGATTTCCGGATCTTCCTCTGACAGACATTTTCTGCCTCGGTGGAAAAGATCATAAGAATCTCTGAGAAAAATAGAACTGGAAACTCTTAAGATTGCTACCCCCCAAATAAAAGGTAGAAGATGATCTATATTGTCTACTTTTGGATGACATGAAAAACTGACCACAAGAAGATAATGACTAGCTTCAGGATTTCAGGAAAAACAGGACACAACAGATGATGCAGAAAGATAGGCTGAACAGGTGCAATCACTACATAAGTCTTGTGGCAATAAACATTACTGGACAAACTTGTTATTTCATATCTTGGGTATCGGGGGCAGAGCTGAAGGTCTATGATTCAGCTTGGTGGCTTTAATGCCTAAGACAGGCAGAGGCAGTTGTGCGAAACAAAAATTTTGTTTCCTGCCGAATGCTGCAGTGGATAAAATCAGGGATAGAGAAAGAGAATCCAAATTCCAAATTCTAGTGAAGTGTGTTGCTGTCCTTAACAGGTCTCCCTGCACAGGTACCTCTTCTGCACACTAGATGATGCCTTCTGATTAACATGACCCTGATGGAAACTCTTCTCATTCCAGGTGAATTTTATAGAGCTTTGATCTTTAGCACTGTTGTACTGTGAGCTGGCGAATAGGAAGTGTGCAGGTGGTCTGGCGCCCTTCCCCTTCTGCAGCGCCCCCTGCCCTGCAGCCCACGTGCTCTCAGCGCCCCCTACCCTACACTCCGTGTGCTCTCAGCGCCCCCTGTCCTGCAGCCGCGTGCTCTCAGCACCCCCTGTCCTGCAGCCACGTGTACTCAGTGCCCCCTGTCCTGCAGTCGCGTGCTCTCAGCACCCCCTGTCCTGCAGCCCACGTGCTCTCAGTGCCCCCTGTCCTGCAGCTGTGTGCTCTCAGCGCCCCCTGTCCTGCAGCCCATGTGCTCTCAGCGCCCCCTGTCCTGCAGCCGCGTGCTCTCAGTGCCCCCTGTCCTGTAGCCCGCGTGCTCTAAGCGCCCCCTGTCCTGCAGCCGCGTGCTCTCAGTGCCCCCTACCCTACAGCCCGTGTGCTCTAAGCGCCCCCTGTCCTGCAGCCGCGTGCTGTCAGCGCCCCCTGCCCTGCAGCCCACGTGCTCTCAGCACCCCCTGCCCTGCAGCCACGTGTACTCAGTGCCCCCTGTCCTGCAGCCGCGTGCTCTCAGCACCCCCTGTTCTGCAGCCCACGTGCTCTCAGTGCCCCCTGTCCTGCAGCTGTGTGCTCTCAGCGCCCCCTGCCCTGCAGCCCACGTGCTCTCAGCACCCCCTGCCCTGCAGCCACGTGTACTCAGTGCCCCCTGTCCTGCAGCCGCGTGCTCTCAGCGCCCCCTGTCCTGCAGCCCACGTGCTCTCAGTGCCCCCTGTCCTGCAGCTGTGTGCTCTCAGCGCCCCCTGTCCTGCAGCCCATGTGCTTTCAGCGCCTCCTGTTCCAAAATCATAGCAGTACCCAGCATGCCAGTTAACAGGTCGGGATTCCAGAGGTGACCCAGGGGCCCTGAAACGCGACAAATCCAAATGAAAAGGAGCCAGGGACTGGAGCCGGTGGTCGAGGAAGGCCAGCTGTTACTGCCCCCTCCTGGGAAGAGCTCAGAAGACAGGGAGGTTAAATAGGGCTACAGACACAGACCAAGGTTAATGCAAAAATCACCGCCCCCCCCCCCCCCCCCATCAGTATTCCACTAATAGAAATATATTCACACACACAGAAATACACAGAATATAGTTAGCATACAGTCTCGGTCAGCATCCACTTCATTTGGGCTTCTCTGAATAATCCTTATGAAAAGGCTGACCGCAATCTTTCATGTCACTTAAAAAAAGTGCAGAAATTAACATTTGCTCTCAGTTAACTGAAAATAAGATATATTCACCTAGATATAAAACAAAAGTGTGATATTAGATGCTATCCGATGAGTTTGATCCAGGTTAAATATTTCATGCAGCCAGACTGTGTTTGGAAACACCCTCGTGACAGAATGCAGGGGTATTTTTAAGATGTAAACAACACTCAAGAAACGTCTAAAGACTAGAAGTTAAAACATACCCAGAACAGAGAACTCAAGTATACTGACCCATAATAAATTGAAGTATAAATAAAGAAAACAGCAATATGACTTATTCAGATCACAGCAAATGTCATAAACATCACGGCTGGGTGATGTACATTCGAACTTCTAGTTCGCTAAGACATTACCAGTAAGACATCAACCTTCAGGTGTCTTAGCTGAGGCGTTAGAGCTCTGTATGCCGCGTTTGCTCAGATCTGCGTCTCACACTGGCTTTATTCAGCAAAACAGCAGTCGCTGTCTGTCATAATGACAGCGTCCTCCCTGACATGTGAATCAATGAGCAGAAATGAGGTCTCCTTCAATTAGCATCGAGGTCCTATTCAATTATCTTTCGCTTCTGCATCATGATCGAAATCGCAAATTCAGCCATGCAGCTCTTAGCTCCTTAGAGCTCTTAGCTCTTAGAATTTCAGCCCCTTCTAATGTTGCATATTATATCAGCACTGGCTGCGTGATGCCTGTAACACCTGCGTCACTTTCGCTAAGCGTCTGATAAACACATAACATAAATATAAGGCGAAACAGAAAGCCTGTAGGTGTAAGCGACCTTAGTAGAGCTGCGACTGCACACCTTGCGAGGTTTCTAACCTCCATAAATGAATGAAATGCAATGATGGATGACAGACTGCAATGAATGAAACAGAATTACTTTCAGTCAATCTAACCAGTTGGTTTGGCCGCATGCCACAAACAAGTCCGAGTCCTTCCGTCTGTCCATCCATCCATCCATCTTCTAACCGCTTATCCCAGTCAGGGTTTGGGGAAAGCAGCTTAAATTCGCACAGGCAGATGTCATTCCCACCACAAATGAAAGCAAAGTACATGAACATTTTAATATATCTTCAGCAAACCCTCCAAACACCCAAGCTAACAAAGATCGCTCATTTTTCCCATGATCATTATTATTATGTATTAGAGGAGACCATAATGCACTGGCAGAGTATGCTTGTATAATGGCTATTACTCCTGTGTTTTCCAGATAACCTGCCATCTGTTCATTGCAGTCTCAGCCAGAGTGAAAAATATCCTGCAATTTCTGCTTCTGGATGACAGCAATAACAAACAGCGTTAGGATGGAGGAGGATGACTGGGATCTGGAGTGGGGGGTCAGGGGGCTACACCCCCAACAGCATGTGTCTGACACCTACAGAAAAATTCTGACTGCAGGCCACATGGGGGCGTGTGACTTACAGACAGATATCAGTCATTTCTTCTTCAACAAAGTAGCTACGGCATCAGTGAGATGAGGAGACCACACAAGACTGCAACCAGACAGCTTCTGCTTTTCTTATAGATGGCACCAGCCCACCATCAGGGGAAAGAAACTAAGAGTTTCAGCACTTAATAAAATTTAACACAAAAAGAAACACTGATGCTCGACTATTTGAGGATTTTCAGTCTCATCCATGGCAGCACAGGGCATACGGCAGGGTGCAGGGGACCAGACAACGGGTACAGAACAGGGCACAGGGCACAGAGTATAGGGCAGGGGGCAGGGCATACGGCAGGGTGCAGGGGACCGGACAATGGGTACAGAACAGGGCACAGGGCACAGAGTATAGGGCAGGGGGCAGGGCATACGGCAGGGTGCAGGGGACCGGACAATGGGTACAGAACAGGGCACAGAGTATAGGGCAGGGCACAGGGCATACGGCAGGGTGCAGGGGACCGGACAACGGGTACAGAACAGGGCACAGAGTATAGGGCAGGGCACAGGGCATACGGCAGGGTGCAGGGGACCGGACAACAGGTACAGAACAGGGCACAGGGCACAGAGTATAGGACAGGGCACAGGGCATACGGCAGGGTGCAGGGGACCGGACAACGGGTACAGAACAGGGCACAGAGTATAGGGCAGGGGACAGGGCACAGGGCATACGGCAGGGTGCAGGGGACCGGACAATGGGTACAGAACAGGGCACAGAGTATAGGACAGGGCACAGGGCATACGGCAGGGTGCAGGGGACCGGACAACAGGTACAGAACAGGGCACAGAGTATAGAGCAGGGCACAGGGCATACGGCAGGGTGCAGGGGACCGGACAATGGGTACAGAACAGGGCACAGAGTATAGAGCAGGGCACAGGGCATACGGCAGGGTGCAGGGGACCGGACAATGGGTACAGAACAGGGCACAGAGTATAGAGCAGGGCACAGGGCATACGGCAGGGTGCAGGGGACCGGACAATGGGTACAGAACAGGGCACAGAGTATAGAGCAGGGCACAGGGCATACGGCAGGGTGCAGAGGACCGGACAACGGGTACAGAACAGGGCACAGAGTATAGGGCACAGAGTATAGGGCAGGGGACAGGGCACAGGGCACAGAGTATAGGGCAGGGGACAGGGCACAGAGTATAGGGCAGGGGACAGGGGACAGGGCACAGGGCATTCAGCAGGGTGCAGGGGACTGGACAACGGGTACAGAATAAAAATGCATCAAAATGCCTTAATACCGTCTTTAATATTCTTGCTTATTTATTCACAATGTCCAATCAACAATGTATTAAAATATAAAGTGATTCACAGATTGCTTCTTAAACACCTTATGTCTGGCAAAGTCTTGCTAGTAAGGGAAGATTGGCAGTAGTACGGCATGCGAAATGAGTCAAAATACAAAAACATGGAACAGAAATCAAAGCATAATGTAGGAATATCTCATCCACTAGAGAAATCAGAGCAAGTAATGAAACAAAACATTAAAGCTGGTGGAAAAACTTGACCTTTACTGCAAAATTGACCTTCTATTAAACTGTTCACTTTGAATCTTTCATTAATTTTGGGACATTCGGAAATGCTTAACACTGAAATAAGAAGAGCCGTACTTCATCAAGGTGCAGTTTGGTCATAAGGAGGTGGAGCTGGGCTCCATCATGGTGCAGTTTGGTCATAAGGAGGCGGAGCTGAGCTCCACTGGGCCCTATATATATTTAAATGCATGTGTTACAGTAACTTTCTTTTGACCATAAACTTTATTTGATCAGCTGTATTTGACATTTTTCTCCAATGCTGTTTTAGTTCGGTGCTTAAGAAATGTGATGGTCAAGATTGACTTTATTGAGTTTATTGCACTGTTGTTATTGTTACCATTTCCTGCACTAGTAATTTGTTCAGAATGTATATCTCCCATAACATGGTCTAGCGTACAGCACTACTTTTACACAAGCATTTAGTTATGAAGAGTACTATTCAGATTGACTGTAAAGTGTTTTATTTTTCATTAACTCTGACACTTTTTCAGAATTTTTGTTTGTGCTAGTTTTTTGTTGAGAGTAATACTCTGGCTCTTATCACAATTTCAACTTTCAGTTTCAAAACATTTTGAGAGAAATACCTTGCCGGAAAGCAGCTTATGTCACTGGGACTGAGTCTGATGGGAATTTGGTTCTTCGCAAATCTGCATTGACTCTCTTCTCCGCTTTGAGGACTGGGTTAGTCCTGGAAGGAGCCTCACCACACAGGCAGACCGCAATGGAAGGAATTTGGAGGTGATGGTCAGTTGGGGTACGGTACCTATGGAAGCCTTTAAAATGGAACATGACTGGTCAGTGCATGGGGTTGACATAAATCCTGACTGGTCTGACGAGAGGCAGGTAGGCAGGTCTGGATAGAGAAGAAGAGGTGGCCCCATCAGGACTCCTAAATCTCTATCTGTCTCCGTTATGTTTACTGCCAAGCAGGTGGTCAAGGCTATATAATGGCTTTTATAAGCCTTTTATGGGGTCAGAGAACGCACTGTCCATACGGCCATCGGTGGCAGCTCTGCCACGGGCCACATTCAGAAATTACTGCCTCCTTCAATAAACTTGGAGCACTGGGCCTCTGGAGCACTGAAGGGGGAGGGGTTACACTAATGAGGATTTAATGACCCCCCCCATCATAAGCGAAGCCCCATGTCTTAGAGAGGTGTGGAGTCCATTACCGGTATTCCATATCCTGTCCTGTTTCTGGACAGGAAGTGGAGTGCTATCTTACTCCAGCTATAATAAAAGCCAGAAGAATGTAACTGAACTGATATCACAATGTACACAGTGTTTCATTATTAAAATAGGCTATTTTAACTTAGTTTGACATTGTGTAGGTGTATGCTGCAGCTATACTGTTGTAATGGACTATTGATGTTGTTCCCTCAGGACAAACAGTGGAAATTCACAGGAGTTAATCAAGGACATGAACCTCATTTAAAAATCTGCCCTGTGAGAAGCCATTCATTACTCGTCAGATGTGGAATTACAGCATTTTTCTCCTTTCATTACTACAGCATATAAAGGCCTAACAGTAGCCGAACCCCGGCATGGTGGTGCAGTGGTTAGCACTGTTGCCTCACACCTCTGGGACCCAGGTTCGAGTCTCCGCCTGGGTCACATGTGTGTGGAGTTTGCATGTTCTCCCCATGTCATCGTGGGGTTTCCTCCGGGTACTCCGGTTTCCCCCCACAGTCCAAAAACATGCTGAGGCTAATTGGAGTCGCTAAATTGCCCATAGGTGTGCCTGTGTGAGTGAATGGTGTGTGAGTGTGCCCTGCGATGGGCTGGCCCCCCATCCTGGGTTGTTCCCAGCCTCGTGCCCATTGCTTCCGGGATAGGCTCCGGACCCCCCGCGACCCGATAGGATAAGCGGTTTGGAAAATGGATGGATGGATAGCCGAACCCCCTGCTGGCCACAAACAGTCACTACACTAAATATTAAATAAACATTTTTCTTAAGTTCTGTTAACCAGCTACTTAGCTATGAGCTCCTGACTCTACTTACTATCTATTTATTTAGTTTTTGAGAAATCGGGGGGGGCTGGTCATTTTTAAGTTGGGCCCCGAATTAACCAACCATGCCACTACCTCATACTACAGTGATCCTAACAGGAAATTGCCTCTTAACAGGAAGCCCAAAGTTGCACTACTGCCCCCTACCTGCACAGCAGCATCAGGCATCCTCACAGGGGTCTCTGATTGTGCCACCAAGAATGACCTAACAAAGAAACACACCACTGGCCTTAACATCCCCAAGCAGCTCTGTAATCAACTGCTGACACCAATCTAGTGCCTTCCCTGGGGGGACCCTGTGGTGGGTCCGCCCCCCTCCCCCAGGCTGAAATACAAGTCTGTGGATGTTTCCTTAAGTATTGATAATGCCCCTATCTCTGAATAAAACCCTCTACTCGGAATGGTCCGTGTCATGCGGTCATGTGACAGTGTCACCTTGACCTAATCCTACACTCACAGGCAGAAAGTATATATTTGGTTGCATCATATCCAAACAAACTGAAATGCTTTAACGTGTGCTACTCTAAACTCATAGAAGACATCTAGAAGGCTTTCTGTGTTTTTGTTGACGAGGGCTCTAGCAATAAAATTGTTCTCCGGTTCTTTCAATTTGACACACAAAGGTCAGTGATAATTTCTTAATATTTTAATTTCGAATGATTTTTCCCCCCCATGCCATTATATTAGCATCTTAGTATCACATAGGGATTCACTCACTACAAACATCTATTCAGCTGGTTGCTAAGGCAATACAAACATGCTTTGTTCCTTCTATGAAGATAATAACGATGGGCCCTTTCTGAGCAGGGAGACAGCGCCCCACAGAGGCTCGAGATACAGGATGGCAGAGAAGGACACCAAACCCATTCTGGAAAAGCCTGTGAGAAACACATGCAGTCGAACCTCGTTACTACGTACCCCGGATACAACGTTTTCACCTTTTCAACGTACAGGTTTCTAATTCCCGTTTTTAGTCTATGTATTATTCTAATAGCAGCCATTGTTTACAGCGTACACCCTTACAGCGCAAACTTCGATATAACATCCAAATTTCTAGAGAAAATACGAAAACTAACCACCGTTACAACGTACAGCGCTCTCCCCGCCCACCACAACTTGTGTCGCTACATCTACCTGTATCTACCGGATCTTCGCCCGACAATGCACATTTGTCTATTGCGTTGCTTGGCTATTGTGTTGATTTAATTTGACCAATATTTCATTAATATTTCAGGTCAAATGCCAATTTGGATGCCAATGTTTATTTAAAAAATCCATTTTGACCAGCCGTTGTGTATTTTCGTTGCCGTTTATCGCCGGATCTTGAAAATAACCATAAAGCCCAGATACATGTACACAAAGGACGATACATCGATCTTATCTATCAACATCATTGCTCGTATGAGGGGCTTGGAAAAGACTGTTAGCATCAGCAATATTAATTTATATAATTCCTGACATGGAACATTCTCTATACACAGAAGTTCTGCAGCTGTCTGAAGGATTTAAAGCTATAATCTCAAGGATGAAGGGTATCTGCATAAGAGGTAAGCTCTCCTGATAGCTTAAAATCCATCGGAATGTGACATGACTTGATAATGGTGCATTAACGTTGGATGGATATCACTGACACACTTTAGGAACTTAAGCTGTGGTTGAATAGTCTTTATTTTGCATAGGAAGGTTTCTGAGTGAGATGAGCTAGAAGCGTCTAAGTGGCAGCTGTAACGGTGCAGGAGGGAAAAAGGTGACTGTCCACTAGTGGCTCCAAGACAAAAAGGAGTTTATTGAAGAAACTGAACAAACGGGGGGAAAGTATAAAACAAAAGGACCACGAGGAGTCAAAAAACATGCGGGGAAAAACACTGAATTCATTATAGACAAAGAAATTAAGCACAACTAAGGAACAAGGGAAGACTGGGAACCAGGTAACCCAGGGAGCCGAACCTAGAAACAGAGCGACGACACCCAGCTACATTCACAGATCCACATACAGCCACTGACTGGAAAACAGAGCAGGAACTTAAATACACACAAGGCTAACAAGACACGACGCAGGACAGGTGAGAATAATACATAAATAACCAATGAATGAAAGCGCAGGGAACCTGGGCAATACATTAGGAAAAAGCGCAAAGACAGAGGAGGGAACCAGAGAGCCACCTGCAGCACCACCTGCTGGCCAAGCAAGGAAGAGACATGAAGGGCTGGGATGGAAGAGTGCTGATCCTGACAGGCATCCAAAACAAGAGCTGTTGAAATTCTCTAAAAGGTGCTTCAATGCTTCCTTTCTTACCGCCTTTAGCATAGGGACCATCCTTTACAGAACTGCCATCCCACAATTCCCTGCTGCGGCAACATTTAAAGTAAGGGGCCGTCAGCATGGATCGTAACAGATCATAATCAGCATATTAACCATAAAACAGAAGCTTGTCTTTGATAAAAAGAGAGATATGAAATGTTTTTAATCAGATGATCGTTGAATTTAGCATGTTTGAAACTGAAGGATGATGATGTGTAGTGGATTTATATGCCTGTCTTAACGTTATGCCTATTTAACAGTTAATTTAACAGTTAATAAATGCATAATTTAACAGTTATTCTCATGCAATAATTGGGATAAATATGTGTGTGACAATCATTTTCTTTCAGTTTTGTGACTGGTAGCCCACATTCCTTCCAAAACTTAAACTGCAACCTTGGTAATGAATATTTTTCACTTGCCCTTTAGACATCAGTACATAGGAATTCTTGCTTGTGCCATCCAGTCAGGAAAGTTAAACGTGTAACTGGATTAGATGGCACAAAGGAAAACAAAGGCACTCACAAAACATCAAAGGACTTAACTAGGAACTGCAGAGTTACAGTATATATTTGTGGAATAAATCCTAAATAAACAGTAGAAGTTGCCGAAACTGAAAATATGGCTAACTAAAGTATAAATATATGAAATAATCCATCCATTTTGTGTAACTGCTTATCACATTCAGGGTTACAGGGGGTCTGGAGCCTATCCTGGAGGGAATGGGCAAAAGGCAGGAAATAACCCAGGATGGGGTCCCAACCCATCGCAGGGCACACTCACAGAGTATTCATACCTACAGACAATCTGGTAACTCCAATTAACCTCAGCATGTCTTTGGACTGTGGGGAGATACCGGAGTACCCAAAGGAAACCCCACGATGACACGGGGAGAACATGCCAACTCCACACACGTGGAGCCATGTCGGAGACTCAAACCCTGGTCCCAGAGGTGTGAGGCAACAGTTTACTGCACCGCACTGCATTTGTGAATTTGGAGTATTATTCACTTGTCCAGTAAAGTGTACTGCATATTTATGAGGTTAGAGTATTATTACTCTGGCCAGTAAAGTTTTCTGTGCTTTTATGAGGTTGGAGTATTATTGCTCTAGCCAGTAAAGTGTACTTTGCATCTGTGAGGTTGGAGTATTATCGCTATATTCAATTGAGTGCATTTACCAGGTTAGAGTATTACTGCAGGTACTGCAGCAAAGCCATCTGTAATTAAATATAGAACACCCCATAATGCCCCCCCCCCCACTCTGCTTATCCATGCCGCTCCCCTATGTCCTCCGTCCTTAATGTGAGCTATGGGGCAGGTTTAATTTAAACAGAAAATTAATTAAATGTTAACAACAAGGGTGTCGTCTGAGAGGGAATTCTGCTATAACAAGCTTGCATGTGAAACCCTTCAAACATCTGCTTGCTTTGGTGCTTCTTTGGAATAACAAGACGAACTAAATATGAAAATGGTGACGTTGTGTGTGGCTCCACACGTTAGGGCTCTGGGCCCATGATCGTAAAGTTGCCGGTTCAAATCCAGTGTTTGGCAGTGTGACGATGTTTTAGGCCTTTGAGCAAAACCCTTAACCCCCAGCTCCAGGGGTGCTATGTCATGGCTGATCATGCGGCGTCACTCTCAAGCTCGCTCTCACCTGTCTCTGCGTGTCTCACGGAGAGCAAGACCACGTAGGCGAAAAGACAATTTCTCAACAGGGATCATTATCCTATATAAATATTGAAGATATGTAGTTGCATAACAGAGTGTCGAAATGCCTGCAACGTTTTCTTTCCACCGTGAAGAAAAGTCTCTTTATTGGTCACAGGCCATGATGAGCAAACCCATTTACAGACTGAGGGGGTGCTCTGGTGACATCTAACTGCTCAATTATTTACATCTCAGTGATGTTTGACAGGAAGGCCCCTGCATCATGCACAGCACACTGCACAAACACACTCGGACAATCCTTCTCTTCCTCAAACGCTAAGCCCAATCTGTAGAGAGCCCGAACCCCCGCACACATCATTTCTAAAATCATTGATTTCTCACTTCACACGTGTGCATTTGGTCATTTATAAACTGTGAGAAAATAAAAGCAATTTTTAAAATAAAGCAATAAGAATGTACTGTACAAAGGTTCAGGAGTAGCCTAAATATATATATTCGGTTATGAAAATGTATATTGTTGCTTACGGTCGTGTCTTCTAATTTAAGCTTGAACAAATGAATTTATTATTTAGGATCATTTTAAAAAAAGGAAAATATTCAGTTGGCAAATTGAAGTGTAGAGAAGAGAGCGACACAAGAAAAGGGCCGGTGTGAATGCAAGTTTTTGGGATGACCTTTAGGTCTGTTCAAACGCAGGACTCTTCAGCCAATCAGTCACAGTGGCCCTTTCTGGGTAAGACTGCCCAGGCCTGGCATAATCTAAAGATGTGTGTGTCCCATGTGGGACCCAAATGGTATATCCTCATAAAACTATTTCAACATTATAAAGCATTACAAGTTACAGAATTATTAATTAAACTTTACGCTTGGGTAATTACGAGCTGCGAATGAACGGGACGCCTTCTTTCAATATGCAATTAATATGCAAACTTTGCTCTGTGCATAGCTGACCTTTTTCAAACGTTTCACGTCGCGAAAAGGTCAGACGCCGAGAAAAGTACAGAAGCGACAGCTTTCACCTTCTCGGCCACTTTCCGCTGCTAATGTAAATTCCTGAGCGCATTTACAGACGTACAAATATATTACAAGAAGCATGAAACACGGGCTGAAATCAAGCTTTATTTGAAAAGTGCACGAGAAAAAGTACATTGGGCTATGTCTGTCATCACGTATCCCACGATGCTCTGCTTTTTAAAACACATGCACTTACAGAGGTAAGAGTGAAGTTTGGGGTCTGAGACGTAGGGTGGGGTGTTTTTCAGGGGTATACAAATCCACCCATTGACATATTGAGACATGGACACAAGACATAAAAACGACCAAATACCATTAAAAGTACAAATGTGAAATGGAGAATTTTAAAACACCAATTCAGCTAAACCACTACAGTATTCCACATGTATCCCTGCAGTGGCACAGGTATGACGTCTAATATCACCCACTGGTTTTCGGTTTAGTGCTTTGGATTAGCAAGACCCCTCTAGGAAAATGTGAAAACCCAGTAAAATGTCATCAGCAGGTAGCAGGACATCATTAATCGTCTAGTAGGACTGGGAACCAGGCATTACTTCAGCACTAAAGCCAGCTGATCATATCCTGGAGCTCAATAGAAACTCGCCCTTTTCTCATGTAGAGAATTCCCTGCAGTTACTCTGTCTTGGCTTGTCATTCTCTTCTGAGTGAGAAATAATTTGCTTTGTCATGATATCATCGATCTGCTCATCTCCTGCTTGTCACAGGTTACACCAGTTATTAATCATTTGCTTGTTACTCTTAGCAGTCTTTACGAAAATGTCCACCTTCTTTCATAGACATCACATCTCTGTCATCGGCCTGTCAGATGCGCCGTCTGAACCAGTAAGAAATCATTTGCATCTCTTTGGCTCATCATTCATACATCTCCGTCGAGTTGCATTCCTAATACTGATGACAATTTGTTTTATGAAATTGTGGAATTATCGAAATCTGGAGATTTAATTAAAGTAAAAATAATAGTTTTTATTATTCAGTTTCTTAAATTACATGATGGTTACTTTAATTTATTTACTGTATAGCGATACTGCTGTATTTCTGTACTTAACTATGGGAAAATATGACTGGTTGTATCAAAAGTCTGAATATGTATCAGGGCCAAGAAAAGATCAGTCAATGCTAGTTATTGAATACCTGTCTAATGGCAAATTAGAAGTTTTCAGGAGAAGCAGTTAGCATATAGATGTCTTTTGAAAGGAGTTTGTAGGATATGGCCGCCATGTCAGCGCCCAAGGAAGACAGAACAGATAAGTGGTGTGATCTGAAGAGTTGCAATTAGACTTAGTGTGAAGTAACTGGAAATCCAGTTTATTATGCCTCTCTCCTTACTGGGAACCTGAAATCCAGTGTGTGATGCCTCTCTGCTTACTGGGAACCTGAAATCCAGTGTGTGATGCCTCTCTCCTTACTGGGAACCTGAAATCCAGCATGTGATGCCTCTCTCCTTACTGGGTACCTGAAATCCAGTGTGTGATGCCTCTCTGCTTACTGGGAACCTGAAATCCAGTGTGTGATGCCTCTCTCCTTACTGGGAACCTGAAATCCAGCGTGTGATGCCTCTCCGCTTACTGGGAACCTGAAATTATTTCCCCCTTAGCTCCGCAGCTCACATCACAATGATTATCTGTCTGAGAAATGATGAAAAACAGCTGAAATTCATTTCCAGTTATTAGATTTTTTAAAAAAAAAACCCTGTTTACAGTCCTACATGCCTTCAATATATAAGGAAACATGCTGTTTTTTATTGAGCAGATGCCATTTCTGTTAAAAAGTCAAACAGTTTAACAGTAAATCACAAAGGTGTAAAATAGCAGACCTTGAAGGAAAATCCATCAGGTTATGGGTTCATGCCCAAACTCTCTGTCATACTTACAGTATACACCTTTTACCAGCTTCTGCTGTTTTTCTTTCCGTGTCCCTGTGATTTAATATACGTGATATTTTGTATAAATACCGCATCCTTGGTAACTGTCTGAACTATCCAGGGTGCCACCTGCTGGCAGGCCTGTAGAAAAGCCTGTTTAATAATCATGCATAAGAGGTATTTTCGATAAGTAAAGCCATTATTTTTTAAATTACACTGTTTGGAGCATCATTGTAAGCTAATGCAACTGCTGGGATTAAGCATTATTATTTGTCCAGAATTACTTCATTTTTACTGTATTGTAACATTATTACAGACAGGGTCATACATTAAACATCAGTTATACAGGCAAATAATCCAAGATTGGACCTTTTTATTGATGCATACTCATGTACATCACATTTATCCCAGCAAATCTTATTGGCTGTCGTCACGAATCATCATATAGTTCCTGGAGAATCAACATTAGCCACAGAGATGTCTCATTTAGCCTTTCGGAATAGCAGAGTCTGTCTTTGTTAGGGTGATCCGACAATCCATGTCAGGGAGGACACATTGAACTATGACAGGATTTTTAAAATACCATTTTAATTAAAAGAGCCTGGATCTCAGTTAAGTGCGGAGTTCTTGCTGCGTGCTGATTGGTCAGTCTCCTATAATCATGCATATGCCACTAATGTTAATGTCTAACAGCTGGATGAGTTTTTCAATCAAAGCAGTCAAAGTACAAGAAGACATGAGCTGTTTAGCCAAGCACAGGTGCCTTTCAGTTTTAACGTAGTTTGTAAAACCTGGAGTAGCTTGAAGTGTCCTTCCTGACATGGATTACCTGGTCCACTAGTTTGAGCCTGGCTTTGGCAGAACAGTCACATGTCTGTGGGACTGTGAGCAAGGCCCTTAACCCCCAGCTCCAGGGGTGCCACACAATGGGTGACCCTGTGCTGTGACCCCCCCAAAGCTATGAAGAGCAAGATGGGGTAGACGCAGAGACAAAATCCTATACATGTTCTGATGCGTAAAACCATGGTTCTGTACTTTCTTTTTCATGACTGTATGTGTGCGTGATTTCTATGTACTACCAATATTCACATTTAAATAGTAACGTGTATGTGCAATTAATGTACACAATTATAAAGACTATAATAACATTTATTTACAACATACCAGCCAGGTGCAGGCCACAGACTAATGGGTATTCAGTCAAGAAACGTCTCTAATTCTTTTTTGATACATACAAAATAATTTTTCGTCTATGTGTAATGGTTATAAAATAAAGTATATCAAAAGCACGTTGTCAAACTTATTACTTATTTGGCCTTCAGCCGTCAAACTTTCAACGTGAGCAGAGGGTCCGGAGCAAGGAAAGAAAAATAAAAGACCCAAAAGAACCGCCTGCTATCCTGTTTAACAGGCCGTCTTACGTCTTCACTTATTAAAACAAGGTGCGGAACTGATGAAGGAAAAGAGAAATGAATATCAGTCTGTTATCCTGTTTAACTTGCTCCTGTTTTTCCATGTTCCTTATTCGCTTCACCTGGTGCCTCAACTCACAAATTCCTGTGTTGATTTTTTTCTTATAGCCGACACCTGGGCCCCTTGATGTACAACAGCGTCTGTGGAACAGAACAAAAACAAAATAATCACATTCACAAGAGACAGCAGGAAATACAATACAATATCCATAATACTCCGATTAAATCATGCAATCAGCAAGCAATCAGGCTGTGACTAAAGTTTATAAACACAATTTATAAATCAGATAATGGAATATTAAGGTTGGGAAAAAAAAAAAAAAAACGTTTTACTGCCTTGAGGAGATTTTTAAAGGCAGACAGCCGGTTATAAAACAGGGATGGTTTGAATTTTTTGAAGTGAGTTGACAGGGGTAGGGCTGGGTAATATGACAAAATATTTCATGATTTATTTTTTCATACAAAACAATATCAGTGTTTATCGCAACACAATTCAAATCATTACTTCTTTGTTTCGCAGTTGTATTTTAGCTTAAACTTCCCTTAGAATTGCCCTTGAACAGTCACAGCACAGGGTGACAAATTGGCTTTTTTACCAAAGTCATATACTGCAAGCTTTATATATCAATATATAACGCATATTAACACTCATGTGCAAACTATATTAAATGTATGTGTCATTAGTGATACATGTTCTTCATTCTTGTAAAATACTGTACATGAGTTAAACCACTCCGTAATGTCTTCTTAAGTACTCAAAGACTTCCAATACGGTTAAGGTCAAGACTGTGTCGTAGCCAATTCATATGTGGAAATGATTCCTCGTGCTCCCTGAACCGCTCTGACAGTTTGAGCCCGATGAATCTTGGCATTCTCGTCCTGGAATACGCCAATCCCATTAGGGAAGGAAAACTCCATTGATGGGATAACCTGGCCATTCAGGAGATTCAGGTACTCAGCTGACTTCACTTTAGTGCTGCATAACGCAGCTGAGCCGTAATAATGATCCAATCAATGGCTTTTAAGTATTTGCTGATTTAAATTCAAATAGTGTTGTTATTGCTGTCAGGCGGGATAGAGCGATAGAAAACCGGGTGCAGGGAAATGTGTTAGATGTTCTGGCATTTTCTTTAATTGATTTTTTTGTTTTATAGCTGATCTCATTTTCTTTCTCAAAGGTACAGGTAAGCATATTCATTTCCAATATAAAAAATAATTCCTCTTACAGGTTTCAACTGAATGTCTAATGTAAATTATTTCCATGTATCCAATGTATTTTAATGGTCCAAAGCCTTTTAACTTCAGAATTTTTACTTCTAATTTACAGCAAATAATATTCAACTTACTCATCACCACTTACGTAGCATTATACACCCAATAACCGACAATAACTAAGTACTATCTCAATTGTAAATAATACACATTCAAGTAAGAACCAACCTACCAACGATGCCCACCATTCCAAACGGCCTGTACGGAGCTCATTGGACATCCCGGTGGCGAATTTGCGTTTTGCTGGGTGGTTTGGGAAGATAAATTAATATTCTTGAGAAAAGCGCACCCTGATTTGCCAGTGAATAACTTAGACCAGAGGTAACAGGCGGACCACGGTCCAGGTCCGGATCCAGAAGCTGTCCCATACAGACCCGAAACGATAGCCAACACAGAAAGTTATTTAAAATATGACGGGGCGCTGTCACACCACGTGCCGGACAGGAGATCGCTCAGGCAGCGAGAGCGATCAGGAACAGGCAGGAGGCAGAATTTGGGGTAGACTAGGGGTTTATTAAAATAGGTACGGGCAGGACGGAACACAGGCATTGACAACATCAATGACAGACAAAGGCATCAGGCAAGACGTGGACTTAAAAAGACAGGACTGGTTGAACATAATCAGACACAGCTGGGCACGATCGGGAAAGCACACGTGGATAATCAGGGGGGCGTGGCACACACGAGGATCGGACGAGCAGGGCGTGACAGGCGCTTCTATTTTAACCGACACAGCTTTTGTAGTCTTTTCGGTAGTGGTTTAGCACTAGAACCACAGTTTCCCACGGCAATGAACGTCAAAGGTCTTTAACCTACAAGCAAGACGTAGTTTGGCGTATGCAGCCTTTTTTTGTGCTAATGTATTATTAGTATTAATAGCAGCAGCAAAGCTAACACCCGCAACGAAAAAGCGTAATGTTCCTAATAGAGTGGCTGATCTGTCCTGAAATCGTAAAGCTTTTCAAAGTTTTCAAACACAGTATGTATATTATATAACATGTTGGATAAATAGATGTAATTTATTGGTGACTTCGTGTACATTGAAGTTTCCGCCTTTTAAACAACTATAATGTTTATTATATAAAAAATGTATATACAAATTTAAATGTATGAAACAAAAAATGTATACACACACATTAAATTTTCGTTAGCTGTAAAATACAGTGAAGTGAAATCTCCATTATTTACGTTGCAATATTATTCCACCACTAGGGGGCAATTCTGGACGGAGGAATCTCTTTAATGGCTGTTACCAACAGAAATGTTTGCTGCTACAGTATTCAGCTTTTTGGGTGTCCTACAAAAAGAACTAGATGACTACAAGTAGTTAATGAATGCACACTGCCCATCTAACAAACCAGAAGCCACTTTTTGAAATGTAAATTTTGTTATTGAAACATTTTGTTGGATTGCACTCTAGGTTTAATGGAAGAAACTGTGGATTACATGTATCTCCTGAAAATCTTCATAGTCTTTGTGGAGACAATGATCTTCAAATTCACTTTGAGGTCTTGCAGAGACAAAATGAACTTGCTCCACCAGTCAGCTGGGTTACTGCCATGGAGAATTATATTGCATTCAAAAGTGTATCAGGTCTATAAGGTAATTCTGCTAACAAATCGTACAAAGCTCTCAAAATTATTTTGGTTTTCAGACAACAAATAACATTTTTTCCACCCATTGTTCTCCAAATAAGACATTTATTTAAACGTTAAACTTTTAAGCACTGGTTGCCTTTACATAAAGTCTGTAAAATAAAAATGTAAATGTATACAAAAATAATTTAAGCATATTCAATAAGAACACTTTGGCCATTATACACATTGCTGTGTATAGAGCCATTAAACTGCCCCCTTAAAGCTTTTTACTGCCAAACAAAGCTGTCAGGTCAAAAATCACACTGTTAAAAATGAAGTATAAAAGAATACAAAAATAACTTCTAACAACTTATAACACTTATTCAATAAGATTATAGAACAACATAATCATTACATTGCAATTCAATCACCAGAGGTGGCGTGGAGTACAATAATTAACAGCTTGGCTTCAGGGAATGCCAAACCCTTCAGGGAATGCCAATGTTATTTAACTGTCCCATTCTGTGTCCCTTCCATGTTTGGCCAGTAGGTGTCATTGGTCATCTCGTCCCACGTGTTGTCAGTCTTTCTTGTCCTCCCCTGTTGTCAGTCTGTAGCGTTTCCCTTGTTCCCTGCCAGCCACTTGTTGAGCACGTGGTTACCTGTAATTTCAATTCATTAACTTACTGTTTGCCATAGGCTTTTAAATACATTATAAATAATTTAAAAAAATAACATAACAAGAGATAATACTATGAATTTCCTCACTGATTAATTGTGTTGCGGGTTGGAACTCCCGTATGGAAACAGAGTCCCCACAAAGATACAGATACCTTATATGTGTGTGTGTGTGTGTGTGTGTGCGTGTAGCAGGGCCGTAGCACATCTTCTTCTTTGTGTTCAGGAATTGCTTCTTGTAGGTTAAGTTAGAATGGTTTTCACAGTTCTTTGGTCTGGAGATCAGGCTGATTAATCACAGTTGATTTTTGTGGGCAATCAACCATATATATATGTACATATATATGTGTGTGTGTGTGTGTGTGTGTGTGTGTGTGTACAGTAGTGTGCAAAAAATTATAAGCAGTCAAAAGAAATTGTGTGATGTCACGATTGTTACGGTTTGTAGCAGCTAATCACTGCTGTTAATAGCAGCTAATAGCTGCTGTCTGTAGCAGCTAAATTACTGTTAATATAACTGCTAATAACATAACAATTTTCCCGTTTTTTTGTGTAATAAAGTATATAATGTAGTAATGTGGTGCGTTTTTGATTCAAATATGTTAGTATGGTATTGGCAAGATATTACTGTATCAGCCTTTATTACATTAAGGGGGAAAATTAGCACATTATTGGCAGTTATTACATTAACGGTAGGTATCATATGTGCCCTTGAGAGGTAAAGTGGGCTATCCCACATGTCAGTCAAAAATGAGTTTAGTGTCCAATATTAATTATTGAGGGTCTATCTATCTTTTAAATATACTGAGATCTGTGCTACCTATGATATATATCAATTGTAGGGTATAGGCACACTGATTATTTTTTTAAAAATTCAACTTTGGAGCTCATTTTCTCAAAACTTTGTTTTTGTGGGATAGCCCACTTTACCTCTCAAGGGCACATATTATATAGGTCTAATGTACGAAGCATTAACGTTAGACATGATAACCTGGTTACCTACCAGGCAGGTAGATGGGGGCAGGTGGGCGAGGTGCAGCATACTGTACGAAGCGGGGGTGCGCAGGCACTGTGCAGCAGCTGAAGTTCCTCTTGGGCGTAATCATGTCCTGCGCACGGCACCAGCTGCCTTTCTCTGCATTGAAACATTCCACTTTTGCAGTTACTTCGAACCCATCGGAGCCTCCCATCGCAAATAGCAAGCCGTCCACCACTGCGATGCCGAAATAGCTTCTTTGTTGTCTCATGGGAGGCGCAGCGTGCCACTGGTTAATTGCAGGGTCATAAACCTCCATACTCCGCACTGCATGAACCCCGTTGGTACCGCCCACCTGCAAGACACCAATGGTAAGTGATCACTCGGGTACCAAACGGATAAGTAAATATCAGCTTTCTCAAAGTCAGGAACTCTTAAGGAATTATCGCCCTATAATAGCAGGCTGCACAGAACCTCCCATTGTCTATATAGCTACACAAGCTTATAACTAATTTGTGTTCAACATACATGTCAACATAACTGCAGTGAAAAAAGGGAATTTGGGCAACAGAAAACCTGTACAATTCAGCGAAAACTGTCAACCATCAAAAAAATACTTCTTATGATCATATATTTTGCTTTTATTATTATTTTTATTAGTACTAAAAATAATACTTGTGGTCAGACACTGAAAAAAACAACAAACAGAGCAATTATGTCTGGAACTACAGAATATAACTGTAATCAAAAATCTAAGCTTTACTAAGCGTATTCGTTTGCAGGGAGCATATGTGTATTGAGATGGGCCTTCCCAGCAGGTCATTTCATCCACTGAATTCTTTTGTTTGTTTTAAGCGCATTACAATCTGTGACACAGCAGCAGTGACAAAAAATATGAGTCTCAGATATATCTTGAGATTTGACTCCTTTGTTTCAGAGTACAAGAAAGGAATCACTCACCGCATAGATGTTTCCCTGATATGCAGCTACTCCAAGGCCACGTCGGCGAGTGCGCATGGGAGCGATCAAGGTCCATTCGCCCGTGAGAGGATCATAGCACTCCGCAGTGGAAGTGGTCTGAGCTCCATTGCTACCCCCACAAATGTATATCTAGGAAAGATGGTTCACAAGTGATGTGTGTTATGCTGTAAATGATTGGAGATGGAGATCTAGAAAGCGTAAATGTACATTTAGCTAATAGATGTTTAATCCATCCATCTTCCATAAAAGTTTATTCGGTACAGGGTGGTGGTGAACCTGGAACCTACCACAGGAAGCACATGGGCATTGGTAGGGAATTTACAGTTAGTTGTGATCATTTCCCTTGTGAACCGCAGCTTAATCAGCTAATTAAGTTCACTAGGTTTGTTTGAATAGGGAAATCTGCAAATTGTTTAGGATTCTGACCCTCCAGGACTGGAATTGGGGAAAGCTCCTATGTTAACACCAGTTATTGTATCTCACAAGTCTTGGGCTGTGGGCAAAATTGCAAAAACACAGAGCTGGACACCACAGCACTGCCCAATGTGCCACTAATGCAGAGCAACAATGCAAGGTCATTTATGTTTTATCTAAACACTGACGTTTACTGAATTAACAATTATGGATTGAAATCAACCATTTGAAGACAAAGCGAGCTACTGAGTATGTAACATAATCAATTTCAAGGGGAAAATGAGGGTAACCACAGTCAGACGCCCTCCTATTAACCTACCTTTCCATTCAGGGTGGTGGCACTGGCATCCTGTCGCTCCTCGTTCATGGGCTGGATGATGGTCCACTCGTTGGCTTTTGGGTCATATCGCTCTACGATATTCAGAGGCGACACGCCTAAACGGCCACCCATCACGTAGATGAAGCCGTTACTTACGGCCACACTGACACTACAGCGGCGCCAGTGCATCGGGGCCATGTGCTGCCATGTCCGTGCGACAGGGTCAAATCTGCGCACAGCATCGGTGAAATTATGGCCATCATAACCCCCAAAACAATACACGAAGCCATTTAAACACACACTGCCATGGCCGGACTGGCGAGTCTCCTGCCCCTGCGTTATATCGACCCAGTGGTCGGCCCGGGTGTCATAGGCTTCAATCCAATTTGTTGTGCGGAAATTCCAGCCACCAATGGCCAATAAGATGTCAGCGGGTAGGCGCGGGCGAATCAGTGGCCTTTCAAAGTCAGATCGTGGACTTTCATTGTCGAGATCATATATCATCTTCAGTACATCAGTGATAATTGGCCTGCACGCTGCATTGGCCTTCACTAGATCGTTGGCTTTGACGATTTTCATGAAGTACTCCGAATCCATACGAGCCATCCGAATCTACACAGGAAACAATGAGAGAATGAGAGAATTCCCATGAGTTCCTTAGTGCTTTCTGTGAATCTCTGGAGATGAGCAATTCCTAACATTAAGGATACAGCAGTAAGTGCAAATTTTAATTTCTTTAGCTGAATCTATTTACTTTGAAAGTCTCAGATGTGTCAGCTAACACTTGTTTAATGTAAGACATCTGAGTGTTTTGTTTTCCATTATTTGTTACACTCTCCTCCCAGGTGTAATACCTGGAAGCCTTGGTTGTAGACTCATGGGACATGAAAATGGAGGTTCAGTCTCTAGCTACAGTAATAAGGACTTCACTCAATGAGCATTCTATTGTTATATACACAAGTCAATGAGAACATAGTATAACTATACTCACCTTGGGCAATAGGACTGAAATGTGGGCCTCTCGGGTGGCAGGCTCGTGCTCGATCCACCGGAGGATGGCCTCAAACACCACATCCTCTTCTCTGACATTAAGCTCATCCTGCTCTATGATGTCATAAAGTTGTTCAAGACTTATTTCTGGGAACTCGTTTGAGCTGATGGCAACCTCCTTGAAGTTTTTCAAGATGAAGTTGAATGCAGACTGGTGCAGCTCGTTTACACAGTAGACATCGGCGATTTTAAGAAGGCCAATGCAGTTGTTGAGGCAGAGCTGCTCATGCAGGAAATCACAGCAGCGCTGCACGATGCCCAAGACACTGAGATAATCAGCAGCTGCCAGGAGGTTCTCCACATTGTCAGCTGTGATGACCACAGAGTACGTGTAGGCGTACTCTATGACCTGCCTCAATGTTTCTGGGGAAATGCCTGGGAGTTGGTACTCCCGCTTTCCTGAATCACTCCAGTCACTGGCGAACAGAGCCCTGAAACACAATCCAGAAGTGACTCATCTAATAAATATGGGTTTTGCAGGCAAAGTTAAATAAGGGGTTTTCTAAATCTTCTGAACCAGGGACCCCCAAATGGAAATTAAGCAGAGATAAGGTCCCCCTGCTACAGATGATCACATAGGCATCTAAGAACTAGGGACCGGTGGCTTTAATTCTTATTTTTCCAACAGTAGCTCCCCCTTTAATATATTTTACTTGGGCTGGTGGGCAAGTCCCCCGGAATACTTTGTTTTGCCTGTTTGACATGGTCCCCTTTTTATATATTTATACCATTATTATTGTTATCATTATTATTATTATATGTTAAAAGTTAAGGTGGTACACTCATCAGAAATATTTCTGATCAGCACTGACCTACATTAATATAATTTAATATAATGTATATTAATATAAACTTTCTGTCATCCTAGAGCCTTATTGCCAAGGAGAAGTCATTGCTAACGAGAGATAAAAACTGACTCCTTGCTGTTTTCGCATCTTCATATATGGGTCACAGCTACTTACTGGAAGTAGGAGCTACAGCCACACAGAATTACTCTATGGGCGTTGAATTTAACACCGTCTGCGATGAGGACCACGTCACAAAGCTGTCCTGCCAGCCGAAGCTTGTTGAACACTTCAAACGCCGGGGACATCAGTACTCGCTCCATGTCGTGTGCCATCATTATTCAAAAATGTGGATGTCTCGTCTCTTTCTCCTTTTTATATCACTCGAAATGACGTGTAGCTACGTTCTAATACGCAAAAACCGCACTTTTGCGTCACATTCTGCTAAGATACCGTAACGTTTATTTTTAAATCTATATTTGAGACTCGAAATTGATGGGGGGGATATATTCTACGCACAATCAGCTGTACAAGAAGAACAAGTGTTTTTAACATCACTTTTGGAAAATGTATACCGTGCTTATCTTAGAATTTAAGTTTTGTATTATGTAAGAATAGTCAAATCACGAATTCCCGAAATAAAAAAAATAAATAATTTTTTTTTTCATATTTTTTCTCCTCGGCTACGTTTCTAAAAATGAAAAACAAAAACGGTCCTTCACATGTCTGTCAGGAACGAGGTTAAAGTTCGTATCTTATTCCCTAGTTTCCACCTTAGACATAAGCCACTGAGCAACAAATGTCCACAGGACATTATTTTATGGGCTAAATCTGGTCGGCCCGTTGTGGCAATTATTTGGAACAAGAATAGTCCTTGAAAATTGGGCTGGGCGGTCCGTCTGTTTTGGTCCACATTTAGCACAAGGCGGACGTATTTATCGGACCGCTTATATCCCCAATACAGTAATGAAAACGTATTGCAGCAAGTGTGGAATTATCACAATGATTATTGTGCTGTGTACAGTACACTTCACCCAAATCCTGAACACTATTGCATATAATCGATTATATATTATAGAGCAGTTATGTTACAATCAAGGTACAGTGTGCAATATCACTCCATGTGCTATTGACCATTTTCCTGTTTTATGATCTTTTCTTAAGAAATCGTTTTTTTTTTTTTTTTTTTTTGTAATTCCTCACTTCTGCCGACTAACTCCTCCACGTTTAATATATTTCCGTGCAGGTTTTGAAGTTTGTTTTCCTGCAGCTTCGCGGCACCCATCGTTCTTGCGCACCCCCACACAGATGGACGAGTTAAGTTAGAAGTGGATGGGAGTAGCGGTAGGACAGATATTCCGAGGGCGCCCATTGAACGATGTAAGTAATTATTATTTATCGTTAGAATTCTCACTTAACACAGAATGTTGTGTTTGGCTGAAGTTTAAACAGTCGAGCTGAATTGTGGCAAGATAAGCTGAAGCTGTTCGCGTCCGTAGCTAATGCTCGCGCCATGACTAGCCAGCACATAGTGAAATGGCGAATGGATTTGGCGACATTTTCCGTTTGAATTGAGCACAGAGACGTAGGTGGTGTTTTATTTGTGGCCCTGCTTTTACAATGGACGTGTAGCAAAGTGAAGTTGGGATCAGCTTGCGTCTTTTGCAGCTAACATCACACTCGATATAGCCTAGCGCAGTGTATGGTGGAACCGTCATTTTTGGTGTACACAACGCAAGAGCGCACGAGTGTTTTATATATTTATATATATATAAACAATTCCACTCTGGCTGAGTTTTCTTCTTATTCTTTTTCATGCTATACTATATACAAACTTTTTACTTGTACATCTTATAGTTCATTGTGACAATATAAATGGTAGGAGAGAACTACAAAAGCAACGACTGTGGGTTCGGGCTGGGTAGAGGATAACGTTTTCATAGTTGGGATTAGGGTTTTGCCCATAGACATGAATGCAGAGTCCCCATAAAGACATGTAGCACATCTTCTTCTTTGTGTTCAGGAATTGCTTCTTGTAGGTTAATTTAGAATGGCTTTCACTGTTCTTTGGTCTGGAGAACAGGCTGATTAATCACAGTTGAGTTTTGTGGGCAATCAACCATATAAATATGTGTGTGTGTATATATATATATATATATATATATATATATATATATGTGTGTGTGTGTGTGTACGTGTGTGTACAGTAGTGTGCAAAACATCATAAGCAGTCAAAAGAAATTGTGTGATGTCACGATTGTTAGGGTCTGTATCAGCTAATCACTGCTGTGTAAACTGTACTGTAAACTACTGTTAATATAACTGCTAATAACATAACAATTTTCCAGTTTTTTTTGTGTAATAAAGCCTATAATGTAATAATGTGATGCGTTTTTGATTCAAATATGATATTGGTAAGTTATTACTGTATCAGCCTTTATTACATTAAGGGGGAAAATTAGCACATTATTGGCAGTTATTACATTAATGGTAGACATCATATTATATATGTCTAATGCACGAAGCATTAACGTTAGATATGCTTGTACCACAACTTATTAGGCAAGAGATAAGTTCTATTGCCCATTTTCATTTCAAACCAGCTTAACATTTACAGGATAATTAATTACAAGTTCCGATGTAGGCTACCATTCACACACACAATTGGAAATAATAAAATGCCTGGACAGAGCAGATACAGCCATTGTAGCCTTCGCTCCTGTCTGCTGCTGTGTGCAAATCTCACTGAACCCTTAAAGCTGGAGCAGAAGTGATGTCTCCGACTAATTGCTGGTTGTTAGAGAAGTACTCAGAATAATGAGAAATAAAGTAAGAATTGTGAGGGAAAAAAAATCAGAATTTCGACTTAATAAGTCAGAATTCTGAGATAAATGTGTTTTTTTTTCTACTCCAGATGGCAGAAAACTCTAAAATCAACAAAGCTCAAGAGTCATAATTCAGAATTTGTTCATTTAGATCAGAAACAGCTCTGTGGGATGCTTTTGTCTAATCAGACTGTACCACATGGTTCATATATAACATTCATTTCTGGAGACTGCAACAAATGGGGGATTCTGTAACTGCCCGTTTGTTTGGAAAATTCCAGTCACCCTGAGTGAAAAAGGGTAGAACTCTCCCTCCTGTCCCACTGGCCTATGATTGCCTGATAGGAGGAAGAGACGGTCTATAGGGGAAAGTAACCTTCAGTTTAACTCACAGAAAGACAATAAATAGTAGCACTTAACAAATGAGAGAATATTAATTCACTAGGACCAACTGAGATGAGTAACAGGAAATATAACTGTAAGCTGATAAGAGAAAAAGAAGGTGAAGGGGAAAATGGAGGGAAATTTGCTGCTTCTGATTGGATGCATGCATGCAGGTCAGCTGATCCACCTGAATGTTTCCAACTCCGCAATCGGTGATGAAGGGTCAGTAGATTGGCTAAGTGCTGGAACCAGAAGCAGAAGCTGGCTTTCATGCTCAGGAGGGTCCTGTGGCATGAAACCTAAGCCAGTTCTTTACGGATATGATGCTCCTTTAGGGGGTGCCATAGACATTCGGTCTGCATATATATTATGTTTTATCAGTGTTTCTTGTGGACCCCAGCACCAGCTGTCTGGCAAGGAGCAAAAACGTGGACGGACTGGGGGTTCCTGTGGATCAGGTCGAAGAACATTGTTCTGTATTGTTTTTGTTAAATGACTGATATTCAGAATGTATTTTTGGGGCTTTGGCTGCATCTTGGTTATAATGTTTAATTGAGATATGAATTAATATGGAGAACACCACACACACGGCACAAATTCTATGAAGATACTACTCATAAAATTAATGTGATAACACATGTGATAAAAATACAAATATAAGGTCTTTATTTGTATGAATTCACATATCTAACACATATGTCCCCAACAACCGTAGCCAGATATTAAATCCGTTCTAGAAGAGCACACTCATTGCTTGCTGTAAAAGCATGCAGGAGGTCCCAGCTGAGCTCTGCTATAGTTGTGCTCTGTGTATTATTCATTTGGCAGATGCTCTAAGACAGAGAAATGGTTGGAGAGAACAAGGCAATTAACAAATGCATGCAAACAAGTGGCATGTTACACAACAGGAGCAAACCACTACAGCATCCGATAACAAAGGAAAGCAATTGTCTTGCCATAATTGCATTTTGATAGCTGTTCTAGTGCCTTAACCTCTATGCTCTGACTCCACTGTAAGGTCCAAGTTCTGTTCCCTCAGTCCATTATTCAAGAGGCATTTTCCTTATTTTGGTGAATGTTTCTGATTCTTGTTAGTGTCCACTGTTTCTGTTGATTAAGTCCAGTGCTGCTAGCCACACCGGCAGATGCGTAACCTGGTTACCCACCAGGCAGGCAGATGGGGGCAGGTGGGCGAGGTGCAGCATACTGTACGATGCGGGGGGGCACTGTGCAGCAGCTGAAGTTCCTCTTGGGCGTAATCATGTCCTGCGCACGGTACCAGCTGCCTTTCTCTGCATCATAGCATTCCACCTTGGCAGTGACTCTGAACCCATCAGACGCCCATTGCAAACAGCAAGCCGTCCAACACTGCGATGCCGAAGTAGCTTCTTGGTTTTGTCATGGGAGGCGCAGCGTGCCATTGGTTAGTTGCAGGGTCATAAACCTCCATACTCCACATTGGATGAGCCCCGTTGGTACCGCCCACCTGGGAGACACCAATGGTAAGTGATCACTCGGGTACCAAACGGATAAGTAAATATCGCCTTACTCGAAGTCAGGAACTCTTAAGGAATTATCGCCCTATAATAGCAGGCTGCACAGAACCTCCCATTGTCTATATAGCTACACAAGCTTATAACTAATTTGTGTTCAACATACATGTCAACATAACTGCAGTGAAAAAAGGGGATTTGGGCAACAGAAAACCTGCACAATTCAGTGAAAACTGTCATCCATCAAAAAAATAGCTTTTTTTATTATTTTTATTAGCACTAAAAATAATACTTGTAGTCAGACCCTGGAAAAAACAACAACCAGAGCAATTATGTATGGAACTACAGAATATAACTGTAATCAAAAATCTAAGCTTTACTACCAAGAATATTCGTTTATAACCCTGATATGCAGGGAGCATACAGTATGTGTATTGAGATGGGCCTTCCCAGCAGGTGATTTTATCCACTGAATTCTTTTGTTTGATTTAAGCGCATTACAATCTGTGACACAGCAGCAGTGACAAAAAATATGAGTCTCAGATAAATCTTGAGATTTGACTCCTTTGTTTCAGAGTACAAGAAAGGAATCACTCACCACATAGATCTTTCCCTGATATGCCGCTACTCCAAGGCCACGTCGGCGAGTGTTCACTGGGGTGATCAAGGTCCATTCGCCCGTGAGTGGATCATAGCACTCGGCAGTGGAATTAGTCTGAGCTCCCTTGCTACCCCCACAAATATATATCTAGGAAAAATGGTTCAAAAGTGATGTGTGTTATGCTGTACATGATTGGAGATGGAGATCTAGAAAGCATAAATGTACATTTAGCTAATAGATGTTTAATCCATCCATCTTCCATAAAAGTTTATTCGGTACAGGGTGGTGGTGAACCTGGAACCTACCACAGGAAGCACATGGGCATTGGTAGGGAATTTACAGTTAGTTGTGATCATTTCCCTTGTGAACCGCAGCTTAATCAGCTAATTAAGTTCACTAGGTTTGTTTGAATAGGGAAATCTGCAAATTGTTTAGGATTCTGACCCTCCAGGACTGGAATTGGGGAAAGCTCCTATGTTAACACCAGTTATTGTATCTCACAAGTCTTGGGCTGTGGGCAAAATTGCAAAAACACAGAGCTGGACACCACAGCACTGCCCAATGTGCCACTAATGCAGAGCAACAATGCAAGGTCATTTATGTTTTATCTAAACACTGACGTTTACTGAATTAACAATTATGGATTGAAATCAACCATTTGAAGACAAAGCGAGCTACTGAGTATGTAACATAATCAATTTCAAGGAGAAAATGAGGGTAACCACAGTCAGACGCCCTCCTATTAACCTACCTTTCCATTCAGGGTGGTGGCACTGGCATCCTGTCGCTCCTCATGCATGGGCTGGATGATGGTCCACTCGTTGGCTTCTTGGTCATATCACTCGATTATGATTAGAGGCGAGAAGCGTAAATGGCCACCCATTACATAGATGGAACCATTAATTACGGCCACGCTAACATTTCAGTGGCACCAGTGCATCGGGGCCATGTGCTGCCATGTCCGTGCGACGGGGTCAAATCTGCGTACAGTGTTGGTGAAATTGTGGCCATCAAAACCCCCAAAACAATACACGAAGCCATTTAAGTACACGCTGCCAAGCATCTCCTGCCCCTGCGTTACATCGACCCAGTGGTCGGCCCGGGTGTCATAGGCTTCAATCCAATTGGTTTTGCGGAAATTCCAGCCACCAATGGCCAATAAGATGTCAGCGGGCAGGAGTGGGCGGATCAGTGGCCTTTCTTTTTCTTTTAGTGTGTGTGGGGAGCCACAGCCCCATCCCTCAGGACATGAAGCAGACACGGAGGAGGCCCGGACCCCAGACAGCCAGAGACCCCGGAGGACCACCGCAGGGAGAATAGCAGCCCCTCACCCAGAAAAGGGCAGAAGAGAGCTCCGGAGGGAGGCCATCCGGCAGCCACCGTGCAGGAGCCCCAGGGGGCTGTGGCGGCGAGCCCGCAGGCTCCGCCGGCGGCTGGCCCCACCAGAACAGACCAGGCCCTGGGCCCAGAGATCCAAGGGCCCCCCCACCCCCCAGCAAGGGCCCGACAGAGCCAGGAGGGCCAAATCCCGCCAGGCAACCGCCAAGGGCGAGCCAGCACCCACCCGAGCACCCAGCCCTGGACATCGAGAACCACCAACGCACCAGCGGCCGGGGGCCCCATCCACCGGCAGGGAGTGTGGCGGGGGGGAATAGAGCCCGAGATGTTATTTCGGGTGGAGTCTAGGACCCAACCTGACACATGCGTATAGACAAACAGGCACACACATACACAAGCATACGTTCCCACCCTCATGCACACATAAACAAATATTTACACATTCACCCAACATAGAGATACACAGAAATGAACGCTGTACACATACTCTCACTCCCCATATATACTCTATGTGGACCCCATTTTTGTCCTCTGGCGAGGAGACCAGAAGACCACCCCAGACCCCGCAGCAGCCGAGAAGCGCACCAGCCCAGACCCCGACCAGACGGCCAGATCAGTGGCCTTTCAAAGTCAGATTGTGGACTTTTATCGTCGAGATCATATATGATCTTCAGTACATCACTGATAATTGGCCTGCACGCCGCATTGGCCTTCACCAGATCGTTGTTTTTCACAATCTTCATAAAGTACTCCGGATCCATACGAGCCATGCAAACCTACACAGGAAATAAGAATGAGAGAATTCCCATGAGTTCCTTAGTGCTTTCTGTGAATCTCTGGAGATGAGCAATTCCTAACATTAAGGATACAGCAGTAAGTGCAAATTTTAATTTCTTTAGCTGAAGCCATTTACTTTGAAAGTCTCACATGTGTCAGCTAACACTTATTTCATGTAAGACATTTGAGTGTTTTGTTTTCCATTATTTGTTACACTCTCCTCCCAGGTGTAATACCTGGAAGCCTTGGTTGTAGACTTATGGGACATGGAAATGGAGGTTCAGTCTCTAGCTACAGTAATAAGGACTTCACTCAATGAGCATTCTATTGTTATATACACAAGTCAATGCGAACATAGTATAACTATACTCACCTTGGGCAACAGAGCTGAAATGTGGGCCTCTCGGGTGGCAGGCTCGTGCTCGATCCACTGGATGATGCCGTCAAACACCGCATCCTCTTGTCTGACATTCAGCTCATCCTGCTCTATGATGTCAGAAAGTTGTTCCAGGGTGAGTTCTGGGAACTCGTTTGATGTGATGGCAACCTCCTTGAAGTTTTTTAGGATGAAGTCGAATGCAGACTGGCACAGCTCGTTTAGGCAGTAGACATCTCCAATTTTGAGAAGCCCAACACAGTTGTCGAGGCAGAGCTGCTCATACAGAAAGTCACAGCAGCGCTGCACGATGCCTAGGACACTGAGATGATCAGCAGTTGCCAGGAGGTTCTCCACATTGTCAGATGTGATGACCACAGAGTACGTGTTGGCGTACTCGATGATCTGCTGCATCGTATCTGGGGAAACGCCAGGGAATTGGTACTCTCGCTTTCCCGAATACTTCCAGTCACCGGCGAACAGAGCCCTGAAAACAATCCAGATGTGACTCAGAATCAGCTTTTTGGCTGATCACACAAGGAATTTGTCTCCAGTTTGTTGTCACTCTCAGTGAACTTTAACAGGAGACATACAAAAAATAAAAAACAGGACCACAACGGGACTCATTTAATAATTTAAGAACTTAAGAACTAGGGTCAGGAAGGGCTTTAATCTTATTTTTCCAGCAGTGGCTCCCTAAAAATATTTTTCACTTAGACTAGAGGGCAGGTACCCCGGAATATTATTTTTGCCACTGATTGACGTGGTCCACTTTTTGTAATATTTTTACACAGCTATTATATGCCAAAAGTTAAGGTGGTACCTTTAATAACTGTAGCTCAGAAATATTTTTGCTAACCCCGTAGTATACTAATATAACACAATAATTGTCATGACCTGTGCGTCCAGCCCTTGCATGTACTCAGAATGAACCTGCTGTCATCTGTGAAAAGCACAGGGTGCCAGTGGCAGGCCTGCAAATTCTGGTATTATATGGCAAATGCCAATCGAGCTCCATGGTGCTGGGCAGTGAGCACAGGGCCCACTAGAGGACGTTGGACCCTCAAGCCACCCTCATGA
Organism: Brienomyrus brachyistius; assembly: GCF_023856365.1. Lineage (NCBI taxonomy): Eukaryota > Metazoa > Chordata > Actinopteri > Osteoglossiformes > Mormyridae > Brienomyrus > Brienomyrus brachyistius. The sequence continues at coordinate 1,361,730 of NW_026042336.1, read as the reverse complement.
AGTCTGTCTCTGACCAAACAATCAGAAACATTCACACCAGTGGCCTGCTGGAGGTCATTTTGTAGGGCTTCAGCAGTGTTCATCCTGTTCCTCCTTGCACAAAGGAGCCAATACCGGTTCTGTTGATGGATTAAGGACCTTCTACGGCCCTGTCCAGCTCTCCTTGAGTATCTGCCTGTCTCCTGGAATGTCCTCCATGCCCTTGAGACTGTGTTGGGAGACACAGCAAACTTTCTGGCAATGGCACTTATTGGTGCACCATCCTGGAGGAGTTGGACTACCTGTGCAACCTCTGAAGGCTCCAGGTATTGCCTCATGCTACCAGTAGTGACACTGACCGTCGCCAAATGCAAAACTAGTGAAAAAACCGTCAGAAAAGATGAGGAGGGGAAAATGCCAGTGGCCTCCACCTGTTAAACCATTCCTGTTTTGGGGGTCGTCTCATTGTTACCCCTCTAGTTCACCTGTTCATAATTTCATTAACACCAAAGCAGCTGAAACTGATTAATCACCCCCTCCACTACTTAACTGACCAGATCAATATCCCAGAAGTTTAAAAGACTTGATGCTATACTCTAATTAAAAAGTGTTCCTTAAATTTTTTTGAGCAGTGTATAATCGTAGCATCACTTCCCTTGTCTTAAACTCCACACACCTAGACTTGTAACCCAACATCCTATTGGCCTTTTTTATTGCTTCCCCACACTGGCGAAAGTGGGACATAGAAGCATCAAGATACACATCGAGATCTTTCTCATAATCAGCTACCTTTATTTCAGTGGAACCCATAAAATACAAGTACTTTATATTTCTGCTCTCTGCATGATTATCTTACATGTATCTACTGTATGTTAAATTTCATCTGACAGGTATCAGCGCAGTCGCTAATTAAATCCAGATCCCGTTGTAGCCTCTCCGCTGCTAGATCAATGTCTGCTACGCCACCCACCCTGGTGTCGTCTGCAAATGTAGCCAGTTTACTGTATGTATTGCTGTCAATATCATTAATGTAAATTAGGAACAGTACTGGTCCTAAAATTGAACCCTACAGTACCCCACTATGAACACAGACCCACTGTCATGCCCGGCTCATACGATCGTTGTGTGCCACGCCCCCTGATTATCCACGTGTTCTTCCCCTATCATGCCTAGCTGTACCTTGTCGTTTTGCCATGTCTTCAGTCCACATCTTGCCCTGTCCGATGTCCGTCATTGATGTTAGTGCTGTTGTCATGTCCCGTTCTGCCCATAGCCGTCTTCCCCCTAATAAAACCCCAGTTTTCCCCGTATTCTACCTCCCTGCTTCGTCCTTCCCTGCCTCCTTCCTGCCAGCCTGCCCATCCGCACCCGCAAACTCTGATACCCACAATATAATAATATTGTGTACAGTACATACTGTAATCAATGCAGAGGTAACATCCCTTCTCCAAATTCAAGTTGCTGGCTATGTTTACTGTAGGTCCCAGGGGAAGGGGTTGCACTAAACCAGTATTTCAATTGATTACGAAAAACCTTAGTGCTTAATTAGCAATCACCGATGGTTGCAGCGGAATTTCTGAAGAGAACCGTCAAACGAGAACAACGTTTATCCAAAATGGGAAATTTATGACGCTTTCACAAACTAGATAATATGAAAAAGAGAACTTTATTTTAAGTATGCAATGTCAGGAGAAGATTCAACTCCGACCTCCAGCAGAGCTTCTCCCATGTCCTGGAGGACGCAGGGGACATTGAGTCCGAATGGGCCTTGTTCAATGCCTCCGTTGTGGAGGCGGCTGACTGGTGCTGTGGCCGTAAGGTGGTCGGTGCCTGTTGTGGCGGCATTCCCCGAACCTGCTGGTGGACAGCGGTGATGAAATGATGGAATGCGGCTTCGGCGGTCGTCGAGGCAAAAACTCAGGTGTGGGAGGAGTTTAGCGAGGCCATGGAAAATGACTTCGGGGTGGGGGGTGTAAATGAGGTTACGTACTGGGCATGCTGTTGTGGGCAGATGGGTTTCCTCCTTGGTGGCCATCAGGGACTAACGAGGTGAAGCGTATTTTATGATGCGGGGGTGCGCAGGCACTACGCAGCAGCTGAAGTGTTTTCTGGCTCTGCTCATGTCCTGCGCACGATACCAGCTGCCTGTCCCCGCATCATAACACTCCACCTTGTTTGTTACCCTAAACCCATCATGGCCGCCCATCACAAACAGGAGGTCGTCCACCACTGCGATGCCAAATTCACTGCGTGGTGTAGACATGGGGGCCACAGCATGCCAGCGGTTTGTGGTATGGTCATAGACCTCCATGGTCTGCAGGTGATCAGACCTGTTGATACCGCCCACCTGAGAGATGCCAAAGATTCATTATCACTTGCTTGCCAAAAGGATGGGCAAACATCAACTTTCCCAAAGTCATGAACTCTTAAGCAATTTTCACCCTATGAAAGCAGGCTCCTTAGAACCTCCCATTGTCTATAAATGACACAAGCTTATATACACATGTCAACCTATATGCAATGAAAACATGGATTTGGGCAACAGAAAACTTGTATGATTCGGTGAAAACTGTGAGCCATCAAAAATGACTCCTTATGCTAATATATTTTGCTTTTTTATTGTTATTACTTAAAACGAACACTTGAAGCTAATCAGACACTGAAAAAAACAACAATCTGACCAATTATATCTAGAACTAGAGAAAATAATTAATAAAAAATCTAAACTTTACAGCCCGAGCTAGTAGCAGAGACCCCCAGCAGATCCATTTATAACCCAGAAATGAATGCAGGGAGGCTAAAGAGGGTAGCATATATGTTTTTATGTGTATTAAGATAAGCCTTTGCAGCAGGTATTTCTGGCATTTAACTGTTATGTTTGGTTTAAATGCATCACAATGAAAGACACAGCAGCAAAGACAAAAAAACCATGAGTCTTACAGGTAAAATGTGAGATTTGACACAGAAAGGAATCACTCACCGCATAGATCTTCCCTTTATACGCCGTGACTCCAAGGCTGTGACGGGGAGTGCTCATTGGAGTGATCAAGCTCCATTCATTAGTGAGTGGGTCAAAGCACTCCACTGTAGAAAGGCTCTCTGTTCCACTGTGGCCCCCACAGATGTATATCTATGAAAAACAATTTAACTGTGAACACCGTTATACTGTATATGACTGGGGTTTGGAGGTTACAGATGAAGTTCATTGTGACTCAAAAATAAAAGTATGTGCTATGCATAGTGTATGACAGGGTTCCCCAGTTCCGGTCCTGGCGGAACACAGTTTGCAGATTTCCCTTCTCAAACGCACCATAATCAGCTAATTTTCAGGTTTAGTATGGCTGTTTGAAAAGGGAAATCTGCAAAGAGTTTTCAATTCTGCTCCCCCAGGAACAGAATAAAGGAAACCTGACATGGGAACACCATTTCATCTATCTCACAAGTCTTGGATATGACACCACAGCACTACCCAATATGCCCCTAATGGAGACCAATAATGCATTTATCCAAATGAACTAAATGAATTATCCAAAAAAACTCAGTAATCTGAAGAGAAAGAGAACTCATGACTGTGTAAAATACTCAATTTCAAGGGGAAGATGAGGGTAAACACAGTCAGACGCCCTCCCATTACCCTACCTTGCCATTCAGGGTGGTGGCACTGGCATCGCTTCTCCTCTCATTCATGGGCTCGATCTGGGTCCATTCGTTGGTTACTGGGTTGTACCGCTCTACTTTATTGAGGGGCCTGAAAACAATATGGCCACCCATGGCGTAGATGAACCCATCGAGCACAACCACACTAACATTACAGCGATGCCAGTGCATGGGGGCCATCTGCTGCCATTCTCGTGTTATCGGGTCATATCTGCGCACGGAATTAATGAAGTGTTGGCCATCAAACCCCCCAATGCAGTACACAAATCCATTATGGTACACCATGCCATGACCAGCTAAGTTGCTCTGCTCCTCCTGCGTGATATCCACCCAGCGGTCGGCCCGTGTGTCATACGCATCAATGCAGTTAGTAGTGCCCATGTTCCATCCACCGACAGCCAGCAAAACGTCAGAGGGCAAGCGTGGGCGGATCAGCGGGTTCTCAAAGTCAGAGAGTGGACTTTCATCATCAAGATCATAGATGACCTTCATGACATCACTGATAATTCGCCTGCACGCCGCATTGGCCTTCACTAGATCGTTTTTTTTGACGATCTTCATGAAATATTCTGGATCCATACGAGCCATGCGAACCTACACAGGAAATAAGAATGAGAGAATTCCCATGAGTTCCTTAGTGCTTTCTGTGAATCTCTGGAGATGAGCAATTCCTAACATTAAGGATACAGCAGTAAGTGCAAATTTTAATTTCTTTAGCTGAAGCCATTTACATAGAAAGTCTCAGATGTGTCAGCTAACACTTATTTCATGTAAGACATTTGAGTGTGTTGTTTTCCATTATTTGTTACACTCTCCTCCCAGGTGTAATACCTGGAAGCCTTGGTTGTAGACTCATGGGACATGAAAATGGAGGTTCAGTCTCTAGCTACAGTAATAAGGACTTCACTCAATGAGCATTCTATTGTTATATACACAAGTCAATGAGAACATAGTATAACTATACTCACCTTGGGCAACAGAACTGAAATGTGGGCCTCTCGGGTGGCAGGATCGTGCTCGATCCACCGGAGGATGGCGTGAAACACCACATCCTCTTCTCTGACATTCAGTTCATCCCGCTCCATGATGTCACAAAGTTCTTCGAGCGTGAGTTCTAGGAACTCGTTTGAGTTGATGGCAACCTCCTTGAAGTTCTTCAGGAGGAATTTCAATGCAGACTGGTGCAGCTCCTTGAGGCAGTAGACATCTCCGATTTTGACAAGCCCAACACAGTTGTCAAGGCAGAGATGCTCATGCAGGAAGTCACAGCAGCGCTGCACGATGCCCAGGACACTGAGATAATCAGCAGCTGCCAGGAGGTTCTCCACATTGTCAGATGTGATGACCACAGAGTACGTGTAGGCGTACTCGATGACCTGCCTCAATGTTTCAGGGGAAATGCCTGGGAGTTGGTACTCCTGCTTTCCTGAATCACTCCAGCCGGTGGTGAACAGAGCCCTGAAAACAATCCAGAAGTGACTCATCTAATAAATATGGGTTTTGCAGGCAAAGTTAAATAAGGGGTTTTCTAAATCTTCTGAACCAGGGACCCCCAAATGGAAATAAACCAGAGATAAGGACGCCCCGCTACAGATGATCACATAGGCATCTAAGAACTAGGGACCAGGGGCTTTAACTCTTATTTTTCCAACATTAGCTCCCCCTATAATATTTTTCACTTGGGCTGGTGGGCAAGTGCCCCGGAATACTTTGTTTTTGCCTGATGGACATGGTCCCCTTTTTATATATTTATACCATTATTATTATTATTATTATTATTATTATTATTATATGTTAAACGTTAAGGTGGTACTGTATACTTAAAAATATTTCTGATCAGCACTGACCTACATTAACATAATTTAATATAATATATATTAATATAAACTTTCTGTCATCCTAGAGCCTTATTGCCAAGGAGAAGTCATTGCTAACGAGAGAAAAAAACGGACTCCTTGCTGTTTTGGCATCGTCATATATGAGCCACAGCAACTTACTGGAAGTAGGAGCTACAGCCACACAGAATCACTCTATGGGCGTTGAACTGAACACCGTCTGCGATGAGGACCACGTCACAAAGCTGTCCTGCGAGCCGAAGCTTGTTGAACACTTCGAAAGCCGGGGACATCAGTACTCGCTCCATGTCGTGTGCCATCATTATTCAAAAATGTGGATGTCTCGTCTCTTTCTCCTTTTTATACCACTCGAAATGACGTGTTCTAATACGCAAAAACCGCACTTTTGCGTCACAGTGTTCTAAGATACCGTAACGTTTATTTTTAAATCTATATTTGAGATTCGAAATTGATTGGGGGGAAAATATTTTCTATGCGCAATCAGCTGTACAAGAAGAACAAGTTCAATGTTTTTAACATCACTTTTGGAAAATGTATACCGTGCTTATCTTAGCATTTACGTTTTGTATTATGTGTGAATTGTCAAATCACGAATTCCCGAAATAAATAAAATAGTTCCTTAATTAATAAAAAAATGTTTTCATATTTTTTCTCCTCGGCTACGTTTCTAAAAATGAAAAACAAAAAAGGTCCTTTACATGACTGTCAGGAACGAGGCTAAAGTTCGTATCTTATTCCCTAGTTTCCACCTTAAACATGAGCCACTGAGCAACAAATGTCCACAGGACATTATTTTATGGGCTAAATCTGGTCGGCCCGTTGTGGCCTTTATTTAGAACAAAAATGGTCCTTGAAAATTGGGCTGCGTAGTCCGTCTGTTTTGGTCCACATTTAGCACAAGGCGGACGTATTTTTCGGACCGCAAATATCCCCAATACAGTCATGAAAACATATTGCAGCAAGTGTGGAATTATCACAATGATTATTGTGCTGTGTACAGTACACTTCACCCAAATCCTGAACACTATTGCATATAATCGATTATATATTATAGAGCAGTTATGTTACAATCAAGGTACAGTGTGCAATATCACTCCATGAGCTATTGACCATTTTCCTGTTTTATGATCTTTTCTTGAGAAATCGTTTTTTTTTTTTTTTAATTCCTCACTTCTGCCGACTAACTTTAGTTTAATATATTTCCGTGCAGGTTTTTAAGTTTGTTTTCCTGCAGCTTCGCGGCACCCATCGTTCTTGCGCACCTCCACACAGATGGACGAGTTAAGTTAGAAGTGGATGGGAGTAGCGGCAGGACAGATATTCCGAGGGCACCCATTGAACGATGTAAGTAATTATTATTTCTCGTTAGAATTCTCACTTAACACAGAATGTTGTGTTTGGCTGAAGTTTAAACAGTCGAGCTGAATTGTGGCAAGATAAGCTGAAGCTGTTCGCGTCCGCAGCTAATGCTCGCGCCATGACTAGCCAGCACATAGTGAAATGGCGAATGGATTTGGCGACATTTTCCGTTTGAATTGAGCACAGAGACGTAGGTGGTGTTTTATTTGTGGCCCTGCTTTTACAGTGGACGTGTAGCAAAGTGAAGTTGGGATCAGCTTGCGTCTTTTGCAACTAACATCACACTCGATATAGCCTAGCGCAGTGTATGGTGGAATCGTCATTTTGGGTGTACACAACGCAAGAGCGCACGAGTGTTTTATATATTTATATATATATATAAACAATTATACTCTGGCTGAGTTTTTTTATTATTATTATTTTTCATGCTATACTATATACAAACGTTGTACAAGTACATCTTAGGATATAGTTCACTGTGACAATATAAATGGTAGGAGAGAACTGAAACAGCAACGACTGTGTTTATGTAATTATTTAGGTCTGTGTATAATATCTTACTGTATCTAAAATCCCAAAGTAAATAAATTATTTTTACCCACCCACACACACACAAGACATATTAAGGATTGTACATTAACATATTTTATCGTAAAAAAAACTGTTGTCCGAACCATACTGAATTTAACTGGATATAGATATATATACACACACAAACAAACATAATAACTAACATATAAATTGGAAGAAATATAACTTTACATATAAAACAAGCACACACAGAAGTCAAAATATGACATACATATAAAATGTATGGTCGGTTGATTGCCAGTTTCTCACCGGTACTTGTGACTAGTGACATGGTGTATTGCAACAGCAATAAAGGGTTCTCATCATCATCTCATCATCAAATAGAACTTTAAATATAAAACAAGCACGCACAGAAGTCAAAATAAGACATACATATAAAATTATTATATTAAATAAGTATAAAAGGCAGATACAATTAAAATGAGGCATTCCTAAATGACACAATTAACATGATTGCACTTCGCACAACACACAGTGATATGAAATAATTGTCATCTAAATCAGGACCTTCCTTGCCTTCCTTGATGCAAAGTCATCAATAATGTCATATGAAATCTGGCCAGCAATTGCATGATTAATGCTGATGATGGCAAGGCCAGTGAGGCGTTCCTGAGACATAGTGGACCTCAGATATGTCTTCACAAGTTTCAGCTTTGAAAAGCTCCTCTCTGCTGAAGCCACAGTTACAGGTAGAGTAACTGCAATTCTCAGAGCAATGCACAAATTTGGGTATATTTCTGAGTTCACTGTCATGCACAAAGTTCAGCAGCTCAAGACAGGTCATAGATTTTGATGGTAAGTCAGACGAATTCTTAATCTCCTGTGCAAGCTCTCCGGCATCCAAGTCTGATTGGTCCTGAAAAAGCTAAGTAGCACCGAGGGTCTTACACTGTTCAGTGAGGTCATCATTTGAGAGATTTGGAAAATGTGTCAGTCCTCCAGATTTCTCTCCCACATTTTCCAATGTGGTGAATCTCTCTTGGATGGAAGACACTGCAGCATCAACAACAACATTAAAAAAGGTCACCTCCAGCTTCTTTAAGTCATCACTCAATGGCTCATCAAATGATTTGTGAGAGAAGTGCCGCTTTGTAGATCTCTGTCTTTTCTGCTGTAGAACAGCCTCTACGTTCATGTCCTCACACATATCCTTGGCTGACATTTGTGCAGATGCAAAGCCTGTTGCCCTGTAGTTGCGAGAGAATTGAATGATAGCAGTGAGACGAGTCAGCGCCGCTTTCCATCTTATTTTCTCAGCCTGCAGAAGTGCCATCTCTTGTTTGTTAATTGTTTCACCATTTTTAATCCTCACTACCAGCTCTTTCCATGCTTTCATGGAGTTATGGTGTTCAGGACTATTGTCACGTGAGGTGAGAAGAGAACTGGCATGCTTCCAATCTATCAGCCCAGAACTTGTTAAACTGATGTGTCTTTTAGAAAACAAAAAAAAGCAAAAAAGGCTGTTGTTTTTCTCAGAATATACTAGCCAGCTTTTAGGCATCTTTTCACCGCTAACTAGTGTTTTCTTAAAATACTGCTGGTGGCAACTTCTTCCATCACCCTCATTTCTAGGAAAAACAAAGTCAGGTGCTACCTTACTTGGTCCTTTGCAAACCAGCTGTATTCGAATGCTGTCAGTGATATCTGAAGGCCAGTTTGCAGGTTTTGTAGGCAGGAGCTCATCCTCAGGGGGTTGAGCTCCAGGCATTTCTATGAGCATATATTTGCATTAGTATACACAAGTTATTTTGAATACACAGCATTCATCGTGCCGGAACAGTCGTTGCAAAATATTTTGCGACACACCCACACACTCAGGCTACGCACAATCACACCTGAAGTGGCTGCTATTGGCTCTTCATCCTCGGGATCCGACATTTGTGGAGACACATATGTGGCTGAGGAGGTGGACGGCTCCTCATCTTGGGCGGTGGCAGTGGCAGAGGGTGCTCCAAAATGTTTCAGAAGTGCCCCTGAATAGAAACCCACTATAAAACTCTGATACATGCATGCATCATTTTCATGTTTAAAACAAACATATGATTTTGCCCAATTTATCAAATATTCAGAATTATATGTATAACAAGCATTTAATTGAATAGTCTATCACAACATCGCTGTTTGGAAGCAATGCATTACTCTGTAATTACACTAAGGTGACTTTCCTAAATAATAAAAAAATAATAATAATAATAATCCTTATAGTGTAAGAGATTTTTTTTGCTAAGTCAGCTAGACTACAACAGAATTCTGTCGTCCGGTTTTCGCATAAGATAGTATGCAAACGGCTAACAAACAGCCATTATAATTCGTCATACACTGAGAATAGGACACAAATCAAAAGTACTTGTCCATCTTCCATCTGTGTTAATTTTGCACTCCAATATCAACACCCATCCCCCAACCCAAGAGTCTGGTGCTTTTGTGTTTGTTTCTTCCGTGTTTTTGGGTTACACGATCAATCTCGTCCCCCACCTGCAAATTTTATTTGTTCAGACCAAATGTGCCAACTTGAGTGAGGATTGATAGTTTGATCAATGAAGCCATGCATCTCCAGGTAATGGGGGCACATTACCTGCATTGTGAGGGATTGTCAGTTAGGGCACTACGGCCATGTGGCGCGTTTCCCTGAGGGTGATCCGGGTCGCAGGATCCTCATTGCTGAGGACCCAAGCGGCTGGACCAGACCAAGGGGACGCCCACGTACATGTAACACCTACTGTAGCTGTGGCAGATGGATGGCCGATGGATTGGTAGAACTGGACCGTGTATTTGCCTGGGGGATCGCCGGCCAGGATCCCGAGGAGATTCGCTGTGTGGTGGTTGACTTCATACATACAGATTCGATTTTATATCTTACATGAAATGCAAAACACAACAATAATCCTAATGTAGTTTTCTGAAAATCTGTAACAATAGAGTGAAGGAACTGATCAAAGGCTGGGTTACTCATATATGGTATGATGAATATAATTAAGTGTTTGTTTAACCCTTTAGCTAAAAAACACACACACAAATTCCATAGCACAGCTGATTATATATATATTTTATATTTTAATCATTCAGCGATATTGTTTAACGTTGTTTCGTTGTTCACATTTCGTGGTGTGTCAACAATGATCAATGAAAAACAAATTAAATTGTTGTTATTCCAGTCCTCCTGCCTGTCGTCTGCCTCAGTCTGTCTGTGGCTGAAGGAGCACAGATGCCCTCCCCAGCTTCCAGATGTCTCTGTATGGTAAAGTGCAGCAGTGTCTATTGGTATCATGGTCTCAGAAAAGAACAGCAGAAAATGACAGGAACAAATGTCCATCATCTGATACTCGGACTCCTGGTGACAGACAAGTAGTCTCTTCCCGCCTCCCAGCCCAGCATTCACCAAATAGCTATAGAGACACTGTTGCATATGCATGAGCTCCCACATAATTATTAGACTGAACATGTTTCCTTTGTGTGGTTACATTGCAGCATTCTTAGAAAACTAAGAAAGTATCCCAGTGTTCTGTAAGCACTATACATTTTAGGGAAAGAATTTGAGGGGGGGTGTACTTGAGGTTACCCACCAGGCAGGTGGGTTTATCTCCTCCTGGGTGGCCATGGGACTACCGAGGTGCAGCGTGCTGTACGATGCGGGGGTGCGCAGGCACTACGCAGCAGCTGAAGTCTCTGTTGGCTCTGCTCATGTCCTGGGCGCTAAACCAGCTGCCTGTCCCCGCATCGTAACACTCCACCTTGGTTGTAACCCAGACGTCATCAGAGCCGCCCATCACAAACAGGAGGTCATCCACCACTGCGATGCCAAAACGGCCTCGTGCCGTGAACATGGGGGCCACAGCACGCCAGTGGTTCATCGCAGGGTCATAGGCCTGGACGCTCCGCAGGTAATGTGACCCGTTGGAACCGCCCACCGGGGAGACACCAAAAGCAAGTGATCACTCAGGTACCAAAAGGATAAGCAAATATCAGCTTTACCAAAGTCACAAACTTTTCAGGAATTTTAGTCCTATGAAAGCAGGCTTCCATTGTCTCACAAGCTTATAACTCATTTGTGTTAAAGACACGTGAACCTAACTGTACCAAAGACAGGGATTAGGGTGGAGGGAAAACCAGCAGAATTAGGGGAAAATCATGAGCCTTCAAAAAAGACTCCTTATGCTCATATATTTTGCTTTTATTATTATTATTACTAAAAATGCCATTTGTAGTTAAACAGACTCTGACAAAAACAACAATTATGTCTGGAACTGGAGAATATAAAACTGTGATCAGAAATCGAAACTTTACTACCCGAGCTTGTAGCAGAGTCCCCCAACATATTCGTTTATAACCCAGAAATGAATGCAGGGAGGCTAAAGAGGGTGGTATATATTTTGTACATGCATTCAGATAAGCCTTCACAGTGAGTTATTCTGACAATGAACATTTTGTTTGGTTTAAGGGAATCACAATCCATGACAGTAGCAAAGACAGATAGGTAAAACTTGAAACTTGTCACCTATGGTTCAAGGTGCAAGAAAGGAGTCACTCACCACATAAATTTTCCCGTGATAAGCAGCGACCCTAAGGCCACGTGGGCGAGTGCTCATGAGAGCGATTATGGTCCATTCGCCAGTGAGTGGGTCATAGCACTCCACAGTAGCATGTGTATCAGCTCCATTGTAGCCGCCACAGATATATATCTAAGAAAACCAATTCAAAAGTGATGAGTGTCATGATGTACATGATTGAGATGGAGATCCAGAAAGTACAGGGTCGTAGTGAAGCTGGAGCCGACCACAGGAAGCACATGGCACAAGGTAGGAGATTTACAGATAAAGTTCACCATGACACAAACATAGAAGTATGTGCAATGGATAGTGTAGGACAGGGTTCCCCAATTTCCGTACTAGCGGGCCAGAATCCAATGAGCTACAGAGCTGCACAATGCCCAGGATGTTCAGCTGATCGGCGGCCGCCAGGAGGTTCTCCACGTTGTCAGTCGTGACGAGCACAGAGTACGCGTAGGCGTACTCGATGATCTGCTGCATCGTATCTGGGGAAACGCCTGGGAAGTGGTAGTCCCGTTTTCCTGAATCCTTCCAGTCACCGGTTAACAGAGCCCTGAAGGACAGTACAGATGTGAGTCATTTAATTAAAAATAGGGTTTGCAGACAAAGTTAACAAGGGATTTTCTAATTCTTAAGTTGAGGAACCTCCACTACAGATAATCACATATGTACTTAAGAACTAGGAACCAGGACAGAAAGGGCTTTAATATTTTTTTTTTTGCGGCAGTGGGTCCCCATTAAATTTTTCACTTGGATCTGTGGGCAGTCCCCTGCAATATTAGTTAGTCCCATTTCAATATTTTTATACTACTACTATAATAATAATAATTATTATACTAATAATTTTAAGTATTATTTTTATTATCATTATATGTCCAAAGTTAAGGTGGTTCACTTAATAACTAGCTCAGAAATATTTCTTATTAGCCCTGTACTCTAATTTAACACAATTATGCATTTATGAAACTTTCTGTCATCACAGACGCTCATTGCCGGGGACAAATCATTGCTAAAGAAACAAAACTAACATTGAATGTAAGAAAACAATATATGTGATGTTTAGTAAATTCATTTGAGTTAAAATACCATTCTTTTCATGAATGGTACATGGAGCAGACGTATTGCATGGTGCTCTGTAAAATTGTGTTAAAATTTGTAACACCGATGTTTAAAGGGACTTTAAGGGACTAGTTCATATGTATGCACGGAGCGTATTTTGTGACAAATGTTTTATCACCTTTGGAAAAAGAAATAAAGTACATGTATAATTAAAAGGTTTTAGATTTTTCCTATAGGCTTTTCCTTTGAGTAAAAAAAAGCAGTGAAAACGGGCTTTCAGGTAATTTACCTGGAAAAATAAAGTTTAAATAAATGAAATAAATGCTCTAATAGTACACGTAAGTTAGTGGTTTATTTATTGTTAGTTACTGTAATGTTGTGCTGCTTTATTTGTTTAATCGTCTAGTCTGTGAGGAAGGCATTCAAGTACGAATTGCAATGTATTTTGTACATGACAATAAACTCTTAATCCTTGGAATAAATGTATTTGATCTTTTTCCTGGCAACTCTCTTTTTATACAGGGCCATTATATACAATAGTTAATTTTTTTCACTGCTGAGAGTTTGTATCAGGACTTGGTTATTGTAAATTTAATGTGCATGCAGGTGTTATTTGTATAGATTCATCTACACCCTTCTGGCAGTGCTGCTATCGCAGTCAGGTCTCGCACACTTCGAGCAGTAGTTTTTACTCCACCCCTGCAGTCGCCGGCAGATGGCGCTCCACGTCCCGTCAGCTGCACACAGACCTAAGTCCAAGTCGTTAGTCCAACGCACCCATAGTCTTGTGATGACATGTGATTGAGAAAATGTCATCAGGTGGCTGTTTAGTGGTTCAGAGGATTAGCTGGACTTGATTTTGACTGAATGACACCTGGAGGAAGTTTTAAGGGTAGAGGACCTTGTTTAGAAGCAAGAAGGGGAGAGAGACGGCGGGGTTGTTTTGTGAGGCAGGGACGGTGTTGGACGCTCAGTTGACAAGAAAGGATGTTTTGTGCCATGTTGGATTGACTTTCGGATGGAGTGACCAGCGAGGGACGTGTGGAAAGACTTTGTGTGCGTTTTCGGTGGGCTTTTGGGACGCAGATACCCACAGACTGATCTACGGACATACGGGATGGTCTTGGCGGCTACTGGACAGAGGGAAGTTCGGTGGTTGTTTTAATCTTAGATCCTGTGAGTGTGTGTGTGTGTGTGTGTGAGAGAGAGAGAGAGAGAGAGAGAGAGAGAGGGGGGGGATTAGGGAGGTATATTTACCATGGTTTAGCGTGGAAAGTGGGTGGCTTATTGGGAGTGTTTTATGTATTGAGCATTTATTTATGCATAATAACGAGGTATGTTAAAGTCTAACCTATCCCTGCTTTAGACCTTTTGGGGGGTGTGCAACACTGCATGATGGTGGGTGCATGAAGCTGCTGACTTGGTGCTCCGTAGGTTACATAGCATAACCCGTATTCCTGCCTGCATTCACTTAAACCTGGTATCTTTTATGAACAGTATATTTAGTAAAGAATAAAGGAAAGTGTATTTGTTACCGTGTTCTGTGTGGGTTTTTGTGAGGAATCTGGGGACGACGACCTGACCGGTTAAAAGAGGCGGTGGCAGCGTAAGGAAATTGCTGTGACATTACAGTCTATTGGGTGGGTTTCCTGGTAACGGTGACTCTTAGCATCTTGCGAAGACTTCAAAGGTAAACCTTACAACGAGAACACGTGTGTACTTTTCTAGGCGTGCTTCCAGAACAATCCCATAAGACGTTGCCTAAGGGACAGCTTGACTGCGGAATGAAAGAATGTGGTGTTCTCTGTAAATACAACACTGCAGGAAAGCTTCACAATCAGGATTGAGGAGAGCCTAAAAATGAGACGCAATTTGAATAATCTAACTGTAAATTAGATTTTCGCTGATCGGGTGCAGGATCCCGCCTGCCCAGCTTGTAGTATCACAGCTTTTTATTTGTATGCATACGTTCTTTAAAATGCCTGGTGCGCATGTCATTTGTTTTTGGGATGAGCAATGCCACAATAGCCGAAATATTGTGTTACTGTTATAACGTAAAAGAATGTACAATGTGCGTTGATTACCTCATTAGTACTATTCCAGGGTGCTTTCTTAGGGAAAATATATTAAACTTGTATGAAATGAACCTGCAGTGTCGACTCAACCTTATCAACCAAAGTTTTGTTATACCGCGACAAGGCTGAAGTTGTCTTCTAATTCTCCGGCTTCTTCGCAGGATCCGTGCCTCCTTAAAAGGGGATGCCGTTTCGACCGAATCCACTAGAGGGTTTCTATTGAAATTGAAGACTCCATAAATGTATTCCTTATCTCTGAAATTTGTTCTTTTAAATTAAATTTGGAATCTGAGCTGTGTATTTGATTTCTCAGATATTATTTGAAGATACGTCACTACAATTTTCAGTTTAATTCCCTCTGAAATTGGAAGTCTTTCATTAAGATGTACTGCACAAGCTGCAGTTTCTGTAACTTGTCGGATTTAAGGTACCGCAGTTTAAATTGACTTCATATTCGTTCACTTACATTTTGCCCAGACTACCTCAAATTCGACAAGATACCCCGATAAGCCAGTAACTCCGCTTCGTAGTACAGGCCGCTGTTCTCGTCTAGCTCCATTTATTTTTGTTCCTTGTTGTCCCAGTGTAGTCTTCAGAGTTAGTGGTTTGTGTTTTCTAGGGTCAGTGCCTGGTAATTGTTCCAATCGTTGCTCGTTGTCCTGCACCCTCTGTGATTGGTCGATTGTCTGATGTCTCACACTTTGATCCTCTTATTAGCCCAGTTGGCTTGTTTAACTGCCTGCCTCTGCTCAGCTTTTTACTCGGTCATTGTGTGTTCATGTTGCTGTGTGTTTTATAATCCTGCTCCCTCTGTTATATCTCGTCTGTGTATATGTATGTGTGTGCGCCGAGACACATTAGGGGATGACAAGAGGTTCAATATTTATTAACTTCAGCTCCGGGTCTAACGCACACACACTCAACTTCACTGTGTTGCCGCCTTCGACTTCCCGCCTGTGCTGCCATAACTATATGCTACTACTGCCCTCTCGTGGTTGAATCCAAGCTATTACAGTATCTATGTATGTGTGTATTTATATGTATGTATATATAATATAGTGTGTGTGTGCAGGAATATTTCAAAGACAAGTCTGGTGGTACCTGAAGCACAGCCGTCTCTGTGTTGCACAGTTGGTTTCAGTATCCAAATGTCCCTTCAATTACAGTACGTGCTTCATTCTGATAACGCGAGATATTTTTAATGATACGGTTTGTTCTTTATAAATGTATATAATTTTATTTCGGTATTTCATTAAACAGTATGACTGAGTGAAAGGACCAGATGCTATAATAAAACATATATTGACCAGTTCTTGTCTTTTTATCAATCTTGGAGGGACTTCCAGTTCTTGGTGACTCTGCGGTGTGTTTCATGGTATCTAAGGCCGTGGAAACTTGCCCTTCCTGCTGACACACCTTTCTGCAATATGATCCTTTTCATGTTTTTTTTAAGCTTTCTGTGAAATATGACTTTTGGTGTAAGATACAACTGAGTAAAGGTCATGAGAGAACCTACCTGGACAGCTGAGCTTTATTTGGGGTTAATCAGTCACTTAACTGATGGCAGGTGTGTCCCCAAAAAGCCTGAATGCTGTAATTAAATCAAAAGGTGCTCCAACATAATATTAGTTTATGGGTGTGCGCACTTAGCTAGCTTATGTACTTTTCTTATTAAAAATTTTTCCCCCCCAAACACATTTTTGTTTTTCGGTTGAATTGTATAGATTTTAGGTCACGTTAAAAGTGGAAAAAGTTTTGAAATGACTTGTGGTCAATTTCTTTTTTTTACATCATGAAAACCCGGCATGTTAACAGGGATGTGTACATTTTTTATCTCCACTGTACCAGGGCATAACAGTGTGGAACAACTAAAATAACCAATCAGCACAGGACAACAAGAAGCAGACGGCGTAACAAGGACCGAAAGTAAGAAACCTTAAACACTAAGGGTTAATAACGCTAGAGAAGACTTGGAATAAGAGTCTAAGCAGAACAAAGTTAGACAAGCAGGTTACACCTTAAACAGGGACACAAAGAGAGACAAAAGATACTAAGGAAACCAAAAACCAATAAAACCTTAAGAGGTGAACTCATGACTGGAGGGGTTTAGCCTCTAAGCCATGTACTCAACCCACTGAGCGACACCTGCTGATCAAAAGGACACAAGACACACAGGACAGGATCGGACAGGTACTGGCGCAAACGTTCAATTGTCTGGTAAAATTTAACTTCATAGAGGTTTAGGAACTGAAGTGGTGTCCATTTAGCCATCCAACAAGACATCAGTAACTTTTTGGAGAACAGAACAAATTCTTGTTAGTTTTTGTTTTACATTATTTTTTTCTGAGCATTTTACTACACTTTCTAGCCACATAAATAGCTTTAAACATTTTCTTTGACTGCCTACGACTTTTCTTCAGTACCGTGTATGCGTCTACATGCATTTCCTCAGACAGAAAAATGACCTGGAAAATGTCGTCCTTGGTTAAATTTGAGGCATTTCTGTATGCGATTAGCAGGTAATCTGGGTGTTTAATGTCATTGCATGCTTGTTGATTTTGACTCCACTCTTCTTTGTACACATTATTCTCACAAATAGAACATGACAGCTGTACAGCCAAAGGATTTATAGCATCTGCTTTACCCTGAGACACATGGGGCTCTGAGGCTCACAGCTGGGACTCAAAATGCTAAATGAGAATCACTGAATATTTACTACCACATGTATGTATGATGCCCTTATTCTTTTAAAAGTTGCACAATTTCATTTTCATAAATACATTAATAAAACAAACCTGAGCAATTTCATAATAGGAAATAAATGCTTTTGCATGATTATTTGTCCAGCTATGGACATTCAGTGGCACCCCCAGAAAATATAGATTTAGATCCTTCCCTGAAGACACCCACAGCGTGAGGACCAGTAATATAACTTTTAAGGAGGAAAAGTTGCAACTACTTGAAGCTAGTCCATAGCCATACTAACAACTGAAGCTTACTTTATGTTCCTCATTGGAGTTGGTACGTTCCAGCGGTCTCTTCTGCAAGCTCAGTCAGTGATGCAAACAAGAGATGTGATTAGTGCGGATATTTCTGGATGTTTGGCGCAGATTATGGTTGAGTTTCGATACAGAGGACTGTCTATACAGCATGCCAGTTACTGATGGAAGAAATCACTGAGCCATTTCTCCAGTTTATTTTAGGAACCTTGGTTCCTGTTTCTGACCTGTGTGTTCCTAGTTTGCATGTTCTCTCTCTCACGCACGGATCTGGCAGTTCTAGATTCCACCTGCAGTCCAAAGACATACAGTGAGGCTGATGGGTATCTCCAAAGTGCCTGGAGGGTGGTTTGCCCCATGATGGTCCCGGGTGAACCCAGCTTTGTGCCCTGTGTTGCCTGATAGACTCTAGTCCAGTGTGTAGTGCTGCACTGTATTCCGTGGTAGGAAGGAAGAAGTGGGGTTTGGTTAGGCTTCAGAAATATTGCATAGAGGTTATAAAAAAACGCAGCCTTGCACAGATGGCACAGAAGGGTGCAGGGGCATGTCAGATGAGCCGTGGTACCTCCTCAATGCCAGTTCTAGTGACCAGTTATCAAGCCCAGTCAAGCGGGCAGAGAGGAAATGATTCTTATTCCTCCATAAAAGTTGGTGCTCTCCTCCATGCATGGATGGATGGATGATTGCAGGAGCCCGACCATGACCTGTAGCAGCAGCGTTTGTCACCACTCAAATCACACGTTTGCCTGTGGCCCCCTGTTGGCCAGAAGCAGTTACTACACTAAATATTATGGATACACATTCCATCCATCCATCCATCCATTTTCCAAAGCGCTTATCCTACTGGGTCGCGGGAGGTCCGGAGCCTATCCCGGAAGCAATGGGTTATTCTGTTTCTTTTCTTCTCTCTGTTTGCCCCTGTCTCCCGACCTGTCTACCCCCTACTGTGATGTTTGTGTACATGTATGGTCGGTTGATGGCCTGTTTTTCGCTGGTACTCGTGACATGGTATATTGCAACAGCAATAAAGGGTTTTCATCATCATCATCGTCATCACTTTCGTTTTACTGTAATATTTTATGGGTTTTTTGTTATTTCAGTCTTAGTTATGATAATCTATCTTTTTATATATTTTGTTTTTCCCAGAAGCTGGTGAAAAAAATATTTTGATGCGCATATGTACAGTGTATGTTAGTATATGACATGTAAAATTCCCGGATGGAGTAATGATTAATGATATATACATGTAGACTAAATGAAAATGGAAAAATGGAAATTATATAACGGGGACATATGTGCTGTAAGTGAAAATGTAAATGTTTTATGAAACAGGCCTGGGGGCTGAAGCTAATTCAGTGGTAAAGACATGAGCTCGTCTCTTGGAGGTCGACGTGAGGAGGTCTGCACTGGAAAAGACCACACTGAGTGAGTGTACCCTTATTGGTAACTGAAGGGTAACAGCGGGAAGCTGTTACCCTTCAGTCAACTTCACTATCCAATGTTGTGTCAATAGTCATGATCAGCAAGGAACATTCTTAGATATTAAAGTCGTTTACTCTGGTATTTGCGCTCTGGCTGTGAATGCAGCAGCTGTCCACAGTGTAACAGGCAGGCAGGTACACAGACAGACTGACTGGCAAGCAGATAGATAGACAGACAGATGGAGAGGCAGGCAGGCAAGCAGGTAGAGAGATAGAGAGACAGGAAGGCAGATAGACAGGCAGGCAGACAGACAGGCAGGTAGATAGACATGTCTAGGAGGGCAGAATGAGGCTGTGGGACCCTGATAAATACTCCTGCTTCCTGTGAGGTTTTATGTATTTCCTCTCCAGGACCAAAGAGCTCTCTCCCTTCCTCCATCTCTGAGCTACAGGATGGTATGTGTCACCTAACCTCTGCACACTGCACGCAGTGATTTGCAGTGATTTGCATATGCCATAGGATGCTTGGCCCTTTGCCTCCTTCCTGATCCAAACTTCCAGGGTCTCCATGGGTAACCAGCATCCTGATGCCATGAAGAGGGTGTTGAGGAAGAGGAGAAGCTTCATGGTGTAGTAATACCAGCCACATTTAAATCAACATGTAGGAAAAAAAATCACCTGAGCTGCAAAACACATAGCAATCCAGTGGGGGCGCTGTTTGGCTCATAGAGTTGGGATGCTATGTCTATGATGGGAAGGTCACCTGTTCAATGTCACTACTGGGCCCCTCCGTAGGGCCCTTAACCCCCCGTTACTCCAGGCACTGTTTGGCCCTGCTTTCTCAAAAATGTCGCTTTTTATGAAATTGTCTGTTAAATCTAACATTCATTTAATTGATAGAAATGTGCATCACTGGTGAAAGGTAAGCAAGTACTTAACAGTGATAAATTCAGTGTCTTACTTTTAACAGGGTTCTAAATACATATATAAAGCAAGCTGTGATTGGAAAGCAGTTCATACCCAAAATGGTACAATGGCCAAAAAAATCCATCCGTCTGTGTCTGCACTCGTTCTGTCGTCTCATTCGAAACCAAAGCGGGTCGTACCTCCCACTTCACCTGGTGTCAGTCAGAACCATCCATCCATTTTCCAAACCACTTATCCTACTGGGTCGCCGGGGGTCCGGAGCCTATCCCAGAAGCAATGGGCACGAGGCTGGGAACAACCCAGGATTGGCAGCCACCAGAACATTCTGGACACTCTTTGGATGCTTTTCCTTTCCTCTCCAATCCAGCTCATCCCAAACTGTGTCAGCTGGGTTTGGCCCAGGTGACTGTGCTGGCTGGTTCCATCACTCTCCTCACATAGCCAGGAGACGTGTTTTGGGTCACTGTCCTGTTGATTAACAAAGAACAGGAGGTGTGTCCAAACTTTTGAACATTGTATGTAACAGAGCTACGAATCCTGAGCCTTCTGATTCTGATATACAGAAGCCCCCCCCCCCCCCCCCCCCACCACCAAGCCCAAACCATTGCCATGCGTGTCAGCTGCATGCGTGTAGTACTGGCTGTAACGACTTGCCTGGTGACAATGTCTGTACTAGACTCACGGCCCTTGACCCCGACCCTCCTTGGTGACACAGTGGCTGGTATGACAAGAATCTCTGTTCTGTTCTTCCTATACTTGGCCAAGTCTAACCCCCCGCCTCCCCAATTCAACGCATTGACCCCATGGTCATGTGTGAAGTACCCAGTGTCTCATTCCAGGACCTAAAATATGCACCTTGGCCGTCCAGGGAGTCATGCTCCGCAAGACAGTGTTTATGTCATAGCTATGTCATGGGGGAGAGCCATTAAATAAAATGAGTTATTGTCAGACACAATTTCTAAATGATTTTAATTAATGATCCACTTTAAAGAACAAGAAGAACTACAAGAGCCTCTTTCCAGAAAATACTCAAATTGGACTTCGGCTGTGTTCAAAACGTCCGCTTGTTTGCTCATTCACTCACTCTATAGTTTTCGCTACATAGAACATTCGCTAGAGGATAAAGGCAGATAACGGTGGATGTACTTCGTACACTAGGGGGATGTTATTTTGTAATTTTGCTACATAATTATGCACCAGAAATTTGTAATTGCTATCTCTGTCACAGAAAGAAATGCCAGAATATTCCAATATATAGTGTGAAACTACAACGCTGAAAAATGTACTTGTTGATTTGTTATATATTTTGTGATAGTACTAGTTGTACTAATTGTAATACAAAACACACCAGAACATGGGCACCAACGTTGCTATTTTTGGACAAGTCCTCATTGTAATTGACATTCATTCACAACGCTTAAGTAAAAATAAAACAAAACTTTATAATGCAAATTTGTACATGTAACTCTGTTATTAATGTACTTGACTGCACTGTATCCACCTACACAAGCACGATGGGGACTGCAGCTGTAACTATGGTATTTTATATTAATATTCAACACTATATTTATTGTGTGTTAGCTTTGCCCATGTAAAGCAATCAAATACAATAAAATGAGTTTTTAAGGCAGTGGTAGCCCTACCACTATGTAAGCACACATGCAAGTATTTAATGTGCAAGCTACTTAACAACGGTTAATGGTTATAATTCAGACCGTGAAAAGTTTCTCAAATATGGTTTCAACACTCACGTGACAGGCATGATGCATGATGGTCTAAGTCGACAGACGTAGGGTACAGTTTCTATACACTGCATTTTGGTGTGCCTCACACTGTTTTGCAGTGCACTGTAAAGTGGGTGAAATATATAGTTGAGAATTTGAGCAGCATTTCAAAATGACTAACTATATAGTGGACGAGTGGACATTTCAAACACAGCCTTTGATGGTGATGGTGATGATGGTGATGATGTCTCCACTTTGCCCAGGATAGTGTGTGCATATTCCCTGCAAAGGCTGCTGCCAAGTGTGGAAAGTCAAACAGCATTAGTCTAATGAAAACATACAGAACCTCATCTTTTAATCATTCCATAAGTATGGGTTTTATCCATCCATCCATTTTCCAAACCGCTTATCCCATTGGGTCGTGGGGGGTCCGGAGCCTATCCCAGAAGCAATGGGCACGAGGCAGGGAACAACCCAGGATGGGGGGACCAGCCCATCTCAGGGCACACTCACACACCATTCACTCTCACACGCACACCTACAGGCAATTTAGTAAGTCCAATCAGCCTCTGCATGTCTTTGGACTGTGGGGGGAAACCGGAGAACCCGGAGGAAACCCCACGACGACATGGGGAGAACATGCAAACTCCACACACAGGTGACCCAGGTGGAGATTCGAACCTGGGTCCCAGAGGTGTGAGGCAACAGTGCTAACCACTGCACCAGCATGCTGCCCCCATGGGATTTATATGTAAGCTAATTATATGCAAAAACTTTTGCTATCAATAAACTGATCTTTTGTTGTTGTTGTTGTTTGGTCGTTACACAAACGCATATTTCAGACATTTTATAGATGCTGCACACTTTCTGCCTGAAGGTTAAACAGTAGAGCATAGGGATTTAACATTCCATTTCATTATAACCTTCACCCTTCTGACACGACACATAAACCTGACATTGTTATTCTCAGACGAACGATGCCTGAAGCCTGCGGAATGGCACAGGTGTAATATTCACTGTCGAGGTGTCGCTTTTCATTCATGTTGTAATTATGGAGGCCCCAGCTGCCTTACTGTGAGGTCAAAGCGAAACGTGGCTTTCATGGGTTTTTCAAATGTTGCCACACGAATGCAGCAGTGCTATTACCTGTCAAAGTTTACAGGTTTTCAGTGACTAGGCCTGACATTTCAGTCACATTTAACTGATTTTACTGGGTCACATGATCGGGGGCGGGGCCTCAGGATTGCATTTCTCTCCACAGTGGGATTTCAGTCACTACAGTCATTGATAAAACAAACACCCAGCAAAGTATTTTTATTCTGTTCTTCAGCTGTATGATCCACTGAGGTGAAATATCGTTCTCGTTGGTTATAGAGCCAATGGAATGATAAATAGAATATAAATAGAGACATATAAACGTGATATTTTAAGACATAGATAAATAAAATGCAGTTGAGCCACCTGAGTTACTAGTCCTTAAAACAGACCCAGTCTTAGACTTGAACTCTCAACAAAGACACTGTGCTTTCTGTGAACTTTCCGAGGGAACCCTGGGCTTTGAGTTAAAGCCAGCGGTTCATTTTCAAATAATGCCAGATAAAAATAAATTCCCCCATGCCCACTGGCCCCCTGCTCCTCAATCACATCAATGCAGTGTAACGGCAGTAAGCTTTATTACAGTGTTGGCGTTGTGATGGGAAGCATACTCAAACTGCAGAATCATGTGTATGCCCCCCCACCCCCACACACAAAAACCACCCCCTGCCCTCCAAAGTATTTACTACTCAGCAACCCAAAAAGGCCAACCTCAGACAGCAGACATATCACTCAATACTGACTCTGAAGGCAAGAAGGGCCACGAGAGAGGTGAGTGGACTTTCCTTTCTGTTGCAGTGGCGAAGAACGTGCTGTAACATCTGTGTGATTTGGCTACGCTGAGCAGTAGGTTGCTTCCAGGTTCAAAATTTCTGAGACAGCAGTACCCAGGAACAATTTGAGGAGACACTGGGAACGACCAGAAACCAGCCAGGTAAAGGGTGGAAGCGACATTCTAATGGCAGAGATGACCGTCAACTTATCCGACAGGTTCTCATGAATCGTAGGAAGACATCAAGTAACCTTCAAAAGGAACGGGAAACAGTGTTTGTGTGTGTATCACTAATGTGCCAATATGAGAGAGTACAGTGTGAAAATAGAGCAAGAGGTAATACATTAAATTCTAGATTTTTTTTGTCTTCAAAATCAATAAAAAACGACATTGAAAGTCATTATTGTCAATTATCTGTCCGTCAAATAGTATCTCATCACAAGCCTTTTAAAGGCAAATCCTCATTTTTTTATAATTTCTTATGTGTGCTGATTAATGGTGGGTCAGGAGGACAGCGGCAGTGAGCTTCATGTGATTACCGTACATCTCAGATCTCAGAGTGAGGAGAACAGAGGGACAATTTTCCTCCAGTGATATGAAGTCACAGCACAAACTCTTGGTGTGAAAGGTGACCGTCGAGGGGTGTGCTGCTGTGCACCTCAGTGGGTCAAGATGCTATGCCTGTGATCAGAAGGTTGCTGGTTCAACTCTCACTGCTGGCAAAATGACTTCACCCTTAACCCCATACTGCTCAGGGATGGGCTGCCCTTGCTAACTCAGAAAAAGCTGTTATTTTGTATAAAATAATTTGCTACGTAAATTAAGATGCCCTTTTACTTCACTGGAACATCGCATGAACATTCATGTCTTACTGTGTAATCTTACTGGGACAGCTAAGTACAGCTACACAAGCTACAAAGCTACTGTACACATATAACAGCAAGTATTACCTAATTAACAGTTACTAAGGTGTTCACTAACATTTACGTATACGGCTTTAAATTATACCTTACTGGTTAAAATATTTGTTGATTTATTACAGTTAAGTGACGCCTTGATCCGGAAGCACAAAAAATGCTTTCTCTCACAAACTTTTTTATCAACAAATATCAGAAGTTTGTCACTTAATCGAGTTTCTAAGACCATCTTTTACTGCACCTGTCTATGTATGATGTATTAGACTAGCACAAAATAATTATGAAGCTTATAAATAGAAATGAAAATTCCTATGAAACCGGAAACATAAGCTTGCCGGCAGCACTGTGTCGCACGGCACACAATTTGCTCATTTTTAATTTGATTTCTGCCTCTACTGACACATCCCTTTTTGGCTGTGTCACCCTGGCATCGGGCTCCGATTGTGGGTCACTTATATAGTGGGTGTCACTCTGTCACTCTGCTTCCTGGTGAGATGGAAGCCAGCGTGACTGTCAGGTAAAAGAGAGTCAGGTTCTGAGACAGAGAGCCTCAACCTGCGTCTAAAACGGGGAGCCTCCATCCATTTATAAAACAGAGCCTCCGCCTTCCTATAAATCAGAGAGCCTCCATCCATTTATAAAACATCCTCCGCCTTCCTATAAATCAGAGAGCCTCCATCTACCTCTAAAACAGAACCTTTACCTGCATGCCTCTAAAACAAAGAACTGCCCCCAATTTATTAAACAGAAAGCCTCCATCTACCTGTAAAACAGAAGGCCACTATATTTGTCAAGGGTGACCTCGGCAGGTCTTTGTCCCATCCGCTAGCAATGACATGTGGCAGTATATAAAACCATAAAAACATTCCTTCCAAGTGCAGTTTAATTTTCTGTATACAGTAACAGTGGTAACAGTGCAACAGTGCCCCCTAGGGTGGTATCACAGTAACTACAGAGCTGGGTTTCACTATCCTGTTCGATGCTCTCATAAATACCACAAAGTTGAGAAAATCAATACAATTTCGACCCAACCCACCCTGGACACAAACTTGTTACACCTCTGCCATCTGGTAGATGCTGCAGAACCCTGTACGCAGACACAAACTGGCTGAGGAACAGTTTTTACCTCACATCCATCACACTTCTGAACTCACAGCACTGATCTCAAACATTCTGATGCAATACCCCACATGTGCAATATCCATATTTATGTGCATTTAAAACACTTGATAAGCTCAACTTCTGTGAATTGCTCACCCACCAACTTACCAGCACCTTATTGTGTGTGTGTGTGATTGTATACATGTACAGTGTCTGTACATCATTTATTTTCTGATTCTGTTTTATGCCTCGGATTCTATTTAAATGTAAGTTTACTGTGCATCTGCTGGCGTGTTCCAAACTAAATCTCATTGTACTTACAATGACAAGAAAGCATCTCTATCTTCGTCTGTATATAAACTAGGCAACAGTAACACTGTTGCCTCACCAGTCAAGTTAAAAGGGGTAAAATTCCACCTCTGCTGACCGTGGCGTGGGTTTCCTCTGGCAGTCCAATGACATGTACACAGGCTGCGTGGTACCTTTAATAGCCTAGAAGTGGACCTGCATCCTGTCCTCCAGTGCTGTGCCTCTTGGGATGGACTCCAGCACCTCAAAACCCTGACAAGCATAAATTCAAATTCAAATTTTATTTGTCACATACACAGTCGTACACAGTACGATATGAAGTGAAATGCTTACACGACCGCCAGTGACCTAAAAGAGAATTCTTTACATAAAAATAGAAGTGTACTGTACATAATAGAAATAAAAATAGAAATGTGCTGTACAATAGAAATTCTTTCACATTGAAATTAGGTGGAGGAAGTATGGTGTGCAAGTATGCATGAAAAAAGTGCCTTAAGATGCCTTATTAAAGTGACTTTGTGCAAGGGTCCAGATGTAAACATGACCATGTGAGGTCAGATGTGAGTGTAGATGTGCATGAGAGTGTCCATAGTGTCCATTGGCGTTAGCAGGTTGTATTAGTTCTGTGTTTGTGTGTTGTTGAGTGGCTAGAAGCTGGATGAATGTGCACCTGAAGACACAGCTCAGATATTTTACATTGCTGGATAAAGTATGAATAAATCTGTACCCGCTGAAAGGCAAACTCTGTTGATGTCCATCTAAGAATAAGGATTATTTCTCTGAGCCTCAGTGTTTACTTCTGTCTCTGTTTTTGTCTACAGCGAGGTGCCTGAGTACAAAACCTCAATGACAATACACTGACATTAGGTTTATATTTGTCTTTGTTATCTTCACCCATTGGCCTAGTCTACTTTTTGTTCCTGGGAAAAGGATTTGCATTCTTAAGTTCATTTCACACCGTTAATCTGGAATGTTGGTATAAGCTATATCAATGAATAGTTTCCCAATAATAGCAGGAAAATCTATTTGGCATAATTTGGCAGCATTTAGTGATCGGAGATGTAAATTCAGTAATTAAGCAGTGTGGGGGTATACTGGTGTTAATTAATAATATGTTCTATATTGTTACAGATTCCAAGGGCTTCCTCAAGATTATTTGGACAGTATTGCAGATGTCCTTAAAAACACAGTCCGCTACCTTGAGAATCCAATTCTTGACGACAGTGATTTTATTTACTATAGAATAGAACAGATAGAAACTACTCTAATCAGATGTTTTCTGAAACGTGAAACTGATTTAGTTTTAGAAAACCTGTCAAGAGCAAAGCTGCTCTTGAAGTGTGAACCCAAAAATGTCTGCATAGGTTTTGTTGTAACACCAAGTCATACAGGTACTAGAGGTCAACCTAAAATTAATGTCACCAAAGATCAGTTGGAGTTTTTCCTGGACCATAACTTCACAGTTCCACAGATAGAAGAAATGTTGGGTATTAGTACAAGAACTGTCCACAGAAGAATGGAAGAACATGGACTTTCAATCCATGGCACTTATCAATATCTGAGGAAGACCTGCATAACCTGGTGACAAATGTGATCACAGAGTTTCCAGATTCAGGCTACAATAAAGTGTCAGGGTTTCTTTGCAGTATGGGAGTGAGGTAAGTTTTAGATAAATCTTAAGCATCAACCATATTTGTCTATAATCAAACAACAAATTTAGTTTTTTATAAATATATATATATTTGCTTGCCTCAGAACGTATGCAGGTAACTGCAGCACATACTGTACATTCACTACTGTCTGTAGTAATTTGAATTACCAATTAATCTTTTTTATGTCTTTCAAAATTTAGGGTGCAGAAAAAGAGGCTAAGGGAAGTTATGAGGGCTGTCAATCCCATTGGTGTTTTCTTAAGGGGCCTGACAATTAACACCATCAAGTGAGGAGGCTATAGTGTACCATCGCCATGGGCACTCTGGCACATTGATGGCAATCACAAGTTAATCAAGTTAGTAATAAACAATTTACATAAATATTATGAACATTTCTATTACTGAAAATCAAACTGTTGCTTCAATTTGACCAGATCATCTTAATATAGTTACAAAATTAATATAAAATATATAAATATTAAATGATTTCTTTATTTTTTAATAGGTGGAGGATTATAATCCAAGGAGGAATTTGTTGTGATCGCCGGTGAAGGGGGTGATCGCACGGGCAGGCAGACGGGCAGGAAGCAGGCAAGCAGACGGAATACGGGGAAAAACGGGAATTTATTCACGGTACAGGGACCAGGAAACATCTGACATTGACTAACATCCATGACGGACAAGACATGGACTGAAATAGACGGGACTGGGCGACACAGCTGGGCAAGATCAGGGAAGCACACGTGGATAATGAGGGGGCGTGGCACACACGAGGAGCGGACGAGCCGGGCGTGACAGAATTGGTGGATACAGCAGAAAAATCATGTATCTAAAAGCTGGCACCAATAACAAAGCCTCAGTTATTAAAAACTTTCTTGAATCTGTGA
Organism: Brienomyrus brachyistius; assembly: GCF_023856365.1. NCBI lineage: Eukaryota > Metazoa > Chordata > Actinopteri > Osteoglossiformes > Mormyridae > Brienomyrus > Brienomyrus brachyistius. The sequence continues at coordinate 1,332,803 of NW_026042336.1, read as the reverse complement.
ACCAGTAGTGTTAGTGAAGAATACTGCTGGGTTTTAAACTGTAAAAATTTCATACAATGCAACATCAACTACGCGTAAACAAGCCATTCCAAAACCAGGCGAATTCTTAATTCCAAAGTCCATGTCGCATTTGAAATCTTCATATGAGGCATGGCATGATATTTTTAAGATGTTTGAACAAGTGCTGGCTTGAGGGAACCTTGAAGAATGATGAAGAAAATCAAGTGTAGGTGCAGGGTTACAGCCAAGAGCTGGAATGCTTTCACTTCCGGTGGCAAAAATAAGGATGTCCTCCAGTGTCCGTAAAGGCTGGCTGCTTTTGCCAGGCTTCATGTATAAAGTAAATAAGGCTGAATGGTACTTAAATATATGTGGTTAGAGTGCTGATAGGGGGCGGCATGGTGGTGCAGTGGTTAGCACTGTCGCCTCACACCTCTGGGACTGTCGTGGTTATTTCTCCTTCTCCGCCAAATCAGAAGTCAGAGGTCCGCTTGTGCAGTATCCAGAATTCAGTCTTTATTGCAACAATGAAGTTACAACCAAGGCTAGACACGTAAAAGTGTGTCCAGTACTGTTTTACACAAATTTTTATAAGTTCTTATCATTTAACAATATCTCGTCACTTAAGCATCATCATTCCTTCAGCCATTCACAATAATTGTTTTTTCCCTTAAATCCACACCCCTAGGTGATAAGTTTGTCCATCATTTCTTTTACCGTTTGGTCTCTCGGCTGAACATAATGGTGGCGTGAGCAGCTCCACTTGGTTTTTTAAAAATGCTCAGCCGTGAACTTCTGGTGAACTCAGGCGAATCCCTTCCTTCAGTAGTAAACCTAGGCAGTTTCAGCCTTTTACACATTGTCTAACTAAAAGGTTGATAATATATTTGTCCTTTAATATAGTGATAAAATATACGCTAATAAAAGTGAATATTCATAGATTCAGGACTAACATAAAGTAACTAACAGAATCTCAGACTAACAAAAGGTGCAAATACATACTCAGTTGATTACATTGTGTTGATTACATTATAATGTTTATATTGTAATGATTACATCATGGATATTTGGCATACTTTTTAATAATATCATAATACTTGTATTCTACGTTATCCATCCATCCATTTCCCAAACCGCTTATCCAATTGGGTCGCAGGGGGTCCGGAGCCTATCCCGGAATCAATGGGCACGAGGCAGGGAACAACCCAGGATGGGGGGCCAGCCCATCGCAGGGCACACTCACACACCATTCACTCACACATGCACACCTATGGGCAATTCAGCAACTCCAATTAGCCTCAGCATGTTTTTGGACTGTGGGGGGAAACCGGAGTACCCGGAGGAAACCCCACGACGACACGGGGAGAACATGCAAACTCCGCACACATGTGACCCAGGCGGAGACTCGAACCCGGGTCCCAGAGGTGTGAGGCGACAGTGCTAACCACTGCACCACCATGCCGCCCCTATTCTACGTTATATAGTACTAAATAATATTCCATAGGACCCGGGTTCGAGTCCCCGCCTGGGTCACATGTGTGTGGAGTTTGCATGTTCTCCCCATGTCGTCGTGGGGTTTCCCCCCACAGTCCAAAAACATGCTGAGGCTAATTGGAGTTGCTAAATTACCCATAGGTGTGCATGTGTGAGTGAATGGTGTGTGAGTGTGCCCTGCGATGGGCTGGCCCCCCATCCTGGGTTGTTCCCTGCCTCGTGCCCATTGTTTCCGGGATAGGCTCCGGGCCCCCCGCGATCCAGTAGGATAAGCGGTTTGGAAAATGGATGGATGGATGGATAGAGTGCTGATATTATGAAGAATTATCATTCTTTAGAATTCCACATCCTTCTAAGTTTGGTTCTAATTGTGGTTGAGGAATACTTACTCTTAGCATCCAAGAGATAGTCTCTCCAATGGCAGATGGCTTCATTTTCGTATGTGTCGCTCCCTCGCTCAGACCTTTGTTCTGTAAACAGCTGTTCAATACTCTCAAGCTTTTCGTTGATCTTTGTAAATACTGTTCTGAATACGCCTGGATGGCTCTGGATAGCATCCAGTAGTCCACGGCAACAAAGACCATCCTGGAACCTATAAAATAGGGAAAAAAACCACTAATTTTGAATGGCCTAAAAACTTTGAACATGGATAATACATAATGATGAACACACCTTTCAAAGTGTGTCCTTGTGCTGAAGGACAAACCAATTAATGATGTCTTGCACCAGTTCGTTTTTATTGCTGACAGTGATGCTTTGCAGACATCCAGCTAGTATCAGGAGGTTCTCACATCTTTTAACAGCTTTGTCCAGGTTTTCCTTAAACTCTGAAGCCACAATCTGATATTGGATTGAAAACATTTATTTTTACAGTGAATTATTTCTTCATCCAAACATTAATATAATATCAAGCTTTTCAAAAACGCACGAGCTGAATATCTCATAAGGAGAACTGACAAGACTTACTAAATTGTCACGCCCAGCTCGTACGATTCTCGTGTGTGCCACGCACGTGTGCTTTCCTGATCGTACCCAGCTGTGTCTGATTATGTTTGCCCAGCCTTGTGTATTTCAGTCCGTGTCTTGCATTGGTTCCTGGTCTGTCACTGATGTTAGTCTGCGTCAGATGTTTCCAAGTCCCCGTTACCGAAATAAATCCCCGTTTTTCCCCGTATCCTGCCTGCCTGCCTTGCCTGTTTCCTGCCCGTCTGTCTACCTGTTCGCCGCACCCGTTAACCGGCGATCCTGACAGAATGACGGACCACAAGAAGAGAAAGCAGAGGAGAAGGAGACCCGATGAGCCGACGATCAGCCTGGGAGCTTCCTCTCTCGCCAGGCTTTGGGAGCAAGTAGGAGGAGGAACTCCTCCTGCTCCATGAACGGGAGCCGGTCACCGAGGAGCTGCAGCCACCCCTCGAGCGGTATTACTTCCGGCCCGAGCGGCTGGCTAATAGAGGGGCCAGAGTGGTGCGGGACGCTATCCCGCGGGTGCCCTGCACCCTTAAAGGGGCCACGCCCATCTCTCCTGTGCCGGACCTGGAGGTCCCGCCGCCTGCAGCCGCCCAGCCCGAGGCACTCCCTTCTCCTCTGCCAGCTGCAACCGCTGCGCCTCCGCTGGTGGTTCCAGTTACGCACGCGGCCCTCGCAAATCGATACTTCACCCTCCAGGGACTGTATTGGAGGGTAATGGACGAGCCGGCCATACAAGGCTCCCAGAGGAGGACCAGCTCGCTGCGCAGCTACAGCGTGACTTCGCTGCATCACCTCCCGCCTCTCTGCAGGAGAATCTGGAGAGATTAGTAGAGGGCCTCAGGAGGCTGATCCAGATCCGGAGAGCCCCGGCCCCTGCTACGAAGCTCGAGCCGCCGCCTCCTGTGCCCGCGGCTCCAGCGCAGCCCGAGCAGGCGCTCCCTCTGCCCGCGGCTCCCGAGCAGGCGCTCCCTCTGCCCGCGGCTCCCGAGCAGGCGCTCCCTCTGCCCGCGGCTCCCGAACGGCGCTCCCTCTGCCCGCGGCTCCCGAGCAGGCGCTCCCTCTGCCCGCCGCTCCCGAGCAGGCGCTCCCTCTGCCCGCGGCTCCCGAGCAGGCGCTCCCTCTGCCCGCGGCTCCCGAGCAGGCGCTCCCTCTGCCCGCCGCTCCCGAGCAGGTGCTCCCTCTGCCCGCCTAAGCGATCACCCGCTCCCCAGCGTCCGCGGCGAACCTGACACTAAAGAATATGTAAACATTGCTATAGACACTATTTTAAAATTGTACAGCTGTCTGAAATACAATTACACATCTTCTTCCCCTACCTCTGACAGCAAGCTTTTTATTTCATGATCATGAATGTCAATGTCTCAATGTCAAAGTAAGTTCATTGTAATGAGCAACTGTTCTTTCAACATTTTGAGATGTCAAGTTTGCAGCATTTAAGTGCCATTTTTGTGACAGTGCATTTACATGCTTGAAAAGATATGCAAATCACCAAATTAACCCAGAAAGGGGCTTCAAGGTGGAGAAAGGAGCAAAAAGACAAGCTGTGAATTCAAATGTTCTGTCTCTTATTTCAAAAATAGCTGACTTTGAGTGGAGGGAGGAGCATAAGTTGCCCTCATAATGCGATCTCTGAACATTGTGAATAACAAAAGTGATGGATGGATGTACACAAGAAGAATTTTGCTATCTTTTAAAAACTGTATGCTGTCATTATATATGTAAAAACCTACTTAATTTGTCTGTATATCCATCTATCCATCCATTTCCCAAACTTATCCTACTGGGTCGCGGGGGATCCGGAGCCTATCCCGGAAGCAATGGGCACGAGGCAGGTAACAACCCGGGATGGGGGGCCAGCCCATTGCAGGGCACACATGCATTCCTTCGGGCAATCTAGCAACTCCAATTAGCCTCAGCATGTTTTTGGACCATGCGGGGAAACCAGAGTACCCGGAGGAAACCCCACGACACCATGGGTAAAACATGCAAACTCCACACACATGTGACCCAGGCGGAGACTCGAACCTGGGTCCCAGAGGTGTGAGGCAAGAGTGCTAACCACTGCACCACCATGCCACCCCAATTGATAAATCAACCTGTTTAGTTCAAGGCAACATAACTTTTAAATGGGAATATTTTACATTATTGATTTAGTTTTAATAGCAAGATCCCAAAGCTGGTATCAGTAAGTCAAAATTTTGGTATAAATCCATCACTAATGTGATGTATTCATGACATGCAATGTCTATACAGACAGGCACAGAGGCACACACACACACACACAGAACATGGCTGGGGTTCGAGTGGCCTGTATACCTGGAAATGGGAGGCCACCATGCCAACACTATATACTATATGGTTCTTATTTCTAATTATTGAAAATTATCTAGTTATTCATATGGACCATAACAGTGTATGCAGAATTATACTCGTATGTGGCATTAATGGCTGATATAATAGGTATGGAATACATACTGTAGGAGACTGTTGCAACAAGTTGTCAGGTGCCTGACCAAGCCTCTTCTCAAAGGAAAATCGAGAGATTATGAGCTTAAGGGCAAATAAGGCACAGTTTACGTCTCTGCAATGTAATTAAGGAGAAGCAACTCTCAGCATTATTACTGTACATGCGATGTAATGATCGTGGGCAGCATGGTGGTTAGTGCTTCTGCCTCACAACAAGAAGGTTCTGGGTTTGGTCCTGGGTCCTCTCTGTGTGGTGTTTGTACACTCTCCCCATGTGCGTGGGGGTTTTTGCCAGGCGCTCCAGTTTCCTCCCACAATCCAAAAGAGTGCAGGATAGGTTGGCTGGTGAGTCTAAATTGGCCCCGCGGTGTGTTGGCAACTGCTCAGGTTTGGTTCCTGGGATAGGTCATTATGAGCTTAGCTGAACCTGCTTATGTGATTTATTTTATTTTGTTATTCACTCTCGAAAAAAAAAAGGCAAAGTATAATATCGGCAGATTTTGGGGTGAAGGATGGTATCTGAATACACAAATCACGAGTAATGCCACTATTTACTGCTGTTTGCTGCGCAGGGAGAACATGCTGCTTCGACAACATCTTTCCTCAGTGGAAAAATCGGCCAGAAGATCTTCTGTACCCGTTTCTGCCTGCTGTATGTTTAAATTTTTTATTTTTTTTGTGAAACTGTGCAGCTGAATTGATTGTTATATAAATTAATTAATTAAAGACTCTTCCCACCTGTAGATGGCAGCAGTGAGCTGCTAGGGAAGGTTGAAACTGACCCTCCGACAGAGGGGTCCTCTTGCTGCAGGAGGTCATGCAAGAAAACAGAACACTGCAGTGAGTGTGTCCATTTGCTGCTGTTGTTTTATCTGCTTTATCAATGTTTTTCCAGTAGCATATTACGTCATGCGTTTCACTAACACCTATTAGTTCAAAAAAAAAAAAAGTTGACTCAGTTTCCTACCTGTGTTACTGCGACCAGACCCCTAACCAATACTTAACATATGCACCAGAGAGTGGAAAAGGGAGCATTACTCAACCGCACCCAGTCCTCCAAGCAACAGGGGGCGCTCCTGTCACTTGAAAATGCTCAGTTGCTGCACAAACTGGACGAACTGCAAAGGTTTGATACGCCTGTGATCTGTGTTGTCTCACCTCTAACCACATGTTGTAAAAGTGTCTGCTGCATGTGCCGGTTCATATCGGGCACCGCACACGCCACCAGCTGCTGCTCGGGTCCATCGCTGTGTGGGCGAGCTGCTCGCTGCAGCCTGCAGTGTGTCCATCATCAGCTGCCAATGGCTGTCATCAGCCCCCTGCACAGATGCCGTGCTGTGAGTGTCTGCATGTCAGGACACAGGAGTATTACAGTTATGATCTGGGTCACATAGCACCCAGACACCAAACTGTTTGACATTTTACTAGAATGATTAAGGTGCTGTTTCTGAGAATATCAATATTCTGTCAGCTGTCCCAATGTAATTTAACAGGTAAGTTCAGCTTTTAAGTAGACTGTGTGTGTGTGTGTGTGTGTGTGTGTGTGTGAGAGAGAGAGAGAGAGAGAGAGAGAAAACCTGTTACTTTGACCTTGTGAGGACATTTTTCCAGTTCCCACAATGGAAAACTCAATGTTATAAAAAGTCTGTCCATGCAATTGATGAACTAAAATACCAAAAGTCCCGTATTACTTATGGTTAAGGTTAGGGCTGGGTAGGGGTTAAGGTTGTCATAGTTAGGATTAGGGTTTTGCCAATAATAACTTTAATCTTTAAAGTTAAATACGCTATATAAATTTACTGGGCTGGGAGTACGGGGTCATAGTGAGTTAGTTAATTATGGGGCCGGCTCAGTGTTGCGTTTGCAACATGTTTGCCCTTCTGGACGTTAGTGTCCAGTCGGACTTCATCTGCGAGCGATGTAAGCTAGTGGACTCGCTCATGGTCAAGGTTCGCGGCCTTGAGGAGCAACTGGCTCTCATCCAATGCAACAGTGAGTTAGAGGAGCAAGTTAATACGCCTTTTAGGGATAAGGTGTGTACACCACTAGCCGGGAGGGGGGAGAATGAAGAGCAGAGAGGTCGAGAGAGCTGGGTGACCATAGGTCGTAGACGCAGGAAGGGGCGTACACACGTTGCAGAGGCGGCATCACCTGAGGTGACTGTGTCGAACAGGTTTCAGGTTCTTCCAGCTTTAGAGCCGGAACGGACTGGGGAGGCAGGTGGGCCCTTGGGCACTGAGGAGCCCCCTCCCCCTAGGAAGAGGGAGGTTGTGGTAGTGGGGGATTCCATTATTAGGGGAGTAGACAGTTATGTGTACACGCGTGATAGAGGGTCCCGTACGGTGTCTTGCCTGCCTGGTGCCCAGGTAGGAGACCTTCCAGATCGTGTGGATAAGCTTTTGGCCCCAGCTGGGGTGGATCCAGTTGTCGTGGTGCATGTTGGCACCAACGACATTGGCAAGGGTAGAAGGGCTGTTCTGCAGGATAAATTTATAGAAGTTGCCAATAAGCTTAGAAGCAGAACGTCCACGGTGGTATTCTCCGAAATACTCCCCGTGCCACGTGCAAGTCAGGCTAAGTTACCTGAGATAAGGAAATTAAATGCGTGGCTAAAAGGATGGTGTAGGAAAGAGGGGTTTAGGTTTATGGGGCATTGGAGGACCTTCTGGAACAGGTGGGACCTGTTCAAGCCGGATGGGTTGCACCTGAACCAGAGGGGAACCAGTGTATTGGGGAGGCGTATGTGTAGAGTAGTTGAGGAATGTTTAAACTAGGGACTGGGGGGGCAGGGAGGTTAGTTAACTATGTCAGTGGGGGGAAACGGAAAGCCCCAAATAATCATATTGTAAGTGGGCACCGTAATAGGCCTACCCTTTGTTGTCTGTATTTAAACGCCAGAAGTATTAGGAATAAAATTCATGATTTAGAGGTTTTTATCTCATCGGACTCATGATATTATAGGAGTAACTGAAACGTGGTTGAGTGAAAAGGATGGACAAGAATATAATATGGATGGTTACACGTTGTTCCGTAAGGATCGTATAGGAAAAAAGGGAGGTGGTGTTGCAGTATATGTAAAGGAAAACTTGCAGGCAAGGGAACTTACTGATATAAATAAAACTACGGAAGCAATATGGGTAAAATTAGATGCTAAAAACTCAAATAGCCTAATTGTCGGTGTTTGTTACAGAACACCTAATATAGCTGCTGAGGAAAGCAGATTGTTATACAGTGATATTAGGACTATGAGCAATAAAAATGATGTGGTAGTTATGGGTGATTTTAATCTACCAGGAATGCAGTGGGACATTGTCACTGGCTCTTCAGAAAATGAACTGGAGATGGTGGAATTAGTACAGGATTGTTTTTTTACTCAGTTTGTTAACACCCCTACCAGGGGAGATGCCATTCTTGATCTTGTTCTCTCTAATAACCAGGACAGGATTGGTAAATTAGACGTTTTAGAACCACTTTGACAGTAGCGATCATAACATGGTCAAATTTGAGGTTAAGTTTAGTGTTCGAAGAGCTAAGTCCAAATCAAAAATATATAATGTTAGGAAGGCTGACTTTAAGTGTATGAGACTAAAACTAGAAACTGTGAACTGGATGGAGTTAAATAACAAAACTGTTGAAGAGGCCTGGGAATTTTTTAAAAGCACATTATTGCAAGTGCAAGAGGACTTCATACCTGTTTCCAGCAAGAATAAATCTAGGAAATTGCAACCTAGGTGGTTTACTAGGGAAATAAAGCATAAAGTAAGGAGGAAAAGGGCTTTGTTCCAGCAATGGAAAATAACTGACGATGACAGAATTAAGCAGGAATATCTAAGTCTACAGACTGAGTTAAAAAATGATATTAGACGAGCTAAAAGAAATGTCGAAAGGATGGTTGCATTGGAAGCTAAGGATGACGTTAAAAGTTTCTTCCAGTATTTTAACTCTAAAAGAGCTATAAAACCTGAAATTACTAATCTGCAGGATAGTAAGGGTCTTATAATAGTAAACGACATTGATATAGTAAATGAGTTCAATGAAAGTTTTGCACGGGTATTCACTGTTGAGGACCTTAGTAATTTACCAGTTATTACCTATCCAGCATTGTCTATAGCTAATATATATATAACTGAAGCAGATGTTTTGCAAAGCCTAGCTAAGCTCAAAATAAATAAATCACAGGGTCCTGATGGCATCTTACCTATAGTGTTAAAAGAGATGAGGGATATTATTTGCCGACCCTTAACTTTACTGTTTCAAAAATCCTTATCTGAAGGTGTGGTACCTTCTGATTGGAAGCACGCCTTCATAACGCCTATTTTTAAAAAAGGGGATAGAAGTAATTTGTCTAACTATAGGCCAATCAGTCTAACTTGTATAACTGGTAAAGTTATGGAGGCTATAATCAAAGAGAAAATGGTAGATTACCTGGACTCTAATAACATTTTGCGGGATAGCCAGCATGGATTTAGGAGAGGTAGATCCTGTTTAACAAATCTGTTGGAGTTTTTTGAGGAAGCTACTCAGGAAGTTGATGATAAGAAGGCCTATGATGTCATCTACTTAGATTTCCAAAAGGCTTTTGATGTTGTCCCCCACAAGAGGCTCCTACTTAAACTCAAAGCGACAGGTATTTTAGGTACCGTAGCGACCTGGATTGATAACTGGTTAACAGATAGGAAACAGCGAGTAGTTATAAGAGGCACAATGTCAAAGTGGGCTTGCGTTCATAGTGGGGTACCGCAGGGTTCGATTTTAGGACCACTATTGTTCCTAATTTACATAAATGATATGGATACCAATATATACAGTAAACTGGTGAAATTTGCAGATGACACCAAGGTGGGTGGTGTAGCAGATACTGAATTAGTGGCTCAGCAGCTACAGCGGGATCTTGATTTAATTAGTGACTGGGCCGATACCTGGCAGATGAAATTTAAACATCGATAAATGTAAGGTACTCCATCTAGGGAGCAGAAATATAAAGTACAGGTATTTCATGGGTGTCACTGAAATAAAGGTAGCTGATCATGAGAAAGACCTTGGTGTGTATGTTGATGCTTCCATGTCCCATTCTCGCCAGTGTGGGGAAGCAATAAAAAAGGCCAATAGGATGTTGGGGTATATCTCCAGGTGTGTGGAGTTTAAGTCAAGGGAGGTAATGCTAAGATTATACAATTCCTTGGTGAGACCTCACCTAGAATATTGTGTGCAGGTTTGGTCACCATATCTTAAAAAGGACATTGTGGCCTTAGAAAAGGTGCAGCGTAGGGCCACAAAAATGATTCCTGGTCTTAGAGGAATGTCATACAAGGAACGGTTACTTGAGCTAAATCTGTTCAGTCTCAAGCAAAGGAGACTGAGGGGGGACATGATCCAGGTATATAAGATTCTAACAGGTTTGGATGCTGTTCAACCAAATAGTTACTTCAGCATTAGTTTAAATACACGAACTCGTGGCCATAGGTGGAAATTAGCGGGAGAACACTTCAAGCTGGATTTAAGGAAGCACTTCTTTACACAGCGTGTAGTCAGAGTATGGAATACCCTTCCTGATAATGTAGTGCAAGCTGAATCCTTGGGTTCCTTTAAATCAGAGCTAGATAAGATTTTAACGACTCTGAGCTATTAGTTTAGTTCTCCCCAAGCGAGCTTGATGGGCCGAATGGCCTCCTCTCGTTTGTATAGTTCTTATGTTCTTATGTTCTTAATAGAAATGAATGGAGAGTCCCCATAAGAATATGAATACAAATGTATTGATATCTATGTGTGTCTCTGTGTGTGTGTTTCCCTAACATTTATAACACCGCCCCAGCCTGTGCGATACCTGTGTAATTAAGCAGTTCAAGTGAAATTTCCATTCCAGTTTCTGAGAAATACACACTTAATATTTAATGACCTTCACGACTGGTCAGGACTGCTGTAAGATTTGATGCACCTTTCATCTCTGCCATACCTCTGTTTTGCCAGTTGGTGGCACTGCCTCCTCTCTGGGCCCTGCAGGCTGTTGCCTGTGGGGAGAAATATCCAGCCCAAACTGAAATCCAGAGTGAGCCTCCCAGTCAGAGCGCAGGACTTCATGGACGGAGGAGGTGAGATTGCCTCTCCAAATATCAGCTGTCAGAATATCAGAATATTTAGGAGCTTATATGTATGTTTAACATGACGTGTATGTTTATGCACATAAGTGTTTAACACCACATGTGTGTTTATGTACATGTATGTTTCACGCGACATATGCTGTGTGTGCCCAGCTCATGGACTGAGAGCAGGGGCCACGTTCAGCATTTCCCGGCTCTGAGGGACAGCAGGGCCCTTTGGGGTCAGCCTGTGGAGCCCCAGTCCTGAAGTTCTCCCATCAAGGTGCTCCTGAGTGCCCCCCTCCATCTCGGCACTGAGCAAAGGAGCCACAACTCACTGAAAAGCGCAGTGATGTTTCAGTGATAATGGCTTGCAGCCTTAAAGATCATCATTTTGAATGTCTATATGGCTCTTAAAATGTAATGTTCATGTTTTTGCATTGCATTGAACTCACTTGGTCCCTGCATAGATCAACCATAAATGCAAAATGACTCTGGCTAAAGATCCTCTGGCCTGTTATCATCCAGAGCAGCAGATTCAGATCTGATTGACAATCATGGGAAGCTGCCAGGTTTGGCCAGATTTGATCACATGACTATGAGCGCATGTTCACTAGCCACCACAGTAAAATGCAGATAATACCTTTTTATTCTCTGTTGTTCATTTTCCAAAATAATTAAATTCATTTGTCCATCCATCCATCCATTTTCCAAACTGCTTTTCTTACTGGGTCGCAGGGGGTCCAGAGCCTATCCCGGAATCAATGGGCACGAGGCAGGGAACAACCCAGGATGGGGGCCCAGCCCATCGCAGGGCACACTCACACACCATTCACTCACACATACACACCTACGGACAATTTAGTAACTCCAATTAGCCTCAGCATGTTTTTGGACTGTGGGGGGAAACCGGAGTACCTGGAGGAAACCCCACGACAACATGGGGAGAACATGCAAACTCCACACACATGTAACCCAGGCGGAGACTCGAACCTGGGTCCCAGAGGTGTGAGGCAACAGTGCTAACCACTGCACCACCATGCCGCCCCCAGGGTCATGAGGGTACAGCAGACAAATGTGCTGCAACTGTGTGGCCAGTGTGTGTATCTTCTTGACAAAGATTAACTGGCACCAAATACAGCACAGCAACAGAAAAAGGTTATATTTGGAAGAAAATGGGTGGTTATACACTGGACCCAGTGCCTTGAGACCCTTCCTGGCAGCAGATGCCATAACAATCACTGGTATTCAAAAGCACTATAGTACTGTTAATCATTAAACGATCAACAAAAATCTCTTACTTTGAAACAGTGCTGGGCCTCAGCTGACACCTGTTTAAAGTAGAATAGAGAATTTCATATTCGTTTTGTGAGGGAAAGTATCATTCCCCACTCATCGGATCCTCCCATGTGGCCACGCCCCCTCATCAGCGTGTGGATTCCACATGTTCATTCCTGTCATTAGTTCAATGGATTTAGTTCCCGTTTCAGTTTGTTTCCCTAGACTAGTCATTATATTGTCAATCTGTGTTTGCTGCTTGTTCATTCCTTTTCGCTTTAATTAAACCCTGCATTTTCCTGTTTCCTGGCGTCCTGCCTCCCTTTCTGTGCCAGAAAACTGAGTGTGTAAGTATAGCATACGTGTATATCACATGCACGGTCTGAATGAGGTCCCAACGTATATTTAGCTGTAGTGCTGAGGATTCTCACATTATCTACGTTGACATTTTACGCAGGATGGTGGTGATACCGCTCTGTCGGTGACACTGGTCCTGCGCTCATATTTCTTGGCTTGTCTCGGTCAGCAGGGGGCGTAGCAGCGTCGCCCCGCTTCGGGCAAGAAGATGGGCAACCGTTGAGCAGCAGATACTTATATGAAGCAGAATGAAAATTGCGAGAGCAACAAAGAACGTACGCGGTGCGCTCTGGCCAAAACGCCGTCTGGCATTTCCAAAGGGTCCAGGCGGAGCTGGGTAGCTCCTTGCAGGTGTTGCACCGTATTTTGTGACCATCGTAATGTGTGACTTCAGGGTCGCTGTTTCACATGTTATTGGGAATGAAGGTTCCTGTTCACATGCACGTGCCTTCTGCGAATTTTATGTAACGCAATTATTTTAACTTTTCTAGGCAGTAGACTTCTTCAAAGCAGCAGCGTTTCCACTTTCTGTTCCTTAATGTGAAAAGGGTTAATGTGGTCTAATGTATCAAAATAGCGACACCAAAATTCTTACACACATATCTGGTCATAAATACTTTCACTTGACAAGAAATAAAATATTAAATGCTAGGAATATGGACTTTAAACTACGTTAAGCGTTTTCCCCTCCATTGATGCCCATTATAACCCACATTTGAGTGTGTGTATGTGTACAAAAAAAAAAAAATTTGTTGCACTTTCTTAACAGTGTTCGGATAGATGGTATTCATAGTTTGGGTCCTTATTGAGCTAGTATCGGAAAAATTCATCACAGCGTCTTGAAGCATTTATGTAAGTCACTCTGGCTAAGGGTGTCTGCCAAATACTGTAAATGTAAATGTTATAAGGAAAAGGCTTAAAGTGACTTAATGTACTGTAATAGATTTTCCTTGCCACTAGAGGGCGATATTTAAACCTCGGTAAACAACAGGTTAAGCTGCCACCACCTTTAATTATACCCCGGTCTTGTCCAGTAGGTCAGAATACTCCACTCAGAATCAGGGAAACTGAGGCGATAAGAATACTTTATTATTCAATTATTTCATTAATCAATGGGCTCACGTTGGATGCCTCGCAGCACACAATTCCCACGCATACACTAAGGGCATCTGATAAAACAGCACAGCACACGTGAAATAAGGTAGGTTACGCTCTCAAAGCAATAAATCATTCCAGCTCATCACAGCACGGCACCAATAAGAAAGTCTACACAGCAATCAACATTGCAATCCTGACCAGGAAGATACACACGTGATAAAAGACAGAATTCCCATTAAATCCTCAGTCTCATTATCTCCAGGTGAGTGAATGTAGCAGTCTCCGTCAATTAACCCCCCCCCCCCTTTCCAAAACAGAGTCTGTACTGGTACTTCATCAGTCTTCATCATATTACCAAAACAGCCACCAATAATCACCAAATTACTCACACATATATATGGTCATAAAGACTTTCACTTGACAAAAAATCAAAACCGAAATACTAGGAATATAGACTTTATACTCTTTTCCTTGCCTGTGCCATGTTATGCTATCACAGAAAAAACAAGACACAAGCAGGATACACCAAAAGCCAATGATAAAATAAAACCCTAAAACAAAGTGGTGAGACAGAACAAAGTCCAGCCTTCTTCCATGACTGGAAGGGTGTCAACTTTTAAGCTGCTCAAACAACCCATTGAACTACATAGCAGGCCAGGGAATAAGGATTCCCTGTCATTACACAAATAAATCACTCCAGGTAATAGCAGACGCTATAGCAATGGAGGTGAAAAAAGACAAAAGAAGAGATGGAGGAGAGGGGAGAGAAAGCAGAGGAGTCTGAGATCAAGAGACGAGAACGAGAGAGTGAGCTGGGGCATTTGGGGCAGCAGCTGCAGAAGCTGAGGCAGTTGGGGCATTAGGTGTAGGAGCAGTAGTAGGAATAGTGGGTGTAGCTGTGGGGGCTTTGGCTGCAGCAGGAGCTATAGGAGGGAGGTTGAAGGAGCCAAAGATGCAGCCAGAGCAGACAGTGTAGGAGAGGCTGCAAAAAATGAAGCTGAAGCTGTGGCAGAGATATCAGGAAAAACTGCAAAAGAAACTTGGGAATTAGGGCTGACAAAAGCAAAGGAAACACCTTATAAAAAACTGTAGTAGATCAAATGTAAGGGAGCATCTGCTTCTGTGAGAGATGCAAGTAAATAGCTGCTACATTTATTAGATGCAAGAAAAGAGCTGCTTCATTAATTAAGCCGCATGGCAGGCAGGACTATCTACTGTGACAGAAGTGTGGGGAGCGACACAAAAACTAGTCAGACCTGGAGAATAAGCTGACACACAGCTTCAGCAGAGACTCTGCTAAGACAGGATGACTCCTCCCAGCATGAATGCAATCAATTGTGATCAAATGCTGCATGGGAATCGGGGGGTTTAACCGTTATCCTACCCACATATTTACATACATGGGCTACCGACTGGGGGCATCAAGAACTAAAAACAAACACTAGTGTTAGAGCCCTGCGCAGGACTGTTTTTTTTTAACCCGCTCTCACGGGCTGTCTCTGTCACTCCCACCCGCCCCCGCAATATTTCTGTCCAATCCCGCCCGCACCCGCAGATCCATTAACAGATATACTGTATGATTAAATAAGTTTATATGCATTCAATTTTTATTCCAGCAGAACAAGAACTGAATAAATAAAACAAATTCAACAAAAAATCACGAAAAAATGTAAACTGAGCCCAAAAACTAATCAAATGTGCAAATATCTGCAGTTATTAAAAACAACAATAACCAAATTGATACAACAAATGTTTAAATATCATTATAAACAAACAAGATCAGCTTAAAAACAAAAGATAACCCTGAACCCAATTTCAAAGAAATACATTCAAACTAGCTGAACATCACAACTTAATACAATGGCTCAGAACAAACACGAATATATAACACAAAATAAATGACATCAGTTACATTCTCCATCCTGCCAATAATCTTGGGATCCGCTGTCTATTTTTAGCCGCCCGCTCCCGCGAGATTTCCGTTGGGGCCCGCTGGATCCCAGCACCAATGCAGGGCATCCATATGCATAGCAAATTATTTTACAGTGCTATCTTGTATAATAGGACATAAACAGTGAATTTGACAGTTATCTTTTATTTTCACATCTGAACACAACACACGGACATTAAGGGATTGTTTGCATTTGCAACCAACCCCTCTGCAAAACCAAGCTGGAAGGCGGTACTGCTTCATGTTCACATGAGCTAGATGGCTAGTTAGGATGGATTCAGAATGCACTGTACTACAACTATAAATGACGTAACGTGATATAGTAAAACAATTACTAACCGGCAATGCACATTTGCATTACTTTAAACGACAACTTTACCTGTTACTTACCAGAGTCGCCTATATCTTAGCGGAATGACAGCAGGCAGAAGGCGGCGCGTTTTAAGTAAGATACCGTGTTAAACTTATTTGCAGACACTTTTAACACAAACATTGGCAGCCATTAACTCATAGGTGGCAGTAAAGCTGAAATGACTCTTTCTGTGTTAAAAAAATGCAACACTGTCATTTTGATACTTTTTTTGTTTGTCTTTTACTTCCTCCCATTTGTCTGTCTCTGGTTATTGACGTTTAGGAGAGTGCCAAACACATTAACGATGCACATTTTTCAAATAAAGACAGACACAACACTAAAGAGATGAGAAAGACACAGTTGCATATGTAACATGCGTTTTATGCAGAAAAATAGTGTAGTTAAAACCATCTGGGATTTAAGAGGTTAAACTCAATTGGCTTGAGTGAAGCCACGCCCTCTCATAAGTGAAGAACAGGAATATTCCGGTTTTTCCAGGTTGCCTGAAAAAATGTAGTCACGTAGTTTTCTTGGGCGATGAACAAGCTGTATTACAAAGAGCAAAAAGTTTTTTCTTTTGGAGATACACCGAAATATTAAAGAAATATTCAGAGAGCGAGACAACATTGGTTGTGATGGCTGAACGTTTTTTCCTGCTACTAGTCACCCGTGAGGCACGGAGCAGCCGCGTGAGCACATTTTGACCAGAGGTACATTTTCCTTATTCGCTAAACGTGTGTGCAGTAAAGAGGCACAATTTAGTAATTTGGTTTAGAAATATGTGTATTTTGAGTGTATTATATAATTCAATACATTTCGGTATTGAAGTGAATGTACAATTCTTTATGCTGTAAAAGAAAGGTAACTAATACTTATCTCTCCGGAGTACCTGTTAAAGAAAGGTTATTTGTTGATTAGCCCACTTAAAAAAAAAAATGGTTCTCGTACTTGTTTGTAGATTTGCATTTTGTAAATTCCTCGTGTTTAAACATGTTTTAATACACGTTCTTTCTAGATATATATTTTAAAATCTTGGTTGTTCATTTAGAATGGAAATGACAAACAGAATATTGGTTTCAAATAGTATCATTTTTATATTCACGAATGAAACATCAGCATAAAGTATCCAAATCCATGGTTAGGAAGGCATTTATGAGATGCACATGGATCAAGGAATTTATATTCTTGTACTTTCTTACATTTAATATATTTGAAATGCAACAAACTGGAAGAACTGAGGAGGCGTACTAAGTAGGTCTGCTCTCTTCGGTATGTATTTTCAAATATGTATTTTCTTACATATTTGAAAGTTCAAACAATCAATCAAATAAAAAAAAAAATCCCTCCCCCCCTGATCCACCCCCTCTAAATAAAGGACATTATGTGTAAAAGTATTTTCTTTGATATAGTATCATATATTTGATTAATTATAACTGTAATGATTAGACAGAGTGACTGATATAGTAAATATTGTAGTGTATTATAATACCTGTTTGCTTACGCAGGTCAGGTCCTTTTAGCGGGAACCTAAACTTCCTGGAGCTGCATTCGAATATCGTTGGATGTTGATGGTGAGTCACCCAAGGAACTAAACCGATTCTTGTGTTGACAACTCATATTCATTTAACTACCGGATTTGTGGTAGGACTGTTAAATTGTTTTATGCAGTTTACGTAACTAATTTGTATTTCATTTAAGTTGTTATATACTTACCCTTTCTTCACCTGAGTGGAGTTGGACTAAGAAGGGTAATCAAAAAACATATTGGAACTGGTGAACCTAAATCTAAAAACATCCCTAAGTGTAATCTACGGCCAATTACAATTTAATCTTGACGTAATTGGTTATTGATTCTAAATTTAGCTATGAAAGTCTAAACATACAGTAACTAAACCTAAAATAGGGTAAATTGGTTAAAGAGGAATTTAAATCTAGTTTTAATCAGAGAAACTAATGGTATAAAACTTAAGCTCACAGATTCAGTTAATGTGTATTTTATGTTTGGTTGTGCATTTTATTTTCTGTGTATGTCTTTCCATTTTTCATCCCTATCCATAAAGCTGGAACTGGCGTGAACAGGAAGTTGGGGGAGGCACTCAATGGTAGGGCGTCACTGCACTTACTCAGTACTTCCTCTACAGCTCTCTGTGTAGAAAAATTGAGTTTTCAGTTACCATGGCATTCACAAGGTCCAAGGAGGACGACACTAATTCAGTATACCCCAGCTTTATCCATGCAAAACACCAAGACAAGCTTAAGCTACAGAATGGTAACAGAGATGGGACAGGACAAGGATTCACTATTGTGAATAGCACATCTTTACCTCAACCACTTTGACCAACTCGACCAGGTCAATTTGGCGTGACTCCACAGGCTGGGGGATCTCAAGACTGCTCTGCTTTGCATCCTCCAGTAAAGGCTCAACTGCGAGAAAGCATGGATTTGCCAGGTCAAGCGTCTGAGCCTGAGGAACTGAGAGATGATCTACTAGTGTGATTTATGCTGATGGAATTTACCTCTGGATCGCTTCTTTTGTAGCAGGTACATGAACCAGTTGAAAATCTTCACAAATCGATTTACTGCTTTAAGCTGCGGCGCTTTATCACAGCTACTAGCTGGCAGTGTCTTTGGAGTGAAGCCCTAGAGTGTTGGTTTAACATGCATCAGTTAAGCAAACCAATCCCATACATCCATCCATCCATCCATCCATCCATCTTTTGTTACTGTAATTTTATAGGAAGGGTAAATACCAGTGACCTCAGCAGACCAGCTAATCATCCACATCCCACCAGTTTGCAAGTGGACCAACCTTTGTGAAGAACTTGTGGCCACGGATATTCTGCGATGACGGGCGATCCTGTGGGTCGATTTGAAATATTTTGCCCATCAGTTTCCCAGCTTCAATACCGAGGTTCTGGGGTAGAATAAATTTAGCTTCTTTGATGTTCTTTATCATTTCACAGCGATCGTCGTGATCGAATGGGATTTCCCCAACCAGAAGCTGGTACCTGTAGTAAGAAAGGCAGCAAAGGTGTTTGAGGTCTTTCACATTTGACATAAAAATGCTGTGCTTCCAAAAGAGCAATTCCTCTCAACTGTGTGCCAGTATTCATTTTTCTTTTCTATTTCAAGTAGAAAAAAAAAACATATTTATGTATGTTAGACGCATGTCTTCTTAAAATGTTAGACAGATTTTATTAGCCATGCTGATCTTTGGCCGGGAGGAGGGTTGATAGGGTATACGTACATGACACAGCCCAGACTTCTGCTTCTGTTCCATGGCCCTCCCGTTTCCACACTTCTGGAGCCATGTAGACTGGAGTACCACACACTTCTCTACAACACACACAAATGGAAAACGTTAAGCGCACATGTGCTTTAGTTTGCTGTATAAACAAATTTGAAAGCTTAGCCAGGAATTCTGCAAAAAACACCTACTTCTCCCTCGGCTCCAGCTTGACCGGCAGTCCAAAATCTCCAATTTTCAGTTCCATTTTGTCATTCACAAATAAATTTTCTGAAAGACAAACGAATTTGCATTAAGGATAGACTCAAATACTTTGCCAAACTGCAGACTTTACCAAATTGATAAATTAACACTACACAGAAATCCAGACGAGCTACACTCGCAATGCCATGTGAAATGCCAGCATTATTAAACAGAGAATTGAGTAAAGCGTGAGTGCATGTACACATACCGAACTAGATGTCCCTATGGACATAACATTGCCGGTAGATGTGTTTTATCCCCGATATCAGCTGTTGAATGTAATAGCGGACTTCGGGGTCAATCAGAGTCCCGCGAGCTTTCAGGATGTCACCAAGTGTCTGGGCAGGGAGAAACAGGGGCAGCCTGATCCATCACAAAGTCTTTGCCTTAGTAAGATGTCTACAAAAGTCAGGGACTCACCTGCCTACTGCACAACTCCATGAAAATATACATGAACAGATCGTCTTCAAAAGAATGGGAGAAGCCCACAACGTTCTTGTGCCGTGGTTTTTTTTCAAAATCTCCACTTCTTGACACACCTGAGTGAAATATCAAACACCATCTCATCAAGTATTGTAACAGGGAAATGCAGATAAACTGCAAAGAGGGATGACATTAAGCACAATCCATACCACATACCTCCTCCAGTCCCCAGGAATGTAGAGGTATGACCATCACAGCAAAGGTGTCACCACTTTCAAGGTCGGTCATCTTGTAGCACTTGCCACAAGCACCCTAAAGAACATGTCAATAAAGGGCATTTCTGACTGACCCTGTTCAAGCATCTCCTCTCCGCAGAAAAAAATCAACTGTAATCACTTTCAACAACAACTTTATGGTGCACACCTGTCCCAAAAGCGGCCAAGACAGCTGGGCAATTTGAACTTGCTAGATGGATTACATCACCACATTGAAAATTCCATGGACGGAAAAAGAGGTGAACTTGCTAAGACATTGCAACAAAACACGGATAAAAACTTTCATTACAATCAACTTCATTGAAGAAAAAAAACCCATCTCCGTTATGTACACCAAACATTCAGTTTCGGTAATGCAGTAACACATGCTCAGGAATAAAGACTTTTATGTAGTGTGCAGTGACTATCACATCATATGTTACTGCGGCTCTTTAGGCACTCAGCTATCGGTCTCACTTTGTCATACAGAACAGGGATTCATTTTCTGGTGAAAAACTTCCTATGTGGTATGTGATACCTCAGCTCCAAGATGTGGAGCAGTTATCTATTACACCGTAAGGCTGGATATTTTTACAAATAAAGGTGGCAATGGTGTCGGTTATTGCCTTAGAACGAGCTGTTAGCTGGCAGGGTGTGAAAATTAGGGCGTTTATTTTTTTTAAAGAGTTTTGTGTTATTTGAAAGCATTGTGAAATGTAAAAAAAAAAACAGTAATGATATGATGAAAATGGGAATACTGACGTTGACAATGCCAATATAATATTTTGGTATGTTAAGGCATGTTTGTTCTCTGCTTTAAAGAAAGTGGGATGTGTTGATATGTAGTGCAGTACTTTTGGTGACCAGCAGAGAGACCTGGAGGGTTGGGAGGAGGTAAAGACAAGGGGTAGGGAGACCGACGGCACAGAGCAGGTTGTGGGTTTGCATGGAAGATGTTGGTGGTTAAATAAAAGTTCATTGTTCATGAAACAAGGTCTCTTCAATGACATATGAACAACACAATGTATCTCTTCCTTCTCATGATAATCTGACTCGCCAAACATGCCTCCAGCTCGCGTGATGTGGCCGAGGGACTTGAGGAGAATTATACACTGACAGCAGTGGAGATGAGAGCGCACTTGAAATTATCAGGTAAGAGAGGGTTAATCGAGCAAAATGTACAATTATTGGTCAGATAATGTCGGTCAAATTTCTAAATAATTATGGCGTACGAATAATGATATATCCGTAAATCGTATTTTACCGATTTAAAGATGTTCATTATTCATTGTATTGTCACGCCCCCCTCGGGAGAATGCAGCGGCAGCAGCCACACCTGAGTTACGTCAACTCCCTGTTTAGTTCTGCTTGGCGCTGCATTATATGCAAGGTACTGTTGAGGGTTTTCATAAGAAGTACAGGGCGGTCTTCCTCCTGTCTACCCCGATCCGGTCCATCCGCCTGCTTTGCTGCCATTCCATCCCATCCCATCCTGATCCTCCCGGACCTCTTCCTTGTACTTGTCCTTCGTCTCGCATGCCACCTGTAGAACTGGCTTTTGGACTCGATTGTACTTGCTGATTCCAGTTCTGTTTGCGTGTTCCCAACAATAAACCCCGTACAGTACGTTGCCTTCTGTGTCTCTACCATCCTCCGGGGTTGCATGTTGTGCAGTACTGTAGTAGCTTGGATTCAACCATTAGATGGCAGTAGTAGCATATAGTTGGAGGGAAGTAGAAGAAGGCAAGAGAGGGAAGTTGAGTGTTTATGCGTTGTTCCCGGAGCTGATAAGTTAATAAATATTGAACCTCTTGCCATCCCCAAATGTGTCTCGGCTGACTCTCAATATATCAAAAGTACATACCGTCTATTTATTTATGTCTGCCCTTCAAACCGCTAGATTCCTTCACTAAGCAGGAAGTTTGTCACGACAGCTGACACCAAATCTCCTGCTGAGCTGGTTCAGACAGAACTATCCTCAATTCACCACGAGGGGGCGCCAACGCAGCAGCTTAGTTCTATTGTTTCTCTTTTTCAAAGACAGTTTTTCTCTTCACAAAAGGACAACTTAACTGAATAATGCACTTTCATAGTAATTGTTTTTAATCCGTGTTAATGTTCTGAACAATGACTACTAAAGGTTCTGTAAGGTTGTCCCACATACTATGGATTTTAAGTTTTTTATCAAGGTGTTAAAATGTACCATGTATTTTCTGCTGAAAGTTGCCAGTCCTGTGTTTTATGTCTAGCAATTTGTACAGTTTCTTCAGTATGGCGCATAAACACATGCCATCATCTACAGTATGAGAATCTCCTCCAGAACTCTGCATTTCCTCAAGATTTTTTTTGTAATATTACATAGGTGCATCTCATGAACCTTAATTTGCCAAGCATGTATTGACTGGGCACAGTACAGTGGTGCAATTTCTGACAATGAAAGAACATCATGGACCCCTACTCCCCATTCCTTAACCCGATCGAGGGGCTCTGCTCAGCATGGAGTTAGAAGGCTTACGATCGCCAGCCACATGCTCAGATGACCCTGCTGGCTGACATGGATGCAGCATGTGAGGACATTACAGCAGATGCCTGCAGAGGCAGGTAAGACATTAGAAAAGATTCCTTTTTTTCTTATGTTTTATTCTTTCTGTTTTTTCTTATGTACAAATACATAAGTGCACATTAGGATGCTTTTTCACTATTACGTAAGTTCCCATGTGAACAGCCAATCAGATCAGCCTGATGTGTGTCTCTCTGTTTCCTCTCTGTTTCCTGCCCTTTCATCCCGACCATGACCATGATCTCTCACTTAGCAGCAGAGCAGTTTATTCTAAACAGTGGAACCGCAAAGATGTTCAGACTCTTTGGTCTTCTCATTTTCATTAGTAGGGTTCTATACTATTAAATCATATTTTGTGGGGATTTTTATATATCCTGTACGATGTGATTAGTGTAATAAGTATTTGGCCATTTAATCTTCATCATATGTAATGGGTATTCTGATTATTATTATGATATTTATTTATTTGCTTGTTTGTTTGTTTGTTTGTTTATTCATTTGTGTTTCTCTCTTTTTCCAGACACTTCACTGGCTGTGGATGTTGTTCAGCCCAGCTACCTGATGAGGGTCCAGCATGGAGACAGTGTGACCCTGACATGCTTCCGTCCAGAAGATATTTCTTTTGCAGTTTGGTTTTAGCAAGCTGCTGGTCAAAAGCCCCAGCTCATGGCGAAAGCACTTCTCTACGTACCTGGTGAATTTTACAAGGAATATAAAAACATAAAACGTTACTCCTTACTGAATGCAGAGGGGAGTTTTAACCTCACTATTTCTAACGTGGAGCCGTCAGATTCTGCAGTGTATTATTGCGCTGCTCTGTTCTATAATGAAATTGTATTTGGAAATGGAACCTTTGTCATAATCACAGATAAATGAGATTCCAACTATTTTCATATTTGCTTTATTAAAGTGTCAATAATATTGTCCTTTGACAAACATTTTTGACAGTTGAGCTCTGTGTCAATATAAAATTAACCAACATAGTTGATGTAGATTGCGAGCATTGGTCCTTGAATGTTTTTCTATATACAGCATTAAACAAAAACATTTATAAAAGCTTTCCAATTAGAATTATAAACTTTTTATTATTATTACACGCATAAATAGCTGAAATATGTAAAAATAAGTATACAAGAATACAAATTAATAGGAGGCATTACGTATCATCTTACTTGTGTGAAGTGGATTTAGTTATGTGTATACAGTTATGTGTTGGACCCCTCCTGATGTTATATTTATACATGAACATGCACTGCATCACATCATTATACAGTTTGTTACATTTATACATGAACATGTGCTGCATCACATTATTTCACAGTTTGTTACATTTTGCTTGCTGTCAGAAATCTTCAGCCATATGGAATCTTCAGATTTGGAAAAATGTTACACATTGCAGCCTCTTTCAAATAAATTAAAGGAAAATGTTTACATTTCAGTTTTGAGTTGATATATATATTACTGCGTAAAAGTCTTAGGCGACAAAGAAAATATATTCTTAAAATTTTTTAACTCAACAGTCAGTGTATATTGTCTCAGAAAGACATGCTATAATATAAGAGTCGGATATGCACCATTCAGAACTGGTTTGAGAATGGACCTTAAATTTCAATTAATTTTGTTCATCTGAAATAAAGTTGAATCGCTGTTGAAAACAGGATGCAGAATTACAATTCATTTTTGAATTTAAGGAAGCAGAATGAATACGTATTTGAATTCAAATAAATTCATATACATACAGTACATATAGCTACAATATAGGTTTTAGCTATACAGCCAAATATTTAAATATGAATTACACATAAGCACATTAACATCGTTGTGTATCACTATTATAATTTTATTCAGAATGAAATAATGCAACATTTGAAGTGTCACCTAAAACAATAATTATACTGTCATTTTGTGCACCATGGTGGATCTGCTCATAGGAAGAGCTGAGTGTCTCTCCTTAGAAGTCAGTGTTGGCTGCAGTGACTGCAGTTTCTAACCTAGGAAACGTCCCAAACACTTTTCCTGCATCAAAAGTCAAACTAGTCCCTATTCCTGCCATGAAAGCTTCACATAATGTCACCGATAACTGAGCCAACCATGTTTATCAGAGGATGCCAACCCTTTGGCTGCAGCTTTCTCTGCACACGCTGAGAGAGTCTTCAGTGTAGCAGGAAAAGATTTCAGGCCAGAAGATTGCAGATTAAATCATGAAACCTTTGAAGATATTATGCTAATCAAATGTAATATAATAATAAATGTAATCATGTTTATTTGAATAAAGCATAATTGCATTTGCCATGATGTCTTGCTTTTTGCTGTAGTGCTATGGTAGAAGGGAAAAACTTACTTTTCAACACACAAGAAAATAAATAGTAGAAACCGCATGAAACCAAGTAATTCCTTTTGCGATGCACACTTCCTATTTAATGTTTAAAAAATAGACAAACAAAATGGTCAACATAAGCCAGAGGGATATTGATAGTCACGAAAATCATGAAAATATAAAATACACTTTACACACTTCATTTCTTTACATTGAAATTAATTAAATTCATCTACCTTCATGCACTAACATCAAACATATGATTATACAATTATAATGTTTGTTCTTATCATATAATGTTTGTTATTGTCATGCCCATGCAGGCGGAACCCACCGACTAGCCCGTCTCGATCACGCCCACATGGGCGGGACCAGCCAGGTGCTCCGTAGAACGCTTAATGACGGAATGGATTTAAGCACTGAGCTCCATCGGGACATTGCGAAGTATTGAGCCATGCTATTGAGCCATACCGAGCAATCTATTGTCTATCGTCTACCCGTTGCTTCCTACCTGTTCCGTCCGCCCAGTGTACTTACCTTGTCTGTTCCTCTTCCTCTTCCCAGACCCGTTCCCGAACCTGAACCTCCTGCCCCGCTGAGACCGGCTTCTCCTGGTACTCTTTCCCTGTGTTGTCATGTCCCGTGTTTGTTCCTCTTTCGGCTTCGGACACATGCTTCTGCCCCTCGACCATTCTCCTCGCTTAGCCCCTTTCATTGCTACGTACTAGTGCTGCCAATAAAACTTCTGGCTGCATGCAATTCTGGATCTCCGTTCCACTTCTTGGGCCAGTGTTACAGTTATAATATAATCTTTGTTATCATATAATTTTATCAATGTATATTAAAGCTGTTAAGGTATGTTAGGATATTAAGGTATACAAATTACATGGTGATTATGAATGTTATATGAATGCATTGTAAATGTATAATGTAGGTGCAGTTAATGTAAAGTGTTACTGAATATATACTAATAAATAGTTATACAACAAAAAGAGACAAGAATGTCAACTATTCTCCAAGAAGTTACTTATTTTATGGATGGATAGAACAACATGACATCCATTCCAAAATATTTCTAAAATCGGCAAGAAATATTTTTCAGGATCTGTGTTTTCCATTGTGACTCTCAAAGCGCTGTCATCATGAACATTTTGCTTTTCAGGTAAAGACTCCAACAGCAAGACTGTGG
Source organism: Brienomyrus brachyistius (assembly GCF_023856365.1). Lineage (NCBI taxonomy): Eukaryota > Metazoa > Chordata > Actinopteri > Osteoglossiformes > Mormyridae > Brienomyrus > Brienomyrus brachyistius. Next base: position 1,306,525 of record NW_026042336.1, on the reverse strand, counting down.
TACAGCAGCCTGTGTCTGACACTGTGTCTGACACAGACTCTGTGAGCCTGCAGTGTACGATAGAGACTGGGAGCTGTGCAGGAGAACACAGTGTTTACTGGTTCAGACATGGATCAGGGGAATCCCTTCCTGGAGTCATTTACAGCCACGGAAACAGGAGTGATGAGTGTGAGAAGAGCCCTGAGGCTGGATCTCCTACACGGAGCTGCGTCTACAGCCTCCCCAAGGGGAACCTCAGCCTCTCCGATGCTGGGACTTACTACTGCGCCGTGGCCATGTGTGGGGAGATGCTGTTTGGCAATGGGACCAAGCTGGATATAGATGGTAACACCCAGTGAGGGGAGATGCTGTTTGGGAACGGCACACAGCTGGATATAGATGGTAACACCCAGTGAGGGGAGATGCTGTTTGGGAACGGCACACAGCTGGATATAGATGGTAACACCCAGCGTGGGGAGATGCTGTTTGGGAACGGAACACAGCTGGATATAGATGGTAACACCCAGTGAGGGGAGATGCTGTTTGGGAACGGCACATAGCTGGATATAGATGGTAACACCCAGTGTGGGGAGATGCTGTTTGGGAACGGCACACAGCTGGATATAGATGGTAACACCTATTGTGGGGAGATGCTGTTTGGGAACGGCACACAGCTGGATATAGATGATAACACCCAGCGTGGGGAGATGTTGTTTGGGAACGGCACACAGCTGGATATAGATGATAACACCCAGCGTGGGGAGATGTTGTTTGGGAACGGCACACAGCTGGATATAGATGGTAACACCCAGTGAGGAGAGATGCTGTTTGGGAACGGCACACAGCTGGATATAGATGGTAACACCCAGCGTGGGGAGATGCTGTTTGGGAACGGCACACAGCTGGATATAGATGGTAACACCAAGCGTGGGGAGATGCTGTTTGGGAACGGCACACAGCTGGATATAGATGGTAACACCCAGCGTGGGGAGATGCTGTTTGGGAACGGCACACAGCTGGATATAGATGGTAACACCCAGTGTGGGGAGATGCTGTTTGGGAACGGCACACAGCTGGATATAGATGATAACACCCAGCGTGGGGAGATGTTGTTTGGGAACGGCACACAGCTGGATATAGATGGTAACACCCAGTGAGGGGAGATGCTGTTTGGGAACGGCACACAGCTGGATATAGACGGTAACACCCAGCGTGGGGAGATGCTGTTTGGGAACGGCACACAGCTGGATATAGATGGTAACACCTATTGTGGGGAGATGCTGTTTGGGAACGGCACACAGCTGGATATAGACGGTAACACCCAGCGTGGGGAGATGCTGTTTGGGAACGGCACACAGCTGGATATAGATGGTAACACCTATTGTGGGGAGATGCTGTTTGGGAACGGCACACAGCTGGATATAGATATTAACACCCAGTGAGGAGAGATGCTGTTTGGGAACGGCACACAGCTGGATATAGATGATAACACCCAGCGTGGGGAGATGCTGTTTGGGAACGGCACACAGCTGGATATAGATGGTAACACGCAGCGTGGGGAGATGCTGTTTGGGAACGGCACACAGCTGGATATAGACGGTAACACCCAGCGTGGGGAGATGCTGTTTGGGAACGGCACACAGCTGGATATAGATGGTAACACCTATTGTGGGGAGATGCTGTTTGGGAACGGCACACAGCTGGATATAGATGGTAACACCCAGTGAGGAGAGATGCTGTTTGGGAACGGCACACAGCTGGATATAGATGATAACACCCAGCGTGGGGAGATGCTGTTTGGGAACGGCACACAGCTGGATATAGATGGTAACACGCAGCGTGGGGAGATGCTGTTTGGGAACGGCACACAGCTGGATATAGATGGTAACACCCAGCGTGGGGAGATGCTGTTTGGGAACGGCACACAGCTGGATATAGATGGTAACACCCAGCGTGGGGAGATGCTGTTTGGGAACGGCACACAGCTGGATATAGATGGTAACACCCAGCGTGGGGAGATGCTGTTTGGGAACGGCACACAGCTGGATATAGATGGTAACACCTATTGTGGGGAGATGCTGTTTGGGAACGGCACACAGCTGGATATAGATGATAACACCCAGCGTGGGGAGATGTTGTTTGGGAACGGCACACAGCTGGATATAGATGGTAACACCCAGTGAGGGGAGATGCTGTTTGGGAACGGCACACAGCTGGATATAGATGGTAACACCCAGCGTGGGGAGATGCTGTTTGGGAACGGCACACAGCTGGATATAGACGGTAACACCCAGCGTGGGGAGATGCTGTTTGGGAACGGCACACAGCTGGATATAGATGGTAACACCCAGCGTGGGGAGATGCTGTTTGGGAACGGCACACAGCTGGATATAGATGGTAACACCTATTGTGGGGAGATGCTGTTTGGGAACGGCACACAGCTGGATATAGATGGTAACACCTATTGTGGGGAGATGCTGTTTGGGAACGGCACACAGCTGGATATAGACGGTAACACCCAGCGTGGGGAGATGCTGTTTGGGAACGGCACACAGCTGGATATAGATGGTAACACCTATTGTGGGGAGATGCTGTTTGGGAACGGCACACAGCTGGATATAGATGGTAACACCCAGTGAGGAGAGATGCTGTTTGGGAACGGCACACAGCTGGATATAGATGATAACACCCAGCGTGGGGAGATGCTGTTTGGGAACGGCACACAGCTGGATATAGATGGTAACACGCAGCGTGGGGAGATGCTGTTTGGGAACGGCACACAGCTGGATATAGACGGTAACACCCAGCGTGGGGAGATGCTGTTTGGGAACGGCACACAGCTGGATATAGATGGTAACACCTATTGTGGGGAGATGCTGTTTGGGAACGGCACACAGCTGGATATAGATGGTAACACCCAGTGAGGAGAGATGCTGTTTGGGAACGGCACACAGCTGGATATAGATGGTAACACCTATTGTGGGGAGATGCTGTTTGGGAACGGCACACAGCTGGATATAGATGATAACACCCAGCGTGGGGAGATGTTGTTTGGGAACGGCACACAGCTGGATATAGATGGTAACACCCAGTGAGGGGAGATGCTGTTTGGGAACGGCACACAGCTGGATATAGATGGTAACACCCAGCGTGGGGAGATGCTGTTTGGGAACGGCACACAGCTGGATATAGATGATAACACCCAGCGTGGGGAGATGTTGTTTGGGAACGGCACACAGCTGGATATAGATGGTAACACCCAGTGAGGGGAGATGCTGTTTGGGAACGGCACACAGCTGGATATAGATGGTAACACCCAGCGTGGGGAGATGCTGTTTGGGAACGGCACACAGCTGGATATAGACGGTAACACCCAGCGTGGGGAGATGCTGTTTGGGAACGGCACACAGCTGGATATAGATGGTAACACCTATTGTGGGGAGATGCTGTTTGGGAACGGCACACAGCTGGATATAGATGGTAACACCCAGTGAGGAGAGATGCTGTTTGGGAACGGCACACAGCTGGATATAGATGGTAACACCTATTGTGGGGAGATGCTGTTTGGGAACGGCACACAGCTGGATATAGATGGTAACACCCAGATTGGGGAGATGCTGTTTGGGAACGGCACACAGCTGGATATAGATGGTAACACCCAGATTGGGGAGATGCTGTTTGGGAACGGCACACAGCTGGATATAGATGGTAACACCCAGATTGGGGAGATGCTGTTTGGGAACGGCACACAGCTGGATATAGATGGTAACACCCAGCGTGGGGAGATGTTGTTTGGGAACGGCACACAGCTGGATATAGATGGTAACACCCAGCGTGGGGAGATGTTGTTTGGGAACGGCACACAGCTGGATATAGATGGTAACACCCAGCGTGGGGAGATGTTGTTTGGGAACGGCACACAGCTGGATATAGATGGTAACACCAAGTGTGGGGAGATGCTGTTTGGGAACGGCACACAGCCGGATATAGATGGTAACACCCAGCGTGGGGAGATGCTGTTTGGGAACGGCACACAGCTGGATATAGATGGTAACACCCAGCGTGGGGAGATGCTGTTTGGGAACGGCACACAGCCGGATATAGATGGTAACACCCAGCGTGGGGAGTATATCTGCTTCTGTTTTGCTTTTTTTTTGCTATTTGGACGTGAATTTATTTCTTATACTATTTGAAGTAATGTAATTCCTAATTTAAGTGTATATGCACTTACATTTAATTACATAATTGTTAATTTAATAATCTTGAATATATTAATAAATGTTAAAATGTTAAATATAAAAAAATGTGTTAAAAATGGATAACTTCTATCTACTTTAATTTATTATCGATTTGATCTTTAAGTAATGTAATGTAAGCAAATGGGAAATGTGTCTCTATATCATTATGCTGAAATCCATCTCTCTGTTACAGGCTTTCAGAAGCTGCTGGATCCTCTTCACTCTGGCTTGCTGATAGTTTTATCTTGCAGCATTATTCTTGTCACGGGAGACGGCAGCGATCGCGGGCAGAGCGGCGATCGTGCGGGCAGGAAGTAGGCAAGGCAAACAGAGTACGGGGTATACGGGGATTTAATGAAGGCAAGGCAGGACAGGACATGGGCATCGACAACATCAATGACGGACGAAGGACTAAGGTAAGACACGGACCGAAATACACTGGACTGATTGAAAAGAAGCAGACACAGCTGGGTACAATCGGGAAAGAACACGTGGGTAATCCGGGGGCGTGGCACACAGGAGGAGCGGACGAGCCGGGCATGACAATTCTGAACATTGCTCTCATTTATATAAGATGTAAACTGACCTGTACACACTGTGCAGGTACGCTGCCCGGCTTTATGCACTCAGAAGAAGGACAAAATGTAGTTTTTAACAAAGACTCATGTGCTTATAACAGAGTAGAATTGTTTAATACTAGATACAATTTTCGTATTGGAAAACCACTGGGTTACCCTCTAAAATCGCTTATTAAATCTTACCTTATGTATTTAAAGATTTTTGTAAGATCTTTGTGTTTTCTTATTAAATCTTTAGTATTTTGCTAAATATACTGAAATATACAACACATGTTGCAGTAAGTTGCATATAAATAACATTTATTAGTCTGCCTGGCCCTCCTGTCCCCTCCCCAGTGTGGCCCTAATGAGCCACTCCATTACTCGTTGTCCCATCGTTAGTTATTGTATATGCCTGTCACTGTGCCTGTCACTGTGCCTGTCACTGTGCCTGTCACTGTGCTCATCTTCCCGCATCTTTCTCTGCCCCTGGGTCTTTCCCCTGCTTGTTCCCTGTTCTCCTGTTTGGATCCCTCGTGGTTGCATTTGGTTTTCCCAATAACTGTCAAAGTTTTGCCTCAAAGTTTTGCCCTCTCCGTTCACCTTACTCCAGTCCACAGGTTGTTCCTTTCCTTGTTGTGACACTTCAAATCTCTTGAAATATTTGTATAGCTTTTTTACTATACATAACATATCATACAGTACTAAACAACACATATCCAAACATACACTGAAATTGACAGAAATAATTTTTACTAAGTGTTAATTTCCTCCCAAAATTAGGAATATTATCCTACCATTGAATTGTTATATTGTGTGAAATTATATAATATGTTAATTTATTGTATATTTTAAACAGATCAGAAAAACAGTGATTTATCAAAAGTGGAATGGTCACATAAGCAGGTATGGTATCAAAATCAGCAAAAAAATTCCAACTGACTTCCATCCTGGGATCAGCATTTAAGAGCAATTTGTACATGTAAGTGATAGCAAACCGAATTGATCCATCCAATTCTGCCATCTTTGTCTCCACAGTGCCATGACGAGGACACACTGAATTACGCTGCCCTGAACCTTAAGAACCCAAAACCCAGGAGACAGAAGAAAGACGGGAATAATGACACTCTGTATTCTGACCTCCGCTACAGAGATTATGAATAAAGATGCTTCTCATTCATGTCAGTCACACAGAGTGTTCAGGGTGTAGCTTTAATAATGTTCAGAAGGAGGGCAGGGGAGCCAGTGCTTCTGAGACTGAATCATGGGATTTTACGGAGCCCGATCCTCGTGTGTGCCACGCCCCCCTGATTATCCACATGTGCTTCCCTGATTGTACCCAGCTGTACCCTGTTGTCTTGTCTATTTCAGTCCCAGTCTTGAAAAGTGACATACAGCTGTAAGCTGTTTTGGTTTGTTTGTCTGCTGAGTGCTTCTCTGCAGTGCTGCAGATGTTTCCACTGGTTAGATGCAGCTCAGGAAGACTGACCCACTGACTGCACTGTGTTGGGCTCACTTTGCAAAGAGTAAAAACCACACAGAGAGAACAATACCTGCTTCATTTAAGACCCTGTTTGATCTCTACCTCACCCAGGTCACGCTTTGAAGTAGCCCTAGATATCCAAACAATCTACCATTTTCATTGACGCAGTACACCTTTGACACATGAGTACTACACACAACAGACCCTGTACATTGAATATAGAATGTATAGCTTTCACAACAGAGCACACCATTTATATTATTTATATATTGTTCCCATTTCTAATGGCATGCTTTTGTCTGCGTGTTGAAAAACTCCATTCATCTATCTTCCAACATATATGATGGTCAGGGAGAAGTACTGATAGGGATCTAATATTGATAAACATGTAATATTGGCCAGCAATAATGACCATGATTGACACATACTGATATTATCGTGTCCTGCAGGATGGGGCTGGCCAGTTAGTAACAATTAGCACCTATCTCCAATAGGGTATCTCTCTCCCCTAGGATTGTCTGTTCTCCGTGTCCTGAGGAGGCTTATGTCCACGTACATCACAGCATGAGGTCTCCCCCATTACCCACCCCATGCACAGCGCATGGGCCCAGCATGAGGTCTCCCCCATTACCCACCCCACACACAGCGCATGGACCCAGCATGAGGTCTCCCCCATTACTCACCCCACACACAGCGCATGGACCCAGCATGAGGTTGCCCACGCGATCTCCCCTTTACTGCTCGAGCAGAGCACACGCACATCAACAAATGTCAAGGCATTAAGTGCATTCAAACAACTTCTCAGGACAGTTATAGGCTTGTCAGAACTCGCCCTCTAGTGGTTTGGACACATACATCCAAGTTTTTAATAGAGTAAAAGGACCTCCAATAGAAGAAACAAATGTGTAAGATCAAACAAAAACCGCTTGTTAAATTCCAAAAAAGACAAAACACACATTTTCCCATAAAAATGACTGTCATGCTCTCAAATAGCTTGCTCACTCATCGCAGAAAAATTTCAGTTAGCATTCTGTAAACACGTGCTGTGTTTTTCATCTCCAGAGTTTTTGAAGAAAACCACTGAATGAAAAGTTACCCTCGTTTGAAAGCTTGATCTCCTATGTATACGAATCAATCACTGTCATTCTTCGTTGTCAAGTATTTTTAAAATATACGCTCTGCTTCCCTGCAAGCATATCAATTTTTACGCACTGAACCTTTGCCCATGGTTATGTTTCACTATAATAAACTTTTTGTATGAACATCAAATTACAGTGTCACTTGTTTTGTCCAATAGAGGTGTGTCTAAGGTTTGAGAAATGGTATGGGATGTGCTGATTCGCCATTGTTTTTCGCACTGGGGACAGAAACGCGCAAATGCTTCTCTGCCGGCGCAGTATCTGTGGGAGTGTCTCCAGTTCGCATTGCACAGATAATCTCGGTGAGTTTTCCCAATTATTTTCGCACAACATTTTTGAGTGAAGAAAAATGGCTCGGAAGACGTTCATGTTTGAGGAAGCACAGAACATGATTTTGGAAGTGAGGCATCCATCGCTGACTCCGTTGATTCGATGGAGGTGGACGCTTTTTTGCACGGAGAGGATGCAACATTTTGCTCTTTAATTCTATAGATTTTTATAATTCCGTGATTCAGCAATTCATAATTAACATTTGCTTTGGTGACAATTGTATTGTGGTACATTGGGAAAAGTTACGCATCGCCTTTGTCAGGCTTTGTTTGGGCAAAGTTACGTGGGGCATTACTCAGGCTTTGTTTGGGCAAAGTTGCGTGGGGCATTACTCAGGCTTTGTTTGGGCAAAGTTACGTGGGGCATTACTCAGGCTTTGTTTGGACAAAGTTACGTGGGGCATTACTCAGGCTTTGTTTGGGCAAAGTTACGTGGGGCATTACTCAGGCTTTGTTTGGGCAAAGTTACGTGGGGCATTACTCAGGCTTTGTTTGGGCAAAGTTACGTGGGGCATTACTCAGGCTTTGTTTGGGCAAAGTTACGTGGGGCATTACTCGGGCTTTGTTTGGGCAAAGTTACGTGGGGCATTACTCAGGCTTTGTTTGGGCAAAGTTACGTGGGGCATTACTCGGGCTTTGTTTGGGCAAAGTTACGTGGGGCATTTGTCGGGCTTCGTTTGCATAAAGAAAATGTACATATTTTTGTTGCCTAGATCCTAAATATTTTTCCTTTTTCTTTGTTTTAGCCCCCAAAGCTTCATCATCCTTACAGTCATCGCCAGAAGAGGCAGAGGCCTCTCACACAGAAACGCTTTCGGGCGCAGCAGGACACAGCAGCAGTGCTTCCAGAGCCACAGAAGCAGATGTGCGTCCCAGTGGCCATCACTGACACTTCTGTTGTGGACTCCAGGCTGAAGGCCACACAGGGCAGGAAGTACTGTGTGCACTGCCACTCCGAGAAGCTAAGCAACAAGACAATTTACAAATGCTTAGCATGCATTGTGCCACTCTACATAGTTGCAGACCGAATCTGTTTCACAGAGTGGCATTTGCAGAAAAACACATAGAGGTTGTGGCAGTGCAACTTGAAATTTCTTATGGTGTTTTGTGTGTGAATAATAGTTTTTTTCCCAGCATGTGTGGTGATGTTGTGTGACAAAATGTTTCTTATGACCCATGGGTGGTAATGCATTTATAAATAAAGAGGCTATCCCAAGAAAGTTTTTCTGAATTGCTAAAACACATTTCCTTATATCTCCTCTCCTTTAATCAAACCACTAAGCACAAACGCTCAAATACAACTCACAAAACCTTACACTCGTCCTGCAAAATCAAACAATCTTCTCAAACCTACAGTATATTATCTTTGCCCAAAGACAAACACTGCTTTCAGATCATACATCAAGCCTATGGCTTAAATAAACACTACTGAACAGTCATTACACACTAAAGGACAAAGCCAAAAAGTAAACAAACGAGAGGCATATTACAGTAAAATGTTGTGCAACTGCCAAGCCAGAGTCACAGAAGAATATTCATTCTGCCTCATCACCATGTCTCAGGGCTGGGACTAGCGATGCTATCCCTTGTTGGGCGATGCAGAAGGTATCCTCTGTGTGACCCATTTGTACCTTGATGTCGAATTTCAACTCCAATTCACCTATGGCACGTATTCTATGTTCTAGTCACTGTTTGGCTTCTTCAAATGTTTAGAAGTGTGTGCGAACAATTTTAAGTTATTGTGTTTAAATGTTTAAATTAACCTTGGCATATTTTTAGACTGGGGGGGAAAGCAGAGGAAAGCCCTTGACAACACATGGAGAACATTCCAGGCTCGGCCCACCGTCAGGGTCCATGGCTGGCATAGTTCATGAACTACAAACACTCAGATTCAGATCCCACCTATAGTGGGATCGTCGTAAAGTAGTGGAGAGGATTGCCGTATAATGAACTCCCATAGATAAATGGGGAGGTTAACTGTTAGGCTGAAGAAACTGTTATTAATCATTTTGTTATCACTCCTGTATGATCAGCAATGAATGTAAATATGTATATACATTACTTTGTTACCCTCATTCTTTAGATTATATTAATAATAGCATTCCCACCTTAGCAAAACCAGAACTTTCTCTTCTTGTTCTCACCTCCCTATTCTGCGTGACTCTTGCGCCTCCCACTGACTATAAATAAAGGAGCCAAGGGGAACCACCCTTTGTAACACATTCTGCTGTAGTTTGCATTGCAGAGAGTGTGGGTACCCTTGCAAGTAAAACTATAAAGTGTGTGTCTCGTAAAGTGTGGAGTTGGCGTGGAAACGCCGGGCGCTTTCCCCAATATTAACTGATAGTGCTGCAGTCCAACATCCATAACATACACTTCTTCATGATTCTACTCTTTCCAGCTGTCGGATTAGGCCGTGGTGGCTTTATGGTTAGGGAAGTGCACTTGTAGTTGAAACACTGTAGGTTCGAATCCCCGACCAGCAAAGCCTCACTGAGATACTGACCCCCAAGTACTGCTCCCTGGGCGCTGAATTTGCTGCCCCCTGCTATGTCACATATGGGTTAAATACAGAGAATGCATTTTGTAGTTGTGCACCATGTGCTGTGGTATGTTGACAATTAATTGCTAAATTCTAATTCGAAATTAGGCAGTCAATCCCTGCAGTTCCTTCATGTTGCAATTTTGCAGGCAGGGCATTGTCAGCAATGTCTTTTCCTTTTCTGTGTTGGATCCAGGATCTCATCGTTTCAGACGGTCCTCCCACCACCTTTGACATGGCAGCTGTTGTCACATGTTGAGACAGAGCTCTGCTCACTAGGGTGACGACTAAAGGATCTACACAGCAGAAGATTAGTATCAGAGTCAGAATAATCACAGCTCCTAAGAAAAGCCCTTTCATAACAGCTTGCTGCCAACCTCCCCACATATCATACCACCAATCCAAACATTCCTGTGTGTTGACCTGCACCTCTTGCCATTTCACCCTGAATCCCCTGTGATTTAACACGCGGAGGTGTACTCGGTCTGCTGGGGAGATGACTGGCTCCCCCTGGTCGGTGCTGTCTCTTGTCATCTGTGCTGCCTCCTTGTCCTGTTTGAATATAGCTTTATATATTTCGGTTAGACTCCTTATGTACTTCAACTCATGCAAATCTGAAGACCATCCATTGTGAAAATGTCAACCGGTGACTGAGGTGCTTCAACAGTAAAGGAGAGATCGCATGCAGAGCTGATATTCTATAGCTTCTTAGTCTAAGTAAAAATAAAATTTTCTCGTCATATAAGAACCAAGTCTCTGGCTGGAAATTTCCACAAAAGAGCCATTTAGTTATTTCTAGAAAAATATACAGAGCCAATGAAGGAACCAGATGTCACAGTAACACAGGTCTGCCCTGGTGCCTTAGGATACGTCTGTCTAAACATGAGTGAGGAGATGGATGCACAGTTCTATAGAGGCCTCTGAGGAGAATAAATGATCCCAATATTATGTTGAGAGAGATGGTTAATTCCGTTTTAATCCAGACTGGGTTCAGAGCACCTGTTCTGCCGTTGATCTTTTGCATGCGTGTTACCATGTATTAGTTTACTCTGAATTTTGATTACTTGGCAAACTAAAACATTTTTGGTCGTATTTTTTTATTCCTAAATTTAAAGTAATTGTACAGTACAATAATATGTTTTCCCCGCCATGCTTTGTCTTGCTTCTGCAGGTTATGCTTGCATTGAACTTGCTTTGTAGAAAATAAGTGTCATGCCCGGCTCATACGCTCCTCGTGTGTGCCACGCCCCCTGATTACCCACGTGTGCTTCCCTGATCGTCTCCTGCTGTGTCCAATTACTTTGATTAGTCCCGTCCTATTTAAGTGCTGATCTTACCTGTTCCCCGTGTCCGTCATTGTAGTTTGTTGTGGATCTTGTGTGGTTTGATGTTCCCTGCTCCCGATTCCCTAATTAAACCCCGAGTTTACCCCGATCTCGACCTGTCTGCCTGCTCCTTTCACGCCTGCCCACACGATCGCCGCTTACCGCCGTCCTGCTCGCAACCGCTACGCCGTGATCGTGACAGGGGCCATTCGCGAATCAGTTCTGAATGGTGCACAACCTTAGTTCTTATGTTAAATCATGTTTTTTTTTCTGACAGCCCAGATAAATGAAATAAAAAAGAATTTTCTTTTGTTGCTTAAGAATTTTGCACAGTCCTATATACAGTATAGCAATTTTTAAAGCTTTTTTTTTTCATTTCTTTTAAAGAGGCTGCAATAAGTAGCATTAACATCTGTATAAAGAAAAGGCTAAGCAGAAATGTAACAAACTGCATAATGTGATGTAGTGCATGTTCATGTATAAATGTAACAAACTGTATATGATGCAGTGCATGTTCATGTATAAATGTTTAAATGTAACAAACTGTATAATAATGTGATGCAGTGCATGTTCATGTATAAATGTAACAAACTGTATAATAATGTGATGCAGTGCATGTTCATGTATAAATGTAACAAACTGCACAATAATGTGATGCAGTGCATGTTCATGTATAAATGTAACAAACTGCACAATAATGTGATGCAGTACATGTTCATGTATAAATGTAACAAACTGTATAATAATGAGATGCAGTGCATATTCATGTATAAATGTAACATCAGGAGGGGTCCATCACAGCCCCACCACCATCTCTTGTTCAAACCCTTTGGTCTTCTCATTTTCATTAGTAAGCTCCCGATCACCGTAACTGATCTGCATTTGAGACATTTTTCCCGCATCTCATTTTCACAATAAGCTGATAATACTAATAATACTACTGTAATGATAGTATTACAGTAGACTTACTCTTTAAAGCCAGATGGCAGTGGTCACATACTGATGAACGGTTGGGCAGCAAATGCATTTAATGTGGCTAGATAGCAAATAAACTGATTCACCATTTACTCTCATTTGCATCAATTAAAATGTTTGCTGGAAATGTAAATGTAAGCAGTAAAGCTACATTTTACGTTCTTTAAGAAAGTTTAAGAAAGAACAGTTAAACTGTATTTTGAGTGTGGTTAGAAGATCCAGTATTTCAGAAAACTTAAGAATTGTGTAATATGAGAGACTAGCGAGTCTAATATCAGACTGACTGCGCTGAGCTTGTCTGAGAGAGATGATTAGCGAATGGCCTCCCACAGTGTCTCAGCACTCCGTACAAAGAACTTCATATGCTCAGCATATGTTCCTGTTTATCTAATTGTTCTTATTTTAACTGGCTGTGAAGGAGTAAATGAATAAACTTTGCCTGTAGAGTGAACTGGTTACTATGGTTCGGGGCAGCTTTTATTAGACATTGTAGACACCACGTTAGTCTATCAAGAGAGTAAGACCGATCGCTAAGGGTGTCATCTGAGTAAAAACAAAGTTACCTCAAAATAGCCAACCAATCACGAGCCAGTACGCATCAAGGCCAACATCTGATTGGAATGCACCATTACTATGCGGTGAAAGGTTAATAGCTAATCACTGATAAACTCAAACACGAACAGCATGCCAAGCAGACTATCTGTTCCCTTCCCTCCATGTTGTCCTTCCAACTGATTGCTCAATGACAATATTTTAAAATGTGGACTTCCTAATTACTATAACATAATTTCTATTTGTTAGATTGTTGTTGCGATTACTTTTATTGTTATTGAATGTCATATTTATTTATTTATTTATTTATATGTTATTCTTGTTATTTTATTTCTTATTGATTAAAAACAAAGTCATTGAGAAAGTTTATGAAATTCTGTATTTTTTCTATTTTTAGATATTCATTATCTTACAGTCGCATGAATGAATGAATATTCATTCATTACTTTACATCTTACAGTCCCAATAAGAGTTAAAACTGCAACCCCCCACCCACCCATCATTCTTTCTTTACTTTCCAGCCCAAAATAATTTATACAACATAAATAAGGCACAGGTTTGGTGCATGTAGGATTTTCACAGCCAGAGTTAGACAGGGGCCTGGTGTAAAAGCCCCACCCCACCCAGAAACTTTTCCATTTGGCCCAGCCCAAAATCATTTCTTCAGCACAAATAAATCTCAGTAACTGGCGCAAGTTTGGTGCATGTACTGTAGTATTCTCCGAGCCAGAGATAGACAGGGGGTGCATTCTGTGGCAAGGTGGTCTGCTATAAAATGCCCCTCTTCAACCTCGAATCTTTTCCTCATGACCCAGCCCAAAATAATTTCTACAACATAAGTAAAGGACAACTATCAGTAACACGTAGGTACATGTAGGATTTTCCGTTGTTAGTTGTCCTGTACATACGAAAGTAGTCTTCCAGCTCCTGTCAAGCGCTCATTTTCGGACACAAAATACATACTGTGTGACAAAATGCATTATGAGTAATGCCTTGAATTTTGTCCAGAGAAAGACATACTACAGTTACATTTTGTCCACAGAAGCATAAATACGTTACTGTCTTTGGTGCCCCGAAATCAACAGGAATGTTTCATTTTGTACACAGAACTGATATTAGCACCTAGCATATCATGTTCAGAAGGTTGAATGTATCTGCTTTCGTGAATGAAAAAGGGCATTTCATCCACAAAATGCATTTTGTCAAAGAAACAAGTTCATTGCGTGCAGGAAATGCACTTTGTGAGTGAAAGAAATGCATTTAGTAGAGGGGCGCAGTACCTTCCAATAACCAGGAGGTGGAGAGCCAACTTTGATTTTGGTAATCCCAATTGACTTTGGCACATATAGGAAAATATAATTTTCAAAATAACATGAGTCTTATGCAATTTACCCAAGTAATACAAGCTCTTTAGGTGACACACAAAGAATCAATTCCCATCAACATAGTGTCAGAACACATATACTCAGTGACCAAACAATTAAGCAGAACAGACTGAGTGGTGAAAATGAAATCTGCATGAGATTGTCTAGTGTGTTCTTGGTATGAATGTGGCCATAATCATACAAGAAAAAAACTGAATCCATGCCTGAATGCTTGAAACACAAAAGAACTTTATTGAAACAGGAGTGGACAGGGAGCTGGGGGAGGCACTCAGGTGTGGGGCGTCACTGCACTTGCTGAGTACAGCCTGCCTACAGGTCCCTGTGTAGAAAAATAGAGGTTTTCAGTTAACATGGCATTCACTAGAGTTCAAGGACGACTACACTAATATTCAATATACCCCAGCTTTATCCATGCAAATCACCAAGACAAGCTTAAGCTACAGAATGGTAACAGAGATGGAACAGGACAAGGATTCACTATTGTGAACAGCATATCTTTACCTCAACCACTTTGACCAACTGGACCAGGTCAATTTGTTCATTGGTCTGTTGACATCCTCTAGAACACGGAGTGACTCCACAGGCTGGGGGATCTCAAGTCCACTCTGCTCGGCATCCTCCCGTAAAGGCTCAACTGCGAGAAAGCATGGATTTGCCAAGTCATGCATCTGAGCCTGAGGAACTGAGAGATGATCTACTAGTAGGATTTATGTCGATGGAATTTACCTCTGGATCGCTTTTTTCGTATCAGGCGCATGAAACGGTTGAAAATCTTTTTGAATGGGTTGACTGCTTTATGCTGTGGTGGTGTATTGCAGCTACTAGCTGGCAGTGCCTTTGGAGTGAAGCCCTAGGGTATTAGTTTAATATGCATCAGTTAAGCAAACCAATTCCATACATCCATCCATGCATCCATCCATCTTTTGTTACTGTAATTTTAAAGGAAGGGTAAGTACCAGTGACCTCAGCAGACCAGCTAATCATCCACATCCCACCAGTTTGCAAGTGGACCAACCTTTGTGAAGAACTTGTGGCGACGGACATTCGATAGTGACGGGCGATCCCGTGGGTCGATTCTAAATATCTTGCCCATCAGTTTCCCAGCTTCAATAGAGAGATTCTGCGGTAGAATAAATTTGGCTTCCTTTATATTCTTGAGCATCTCCCAGTAATCGTCAGCGTAGAATGCGATTTCCCCAACCAGAAGCTGGTACCTGTAGTAAGAAAGGCAGCAAAGGTGTTTGAGGTCTTTCACATTTGACATAAAAATGCTGTGCTTCCAAAAGAGCAATTCCTTTCAGCTGTGTGCCAGTATTCATTTTTCTTTTCTCTTTCAAGAAGAAAAAAAAAACATATTTATGTATGTTAGACACGTGTCTTCTTAAAATGTTAGACAGATTTTATTAGCCATGCTGATCTTTGGCCGGGAGGGGGGTTGACAGGGTATACGTACATGACACAGCCCAGTGCCCAGACGTCCGCTTCCGTTCCATGGCCCTCTCGTTTCCACACTTCTGGAGCCATGTAGACGGGAGTACCACACACTTCTCTACAACACACACAAATGGAAAACGTTAAGCGCACATGTGCTTTAGCTTGCTGTATAAACAAATTTGAAAGCTTAGCCAGGAATTCTGCAAAAAACACCTACTTCTCCCTCGGCTTCAGCTTGACCGCCAGTCCGAAATCCCCAATTTTCAGTTCCATTTGGTCATTGATAAATAAATTTTCTGAAAGACAAACAAATTTGCATTAAGGATAGACTCAAATACTTTGCCAAACTGCAGACTTTACCAAATTGATAAATTAACACTACACAGAAATCCAGACGACCTACACTCGCAATGCCATGTGAAATGCCAGCATTATTATACAGAAAATTGAGTAAAGCGTGAGTGCATGTACACATACCCAACTTGATGTCCCTGTGGACGTAACCTTGCCGGTGGATGTATGTTAACCCTGAAATCAGCTGGTTAATGTAGTATCGCACTTCGGGCTCAGTCAAAGTCCCCCGAGCTTTTAAAATGTCACCGAGTGTCTGGGCAGGGAGAAACAGGGGCAGCCTGATCTATCACAAAGTCTTTGCCTTAGTAAGACGTCTACAAAAGTCAGGGACTCACCTGCCCACTGCACAACTCCATGAAAATATACATGAATTTGTCATCTTCGAAAGAGTGGGAGAACCCCACCACATTCTTGTGCCGCAGTGTTTTTAAAATCTGTACTTCTTCACAGACCTGAGTGAAATGTCAAACACACCATCTCATAAAGTAAAAGGGAAATGCAGATAAACTGAAAAGAGGGATGACATCAAGCACAATCCATACCACATACCTCCTCCACTCCCCAGGAATATAGCCGGATGACCTTAACAGCATAGGTGTCGCCAGTTTCAAGATCGGTCATCTTATAGCATTTGCCACAAGCGCCCTAAAAAACATGTCCTCAATATGTTAACAATAAAGAACATTTCTGACTGACCCTGTTCAAGCATCTCCTCTCTGCAGAAAAATATCAACTGCGATCACTTTCTACAACATTGTGGTGCACACCTGTCCCAAAAGCTCATCCCTGCCGTAGGACCTTAATGTCTTGGGATCTACCAGAATCTCAGGCACTTCCGATGCCATCTGAGCGCGGGAAGGTTCACTGACAGACATGATTTCACCAGAAGAGAAGCGCGATCCGTAACTAACCCGTGGAATACTCGAAATGGGTAGTGAGCGCTCGCGTTCTAAATTACGTGTACACTGGCGTCATCAGTCTTAGAACGCGGCCAAGGCAGCCACGCGATTCGAACTTGTTAGATGGATTACGTCACCACATTGAAAATTACATGGACGGAAAAAGAAGTGAACTTGCTAAGACAATGCAACTAAACACGGATAAAAACTTTTATTACAATCAACTTTATTGAAGAAAAAAAATGTGTACACCAAACATTCAGTTTCGGTAATGCAGTAACACATGCTCGGGAGTAAAGCCTTAGAGCAGAGGCCAGGCGGACCGCGGTCCGGGTCCGTACCCAGAAGCTGTCCCATACGGAGCTGGACCGATAGTCAAAACAAAAGGTTATGATTTAGAACCTGACTGGGCGCTTTTATTTTGTCGGCGCAGCTTTTATAGTCTTTTCGGTAGCGGTTTAGCACTAGAACCGCCGTTTCCCACGCCAACGAACGTTAACTGCCAAGCAAGACGCAACTCGCCGTATGCAGCCCTGTCTTTGCGCTAATGTGCCATTAGTGTTAATAGCACCAGCGAAGCTACTGATGTTCCTTGTTCCTAACAGAGTGGCTTTTCTGTCCTGAAATCGTAAAGCTTTCAAACACAGCATGTTTTATATAACATGTTGTTTATTGGTGATTTCATGCTCGTCGAAGTTTCCGCTTTTTAACAACTGTATAAAGTAATGTTATTTATTATATAAATCAACTCAGGTGAAACAAATGTACGTTTCCAGGGTCGCCGAACCTCGTGTATCTGGCGTGAGACTCACGCTTTCAGACTCACGCAGGAAATCTTACCGCAAATCTATATTATTTCATTGAACCAAAAATGTTATACGTCAAAAATGTAATTACACGATTAGATACCTGAAAAAGTCAGGTATCGGTTACATGCAATGTTTATACAACTAATAGGCTACTAAAATATACCACATTAAATAGTTAGACATTTTGATCTTCTGAACCTTTGATTCAAGAATTTTAAGTAAACGGCCAACAACCGCTTTATTTACTTCCGCCCTTCTTCCTTCTCTTTATTCCCTTTTCGTTTTTGAAATCCCGAATTGGGGCGGACATTGTTCACGTGTGGCAAATATCTAGCTCGCTAGCTAACAAGCATATCGTACTGTATAAGTAATGTCTAAGCCGTTAAGTTTGCTGCTGCAACATTCGGGCTTAATGAACTAGGTTCATATCTTGTCTTCCTGAAGAAAGGCCCCGAATCTGGACTAAACCGATTTTCACCACGTAAGAGGGTCTCCTACACTGAGATCATTCCCATATATATACCATGGAGATAATTTATATATGGTTTCCAAAGGAGCGTAGTTTAGGTAACCTTGTCCTATCCACGTGTATAAAATGAGTTTTTACCTATCGTTTCTGGTGCGCATTTCACCTGTCTGTCAGGTGCCGCACTTTACATTCCGTTACAACAATGTGCATGGATGTAAATAAATGTAAACAGCTGAAAGTGGGACTGATCTCAATGTAGCCCTCCTGCGTGGTGAAAATCGGCTTAGGCTAGATTCGGCGTCTTTCTTCAGGAAGACAAGATATCAACCTACTTCAGCAAGCCCGAATGTTGGAGCAGCTTAGACTTTACCTACTTATTAAGTACGTTAGCTATCTGGCTAGATATATGCTACACGTGAACAGTGTCCGACACAAGTCGGGATTTCAAAAACGAAAAGGGAATAAAGAGAGGGAAGAGGGACGGAAGTAAAGAAAGCGGTTGTTGGACGTTTGCTTTCATACAAAAGGTCAGTTTTTTTTTGTTTCCTGGGCAATTGCTTAGAATGTACAATAGCCTATATTAACAGCACGACCGCGCAGAATAGTGCGGTCTTTAGTGTAATATAGTTTGTTTCGATGCGTTAGGCTGCAGCACCTTGCAGCAAGAGCGTGTACGATCTTCCGTTTACTATTCTAAGAAAAAAAAGAAAAACTAAAATTGTATTAAGCCAACTGCCTTTGGCAGGGGTATTCAACTAAAATGTAAAGATATCCAGTTAGAGAAAATTCTTGAAGCAAAGGTTCAGAAGATCAAAATGTCTAACTATTTAATGTGGTATATTTTAGTAGCCTATTAGTTGTATAAACATTGCATGTAACCGATACCTGACTTTTTCAGGTATCTAATCGTGTAATTACATTTTTGACGTATAACATTTTTGGTTCAATGAAATAATATAGATTTGCGGTAAGATTTCCTGCGTGAGTCTGAAAGCGTGAGTCTCACGCCAGATACACGAGGTTCGGCGACCCTGGAAACGTACATTTGTTTCACCTGAGTTGATTTATATAATAAATAACATTACTTTATACAGTTGTTAAAAAGCGGAAACTTCGACGAGCATGAAATCACCAATAAACAACATGTTATATAAAACATGCTGTGTTTGAAAGCTTTACGATTTCAGGACAGAAAAGCCACTCTGTTAGGAACAAGGAACATCAGTAGCTTCGCTGGTGCTATTAACACTAATGGCACATTAGCGCAAAGACAGGGCTGCATACGGCGAGTTGCGTCTTGCTTGGCAGTTAACGTTCGTTGGCGTGGGAAACGGCGGTTCTAGTGCTAAACCGCTACCGAAAAGACTATAAAAGCTGCGCCGACAAAATAAAAGCGCCCAGTCAGGTTCTAAATCATAACCTTTTGTTTTGACTATCGGTCCAGCTCCGTATGGGACAGCTTCTGGGTACGGACCCGGACCGCGGTCCGCCTGGCCTCTGCTCTAAGGCTTTACTCCCGAGCATGTGTTACTGCATTACCGAAACTGAATGTTTGGTGTACACATTTTTTTTCTTCAATAAAGTTGATTGTAATAAAAGTTTTTATCCGTGTTTAGTTGCATTGTCTTAGCAAGTTCACTTCTTTTTCCGTCCATGTAATTTTCAATGTGGTGACGTAATCCATCTAACAAGTTCGAATCGCGTGGCTGCCTTGGCCGCGTTCTAAGACTGATGACGCCAGTGTACACGTAATTTAGAACGCGAGCGCTCACTACCCATTTCGAGTATTCCACGGGTTAGTTACGGATCGCGCTTCTCTTCTGGTGAAATCATGTCTGTCAGTGAACCTTCCCGCGCTCAGATGGCATCGGAAGTGCCTGAGATTCTGGTAGATCCCAAGACATTAAGGTCCTACGGCAGGGATGAGCTTTTGGGACAGGTGTGCACCACAATGTTGTAGAAAGTGATCGCAGTTGATATTTTTCTGCAGAGAGGAGATGCTTGAACAGGGTCAGTCAGAAATGTTCTTTATTGTTAACATATTGAGGACATGTTTTTTAGGGCGCTTGTGGCAAATGCTATAAGATGACCGATCTTGAAACTGGCGACACCTATGCTGTTAAGGTCATCCGGCTATATTCCTGGGGAGTGGAGGAGGTATGTGGTATGGATTGTGCTTGATGTCATCCCTCTTTTCAGTTTATCTGCATTTCCCTTTTACTTTATGAGATGGTGTGTTTGACATTTCACTCAGGTCTGTGAAGAAGTACAGATTTTAAAAACACTGCGGCACAAGAATGTGGTGGGGTTCTCCCACTCTTTCGAAGATGACAAATTCATGTATATTTTCATGGAGTTGTGCAGTGGGCAGGTGAGTCCCTGACTTTTGTAGACGTCTTACTAAGGCAAAGACTTTGTGATAGATCAGGCTGCCCCTGTTTCTCCCTGCCCAGACACTCGGTGACATTTTAAAAGCTCGGGGGACTTTGACTGAGCCCGAAGTGCGATACTACATTAACCAGCTGATTTCAGGGTTAACATACATCCACCGGCAAGGTTACGTCCACAGGGACATCAAGTTGGGTATGTGTACATGCACTCACGCTTTACTCAATTTTCTGTATAATAATGCTGGCATTTCACATGGCATTGCGAGTGTAGGTCGTCTGGATTTCTGTGTAGTGTTAATTTATCAATTTGGTAAAGTCTGCAGTTTGGCAAAGTATTTGAGTCTATCCTTAATGCAAATTTGTTTGTCTTTCAGAAAATTTATTTATCAATGACCAAATGGAACTGAAAATTGGGGATTTCGGACTGGCGGTCAAGCTGAAGCCGAGGGAGAAGTAGGTGTTTTTTGCAGAATTCCTGGCTAAGCTTTCAAATTTGTTTATACAGCAAGCTAAAGCACATGTGCGCTTAACGTTTTCCATTTGTGTGTGTTGTAGAGAAGTGTGTGGTACTCCCGTCTACATGGCTCCAGAAGTGTGGAAACGAGAGGGCCATGGAACGGAAGCGGACGTCTGGGCACTGGGCTGTGTCATGTACGTATACCCTGTCAACCCCCCTCCCGGCCAAAGATCAGCATGGCTAATAAAATCTGTCTAACATTTTAAGAAGACACGTGTCTAACATACATAAATATGTTTTTTTTTTCTTCTTGAAAGAGAAAAGAAAAATGAATACTGGCACACAGCTGAAAGGAATTGCTCTTTTGGAAGCACAGCATTTTTATGTCAAATGTGAAAGACCTCAAACACCTTTGCTGCCTTTCTTACTACAGGTACCAGCTTCTGGTTGGGGAAATCGCATTCTACGCTGACGATTACTGGGAGATGCTCAAGAATATAAAGGAAGCCAAATTTATTCTACCGCAGAATCTCTCTATTGAAGCTGGGAAACTGATGGGCAAGATATTTAGAATCGACCCACGGGATCGCCCGTCACTATCGAATGTCCGTCGCCACAAGTTCTTCACAAAGGTTGGTCCACTTGCAAACTGGTGGGATGTGGATGATTAGCTGGTCTGCTGAGGTCACTGGTACTTACCCTTCCTTTAAAATTACAGTAACAAAAGATGGATGGATGCATGGATGGATGTATGGAATTGGTTTGCTTAACTGATGCATATTAAACTAATACCCTAGGGCTTCACTCCAAAGGCACTGCCAGCTAGTAGCTGCAATACACCACCACAGCATAAAGCAGTCAACCCATTCAAAAAGATTTTCAACCGTTTCATGCGCCTGATACGAAAAAAGCGATCCAGAGGTAAATTCCATCGACATAAATCCTACTAGTAGATCATCTCTCAGTTCCTCAGGCTCAGATGCATGACTTGGCAAATCCATGCTTTCTCGCAGTTGAGCCTTTACGGGAGGATGCCGAGCAGAGTGGACTTGAGATCCCCCAGCCTGTGGAGTCACTCCGTGTTCTAGAGGATGTCAACAGACCAATGAACAAATTGACCTGGTCCAGTTGGTCAAAGTGGTTGAGGTAAAGATATGCTGTTCACAATAGTGAATCCTTGTCCTGTTCCATCTCTGTTACCATTCTGTAGCTTAAGCTTGTCTTGGTGATTTGCATGGATAAAGCTGGGGTATATTGAATATTAGTGTAGTCGTCCTTGAACTCTAGTGAATGCCATGTTAACTGAAAACCTCTATTTTTCTACACAGGGACCTGTAGGCAGGCTGTACTCAGCAAGTGCAGTGACGCCCCACACCTGAGTGCCTCCCCCAGCTCCCTGTCCACTCCTGTTTCAATAAAGTTCTTTTGTGTTTCAAGCATTCAGGCATGGATTCAGTTTTTTTCTTGTATGATTATGGCCACATTCATACCAAGAACACACTAGACAATCTCATGCAGATTTCATTTTCACCACTCAGTCTGTTCTGCTTAATTGTTTGGTCACTGAGTATATGTGTTCTGACACTATGTTGATGGGAATTGATTCTTTGTGTGTCACCTAAAGAGCTTGTATTACTTGGGTAAATTGCATAAGACTCATGTTATTTTGAAAATTATATTTTCCTATATGTGCCAAAGTCAATTGGGATTACCAAAATCAAAGTTGGCTCTCCACCTCCTGGTTATTGGAAGGTACTGCGCCCCTCTACTAAATGCATTTCTTTCACTCACAAAGTGCATTTCCTGCACGCAATGAACTTGTTTCTTTGACAAAATGCATTTTGTGGATGAAATGCCCTTTTTCATTCACGAAAGCAGATACATTCAACCTTCTGAACATGATATGCTAGGTGCTAATATCAGTTCTGTGTACAAAATGAAACATTCCTGTTGATTTCGGGGCACCAAAGACAGTAACGTATTTATGCTTCTGTGGACAAAATGTAACTGTAGTATGTCTTTCTCTGGACAAAATTCAAGGCATTACTCATAATGCATTTTGTCACACAGTATGTATTTTGTGTCCGAAAATGAGCGCTTGACAGGAGCTGGAAGACTACTTTCGTATGTACAGGACAACTAACAACGGAAAATCCTACATGTACCTACGTGTTACTGATAGTTGTCCTTTACTTATGTTGTAGAAATTATTTTGGGCTGGGTCATGAGGAAAAGATTCGAGGTTGAAGAGGGGCATTTTATAGCAGACCACCTTGCCACAGAATGCACCCCCTGTCTATCTCTGGCTCGGAGAATACTACAGTACATGCACCAAACTTGCGCCAGTTACTGAGATTTATTTGTGCTGAAGAAATGATTTTGGGCTGGGCCAAATGGAAAAGTTTCTGGGTGGGGTGGGGCTTTTACACCAGGCCCCTGTCTAACTCTGGCTGTGAAAATCCTACATGCACCAAACCTGTGCCTTATTTATGTTGTATAAATTATTTTGGGCTGGAAAGTAAAGAAAGAATGATGGGTGGGTGGGGGGTTGCAGTTTTAACTCTTATTGGGACTGTAAGATGTAAAGTAATGAATGAATATTCATTCATTCATGCGACTGTAAGATAATGAATATCTAAAAATAGAAAAAATACAGAATTTCATAAACTTTCTCAATGACTTTGTTTTTAATCAATAAGAAATAAAATAACAAGAATAACATATAAATAAATAAATAAATAAATATGACATTCAATAACAATAAAAGTAATCGCAACAACAATCTAACAAATAGAAATTATGTTATAGTAATTAGGAAGTCCACATTTTAAAATATTGTCATTGAGCAATCAGTTGGAAGGACAACATGGAGGGAAGGGAACAGATAGTCTGCTTGGCATGCTGTTCGTGTTTGAGTTTATCAGTGATTAGCTATTAACCTTTCACCGCATAGTAATGGTGCATTCCAATCAGATGTTGGCCTTGATGCGTACTGGCTCGTGATTGGTTGGCTATTTTGAGGTAACTTTGTTTTTACTCAGATGACACCCTTAGCGATCGGTCTTACTCTCTTGATAGACTAACGTGGTGTCTACAATGTCTAATAAAAGCTGCCCCGAACCATAGTAACCAGTTCACTCTACAGGCAAAGTTTATTCATTTACTCCTTCACAGCCAGTTAAAATAAGAACAATTAGATAAACAGGAACATATGCTGAGCATATGAAGTTCTTTGTACGGAGTGCTGAGACACTGTGGGAGGCCATTCGCTAATCATCTCTCTCAGACAAGCTCAGCGCAGTCAGTCTGATATTAGACTCGCTAGTCTCTCATATTACACAATTCTTAAGTTTTCTGAAATACTGGATCTTCTAACCACACTCAAAATACAGTTTAACTGTTCTTTCTTAAACTTTCTTAAAGAACGTAAAATGTAGCTTTACTGCTTACATTTACATTTCCAGCAAACATTTTAATTGATGCAAATGAGAGTAAATGGTGAATCAGTTTATTTGCTATCTAGCCACATTAAATGCATTTGCTGCCCAACCGTTCATCAGTATGTGACCACTGCCATCTGGCTTTAAAGAGTAAGTCTACTGTAATACTATCATTACAGTAGTATTATTAGTATTATCAGCTTATTGTGAAAATGAGATGCGGGAAAAATGTCTCAAATGCAGATCAGTTACGGTGATCGGGAGCTTACTAATGAAAATGAGAAGACCAAAGGGTTTGAACAAGAGATGGTGGTGGGGCTGTGATGGACCCCTCCTGATGTTACATTTATACATGAATATGCACTGCATCTCATTATTATACAGTTTGTTACATTTATACATGAACATGCACTGCATCACATTATTGTGCAGTTTGTTACATTTATACATGAACATGCACTGCATCACATTATTGTGCAGTTTGTTACATTTATACATGAACATGCACTGCATCACATTATTATACAGTTTGTTACATTTATACATGAACATGCACTGCATCACATTATTATACAGTTTGTTACATTTAAACATTTATACATGAACATGCACTGCATCATATACAGTTTGTTACATTTATACATGAACATGCACTACATCACATTATGCAGTTTGTTACATTTCTGCTTAGCCTTTTCTTTATACAGATGTTAATGCTACTTATTGCAGCCTCTTTAAAAGAAATGAAAAAAAAAAGCTTTAAAAATTGCTATACTGTATATAGGACTGTGCAAAATTCTTAAGCAACAAAAGAAAATTCTTTTTTATTTCATTTATCTGGGCTGTCAGAAAAAAAAACATGATTTAACATAAGAACTAAGGTTGTGCACCATTCAGAACTGATTCGCGAATGGCCCCTGTCACGATCACGGCGTAGCGGTTGCGAGCAGGACGGCGGTAAGCGGCGATCGTGTGGGCAGGCGTGAAAGGAGCAGGCAGACAGGTCGAGATCGGGGTAAACTCGGGGTTTAATTAGGGAATCGGGAGCAGGGAACATCAAACCACACAAGATCCACAACAAACTACAATGACGGACACGGGGAACAGGTAAGATCAGCACTTAAATAGGACGGGACTAATCAAAGTAATTGGACACAGCAGGAGACGATCAGGGAAGCACACGTGGGTAATCAGGGGGCGTGGCACACACGAGGAGCGTATGAGCCGGGCATGACACTTATTTTCTACAAAGCAAGTTCAATGCAAGCATAACCTGCAGAAGCAAGACAAAGCATGGCGGGGAAAACATATTATTGTACTGTACAATTACTTTAAATTTAGGAATAAAAAAATACGACCAAAAATGTTTTAGTTTGCCAAGTAATCAAAATTCAGAGTAAACTAATACATGGTAACACGCATGCAAAAGATCAACGGCAGAACAGGTGCTCTGAACCCAGTCTGGATTAAAACGGAATTAACCATCTCTCTCAACATAATATTGGGATCATTTATTCTCCTCAGAGGCCTCTATAGAACTGTGCATCCATCTCCTCACTCATGTTTAGACAGACGTATCCTAAGGCACCAGGGCAGACCTGTGTTACTGTGACATCTGGTTCCTTCATTGGCTCTGTATATTTTTCTAGAAATAACTAAATGGCTCTTTTGTGGAAATTTCCAGCCAGAGACTTGGTTCTTATATGACGAGAAAATTTTATTTTTACTTAGACTAAGAAGCTATAGAATATCAGCTCTGCATGCGATCTCTCCTTTACTGTTGAAGCACCTCAGTCACCGGTTGACATTTTCACAATGGATGGTCTTCAGATTTGCATGAGTTGAAGTACATAAGGAGTCTAACCGAAATATATAAAGCTATATTCAAACAGGACAAGGAGGCAGCACAGATGACAAGAGACAGCACCAACCAGGGGGAGCCAGTCATCTCCCCAGCAGACCGAGTACACCTCCGCGTGTTAAATCACAGGGGATTCAGGGTGAAATGGCAAGAGGTGCAGGTCAACACACAGGAATGTTTGGATTGGTGGTATGATATGTGGGGAGGTTGGCAGCAAGCTGTTATGAAAGGGCTTTTCTTAGGAGCTGTGATTATTCTGACTCTGATACTAATCTTCTGCTGTGTAGATCCTTTAGTCGTCACCCTAGTGAGCAGAGCTCTGTCTCAACATGTGACAACAGCTGCCATGTCAAAGGTGGTGGGAGGACCGTCTGAAACGATGAGATCCTGGATCCAACACAGAAAAGGAAAAGACATTGCTGACAATGCCCTGCCTGCAAAATTGCAACATGAAGGAACTGCAGGGATTGACTGCCTAATTTCGAATTAGAATTTAGCAATTAATTGTCAACATACCACAGCACATGGTGCACAACTACAAAATGCATTCTCTGTATTTAACCCATATGTGACATAGCAGGGGGCAGCAAATTCAGCGCCCAGGGAGCAGTACTTGGGGGTCAGTATCTCAGTGAGGCTTTGCTGGTCGGGGATTCGAACCTACAGTGTTTCAACTACAAGTGCACTTCCCTAACCATAAAGCCACCACGGCCTAATCCGACAGCTGGAAAGAGTAGAATCATGAAGAAGTGTATGTTATGGATGTTGGACTGCAGCACTATCAGTTAATATTGGGGAAAGCGCCCGGCGTTTCCACGCCAACTCCACACTTTACGAGACACACACTTTATAGTTTTACTTGCAAGGGTACCCACACTCTCTGCAATGCAAACTACAGCAGAATGTGTTACAAAGGGTGGTTCCCCTTGGCTCCTTTATTTATAGTCAGTGGGAGGCGCAAGAGTCACGCAGAATAGGGAGGTGAGAACAAGAAGAGAAAGTTCTGGTTTTGCTAAGGTGGGAATGCTATTATTAATATAATCTAAAGAATGAGGGTAACAAAGTAATGTATATACATATTTACATTCATTGCTGATCATACAGGAGTGATAACAAAATGATTAATAACAGTTTCTTCAGCCTAACAGTTAACCTCCCCATTTATCTATGGGAGTTCATTATACGGCAATCCTCTCCACTACTTTACGACGATCCCACTATAGGTGGGATCTGAATCTGAGTGTTTGTAGTTCATGAACTATGCCAGCCATGGACCCTGACGGTGGGCCGAGCCTGGAATGTTCTCCATGTGTTGTCAAGGGCTTTCCTCTGCTTTCCCCCCCAGTCTAAAAATATGCCAAGGTTAATTTAAACATTTAAACACAATAACTTAAAATTGTTCGCACACACTTCTAAACATTTGAAGAAGCCAAACAGTGACTAGAACATAGAATACGTGCCATAGGTGAATTGGAGTTGAAATTCGACATCAAGGTACAAATGGGTCACACAGAGGATACCTTCTGCATCGCCCAACAAGGGATAGCATCGCTAGTCCCAGCCCTGAGACATGGTGATGAGGCAGAATGAATATTCTTCTGTGACTCTGGCTTGGCAGTTGCACAACATTTTACTGTAATATGCCTCTCGTTTGTTTACTTTTTGGCTTTGTCCTTTAGTGTGTAATGACTGTTCAGTAGTGTTTATTTAAGCCATAGGCTTGATGTATGATCTGAAAGCAGTGTTTGTCTTTGGGCAAAGATAATATACTGTAGTTTTGAGAAGATTGTTTGATTTTGCAGGATGAGTGTAAGGTTTTGTGAGTTGTATTTGAGCGTTTGTGCTTAGTGGTTTGATTAAAGGAGAGGAGATTTAAGGAAATGTGTTTTAGCAATTCAGAAAAACTTTCTTGGGATAGCCTCTTTATTTATAAATGCATTACTACCCATGGGTCATAAGAAACATTTTGTCACACAACATCACCACACATGCTGGGAAAAAAACTATTATTCACACACAAAACACCATAAGAAATTTCAAGTTGCACTGCCACAACCTCTATGTGTTTTTCTGCAAATGCCACTCTGTGAAACAGATTCGGTCTGCAACTATGTAGAGTGGCACAATGCATGCTAAGCATTTGTAAATTGTCTTGTTGCTTAGCTTCTCGGAGTGGCAGTGCACACAGTACTTCCTGTCCTGTGTGGCCTTCAGCCTGGAGTCCACAACAGAAGTGTCAGTGATGGCCACTGGGACGCACATCTGCTTCTGTGGCTCTGGAAGCACTGCTGCTGTGTCCTGCTGCGCCCGAAAGCGTTTCTGTGTGAGAGGCCTCTGCCTCTTCTCCCCGGCAATGGGTGTAAGGATGATGAAGCTTTGGGGGCTAAAACAAAGAAAAAGGAAAAATATTTAGGATCTAGGCAACAAAAATATGTACATTTTCTTTATGCAAACGAAGCCCGACAAATGCCCCACGTAACTTTGCCCAAACAAAGCCCGAGTAATGCCCCACGTAACTTTGCCCAAACAAAGCCCGAGTAATGCCCCACGTAACTTTGCCCAAACAAAGCCTGAGTAATGCCCCACGTAACTTTGCCCAAACAAAGCCCGACAAAGGCGATGCGTAACTTTTCCCAATGTACCACAATACAATTGTCACCAAAGCAAATGTTAATTATGAATTGCTGAATCACGGAATTATAAAAATCTATAGAATTAAAGAGCAAAATGTTGCATCCTCTCCGTGCAAAAAAGCGTCCACCTCCATCGAATCAACGGAGTCAGCGATGGATGCCTCACTTCCAAAATCTTCTTCTGTGCTTCCTCAAACATGAACGTCTTCCGAGCCATTTTTCTTCACTCAAAAATGTTGTGCGAAAATAATTGGGAAAACTCACCGAGATTATCTGTGCAATGCGAACTGGAGACACTCCCACAGATACTGCGCCGGCAGAGAAGCATTTGCGCGTTTCTGTCCCCAGTGCGATTAACAATGGCGAATCAGCACATCCCATACAAATTCTCAAACCTTAGACACACCTCTATTGGACAAAACAAGTGACACTGTAATTTGATGTTCATACAAAAAGTTTATTATAGTGAAACATAACCATGGGCAAAGGTTCAGTGCGTAAAAATTGATATGCTTGCAGGGAAGCAGAGCGTATATTTCAAAAATTTTAAAAATACTTGACAATGAAGAATGACAGTGATTGATTCGTATACA
The DNA here is from genome assembly GCF_023856365.1 of Brienomyrus brachyistius. Lineage (NCBI taxonomy): Eukaryota > Metazoa > Chordata > Actinopteri > Osteoglossiformes > Mormyridae > Brienomyrus > Brienomyrus brachyistius. Next base: position 1,276,682 of record NW_026042336.1, on the reverse strand, counting down.
TAGGAGATCAAGCTTTCAAACGAGGGTAACTTTTCATTCAGTGGTTTTCTTCAAAAACTCTGGAGATGAAAAACACAGCACGTGTTTACAGAATGCTGACTGACATTTTTCTGCGATGAGTGAGCAAGCTATTTGAGAGCATGACAGTCATTTTTATGGGAAAATGTGTGTTTTGTCTTTTTTGGAATTTAACAAGCGGTTTTTGTTTGATCTTACACGTTTGTTTCTTCTGTTGGAGGTCCTTTTACTCTATTAAAAACTTGGATGTATGTGTCCAAACCACTAGAGGGCGAGTTCTGACAAGCCTATAACTGTCCTGAGAAGTTGTCTGAATGCACTTAATGCCTTGACACTTCTTGATGTGCGTGTGCTCTGCTCGAACAGTAAAGGGGAGATCGCGTGGACAACCTCATGCTGGGCCCATGTGCTGTGCGTGGGGTGGGTAATGGGGGAGACCTCATGCTGGGTCCATGTGCTGTGTGTGGGGTGGGTAATGGGGGAGACCTTATGCTGGGTCCATGTCCTGTGTGTGGGGTGGGTAATGGGGGAGACCTCATGCTGGGTCCATGTCCTGTGTGTGGGGTGGGTAATGGGGGAGACCTCATGCTGGGTCCATGCGCTGTGTGTGGGGTGGGTAATGGGGGAGACCTCATGCTGGGTCCATGTGCTGTGTGTGGGGTGGGTAATGGGGGAGACCTCATGCTGAGCCCATGTGCTGTGTGTGGGGTGAGTAATGGGGGAGACCTCATGCTGGGTCCATGTGCTGTGTGTGGGGTGGGTAATGGGGGAGACCTCATGCTGGGTCCATGTCCTGTGTGTGGGGTGAGTAATGGGGGAGACCTCATGCTGGGTCCATGTCCTGTGTGTGGGGTGAGTAATGGGGGAGACCTCATGCTGGGTCCATGTCCTGTGTGTGGGGTGAGTAATGGGGGAGACCTCATGCTGGGTCCATGTCCTGTGTGTCGGGTGGGTAATGGGGGAGACCTCATGCTGGGCCCATGCGCTGTGTGTGGGGTGGGTAATGGGGGAGACCTTATGCTGGGTCCATGTGCTGTGTGTGGGGTGGGTAATGGGGGAGACCTCATGCTGGGTCCATGTGCTGTGTGTGGGGTGGGTAATGGGGGAGACCTCATGCTGGGCCCATGCGCTGTGTGTGGTGTGGGTAATGGGGGAGACCTCATGCTGGGTCGATGTGCTGTGTGTGGGGTGAGTAATGGGGGAGACCTCATGCTGGGTCCATGCGCTGTGTGTGGGGTGGGTAATGGGGGAGACCTCATGCTGGGTCCATGCGCTGTGTGTGGGGTGGGTAATGGGGGAGACCTCATGCTGGGTCCATGTGCTGTGTGTGGGGTGGGTAATGGGGGAGACCTCATGCTGGGTCCATGCGCTGTGTGTGGGGTGGGTAATGGGGGAGACCTCATGCTGGGTCCATGTCCTGTGTGTCGGGTGGGTAATGGGGGAGACCTCATGCTGGGCCCATGCGCTGTGTGTGGTGTGGGTAATGGGGGAGACCTTATGCTGGGTCCATGTGCTGTGTGTGGGGTGGGTAATGGGGGAGACCTCATGCTGGGTCTATGCGCTTTGTGTGGGGTGGGTAATGGGGGAGACCTCATGCTGGGTCCATGTCCTGTGTGTGGGGTGAGTAATGGGGGAGACCTCATGCTGGGTCCATGTCCTGTGTGTGGGGTGGGTAATGGGGGAGACCTCATGCTGGGCCCATGCGCTGTGTGTGGTGTGGGTAATGGGGGAGACCTTATGCTGGGTCCATGTGCTGTGTGTGGGGTGGGTAATGGGGGAGACCTCATGCTGGGTCCATGTGCTGTGTGTGGGGTGGGTAATGGGGGAGACCTCATGCTGGGTCCATGCGCTGTGTGTGGGGTGGGTAATGGGGGAGACCTCATGCTGGGTCCATGCGCTGTGTGTGGGGTGGGTAATGGGGGAGACCTCATGCTGGGTCCATGTGCTGTGTGTGGGGTGGGTAATGGGGGAGACCTCATGCTGGGCCCATGCTCTGTGTGTGGGGTGGGTAATGGGGGAGACCTCATGCTGGGCCCATGCGCTGTGTGTGGGGTGAGTAATGGGGGAGACCTCATGCTGGGCCCATGTGCTGTGTGTGGGGTGGGTAATGGGGGAGACCTCATGCTGGGTCCATGCGCTGTGTGTGGGGTGGGTAATGGGGGAGACCTCATGCTGGGTCCATGTCCTGTGTGTGGGGTGGGTAATGGGGGAGACCTCATGCTGGGTCCATGCGCTGTGTGTGGGGTGGGTAATGGGGGAGACCTCATGCTGGGTCCATGTGCTGAGTGTGGGGTGAGTAAAGGGGGAGACCTCATGCTGGGTCCATGTCCTGTGTGTGGGGTGGGTAATGGGGGAGACCTCATGCTGGGTCCATGCGCTGTGTGTGGGGTGGGTAATGGGGGAGACCTCATGCTGGGTCCATGCGCTGTGTGTGGGGTGAGTAAAGGGGGAGACCTCATGCTGGGTCCATGTCCTGTGTGTGGGGTGGGTAATGGGGGAGACCTCATGCTGGGTCTATGTGCTGTGTGTCGGGTGGGTAATGGGGGAGACCTCATGCTGGGTCCATGTGCTGTGTGTGGGGTGGGTAATGGGGGAGACCTCATGCTGGGTCCATGCGCTGTGTGTGGGGTGGGTAATGGGGGAGACCTCATGCTGGGTCCATGCGCTGTGTGTGGGGTGGGTAAAGGGGGAGACCTCATGCTGGGTCTATGCGCTGTGTGTGGGGTGAGTAATGGGGGAGACCTCATGCTGGGTCCATGTCCTGTGTGTGGGGTGGGTAATGGGGGAGACCTCATGCTGGGTCCATGGGCTGTGTGTGGGGTGAGTAAAGGGGGAGACCTCATGCTGGGTCTATGCGCTGTGTGTGGGGTGGGTAATGGGGGAGACCTCATGCTGGGTCCATGTGCTGTGTGTGGGGTGGGTAATGGGGGAGACCTCATGCTGGGTCCATGTGCTGTGTGTGGGGTGGGTAATGGGGGAGACCTCATGCTGGGTCCATGCGCTGTGTGTGGGGTGAGTAAAGGGGGAGACCTCATGCTGGGTCTATGCGCTGTGTGTGGGGTGGGTAATGGGGGAGACCTCATGCTGGGTCCATGTGCTGTGTGTGGGGTGGGTAATGGGGGAGACCTCATGCTGGGTCCATGTGCTGTGTGTGGGGTGGGTAATGGGGGAGACCTCATGCTGGGTCCATGTGCTGTGTGTGGGGTGGGTAATGGGGAAGACCTCATGCTGGGTCTATGCGCTGTGTGTGGGGTGAGTAAAGGGGGAGACCTCATGCTGGGTCCATGTGCTGTGTGTGGGGTGGGTAATGGGGGAGACCTCATGCTGGGTCCATGTGCTGTGTGTGGGGTGGGTAATGGGGGAGACCTCATGCTGGGTCTATGCGCTGTGTGTGGGGTGAGTAAAGGGGGAGACCTCATGCTGGGTCCATGCGCTGTGCATGGGGTGGGTAATGGGGGAGACCTCATGCTGTGATGTACGTGGACATAAGCCTCCTCAGGACACGGAGAACAGACAATCCTAGGGGAGAGAGATGCCCTATTGGAGATAGGTGCTAATTGTTACTAACTGGCCAGCCCCATCCTGCAGGACACGATAATATCAGTATGTGTCAATCATGGTCATTATTGCTGGCCAATATTACATGTTTATCAATATTAGATCCCTATCAGTACTTCTCCCTGACCATCATATATGTTGGAAGATAGATGAATGGAGTTTTTCAACACGCAGATTTTTTTATTTTTTTTTTAGACAAAAGCATGCCATTAGAAATGGGAACAATATATAAATAATATAAATGGTGTGCTCTGTTGTGAAAGCTATACATTCTATATTCAATGTACAGGGTCTGTTGTGTGTAGTACTCATGTGTCAAAGGTGTACTGCGTCAATGAAAATGGTAGATTGTTTGGATATCTAGGGCTACTTCAAAGCGTGACCTGGGTGAGGTAGAGATCAAACAGGGTCTTAAATGAAGCAGGTATTGTTCTCTCTGTGTGGTTTTTACTCTTTGCAAAGTGAGCCCAACACAGTGCAGTCAGTGGGTCAGTCTTCCTGAGCTGCATCTAACCAGTGGAAACATCTGCAGCACTGCAGAGAAGCACTCAGCAGACAAACAAACCAAAACAGCTTACAGCTGTATGTCACTTTTCAAGACTGGGACTGAAATAGACAAGACAACAGGGTACAGCTGGGTACAATCAGGGAAGCACATGTGGATAATCAGGGGGGCGTGGCACACACGAGGATCGGGCTCCGTAAAATCCCATGATTCAGTCTCAGAAGCACTGGCTCCCCTGCCCTCCTTCTGAACATTATTAAAGCTACACCCTGAACACTCTGTGTGACTGACATGAATGAGAAGCATCTTTATTCATAATCTCTGTAGCGGAGGTCAGAATACAGAGTGTCATTATTCCCGTCTTTCTTCTGTCTCCTGGGTTTTGGGTTCTTAAGGTTCAGGGCAGCGTAATTCAGTGTGTCCTCGTCATGGCACTGTGGAGACAAAGATGGCAGAATTGGATGGATCAATTCGGTTTGCTATCACTTACATGTACAAATTGCTCTTAAATGCTGATCCCAGGATGGAAGTCAGTTGGAATTTTTTTGCTGATTTTGATACCATACCTGCTTATGTGACCATTCCACTTTTGATAAATCACTGTTTTTCTGATCTGTTTAAAATATACAATAAATTAACATATTATATAATTTCACACAATATAACAATTCAATGGTAGGATAATATTCCTAATTTTGGGAGGAAATTAACACTTAGTAAAAATTATTTCTGTCAATTTCAGTGTATGTTTGGATATGTGTTGTTTAGTACTGTATGATATGTTATGTATAGTAAAAAAGCTATACAAATATTTCAAGAGATTTGAAGTGTCACAACAAGGAAAGGAACAACCTGTGGACTGGAGTAAGGTGAACGGAGAGGGCAAAACTTTGAGGCAAAACTTTGACAGTTATTGGGAAAACCAAATGCAACCACGAGGGATCCAAACAGGAGAACAGGGAACAAGCAGGGGAAAGACCCAGGGGCAGAGAAAGATGCGGGAAGATGAGCACAGTGACAGGCACAGTGACAGGCACAGTGACAGGCACAATGACAGGCATATACAACAACTAACGATGGGACAACGAGTAATGGAGTGGCTCATTAGGGCCACACTGGGGAGGGGACAGGAGGGCCAGGCAGACTAATAAATGTTATTTATATGCAACTTACTGCAACATGTGTTGTATATTTCAGTATATTTAGCAAAATACTAAAGATTTAATAAGAAAACACAAAGATCTTACAAAAATCTTTAAATACATAAGGTAAGATTTAATAAGCGATTTTAGAGGGTAACCCAGTGGTTTTCCAATACGAAAATTGTATCTAGTATTAAACAATTCTACTCTGTTATAAGCACATGAGTCTTTGTTAAAATCTACATTTTGTCCTTCTTCTGAGTGCATAAAGCTGGGCAGTGTACCTGCACAGTGTGTACAGATCAGTTTACATCTTATACAAATGACAGCAACGTTCAGAATAATGCTGCAAGATAAAACTATCAGCAAGCCAAAGTGAAGAGGATCCAGCAGCTTCTGAAAGCCTGTAACAGAGAGATAGATTTCAGCATAATGATATAGAGACACATTTCCCATTTGCTTACATTACATCACTTAAAGATCAAATCGATAAAAAATTAAAGTAGATTTCTTGGAAAGTTATCCATTTTTAACACATTTTTTTATATTTAGCATTTTAACATTTATTAATATATTCAAGATTATTAAATTAACAATTATGTAATTAAATGTAAGTGCATATACACTTAAATTAGGAATTACATTACTTCAAATAGTATAAGAAATAAATTCACGTCCAAATAGCAAAAAAAAAGCAAAACAGAAGCAGATATACTCCCCACGCTGGGTGTTACCATCTATATCCGGCTGTGTGCCGTTCCCAAACAGCATCTCCCCACGCTGGGTGTTACCATCTATATCCAGCTGTGTGCCGTTCCCAAACAGCATCTCCCCACGCTGGGTGTTACCATCTATATCCGGCTGTGTGCCGTTCCCAAACAGCATCTCCCAACGCTGGGTGTTACCATCTATATCCGGCTGTGTGCCGTTCCCAAACAGCATCTCCCACACTGGGTGTTACCATCTATATCCAGCTGTGTGCCGTTCCCAAACAGCATCTCCCCTCACTGGGTGTTACCATCTATATCCAGCTGTGTGCTGTTCCCAAACAGCATCTCCCCACACTTGGTGTTACCATCTATATCCAGCTGTGTGCCGTTCCCAAACAGCATCTCCCCACACTGGGTGTTACCATCTATATCCGGCTGTGTGCCGTTCCCAAACAGCATCTCCCCACACATGGCCACAGCGCAGTAGTAAGTCCCAGCATCGGAGAGGCTGAGGTTCCCCTTGGGGAGGCTGTAGACGCAGCTCCATGTAGGAGATCCAGCCTCAGGGCTCTTCTCACACTCATCACTCCTGTTTCCGTGGCTGTAAATGACTCCAGGAAGGGATTCTCCTGATCCCTGTCTGAACCAGTAAACACTGTGTTCTCTTGCACAGCTCCCAGTCTCTATCGTACACTGCAGGCTCACAGAGTCTGTGTCAGACACAGTGTCAGACACAGGCTGCTGTACCACAGTCTTGCTGTTGGAGTCTTTACCCGAAAAGCAAAATGTTCATGATGACAGCGCTTTGAGAGTCACAATGGAAAACACAGATCCTGAAAAATATTTCTTGCCGATTTTAGAAATATTTTGGAATGGATGTCATGTTGTTCTATCCATCCATAAAATAAGTAACTTCTTGGAGAATAGTTGACATTCTTGTCTCTTTTTGTTGTAATAACTATTTATTAGTATATATTCAGTAACACTTTACATTAACTGCACCTACATTATACATTTACAATGCATTCATATAACATTCATAATCACCATGTAATTCGTATACCTTAATATCCTAACATTCCTTAACAGCTTTAATATTCATTGATAACATTATATGTTAACAAAGATTATATGATAACTGTAACACTGGCCCAAGAAGTGGAACGGAGATCCAGAATTGCACGCAGCCAGAAGTTTTATTGGCAGCACTAGTACGTAGCGATGAAAGGGGCTAAGCGAGGAGAATGGTCGAGGGGCAGAAGCATGTGTCCGAAGCCGAAAGAGGAACAAACACGGGACACGACAACACAGGGAAAGAGTACCAGGAGAAGCCGGTCTCAGCGGGGCAGGAGGTTCAGGTTCGGGAACGGGTCTGGGAAGAGGAACAGACAAGGTAAGTACACTGGGCGGACGGAACAGGTAGGAAGCAACGGGTAGACGATAGACAATAGATTGCTCGGTATGGCTCAATAGCATGGCTCAATACTTCGCAATGTCCCGATGGAGCTCAGTGCTTAAATCCATTCCGTCATTAAGCGTTCTACGGAGCACCTGGCTGGTCCCGCCCATCTGGGCGTGATCGAGACAGGCTATTCGGTGGGTTCCGCCTGCATGGGCATGACAATAACAAACATTATATGATAAGAACAAACATTATAATTGTATAATCATATGTTTGATGTTAGTGCATGAAGGTAGATGAATTTAATTAATTTCAATGTAAAGAAATGAAGTGTGTAAAGTGTATTTTATATTTTCATGATTTTCGTGACTATCAATATCCCTCTGGCTTATGTTGACCATTTTGTTTGTCTATTTTTTAAACATAAAATAAGAAGTGTGCATCGCAAAAGGAATTACTTGGTTTCATGCGGTTTCTACTATTTATTTTCTTATGTGTTGAAAAGTAAGTTTTTCCTTTCTACCGTAGCACTACAGCAAAAAGCAAGACATCATGGCAAATGCAATTATGCTTTATTCAAATAAACATGATTACATTTATTATTATATTACATTTGATTAGCATAATATCTTCAAAGGTTTCATGATTTAATCTGCAATCTTCTGGCCTGAAATCTTTTCCTGCTACACTGAAGACTCTCTCAGCGTGTGCAGAGAAAGCTGCAGCCAAAGGGTTGGCATCCTCTGATAAACATGGTTGGCTCAGGTATCGGTGACATTATGTGAAGCTTTCATGGCAGGAATAGGGACTAGTTTGACTTTTGATGCAGGAAAAGTGTTTGGGACGTTTCTTAGGTTAGAAACTGCAGTCACTGCAGCCAACACTGACTTCTAAGGAGAGACACTCAGCTCTTCCTATGAGCAGATCCACCATGGTGCACAAAATGACAGTATAATTATTGTTTTAGGTGACACTTCAAATGTTGCATTATTTCATTCTGAATAAAATTATAATAGTGATACACAACAATGTTAATGTGCTTATGTGTAATTCATATTTAAATATTTGGCTGTATAGCTAAAACCTATATTGTAGCTATATGTACTGTATGTATATGAATTTATTTGAATTCAAATACGTATTCATTCTGCTTCCTTAAATTCAAAAATGAATTGTAATTCTGCATCCTGTTTTCAACAGCGATTCAACTTTATTTCAGATGAACAAAATTAATTGAAATTTAAGGTCCATTCTCAAACCAGTTCTGAATGGTGCATATCCGACTCTTATATTATAGCATGTCTTTCTGAGACAATATACACTGACTGTTGAGTTAAAAAATGTTAAGAATATATTTTCTTTGTCGCCTAAGACTTTTACGCAGTAATATATATATCAACTCAAAACTGAAATGTAAACATTTTCCTTTAATTTATTTGAAAGAGGCTGCAATGTGTAACATTTTTCCAAATCTGAAGATTCCATATGGCTGAAGATTTCTGACAGCAAGCAAAATGTAACAAACTGTGAAATAATGTGATGCAGCACATGTTCATGTATAAATGTAACAAACTGTATAATGATGTGATGCAGTGCATGTTCATGTATAAATGTAACATCAGGAGGGGTCCAACACATAACTGTATACACATAACTAAATCCACTTCACACAAGTAAGATGATACGTAATGCCTCCTATTAATTTGTATTCTTGTATACTTATTTTTACATATTTCAGCTATTTATGCGTGTAATAATAATAAAAAGTTTATAATTCTAATTGGAAAGCTTTTATAAATGTTTTTGTTTAATGCTGTATATAGAAAAACATTCAAGGACCAATGCTCGCAATCTACATCAACTATGTTGGTTAATTTTATATTGACACAGAGCCCAACTGTCAAAAATGTTTGTCAAAGGACAATATTATTGACACTTTAATAAAGCAAATATGAAAATAGTTGGAATCTCATTTATCTGTGATTATGACAAAGGTTCCATTTCCAAATGCGATTTCATTATAGAACAGAGCAGCGCAATAATACACTGCAGAATCTGATGGCTCCACGTTAGAAATAGTGAGGTTAAAACTCCCCTCTGCATTCAGTAAGGAGTAACGTTTTATGTTTTTATATTCCTTGTAAAATTCACCAGGTACATAGAGAAGTGCTTTCGCGATGAGCTGGGGCTTCTGACCAACAGCTTGCTAAAACCAAACTGCAAAAGAAATATCTTCTGGACAGAAGCATGTCAGGGTCACACTGCCTCCATGCTGGACCCTCATCAGGTATCTGGGCTGAACAACATCCACAGCCAGTGAAGTGTCTGGAAAAAGAGAGAAACACAAATGAATAAACAAACAAACAAACAAATAAATAAATAAATATCATAATAATAATCAGAATACCTATTACATATGATGAAGATTAAATGGCCAAATACTTATTACACTAATCACATCGTACAGGATATATAAAAATCCCCACAAAATATGATTTAATAGTATAGAACCCTACTAATGAAAATGAGAAGACCAAAGAGTCTGAACATCTTTGCGGTTCCACTGTTTAGAATAAACTGCTCTGCTGCTAAGTGAGAGATCATGGTCGTGGTCGGGATGAAAGGGCAGGAAACAGAGAGGAACAAGACACACATCAGGCTGATCTGATTGGCTGTTCACATGGGAACTTACGTAATAGTGAAAAAGCATCCTAATGTGCACTTATGTATTTGTACATAAGAAAAAAAGGAATCTTTTCTAATGTCTTACCTGCCTCTGCAGGCATCTGCTGTAATGTCCTCACATGCTGCATCCATGTCAGCCAGCAGGGTCATCTGAGCATGTGGCTGGCGATCGTAAGCCTTCTAACTCCATGCTGAGCAGAGCCCCTCGATCAGGTTAAGGAATGGGGAGTAGGGGTCCATGATGTTCTTTCATTGTCAGAAATTGCACCACTGTACTGTGCCCAGTCAATACATGCTTGGCAAATTAAGGTTCATGAGATGCACCTATGTAATATTACAAAAAAAATCTTGAGGAAATGCAGAGTTCTGGAGGAGATTCTCATACTGTAGATGATGGCATGTGTTTATGTGCCATACTGAAGAAACTGTACAAATTGCTAGACATAAAACACAGGACTGGCAACTTTCAGCAGAAAATAGATGGTACGTTTTAACACCTTGATAAAAAACTTAAAATCCACAGTATGTGGGACAACCTTACAGAACCTTTAGTAGTCATTGTTCAGAACATTAACACGGATTAAAAACAATTACTATGAAAGTGCATTATTCAGTTAAGTTGTCCTTTTGTGAAGAGAAAAACTGTCTTTGAAAAAGAGAAACAATAGAACTAAGCTGCTGCGTTGGCGCCCCCTCGTGGTGAATTGAGGATAGTTCTGTCTGAACCAGCTCAGCAGGAGATTTGGTGTCAGCTGTGGTGACAAACTTCCTGCTTAGTGAAGGAATCTAGCGGTTTGAAGGGCAGACATAAATAAATAGACGGTATGTACTTTTGATATATTGAGAGTCAGCCGAGACACATTTGGGGATGGCAAGAGGTTCAATATTTATTAACTTATCAGCTCCGGGAACAACGCACAAACACTCAACTTCCCTCTCTTGCCTTCTTCTACTTCCCTCCAACTATATGCTACTACTGACATCTAATGGTTGAATCCAAGCTACTACAGTATTGCACAACATGCAACCCCGGAGGATGGTAGAGACACAGAAGGCAACGTACTGTACGGGGTTTATTGTTGGGAACACGCAAACAGAACTGGAATCAGCAAGTACAATCGAGTCCAAAAGCCAGTTCTACAGGTGGCATGCGAGACGCAGGACAAGTACAAGGAAGAGGTCCGGGAGGATCAGGATGGGATGGGATGGAATGGCAGCAAAGCAGGCGGATGGACCGGATCGGGGTAGACAGGAGGAAGACCGCCCTGTACTTCTTATGAAAACCCTCAACAGTACCTTGCATATAATGCAGCGCCAAGCAGAACTAAACAGGGAGTTGACGTAACTCAGGTGTGGCTGCTGCCGCTGCATTCTCCCGAGGGGGGCGTGACAATACAATGAATAATGAACATCTTTAAATCGGTAAAATACGATTTACGGATATATCATTATTCGTACGCCATAATTATTTAGAAATTTGACCGACATTTTCTGACCAATAATTGTACATTTTGCTCGATTAACCCTCTCTTACCTGATAATTTCAAGTGCGCTCTCATCTCCACTGCTGTCAGTGTATAATTCTCCTCAAGTCCCTCGGCCACATCACGCGAGCTGGAGGCATGTTTGGCGAGTCAGATTATCATGAGAAGGAAGAGATACATTGTGCTGTTCATATGTCATTGAAGAGACCTTGTTTCATGAACAATGAACTTTTATTTAACCACCAACATCTTCCATGCAAACCCACAACCTGCTCTGTGCCGTCGGTCTCCCTACCCCTTGTCTTTACCTCCTCCCAACCCTCCAGGTCTCTCTGCTGGTCACCAAAGGTACTGCACTACATATCAACACATCCCCCTTTCTTTAAAGCAGAGAACAAACATGCCTTAACATACAAAAATATTATATTGGCATTGTCAACGTCAGTATTCCCATTTTCATCATATCATTACTGTTTTTTTTTTTTACATTTCACAATGCTTTCAAATAACACAAAACTCTTAAAAAAAAAATAAACGCCCTAATTTTCACACCCTGCCAGCTAACAGCTCGTTCTAAGGCAATAACCGACACCATTGCCACCTTTATTTGTAAAAATATCCAGCCTTACGGTGTAATGGATAACTGCTCCACATCTTGGAGCTGAGGTATCACATACCACATAGGAAGTTTTTCACCAGGAAATGAATCCCTGTTCTGTATGACAAAGTGAGACCGATAGCTGAGTGCCTAAAGAGCCGCAGTAACATATGATGTGATAGTCACTGCACACTACATAAAAGTCTTTATTCCTGAGCATGTGTTACTGCATTACCGAAACTGAATGTTTGGTGTACATAACGGAGATGGGTTTTTTTTTCTTCAATGAAGTTGATTGTAATGAAAGTTTTTATCCGTGTTTTGTTGCAATGTCTTAGCAAGTTCACCTCTTTTTCCGTCCATGGAATTTTCAATGTGGTGATGTAATCCATCTAGCAAGTTCAAATTGCCCAGCTGTCTTGGCCGCTTTTGGGACAGGTGTGCACCACAAAGTTGTTGTTGAAAGTGATTACAGTTGATTTTTTTCTGCGGAGAGGAGATGCTTGAACAGGGTCAGTCAGAAATGCCCTTTATTGACATGTTCTTTAGGGTGCTTGTGGCAAGTGCTACAAGATGACCGACCTTGAAAGTAGTGACACCTTTGCTGTGATGGTCATACCTCCACATTCCTGGGGACTGGAGGAGGTATGTGGTATGGATTGTGCTTAATGTCATCCCTCTTTGCAGTTTATCTGCATTTCCCTGTTACAGTACTTGATGAGATGGTGTGTTTGATATTTCACTCAGGTGTGTCAAGAAGTGGAGATTTTGAAAAAAACCACGGCACAAGAACGTTGTGGGCTTCTCCCATTCTTTTGAAGACGATCTGTTCATGTATATTTTCATGGAGTTGTGCAGTAGGCAGGTGAGTCCCTGACTTTTGTAGACGTCTTAGTAAGGCAAAGACTTTGTGATGGATCAGGCTGCCCCTGTTTCTCCCTGCCCAGACACTTGGTGACATCCTGAAAGCTCGCGGGACTCTGATTGACCCCGAAGTGCGCTACTACATTCAACAGCTGATATCGGGGATAAAACACATCCACCGGCATAGGGACATATGTTATGTCCATAGGGACATCTAGTTCGGTATGTGTACATGCACTCACGCTTTACTCAATTCTCTGTTTAATAATGCTGGCATTTCACATGGCATTGCGAGTGTAGGATTTCTGTGTAGTGTTCATTTATCAATTTGGTAAAGTCTGCAGTTTGGCAAAGTATTTGAGTCTATCCTTAATGCAAATTCGTTTGTCTTTCAGAAAATTTATTTGTGAATGACAAAATGGAACTGAAAATTGGAGATTTTGGACTGGCGGTCAAGCTGGAGCCGAGGGAGAAGTAGGTGTTTTTTGCAGAATTCCTGGCTAAGCTTTCAAATTTGTTCATACAGCAAGCTAAAGCACATGTGTGCTTAACGTTTTCCATTTGTGTGTGTTGTAGAAAAGTGTGTGGTACTCCATGTTACATGGCTCCAGAAGTGTGGAAACGAGAGGGCCATGGAACGGAAGCAGAAGTCTGGGCACTGGGCTGTGTCATGTACGTATACCCTATCAACCCTCCTCCCAGCCAAAGATCAGCATGGCTAATAAAATCTGTCTAACATTTTAAGAAGACATGCGTCTAACATACATAAATATGTTTTTTTTTTCTACTTGAAATAGAAAAGAAAAATGAATACTGGCACACAGTTGAGAGGAATTGCTCTTTTGGAAGCACAGTATTTTTATGTCAAATGTGAAAGACCTCAAACACCTTTGCTGCCTTTCTTACTACAGGTACCAGCTTCTGGTTGGGGAAATCCCATTCGATCACGACGATCGCTGTGAAATGATAAAGAACATCAAAGAAGCTAAATTTATTCTACCCCAGAACCTCGGTATTGAAGCTGGGAAACTGATGGGCAAAATATTTCAAATTGACCCACGGGATCGCCCGTCACCGCAGAATATCCGTGGCCACAAGTTCTTCACAAAGGTTGGTCCACTTGCAAACTGGTGGGATGTGGATGATTAGCTGGTCTGCTGAGGTCACTGGTATTTACCCTTCCTATAAAATTACAGTAACAAAAGATGGATGGATGGATGGATGGATGTATGGGATTGGTTTGCTTAACTGATGCATGTTAAACCAACACCCTAGGGCTTCACTCCAAAGACACTGCCAGCTAGTAGCTGTGATAAAGCGCCGCAGCTTAAAGCAGTAAATCGATTTGTGAAGATTTTCAACTGGTTCATGTACCTGCTACAAAAGAAGCGATCCAGAGGTAAATTCCATCAGCATAAATCACCCTAGTAGATCATCTCTCAGTTCCTCAGGCTCAGACGCTTGACCTGGCAAATCCATGCTTTCTCGCAGTTGAGCCTTTACTGGAGGATGCAAAGCAGAGCAGTCTTGAGATCCCCCAGCCTGTGGAGTCACGCCAAATTGACCTGGTCGAGTTGGTCAAAGCGGTTGAGGTAAAGATGTGCTATTCACAATAGTGAATCCTTGTCCTGTCCCATCTCTGTTACCATTCTGTAGCTTAAGCTTGTCTTGGTGTTTTGCATGGATAAAGCTGGGGTATACTGAATTAGTGTCGTCCTCCTTGGACCTTGTGAATGCCATGGTAACTGAAAACTCTATTTTTCTACACAGAGAGCTGTAGAGGAAGTACTGAGTAAGTGCAGTGAAGCCCTACCATTGAGTACCTCCCCCAACTTCCTGTTCACGCCAGTTCCAGCTTTATGGATAGGGATGAAAAATGGAAAGACATACACAGAAAATAAAATGCACAACCAAACATAAAATACACATTAACTGAATCTGTGAGCTTAAGTTTTATACCCTTAGTTTCTCTGATTAAAACTAGATTTAAATTCCTCTTTAACCGATTTACCCTATTTTAGGTTTAGTTACTGTATGTTTAGACTTTCATAGCTAAATTTAGAATCAATAACCAATTACGTCAAGATTAAATTGTAATTGGCCGTAGATTAGACTTAGGGATGTTTTTAGATTTAGGTTCACCAGTTCCAATATGTTTTTTGATTACCCTTCTTAGTCCAACTCCACTCAGGTGAAGAAAGGGTAAGTATATAACAACTTAAATGAAATACAAATTAGTTACGTAAACTGCATAAAACAATTTAACAGTCCTACCACAAATCCGGTAGTTAAATGAATATGAGTTGTCAACACAAGAATCGGTTTAGTTCCTTGGGTGACTCACCATCAACATCCAACGATATTCGAATGCAGCTCCAGGAAGTTTAGGTTCCCGCTAAAAGGACCTGACCTGCGTAAGCAAACAGGTATTATAATACACTACAATATTTACTATATCAGTCACTCTGTCTAATCATTACAGTTATAATTAATCAAATATATGATACTATATCAAAGAAAATACTTTTACACATAATGTCCTTTTTTTAGAGGGGGTGGATCAGGGGGGGAGGGATTTTTTTTTTTATTTGATTGATTGTTTGAACTTTCAAATATGTAAGAAAATACATATTTGAAAATACATACCGAAGAGAGCAGACCTACTTAGTACGCCTCCTCAGTTCTTCCAGTTTGTTGCGTTTCAAATATATTAAATGTAAGAAAGTACAAGAATGTAAATTCCTTGATCCATGTGCATCTCATAAATGCCTTCCTAACCATGGATTTGGATACTTTATGCTGATGTTTCATTCGTGAATATAAAAATTATACTATTTTAAACCAATATTCTGTTTGTCATTCCCATTCTAAATGAACAACCAAGATTTTAAAATATATATCTAGAAAGAACGTGTATTAAAACATGTTAAAATACAAGGAATTTACAAAATGCAAATCTACAAACAAGTACGAGAACCAATTTTTTTTTTTTAAGTGGGCTAATCAACAAATAACCTTTCTTTAACAGGTACTCCGGAGAGATAAGTATTAGTTACCTTTCTTTTACAGCATAAAGAATTGTACATTCACTTCAATACCGAAATGTATTGAATTATATAATACACTCAAAATACACATATTTCTAAACCAAATTACTAAATTGTGCCTCTTTACTGCACACACGTTTAGCGAATAAGGAAAATGTACCTCTGGTCAAAAGTGTCACGCGGCTGCTCCGTGCCTCACGGGTGACTAGTAGCAGGAAAAAACGTTCAGCCATCACAACCAATGTTGTCTCGCTCTCTGAATATTTCTTTAATATTTCGGTGTATCTCCAAAAGAAAAAACTTTTTGCTCTTTGTAATACAGCTTGTTCACCGTCTAAGAAAACTACGTGACTACATTTTTCCAGGCAACCTGGAAAAACCGGAATACTCCTGTTCTTCACTTATGAGAGGGCGTGGCTTCACTCAAGCCAATTGAGTTTAACCTCTTAAATCCCAGATGGTTTTAACTACACTATTTTTCTGCATAAAACGCATGTTACATATTCAACTGTGTCTTTCTCAACTCTTTAGTGTTGTGTCTGTCTTTATTTGAAAAATATGCATCGTTAATGTGTTTGGCACTCTCCTAAACGTCAATAACCAGAGACAGACAAATGGGAGGAAGTAAAAGACAAACAAAAAAAGTATCAAAATGACAGTGTTGCATTTTTTTAACACAGAAAGAGTCATTTCAGCTTTACTGCCACCCATGAGTTAATGGCTGCCAATGTTTGTGTTAAAAGTGTCTGCAAATAAGTTTAACTCCGGTATCTTACTGAAAACGCGCCGCCTTCTGCCTGCTGTCATTCGGCTAACATATAGGCGACTCTGGTAAGTAACAGGTAAAGTTGTCGTAAAGTAATGCAAATGTGCATTGCCGGTTAGTAATTGTTTTACTATATCACGTTACGTCATTTATAGTTGTAGTACAGTGCATTCTGAATCCATCGTAACTAGCCAGCTAGCTCATGTGAACATGAAGCAGTACCGCCTTCCAGCTTGGTTTTGCAGAGGGGTTGGCTGCAAATGCAAACAATCCCTTAATGTCCGTGTGTTGTGTTCAGATGTGAAAATAAAAGATAACTGTCAAATTCACTGTTTATGTCCTATTATACAAGATAGCACTGTAAAATAATTTGTTATGCATATGGATGCCCTGCATTGGTGCTGGGATCCCGTGGGCCCCAACGGAAATCTCGCGGGAACGGGCGGCTAAAAATAGACAGCGGATCCCAAGATTATTGGCAGGATGGAGAATGTAACTGATGTCATTTATTTTGTGTTATATATTCGTGTTTGTTCTGAGCCATTGTATTAAGTTGTGATGTTCAGCTAGTTTGAATGTATTTCTTTGAAATTGGGTTCACGGTTCTCTTTTGTTTTTAAGCTGATCTTGTTTGTTTATAATTATATTTAAACATTTGTTGTATCAATTTGGTTATTGTTTTTTTAATAACTGCAGATATTTGCACATTTGATTAGTTTTTGGGCTCAGTTTACATTTATTTGTGATTTTTTTGTTGAATTTGTTTTATTTATTCAGTTATTGTTCTGCTGGAATAAGAATTGAATGCATATAAACTTATTTAATCATACAGTATATCCGTTAATGGATCTGTGGGTGCGGGCGGGATTGGACAGAAATATTGCGGGAGCGGGTGGGAGTGACAGAGACAGCCTGTGAGAGCGGGTTAAAAAAAAACAGTCCTGCGCAGGGCTCTAACACTAGCGTTTGTTTTTAGTTCTTGATGCCCCCAGTCGGTAGCCCATGTATGTAAATATGTGGGTAGGATAACGGTTAAACCCCCCGATTCCCATGCAGCATTTGATCACAATTGATTGCATTCATGCTGGGAGGCGTCATCCCGTCTTAGCAGAGTCTCTGCTGAAGCTGTGTGTCAGCTTATTCTCCAGGTCTGACTAGTTTTTGTGTCGCTCCCCACACTTCTGTCACAGTAGATAGTCCTGCCTGCCATGCGGCTTAATTAATGAAGCGGCTCTTTCCTTGCATCTAATAAATGTAGCAGCTATTTACTTGCATCTCTCACAGAAGCAGATGCTCCCTTACATTTGATCTACTACAGTTTTTTATAAGGTGTTTCCTTTGCTTTTGTCAGCCCTAATTCCCAAGTTTCTTTTGCAGTTTTTCCTGATATCTCTGCCACAGCTTCAGCTTCATTTTTTGCAGCCTCTCCTACACTGTCTGCTCTGGCTGCAGCTTTGGCTCCTTCAACCTCCCTCCTATAGCTCCTGCTGCAGCCAAAGCCCCCACAGCTACACCCACTATTCCTACTACTGCTCCTACACCTAATGCCCCAACCGCCTCAGCTTCTGCAGCTGCTGCCCCAAATGCCCCAGCTCACTCTCTCTTTCTCGTCTCTTGATCTCAGACTCCTCTGCTTTCTCTCCCCTCTCCTCCATCTCTTCTTTTGTCTTTTTTCACCTCCATCGCTATAGCGTCTGCTATTACCTGGAGTGATTTATTTGTGTAATGACAGGGAATCCTTATTCCCTGGCCTGCTATGTAGTTCAATGGGTTGTTTGAGCAGCTTAAAAGTTGACACCCTTCCAGTCATGGAAGAAGGCTGGACTTTGGTCTGTCTCACCTCTTTGTTTTAGGGTTTTATTTTATCCTTGACTTTTGGTGTATCCTGCTTGTGTCTTGTTTTTTCTGTGATAGCATAACATGGCACAGGCAAGGAAAAGAGTATAAAGTCTATATTCCTAGTATTTCGGTTTTGATTTTTTGTCAAGTGAAAGTCTTTATGACCATATATATGTGTGAGTAATTTGGTGATTATTGGTGGCTGTTTTGGTAATATGATGAAGACTGATGAAGTACCAGTACAGACTCTGTTTTGGAAAGGGGGGGGGGGGGGTTAATTAACGGAGACTGCTACATTCACTCACCTGGAGATAATGAGACTGAGGATTTAATGGGAATTCTGTCTTTTATCACGTGTGTATCTTCCTGGTCAGGATTGCGATGTTGATTGCTGTGTAGACTTTCTTATTGGTGCCGTGCTGTGATGAGCTGGAATGATTTATTGCTTTGAGAGCGTAACCTACCTTATTTCACGTGTGCTGTGCTGTTTTATCAGATGCCCTTAGTGTATGCGTGGGAATTGTGTGCTGCGAGGCATCCAACGTGAGCCCATTGATTAATGAAATAATTGAATAATAAAGTATTCTTATCGCCTCAGTTTCCCTGATTCTGAGTGGAGTATTCTGACCTACTGGACAAGACCGGGGTATAATTAAAGGTGGTGGCAGCTTAACCTGTTGTTTACCGAGGTTTAAATATCGCCCTCTAGTGGCAAGGAAAATCTATTACAGTACATTAAGTCACTTTAAGCCTTTTCCTTATAACATTTACATTTACAGTATTTGGCAGACACCCTTAGCCAGAGCGACTTACATAAGTGCTTCAAGACGCTGTGATGAATTTTTCCGATACTAGCTCAATAAGGACCCAAGCTATGAATACCATCTATCCGAACACTGTTAAGAAAGTGCAACAATTTTTTTTTTTTGTACACATACACACACTCAAATGTGGGTTATAATGGGCGTCAATGGAGGGGAAAACGCTTAACGTAGTATAAAGTCCATATTCCTAGCATTTAATATTTTATTTCTTGTCAAGTGAAAGTATTTATGACCAGATATGTGTGTAAGAATTTTGGTGTCGCTATTTTGATACATTAGACCACATTAACCCTTTTCACATTAAGGAACAGAAAGTGGAAACGCTGCTGCTTTGAAGAAGTCTACTGCCTAGAAAAGTTAAAATAATTACGTTACATAAAATTCGCAGAAGGCACGTGCATGTGAACAGGAACCTTCACTCCCAATAACATGTGAAACAGCGACCCTGAAGTCACACATTACGATGGTCGCAAAATACGGTGCAACACCTGCAAGGAGCTACCCAGCTCCGCCTGGACCCTTTGGAAATGCCAGACGGCGTTTTGGCCAGAGCGCACCGCGTACATTCTTTGTTGCTCTCGCGATTTTCGTTCTGCTTCATATAAGTATCTGCTGCTCAATGGTTGCCCATCTTCTTGCCCGAAGCGGGGCGACGCTGCTACGCCCCCTGCTGACCGAGACAAGCCAAGAAATATGAGCGCAGGACCAGTGTCACCGACAGAGCGGTATCACCACCATCCTGCGTAAAATGTCAACGTAGATAATGTGAGAATCCTCAGCACTACAGCTAAATATACGTTGGGACCTCATTCAGACCGTGCATGTGATATACACGTATGCTATACTTACACACTCAGTTTTCTGGCACAGAAAGGGAGGCAGGACGCCAGGAAACAGGAAAATGCAGGGTTTAATTAAAGCGAAAAGGAATGAACAAGCAGCAAACACAGATTGACAATATAATGACTAGTCTGGGGAAACAAACTGAAACGGGAACTAAATACATTGAACTAATGACAGGAATGAACATGTGGAATCCACACGGGGTAGATGAGGGGGCGTGGCCACATGGGAGGATCCGATGAGTGGGGAATGATACTTTCCCTCACAAAACGAATATGAAATTCTCTATTCTACTTTAAACAGGTGTCAGCTGAGGCCCAGCACTGTTTCAAAGTAAGAGATTTTTATTGATCGTTTAATGATTAACAGTACTATAGTGCTTTTGAATAACAGTGATTGTTATGCCAGGAAGGGTCTCAAGGCACTGGGTCCAGTGTATAACCACCCCTTTTCTTCCAAATATAACCTTTTTCTGTAGCTGTGCTGTATTTGGTGCCAGTTAATCTTTGTCAAGAAGATACACACACTGGCCACACAGTTGCAGCACATTTGTCTGCTGTACCCTCATGATCCTGGGGGCGGCATGGTGGTGCAGTGGTTAGCACTGTTGCCTCACACCTCTGGGACCCGGGTTCGAGTCTCTGCCCGGGTTACATGTGTGTGGAGTTTGCATGTTCTCCCCATGTCGCCGTGGGGTTTTGTTAGAGTGTATCTGTGTATTTTATCATATTATTATCCTCCTATATGTGTACGTGCAACCCTTAACAACTAACCCATGGCCCAGAAAGGGTTGCAGACAAGATGTCCTCACAGGGGCCTACCAGATTGTGACGCAGGAATAAGAGACCTTGAGAAAGGAAACAGATTCTGTCAACATAGCAGGGGGCCCACCTTGAGATATGTAATGCTTTGTATTAACCCTGTTTCACGGAGGCCTCACACAGCATTGACTAGTTAAAGACAAGACCCATGTAACCCCTCCCCTACCCTATAAATAAAGAAGCCAAGGGACTGTCCGGTGTGACACTCAACAGAGGCGCAGATACTGTCTGTTACACCTGAAGTGGGCACCCTTGCGCAAGTAAAACAGAAAGACGTGTGCTGTCTCGATTATTCCTGGGTCCTAGAAGTGGAAGTGTGTGAGTGGTAAGCTGCGGCGCTTCCTCACACAGGAGATTGTAGGAGTGAAAGCTACGGCGCTTTCTCCTAACAGGTTTCCTCCGGGTACTCCGGTTTCCCCCCATAGTCCAAAAACATGCTGAGGCTAACTGCACTTGCTAAATTGCCCCTAGGTGTGCATGTGTGAGTGAATGGTGTGTGAGTGTGCCCTGCGATGGGCTGGCCCCCCATCCTGGGTTGTTCCCAGCCTCGTGCCCATTGCTTCCGGGATAGGCTCCGGACCTCCCGCGACCCAGTAGGATAAGCGGTTTGGAAAATGGATGGATGGATGGATGGAATGTGTATACATAATATTTAGTGTAGTAACTGCTTCTGGCCAACAGGGGGCCACAGGCAAACGTGTGATTTGAGTGGTGACAAATGCTGCTGCTACAGGTCATGGTCGGGCTCCTGCAATCATCCATCCATCCATGCATGGAGGAGAGCACCAACTTTTATGGAGGAATAAGAATCATTTCCTCTCTGCCCGCTTGACTGGGCTTGATAACTGGTCACTAGAACTGGCATTGAGGAGGTACCACGGCTCATCTGACATGCCCCTGCACCCTTCTGTGCCATCTGTGCAAGGCTGCATTTTTTTATAACCTCTATGCAATATTTCTGAAGCCTAACCAAACCCCACTTCTTCCTTCCTACCACGGAATACAGTGCAGCACTACAGACTGGACTAGAGTCTATCAGGCAACACAGGGCACAAAGCTGGGTTCACCCGGGACCATCATGGGGCAAACCACCCTCCAGGCACTTTGGAGATACCCATCAGCCTCACTGTATGTCTTTGGACTGCAGGTGGAATCTAGAACTGCCAGATCCGTGCGTGAGAGAGAGAACATGCAAACTAGGAACACACAGGTCAGAAACAGGAACCAAGGTTCCTAAAATAAACTGGAGAAATGGCTCAGTGATTTCTTCCATCAGTAACTGGCATGCTGTATAGACAGTCCTCTGTATCGAAACTCAACCATAATCTGCGCCAAACATCCAGAAATATCCGCACTAATCACATCTCTTGTTTGCATCACTGACTGAGCTTGCAGAAGAGACCGTTGGAACGTACCAACTCCAATGAGGAACATAAAGTAAGCTTCAGTTGTTAGTATGGCTATGGACTAGCTTCAAGTAGTTGCAACTTTTCCTCCTTAAAAGTAATATTACTGGTCCTCACGCTGTGGGTGTCTTCAGGGAAGGATCTAAATCTATATTTTCTGGGGGTGCCACTGAATGTCCATAGCTGGACAAATAATCATGCAAAAGCATTTATTTCCTATTATGAAATTGCTCAGGTTTGTTTTATTAATGTATTTACGAAAATGAAATTGTGCAACTTTTAAAAGAATAAGGGCATACATACATGTGGTAGTAAATATTCAGTGATTCTCATTTAGCATTCTGAGTCCCAGCTGTGAGCCTCAGAGCCCCATGTGTCTCAGGGTAAAGCAGATGCTATAAATCCTTTGGCTGTACAGCTGTCATGTTCTATTTGTGAGAATAATGTGTACAAAGAAGAGTGGAGTCAAAATCAACAAGCATGCAATGACATTAAACACCCAGATTACCTGCTAATCGCATACAGAAATGCCTCAAATTTAACCAAGGACAACATGTTCCAGGTCATTTTTCTGTCTGAGGAAATGCATGTAGACGCATACACAGTACTGAAGAAAAGTCGTAGGCAGTCAAAGAAAATGTTTAAAGCTATTTATGTGGCTAGAAAGTGTAGTAAAATGCTCAGAAAAAAAAGTAAAACAAAAACTAACAAGAATTTTTTCTGTTCTCCAAAAAGTTACTGATATCTTGTTGGATGGCTAAATGGACACCACTTCAGTTCCTAAACCTCTATGAAGTTAAATTTTACCAGACAATTAAACGTTTGCGCCAGTACCTGTCCGAACCTGTCCTGTGTGTCTTGTGTCCTTTTGATCAGCAGGTGTCGCTCAGTGGGTTGAGTACATGGCTTAGAGGCTAAAGTCCTCCAGTCATGAGTTCACCTTAAAGTTTTACTGGTTTTTGGTTTCCTTAGTATCTTTTGTCTCTCTTTGTGTCCCTGTTTAAGGTGTAACCTGCTTGTCTAACTTTGTTCTGCTTAGACTCTTATTCCAAGTCTTCTCTAGCGTTATTAACCCTTAGTGTTTAAGGTTTCTTACTTTCGATCCTTGTTACGCCGTCTGCTTCTTGTTGTCCTGTGCTGATTGGTTATTTTAGTTGTTCCACACTGTTATGCCCTGGTACAGTGGAGATAAAAAATGTACACATCCCTGTTAACATGCCGGGTTTTCATGATGTAAAAAAAAAAAATTGACCACAAGTCATTTCAAAACTTTTTCCACTTTTAACGTGACCTAAAATCTATACAATTCAACCGAAAAACAAAAATGTGTTTGGGGGGAAAAAATTTTAAACAAGAAAAGTACATAAGCTAGCTAAGTGCGCACACCCATAAACTAATATTATGTTGGAGCAGCTTTTGATTTAATTACAGCATTCAGGCTTTTTGGGGACACACCTGCCATCAGTTAAGTGACTGATTAACCCCAAATAAAGCTCAGCTGTCCAGGTAGGTTCTCTCATGACCTTTACTCAGTTGTATCTTACACCAAAAGTCATATTTCACAGAAAGCTTACAAAACATGAAAAGGATCATATTGCAGAAAGGTGTGTCAGCAGGAAGGGCAAGTTTCCACGGCATTAGATACCATGAAACACACCGCAGAGTCACCAAGAACTGGAAGTCCCTCAAAGATTGATAAAAAGACAAGAACTGGTCAATATATGTTTTATTATAGCATCTGGTCCATTCACTCAGTCATACTGTTTAATGAAATACCGAAAGAAAATTATATACATTTATAAAGAACAAACCGTATCATTAAAAATATCTTGCGTTATCAGAATGAAGCACGTACTGTAATTGAAGGGACATTTGGATACTGAAACCAACTGTGCAACACAGAGACGGCTGTGCTTCAGGTACCACCAGACTTGTCTTTGA
The DNA here is from genome assembly GCF_023856365.1 of Brienomyrus brachyistius. Lineage (NCBI taxonomy): Eukaryota > Metazoa > Chordata > Actinopteri > Osteoglossiformes > Mormyridae > Brienomyrus > Brienomyrus brachyistius. Next base: position 1,252,229 of record NW_026042336.1, on the reverse strand, counting down.
AATATTCCTGCAGACACACACTATATTATATATACATACATATAAATACACACATACATAGATACTGTAATAGCTTGGATTCAACCACGAGAGGGCAGTAGTAGCATATAGTTATGGCAGCACAGGCGGGAAGTCGAAGGCAGCAACACAGTGAAGTTGAGTGTGTGTGCGTTAGACCCGGAGCTGAAGTTAATATTGAACCTCTTGTCATCCCCTAATGTGTCTCGGCGCACACACATACATATACACAGACGAGGTATAACAGAGGAAGCAGGATTATAAAACACACAGCAACATGAACACACAATGACCGAGTAAACAACTGAGCAGAAGCAGGCAGTTAAACAAGCCAACTGGGCTAATAAGAGGATCAAAGTGTGAGACATCAGACAATCGACCAATCACAGAGGATGCAGGACAACGAGCAACGATTGGAACAATTACCAGGCACTGACCCTAGAAAACACAAACCACTAACTCTGAAGACTACACTGGGACAAGAAGGAACAAAAATAAATGGAGCTAGACGAGAACAGCGGCCTGTACTACGAAGCGGAGTTACTGGCTTATCGGGGTATCTTGTCGAATTTGAGGTAGTCTGGGCAAAATGTAAGTGAACGAATATGAAGTCAATTTAAACTGCGGTACCTTAAATCCGACAAGTTACAGAAACTGCAGCTTGTGCAGTACATCTTAATGAAAGACTTCCAATTTCAGAGGGAATTAAACTGAAAATTGTAGTGACGTATCTTCAAATAATATCTGAGAAATCAAATACACAGCTCAGATTCCAAATTTAATTTAAAAGAACAAATTTCAGAGATAAGGAATACATTTATGGAGTCTTCAATTTAGCAGCGCCCTCTAGTGGATTCGGTCGAAACGGCATCCCCTTTTAAGGAGGCACGGATCCTGCGAAGAAGCTGGAGAATTAGAAGACAACTTCAGCCTTGTCGCGGTATAACAAAACTTTGGTTGATAAGGTTGAGTCGACACTGCAGGTTCATTTCATACAAGTTTAATATATTTTCCCTAAGAAAGCACCCTGGAATAGTACTAATGAGGTAATCAACGTACATTGTACATTCTTTTACGTTATAACAGTAACACAATATTTCGGCTATTGTGGCATTGCTCATCCCAAAAACAAATGACATGCGCACCAGGCATTTTAAAGAACGTATGCATACAAATAAAAAGCTGTGATACTACAAGCTGGGGAGGCGGGATCCTGCACCCGATCAGCGAAAATCTAATTTACAGTTAGATTATTCAAATTGCGTCTCATTTTTAGGCTCTCCTCAATCCTGATTGTGAAGCTTTCCTGCAGTGTTGTATTTACAGAGAACACCACATTCTTTCATTCCGCAGTCAAGCTGTCCCTTAAGCAACGTCTTATGGGATTGTTCTGGAAGCACGCCTAGAAAAGTACACACGTGTTCTCGTTGTAAGGTTTACCTTTGAAGTCTTCGCAAGATGCTAAGAGTCACCGTTACCAGGAAACCCACCCAATAGACTGTAATGTCACAGCAATTTCCTTACGCTGCCACCGCCTCTTTTAACCGGTCAGGTCGTCGTCCCCAGATTCCTCACAAAAACCCACACAGAACACGGTAACAAATACACTTTCCTTTATTCTTTACTAAATATACTGTTCATAAAAGATACCAGGTTTAAGTGAATGCAGGCAGGAATACGGGTTATGCTATGTAACCTACGGAGCACCAAGTCAGCAGCTTCATGCACCCACCATCATGCAGTGTTGCACACCCCCCAAAAGGTCTAAAGCAGGGATAGGTTAGACTTTAACATACCTCGTTATTATGCATAAATAAATGCTCAATACATAAAACACTCCCAATAAGCCACCCACTTTCCACGCTAAACCATAGTAAATATACCTCCCTAATCCCCCCCCCCTCTCTCTCTCTCTCTCTCTCTCTCTCTCTCTCTCACACACACACACACACACACACACACTCACAGGATCTAAGATTAAAACAACCACCGAACTTCCCTCTGTCCAGTAGCCGCCAAGACCATCCCGTATGTCCGTAGATCAGTCTGTGGGTATCTGCGTCCCAAAAGCCCACCGAAAACGCACACAAAGTCTTTCCACACGTCCCTCGCTGGTCACTCCATCCGAAAGTCAATCCAACATGGCACAAAACATCCTTTCTTGTCAACTGAGCATCCAACACCGTCCCTGCCTCACGAAACAACCCCGCCGTCTCTCTCCCCTTCTTGCTTCTAAACAAGGTCCTCTACCCTTAAAACTTCCTCCAGGTGTCATTCAATCAAAATCAAGTCCAGCTAATCCTCTGAACCGCTAAACAGCCACCTGATGACATTTTCTCAATCACATGTCATCACAAGACTATGGGTGCGTTGGACTAACGACTTGGACTTAGGTCTGTGTGCAGCTGACGGGACGTGGAGCGCCATCTGCCGGCGGCTGCAGGGGTGGAGTAAAAACTACTGCTCGAAGTGTGCGAGACCTGACTGCGATAGCAGCACTGCCAGAAGGGTGTAGATGAATCTATACAAATAACACCTGCATGCACATTAAATTTACAATAACCAAGTCCTGGTACAAACTCTCAGCAGTGAAAAAAATTAACTATTGTATATAATGGCCCTGTATAAAAAGAGAGTTGCCAGGAAAAAGATCAAATACATTTATTCCAAGGATTAAGAGTTTATTGTCATGTACAAAATACATTGCAATTCGTACTTGAATGCCTTCCTCATAGACTAGACGATTAAACAAATAAAGCAGCACAACATTACAGTAACTAACAATAAATAAACCACTAACTTACGTGTACTATTAGAGCATTTATTTCATTTATTTAAACTTTATTTTTCCAGGTAAATTACCTGAAAGCCCGTTTTCACTGCTTTTTTTTACTCAAAGGAAAAGCCTATAGGAAAAATCTAAAACCTTTTAATTATACATGTACTTTATTTCTTTTTCCAAAGGTGATAAAACATTTGTCACAAAATACGCTCCGTGCATACATATGAACTAGTCCCTTAAAGTCCCTTTAAACATCGGTGTTACAAATTTTAACACAATTTTACAGAGCACCATGCAATACGTCTGCTCCATGTACCATTCATGAAAAGAATGGTATTTTAACTCAAATGAATTTACTAAACATCACATATATTGTTTTCTTACATTCAATGTTAGTTTTGTTTCTTTAGCAATGATTTGTCCCCGGCAATGAGCGTCTGTGATGACAGAAAGTTTCATAAATGCATAATTGTGTTAAATTAGAGTACAGGGCTAATAAGAAATATTTCTGAGCTAGTTATTAAGTGAACCACCTTAACTTTGGACATATAATGATAATAAAAATAATACTTAAAATTATTAGTATAATAATTATTATTATTATAGTAGTAGTATAAAAATATTGAAATGGGACCACGTCATTCAAAGGCAAACTAATATTGCAGGGGACTGCCCACAGATCCAAGTGAAAAATTTAATGGGGACCCACTGCCGCAAAAAAAAAAATATTAAAGCCCTTTCTGTCCTGGTTCCTAGTTCTTAAGTACATATGTGATTATCTGTAGTGGAGGTTCCTCAACTTAAGAATTAGAAAATCCCTTGTTAACTTTGTCTGCAAACCCTATTTTTAATTAAATGACTCACATCTGTACTGTCCTTCAGGGCTCTGTTAACCGGTGACTGGAAGGATTCAGGAAAACGGGACTACCACTTCCCAGGCGTTTCCCCAGATACGATGCAGCAGATCATCGAGTACGCCTACGCGTACTCTGTGCTCGTCACGACTGACAACGTGGAGAACCTCCTGGCGGCCGCCGATCAGCTGAACATCCTGGGCATTGTGCAGCTCTGTAGCTCATTGGATTCTGGCCCGCTAGTACGGAAATTGGGGAACCCTGTCCTACACTATCCATTGCACATACTTCTATGTTTGTGTCACGGTGAACTTTATCTGTAAATCTCCTACCTTGTGCCATGTGCTTCCTGTGGTCGGCTCCAGCTTCACTACGACCCTGTACTTTCTGGATCTCCATCTCAATCATGTACATCATGACACTCATCACTTTTGAATTGGTTTTCTTAGATATATATCTGTGGCGGCTACAATGGAGCTGATACACATGCTACTGTGGAGTGCTATGACCCACTCACTGGCGAATGGACCATAATCGCTCTCATGAGCACTCGCCCACGTGGCCTTAGGGTCGCTGCTTATCACGGGAAAATTTATGTGGTGAGTGACTCCTTTCTTGCACCTTGAACCATAGGTGACAAGTTTCAAGTTTTACCTATCTGTCTTTGCTACTGTCATGGATTGTGATTCCCTTAAACCAAACAAAATGTTCATTGTCAGAATAACTCACTGTGAAGGCTTATCTGAATGCATGTACAAAATATATACCACCCTCTTTAGCCTCCCTGCATTCATTTCTGGGTTATAAACGAATATGTTGGGGGACTCTGCTACAAGCTCGGGTAGTAAAGTTTCGATTTCTGATCACAGTTTTATATTCTCCAGTTCCAGACATAATTGTTGTTTTTGTCAGAGTCTGTTTAACTACAAATGGCATTTTTAGTAATAATAATAATAAAAGCAAAACATATGAGCATTTTTTGAAGGCTCATGATTTTCCCCTAATTCTGCTGGTTTTCCCTCCACCCTAATCCCTGTCTTTGGTACAGTTAGGTTCACGTGTCTTTAACACAAATGAGTTATAAGCTTGTGAGACAATGGAAGCCTGCTTTCATAGGACAAAAATTCCTGAAAAGTTTGTGACTTTGGTAAAGCTGATATTTGCTTATCCTTTTGGTACCTGAGTGATCACTTGCTTTTGGTGTCTCCCCGGTGGGCGGTTCCAACGGGTCACATTACCTGCGGAGCGTCGAGGCCTATGACCCTGCGATGAACCACTGGCGTGCTGTGGCCCCCATGTTCACGGCACGAGGCCGTTTTGGCATCGCAGTGGTGGATGACCTCCTGTTTGTGATGGGCGGCTCTGATGACGTCTGGGTTACAACCAAGGTGGAGTGTTACGATGCGGGGACAGGCAGCTGGTTTAGCGCCCCGGACATGAGCAGAGCCAACAGAGACTTCAGCTGCTGCGTAGTGCCTGCGCACCCCCGCATCGTACAGCACGCTGCACCTCGGTAGTCCCATGGCCACCCAGGAGGAGGTAAACCCACCTGCCTGGTGGGTAACCTCAAGTACACCCCCCCTCAAATTCTTTCCCTAAAATGTATAGTGCTTACAGAACACTGGGATACTTTCTTAGTTTTCTAAGAATGCTGCAATGTAACCACACAAAGGAAACATGTCACCAGGAGTCCGAGTATCAGATGATGGACATTTGTTCCTGTCATTTTCTGCTGTTCTTTTCTGAGACCATGATACCAATAGACACTGCTGCACTTTACCATACAGAGACATCTGGAAGCTGGGGAGGGCATCTGTGCTCCTTCAGCCACAGACAGACTGAGGCAGACGACAGGCAGGAGGACTGGAATAACAACAATTTAATTTGTTTTTCATTGATCATTGTTGACACACCACGAAATGTGAACAACGAAACAACGTTAAACAATATCGCTGGATGATTAAAATATATATAATCAGCTGTGCTATGGAATTTGTGTGTGTGTTTTTTAGCTAAAGGGTTAAACAAACACTTAATTATATTCATCATACCATACATGAGTAACCCAGCCTTTGATCAGTTCCTTCACTCTATTGTTACAGATTTTCAGAAAACTACATCAGGATTATTGTTGTGTTTTGCATTTCATGTAAGATATAAAATCGAATCTGTATGTATGAAGTCAACCACCACACAGCGAATCTCCTCGGGATCCTGGCCAGCGATCCCTCAGGCAAATACACGGTCCAGTTCTACCAATCCATCGGCCATCCATCTGACACAGCTACAGTAGGTGTTACATGTACGTGGGCGTCCCCTTGGCCTGGTCCAGCCGCTTGGGTCCTCAGCAATGAGGATCCTGCGACCCGGATCACCCTCAGGGAAACGCGCCACATGGCCGTAGTGCCCTAACTGACAATCCCTCACAATGCAGGTAATGTGCCCCCATTACCTGGAGATGCATGGCTTCATTGATCAAACTATCAATCCTCACTCAAGTTGGCACATTTGGTCTGAACAAATAAAATTTGCAGGTGGGGGACGAGATTGATCGTGTAACCCAAAAACACGGAAGAAACAAACACAAAAGCACCAGACTCTCGGGTTGGGGGATGGGTGTTGATATTGGAGTGCAAAATTAACACAGATGGAAGATGGACAAGTACTTTTGATTTGTGTCCTATTCTCAGTGTATGACGAATTATCATGGCTGTTTGTTAGCCGTTTGCATACTATCTTATGCGAAAACCGGACGACAGAATTCTGTTGTAGTCTAGCTGACTTAGCAAAAAAAATCCCTTACACTAAAAGATTATTATTATTATTATTTTTTTATTATTTAGGAAAGTCACCTTAGTGTAATTACAGAGTAATGCATTGCTTCCAAACAGCGATGTTGTGATAGACTATTCAATTAAATGCTTGTTATACATATAATTCTGAATATTTGATAAATTGGGCAAAATTATATGTTTGTTTTAAACATGAAAATGATGCATGCATGTATCAGAGTTTTATAGTGGGTTTCTATTCAGGGGCACTTCTGAAACATTTTGGAGCACCCTCTGCCACTGCCACCGCCCAAGATGAGGAGCCGTCCACCTCCTCAGCCACATATGTGTCTCCACAAATGTCTGATCCCGAGGATGAAGAGCCAATAGCAGCCACTTCAGGTGTGATTGTGCGTAGCCTGAGTGTGTGTGTGTGTCGCAAAATATTTTGCAACGACTGTTCCGGCACGATGAATGCTGTGTATTCAAAATAACTTGTGTATACTAATGCAAATGTATGCTCATAGAAATGCCTGGAGCTCAACCCCCTGAGGATGAGCTCCTGCCTACAAAACCTGCAAACTGGCCTTCAGATATCACTGACAGCATTCGAATACAGCTGGTTTGCAAAGGACCAAGTAAGGTAGCACCTGACTTTGTTTTTCCTAGAAATGAGGGTGATGGAAGAAGTTGCCACCAGCAGTATTTTAAGAAAACACTAGTTAGCGGTGAAAAGATGCCTAAAAGCTGGCTAGTATATTCTGAGAAAAACAACAGCCTTTTTTGCTTTTTTTTGTTTTCTAAAAGACACATCAGTTTAACAAGTTCTGGGCTGATAGATTGGAAGCATGCCAGTTCTCTTCTCACCTCACGTGACAATAGTCCTGAACACCATAACTCCATGAAAGCATGGAAAGAGCTGGTAGTGAGGATTAAAAATGGTGAAACAATTAACAAACAAGAGATGGCACTTCTGCAGGCTGAGAAAATAAGATGGAAAGCGGCGCTGACTCGTCTCACTGCTATCATTCAATTCTCTCGCAACTACAGGGCAACAGGCTTTGCATCTGCACAAATGTCAGCCAAGGATATGTGTGAGGACATGAACGTAGAGGCTGTTCTACAGCAGAAAAGACAGAGATCTACAAAGCGGCACTTCTCTCACAAATCATTTGATGAGCCATTGAGTGATGACTTAAAGAACCTGGAGGTGACCTTTTTTAATGTTGTTGTTGATGCTGCAGTGTCTTCCATCCAAGAGAGATTCACCATATTGGAAAATGTGGGAGAGAAATCTGGAGGACTGACACATTTTCCAAATCTCTCAAATGATGATCTCACTGAACAGTGTAAGACCCTCGGTGCTACTTAGCTTTTTCAGGACCAATCAGACTTGGATGCCGGAGAGCTTGCACAGGAGATTAAGAATTCGTCTGACTTACCATCAAAATCTATGACCTGTCTTGAGCTGCTGAACTTTGTGCATGACAGTGAACTCAGAAATATACCCAAATTTGTGCATTGCTCTGAGAATTGCAGTTACTCTACCTGTAACTGTGGCTTCAGCAGAGAGGAGCTTTTCAAAGCTGAAACTTGTGAAGACATATCTGAGGTCCACTATGTCTCAGGAACGCCTCACTGGCCTTGCCATCATCAGCATTAATCATGCAATTGCTGGCCAGATTTCATATGACATTATTGATGACTTTGCATCAAGGAAGGCAAGGAAGGTCCTGATTTAGATGACAATTATTTCATATCACTGTGTGTTGTGCGAAGTGCAATCATGTTAATTGTGTCATTTAGGAATGCCTCATTTTAATTGTATCTGCCTTTTATACTTATTTAATATAATAATTTTATATGTATGTCTTATTTTGACTTCTGTGCGTGCTTGTTTTATATTTAAAGTTCTATTTGATGATGAGATGATGATGAGAACCCTTTATTGCTGTTGCAATACACCATGTCACTAGTCACAAGTACCGGTGAGAAACTGGCAATCAACCGACCATACATTTTATATGTATGTCATATTTTGACTTCTGTGTGTGCTTGTTTTATATGTAAAGTTATATTTCTTCCAATTTATATGTTAGTTATTATGTTTGTTTGTGTGTGTATATATCTATATCCAGTTAAATTCAGTATGGTTCGGACAACAGTTTTTTTACGATAAAATATGTTAATGTACAATCCTTAATATGTCTTGTGTGTGTGTGGGTGGGTAAAAATAATTAATTTACTTTGGGATTTTAGATACAGTAAGATATTATACACAGACCTAAATAATTACATAAACACAGTCGTTGCTGTTTCAGTTCTCTCCTACGATTTATATTGTCACAGTGAACTATATCCTAAGATGTACTTGTACAACGTTTGTATATAGTATAGCATGAAAAATAATAATAATAAAAAAACTCAGCCAGAGTAGAATTGTTTATATATATATAAATATATAAAACACTCGTGCGCTCTTGCGTTGTGTACACCCAAAATGACGATTCCACCATACACTGCGCTAGGCTATATCGAGTGTGATGTTAGTTGCAAAAGACGCAAGCTGATCCCAACTTCACTTTGCTACACGTCCACTGTAAAAGCAGGGCCACAAATAAAACACCACCTACGTCTCTGTGCTCAATTCAAACGGAAAATGTCGCCAAATCCATTCACCATATCACTGTGTGCTGGCTAGTCATGGCGCGAGCATTAGCTGCGGACGCGAACAGCTTCAGCTTATCTTGCCACAGTTCAGCTCGACTGTTTAAACTTCAGCCAAACACAACATTCTGTGTTAAGTGAGAATTCTAACGAGAAATAATAATTACTTACATCGTTCAATGGGTGCCCTCGGAATATCTGTCCTGCCGCTACTCCCATCCACTTCTAACTTAACTCGTCCATCTGTGTGGGGGTGCGCAAGAACGATGGGTGCCGCGAAGCTGCAGGAAAACAAACTTAAAAACCTGCACGGAAATATATTAAACTAAAGTTAGTCGGCAGAAGTGAGGAATTACAAAAAAAAAAAAAAAACGATTTCTCAAGAAAAGATCATAAAACAGGAAAATGGTCAATAGCTCATGGAGTGATATTGCACACTGTACCTTGATTGTAACATAACTGCTCTATAATATATAATCGATTATATGCAATAGTGTTCAGGATTTGGGTGAAGTGTACTGTACACAGCACAATAATCATTGTGATAATTCCACACTTGCTGCAATATGTTTTCATGACTGTATTGGGGATATTTGCGGTCCGAAAAATACGTCCGCCTTGTGCTAAATGTGGACCAAAACAGACGGACTACGCAGCCCAATTTTCAAGGACCATTTTTGTTCTAAATAAAGGCCACAACGGGCCGACCAGATTTAGCCCATAAAATAATGTCCTGTGGACATTTGTTGCTCAGTGGCTTATGTTTAAGGTGGAAACTAGGGAATAAGATACGAACTTTAGCCTCGTTCCTGACAGTCATGTAAAGGACCTTTTTTGTTTTTCATTTTTAGAAACGCAGCCGAGGAGAAAAAATATGAAAACATTTTTTTATTAATTAAGGAACTATTTTATTTATTTCGGGAATTCGTGATTTGACAATTCACACATGATACAAAACGTAAATGCTAAGATAAGCACGGTATACATTTTCCAAAAGTGATGTTAAAAACATTTAACTTGTTCTTCTTGTACAGCTGATTGCGCATAGAAAATATTTTCCCCCCAATCAATTTCGAATCTCAAATATAGATTTAAAAATAAACGTTACGGTATCTTAGAACACTGTGACGCAAAAGTGCGGTTTTTGCGTATTAGAACACGTCATTTCGAGTGGTATAAAAAGGAGAAAGAGACGAGACATCCACATTTTTGAATAATGATGGCACACGACATGGAGCGAGTACTGATGTCCCCGGCTTTCGAAGTGTTCAACAAGCTTCGGCTCGCAGGACAGCTTTGTGACGTGGTCCTCATCGCAGACGGTGTTCAGTTCAACGCCCATAGAGTAATTCTGTGTGGCTGTAGCTCCTACTTCCAGTAAGTTGCCATGGCTCATATATGACGATGCCAAAACAGCAAGGAGTCCGTTTTTATCTCTCGTTAGCAATGACTTCTCCTTGGCAATTAGGCTCTAGGATGACAGAAAGTTTATATTAATATATATTATATTAAATTATGTTAATGTAGGTCAGTGCTGATCAGAAATATTTTTAAGTATACAGTACCACCTTAACGTTTAACATATAATAATAATAATAATAATAATAATAATAATAATAATAATAATAATGGTATAAATATATAAAAAGGGGACTATGTCCATCAGGCAAAAACAAAGTATTCCGGGGCACTTGCCCACCAGCCCAAGTGAAAAATATTATAGGGGGAGCTAATGTTGGAAAAATAAGAGTTAAAGCCCCTGGTCCCTAGTTCTTAGATGCCTATGTGATCATCTGTAGCGGGGCGTCCTTATCTCTGGTTTATTTCCATTTGGGGGTCCCTGGTTCAGAAGATTTAGAAAACCCCTTATTTAACTTTGCCTGCAAAACCCATATTTATTAGATGAGTCACTTCTGGATTGTGTTTCAGGGCTCTGTTCTCCAGTGACTGGAGTGATTCAGGAAAGCGGGAGTACCAACTCCCAGGCATTTCCCCTGAAACATTGAGGCAGGTCATAGAGTACGCCTACACGTACTCTGTGGTCATCACAGCTGACAATGTGGAGAACCTCCTGGCAGCTGCTGATTATCTCAGTGTCCTGGGCATCGTGCAGCGCTGCTGTGACTTCCTGCATGAGCATCTCTGCCTTGACAACTGTGTTGGGCTTGTCAAAATCGGAGAAGTCTACTGCCTCAATGAGCTGCACCAGTCTGCATTCAAATTCCTCCTGAAGAACTTCAAGGAGGTTGCCATCAACTCAAACGAGTTCCTAGAACTCACGCTCGAAGAACTTTGTGACATCATGGAGCGGGGCATGAACTGAATGTCAGAGAAGAGGATGTGGTGTTTCACGCCATCCTCCGGTGGATCGAGCACGAGCCTGCCACCCGAGAGGCCCACATTTCAGTTCTGTTGCCCAAGGTGAGTATAGTTATACTATGTTCTCATTGACTTGTGTATATAACAATAGAATGCTCATTGAGTGAAGTCCTTATTACTGTAGCTAGAGACTGAACCTCCATTTTTATGTCCCATAAGTCTACAACCAAGGCTTCCAGGTATTACACCTGGGAGGAGAGTGTAACAAATAATGGAAAACAACACACTCAAATGTCTTACATGAAATAAGTGTTAGCTGACACATCTGAGACTTTCTATGTAAATGGCTTCAGCTAAAGAAATTAAAATTTGCACTTACTGCTGTATCCTTAATGTTACGAATTGCTCATCTCCAGAGATTCACAGAAAGCACTAAGGAACTCATGGGAATTCTCTCATTCTTGTTTCCTGTGTAGGTTCGCATGGCTCGTATGGATCCAGAATATTTCATGAAGATCGTCAAAAAAAACGATCTAGTGAAGGCCAATGCGGCGTGCAGGCGAATTATCAGTGATGTCATGAAGGTCATCTATGATCTTGATGATGAAAGTCCACTCTCTGACTTTGAGAACCCGCTGATCCGCCCACGCTTGCCCTCTGACGTTTTGCTGGCTGTCGGTGGATGGAACATGGGCACTACTAACTGCATTGATGCGTATGACATACGGGCCGACCGCTGGGTGGATATCACGCAGGAGGAGCAGAGCAACCTAGCTGGTCATGGCACGGTGTACCATAATGGATTTGTGTACTGCATTGGGGGGTTTGATGGCCAACACTTCATTAATTCCGTGCGCAGATATGACCCGATAACACGAGAATGGCAGCAGATGGCCCCCATGCACTGGCATTGCTGTAATGTTAGTGTGGTTGTGCTCGATGGGTTCATCTATGCCATGGGTGGCCATATTGTTTTCAGGCCCCTCAACAAAGTTGAGCGGTACAACCCAGTAACCAACGAATGGACCCAGATCGAGCCCATGAATGAGAGGAGAAGCGATGCCAGTGCCACCACCCTGAATGGCAAGGTAGGGTAATGGGAGGGCGTCTGACTGTGTTTACCCTCATCTTCCCCTTGAAATTGAGTATTTTACACAGTCATGAGTTCTCTTTCTCTTCAGATTGCTGATTTTAATCCATAATTACTATGTTCAATAAATTTAAGTATTTGCATAAATGCATTATTGGTCTCCATTAGGGGCACATTGGGTAGTGCTGTGGTGTCATATCCAAGACTTGTGAGATAGATGAAATTGTGTTTCCATGTCAGGTTTCCTTTATTCTGTTCCTGGGGGAGCAGAATTCAAAACTCTTTGCAGATTTCCCTTTTCAAACAGCCATACTAAACCTGAAAATTAGCTGATTATGGTGTGTTTGAGAAGGGAAATCTGCAAACTGTGTTCCGCCAGGACCGGAACTGGGGAACCCTGTCTTACACTATGCATAGCACATACTTTTATTTTTGAGTCACAATGAACTTCATCTGTAACCTCCAAACCCCAGTCATATACAGTATAACGGTGTTCACAGTAAAATTGTTTTTCATAGATATACATCTGTGGGGGCTACAATGGAACAGAGAGCCTTTCTACAGTGGAGTGCTTTGACCCACTCACTAACGAATGGAGCTTGATCACTCCAATGAGCACTCCCCGTCACAGCCTTGGAGTCACGGCGTATATAGGGAAGATCTATGCGGTGAGTGATTCCTTTCTGTGTCAAATCTCACATTTTACCTGTAAGACTCATGGTTTTTTTGTCTTTGCTGCTGTGTCTTTCATTGTGATGCATTTAAACCAAACATAACAGTTAAATGCCAGAAATACCTGCTGCAAAGGCTTATCTTAATACACATAAAAACATATATGCTACCCTCTTTAGCCTCCCTGCATTCATTTCTGGGTTATAAATGGATCTGCTGGGGGTCTCTGCTACTAGCTCGGGCTGTAAAGTTTAGATTTTTTATTAATTATTTTCTCTAGTTCTAGATATAATTGGTCAGATTGTTGTTTTTTTCAGTGTCTGATTAGCTTCAAGTGTTCGTTTTAAGTAATAACAATAAAAAAGCAAAATATATTAGCATAAGGAGTCATTTTTGATGGCTCACAGTTTTCACCGAATCATACAAGTTTTCTGTTGCCCAAATCCATGTTTTCATTGCATATAGGTTGACATGTGTATATAAGCTTGTGTCATTTATAGACAATGGGAGGTTCTAAGGAGCCTGCTTTCATAGGGTGAAAATTGCTTAAGAGTTCATGACTTTGGGAAAGTTGATGTTTGCCCATCCTTTTGGCAACCAAGTGATAATGAATCTTTGGCATCTCTCAGGTGGGCGGTATCAACAGGTCTGATCACCTGCAGACCATGGAGGTCTATGACCCTACCACAAACCGCTGGCATGCTGTGGCCCCCATGTCTACACCACGAAGTGAATTTGGCATCGCAGTGGTGGACGACCTCCTGTTTGTGATGGGCGGCCACGATGGGTTTAGGGTAACAAACAAGGTGGAGTGTTATGATGCGGGGACAGGCAGCTGGTATCGTGCGCAGGACATGAGCAGAGCCAGAAAACACTTCAGCTGCTGCGTAGTGCCTGCGCACCCCCGCATCATACAATACGCTTCACCTCGTTAGTCCCTGATGGCCACCAAGGAGGAGAGAAACCCATCTGCCCACAACAGCATGCCCAGTACGTAACCTCATTTGCACCCCCCACCCCGAAGTCATTTTCCATGGCCTCGCTAAACTCCTCCCACACCTGAGTTTTTGCCTCGACGACCGCCGAAGCCGCATTCCATCATTTCATCACCGCTGTCCACCAGCGGGTTCGGGGAATGCCGCCACAACAGGCACCGACCACCTTACGGCCACAGCTCCAGTCAGCCGCCTCCACAACGGAGGCATGGAACAAGGCCCATTCGGACTCAATGTCCCCTGCGTCCTCCAGGACATGGGAGAAGCTCTGCTGGAGGTCGGAGTTGAATCTTCTCCTGACATTGCATACTTAAAATAAAGTTCTCTTTTTCATATTATCTAGTTTGTGAAAGCGTCATAAATTTCCCATTTTGGATAAACGTTGTTCTCGTTTGACGGTTCTCTTCAGAAATTCCGCTGCAACCATCGGTGATTGCTAATTAAGCACTAAGGTTTTTCGTAATCAATTGAAATACTGGTTTAGTGCAACCCCTTCCCCTGGGACCTACAGTAAACATAGCCAGCAACTTGAATTTGGAGAAGGGATGTTACCTCTGCATTGATTACAGTATGTACTGTACACAATATTATATTGTGGGTGTCAGAGTTTGCGTGTGCGGACGGGCAGGCTGGCAGGAAGGAGGCAGGGAAGGACGAAGCAGGGAGGTAGAATACGGGGAAAACTGGGGTTTTATTAGGGGGAAGACGGCTATGGGCAGAACGGGACATGACAACAGCACTAACATCAGCTAACATCAATGACGGACATCGGACAGGGCAAGATGTGGACTGATATAGACAAAAGACATGGCAAAACGACAAGGTACAGCTAGGCATGATAGGGGAAGAACACGTGGATAATCAGGGGGCGTGGCACACAACGATCGTATGAGCCGGGCATGACAGTGGGTCTGTGTTCATAGTGGGGTACTGTAGGGTTCAATTTTAGGACCAGTACTGTTCCTAATTTACATTAATGATATTGACAGCAATACATACAGTAAACTGGCTACATTTGCAGACGACACCAGAGTGGGTGGCGTAGCAGATATTGATCTAGCAGCGGAGAGGCTACAACGGGATCTGGATTTAATTAGCGACTGAGCTGATACCTGTCAGATGAAATTTAACATACAGTAGATACATGTAAGATAATCATGCAGAGAGCAGAAATATAAAGTACTTGTATTTTATGGGTTCCACTGAAATAAAGGTAGCTGATTATGAGAAAGATCTCGATGTGTATCTTGATGCTTCTATGTCCCACTTTCGCCAGTGTGGGGAAGCAATAAAGAAGGCCAATAGGATGTTGGGTTACAAGTCTAGGTGTGTGGAGTTTAAGACAAGGGAAGTGATGCTACAATTATACACTGCTCAAAAAAATTTAAGGAACACTTTTTAATTAGAGTATAGCATCAAGTCTTTTAAACTTCTGGGATATTGATCTGGTCAGTTTGGTAGTGGAGGGGGTGATTAATCAGTTTCAGCTGCTTTGGTGTTAATGAAATTATGAACAGGTGAACTAGAGGGGTAACAATGAGATGACCCCCAAAACAGGAATGGTTTAACAGGTGGAGGCCACTGGCATTTTTTCCTCCTCATCTTTTCTGACGGTTTTTTCACTAGTTTTGCATTTGGCGACGGTCAGTGTCACTACTGGTAGCATGAGGCGATACCTGGACCCTACAGAGGTTGCACAGGTAGTCCAACTCCTCCAGGATGGCACATCAATACGTGCCATTGCCAGAAAGTTTGCTGTGTCTCCCAGCACAGTCTCAAGGGTATGGAGGAGATCCCAGGAGACAGGCAGTTACTCTAGGAGAGGTGGACAGGATCATAGAAGGTCCTTAACCCATCAGCAGGACCGGGATCTGCTCCTTTGTGCAAGGAGGAACAGGATGAACACTGCTGGAGCCCTACAAAATGACCTTCATCAAGCCACTGGTGTGAATGTTTCTGATTGTTTGGACTTCATGAGGTTGGCTTGAGGGTCCAACATCCTCTAATGGGCCCTGTGCTCACTGCCCAGCACCATGGAGCTCGATTGGCATTTGCCATAGAATCATACCTGTCAAGTATCCCGTTTTGGCCGGGAAAGTCCCGTAATTTACCCTTCTTTCCCGCCGTCCTCCCGTATTAGTATTTTCCCGTAAATGTCCCGTATTTTAACCTGCGTTATTAAAAAAAAAAAAAAACGTTACCCCCCCCAAAATCTGAGCTCTGTCACTAGCCTCGCGATAACTACCACCTGCAGTAGCCTACTACGCGGGAAAAAAACACGGGAAAAAAAGAAGAAAACAGACAGATGATGGACGCCAGGACAGAGAAGGAAGGCACTCCTGCCAAAAAACCAAAACCCTCGTGTAAATACCGCGATCAATGGGACAACGAATTAATTTTTCTGAAGAAGAGCAGGGTGGGGGACAGTCACGCGTTTCGTAAAATTTGTAACTGCGACTTTAGCATCGCACACGGGGGAAGGAATGATGTTGCCAGCATGACAAATCCGCCAAGCACAAGCGCCGGCTAAAGGCACAAAAACATGCCCAGGCGATGTCAGCATTCGTGACGAGAAATGCCACTGAGGCAGACCAGGTCACAAGTGCAGAGGTAAAAATGGCAATACTGTGTGCCAAAAACAACATTCCTTTCTCCTTCCATGATGACTTCAACAAGTGTGTAGCTGACATGTTCCCGGGGGGGGGACGCAACTGTTTCTAAAGGCATTGTTTGCGTTTGTTTTATTTTCTACCTACACAATTATTTTAGGTATACATACATATATTTTTCACAATAGAGAGTGCGTTTTTTTAAATAATTTATTGGGGGGGGGGGGGCATGTTCCCTCCGTCCCCCCCCCCCCCCGCGATTTACGCCCATGATTATAATGAATAATTGTGGGGTTTATTGCTTCCGTATGATAAGCGGTTTGGAAAATGGATGGATGGATGGGTGGATGGATGGATTATAATGAATAATTGTGGGGTTTATTGCTTTCAGGATAGGCTCTGGACACCCCGAGACCCAGTAAGATAAGCGGTTTGGAAAATGGAAATGGAAATTGTGGGGTTTATAGAAAAAAAACTGTGCTAGCGATTATAACTAACATGGAATAGGAAACAACAGCCCTCCACAAGTGAAAACCCAGATGAATGCTACTGAGAACTGTGTTAACACTGATAAAACTAAGAGTATTTTTTTAGTTCTGTGCAACATTGTTTTTTTTAAATGTAATAGTCAGCTTGAAGCATTTACCTTATTACGAAAGCAATGCCCCAAATTACTTAAACATTTTAAGTAAACATTTTACCATCCATTACCGTAAGGGTTCCCAGCCCCCGGTCAGTGTACCGGTACAGTCCGCGCTCAGTGCTCAGGGGGGGCGGGCTGTGCCTACCGTCCCGTTTATTACGGGTTCGCGCCGTATTAAAAAGAAAACTGTCTGTATTGTTCCGCATATTTTATCGTGGACACCCCGGCAAATTACACCGCCGTTTTAGGGATCAGTGACATTTTTTGAAGTTTGGGAAGATTTTACTAACCAAATAGCTGTCTATCATCATCACTTCGATATAAGAACACCTCCAATAAAAATAAAGACCACAAGTTTTAATGACATTAAAAACATGCAATAATTTTATCGACATGTACTACATTAGTATAGTATAAAAGAGAAAATAATCAAAGTTGCATAATATAATTTGAAGAATAAAACGAAATTTTGGAGAGCTAACAAACTGCTCACCTCAGTGCCATTTTCATTCGTAGAGTTTGCTGTGCTGCAAACGGTAAAGAATATTTACGTTGTTTCTATGGAAACTACTCCCACTGTCCGCTTAACATTAGTGTAATAGTACGTACGTTGAAACTGGCTAATGAGCTGTATACGCTACGTGCGTATTACGTCATAACTCGTGCGTAGAGTCCATTTTTCCGGGGAATGTCGAAGACGTACTATGTAGTTCAGATGTAGAAAGTTCTACTTTTCTTTTAAATGTTAAAGAAAGTTTCATAAAAACAAATTGTATAGCGAATGTTCAGTACAATAGGAAGCGTTATTTTGTTCAAGCAAATGGAGCCGAGGCATAATATTTAAAGGAATGTTATTCAAAGGTAATAAGCTTCCACCACACTGCAGCTTAAATACATGCGTAATGAGGCAAAATACCGCTTTCTTAAATTAATTACATGATACGTGAATGTCCTGCTTTGTCTTCCAATAAGGTAAGCTCGGTGGCTATAAACACTCATACATTTAGCTGATACAAATTAATTTTGTACTTTGGAAAAAAAAGTAGCTGATTTTGGCTTGTTGAGGCTTCCACATATGACAAACCACAAGATGGCACTGCCTGAGCATGCTTTTAGAAATGTACTGGAGTGCCACTAGCAGGCAAGCAAGTTACTTTGCAACTTCTAGAGCACAGCAATGGTGTTTGACATTCTGTTAGCTATATACGCAGGGATGGATATAACTAGTAAGCATTCAGCATTCAGCAACTGGTAAGTACGCATTCACCTTCAAAAGCGATATGTGCAGCAATCGGTTGTTGTAACAGTGTGAATTCGTACGTACTTTATGTGCATTTGCGGCGATATGAAAAGAAATTACCGTGCATTTTAACCTCTATTTTCCTTACTTCTTTATATTACGTTTTCTCTGCTTTATTTCAGTCAGTCTAACATATTGCGCCACAGCCTTCAACCCAAATTTTCATAGCAGACTTCAGTTAGGAGTACGCCTTAGTAATGATTAACCTGGGACTCACCAGGGAGGTGTGGGGGGATACTATTGTAAATTGCTTAGTTTTAACTATAACAGCCTTAATAATCCTATCAAACACAGTGAAATACTGCAATACCTTTATCGCTGAAGGGCTCGTATGATGCTCTTTCAAGAAACTCATTTTAAACCATCAGACGACAGGTGTGGATGGGCAGATTACATCTATCATTCTACAATCTTTCTGCTGTAGAGCAATGGATGTAACAATATTGTTGCATACATCTATTCCCTTTGTTCTTTGCATATCTGATGTGGATTCCCGATCCAAATGGGAGATCTGTCATAATTACTAGTTTATTGTTCATTACGCCTGTACTATTGGTTAACGCATGTGCTCCTAATTGTGATGATATTTTCTTTAAGCGTCTGTTCTCACTGGTACCTGATACCTCTAAATATCACCTTATCTTGGGGAGTGATTTAAATTGTCGCTTTAATCCAAAATTAGATCATCCATCCCCCAAGATAGCTCTGCCTTCAAAATCTGTCGAAATGATAAATTCTTTTACCAAAGAATTTAATGTGTCAGGTGTTTTCACAATTTTTTAATCCCACTCAAAAAGAGTATAGTTTTTTTCTCTGAGATTCATCACACGTTTACCCAAATTGACTATTTCTTAGTTGATAAGACTTCTTGCTCAATATCTGAGTAGCTATGATAAAATAGCTTTCTCAGATCATGCTCCAGTCTCCTCGAAAATTTTGTTAGAACATGGTGTCCTTGACGGTTCAACACTCAGTTGCTTTCCTTGTTGATTTTATTTCACAACAAATTGCCAATTTTCTTTCTTTAAATATATCTCCAGATGTATTTGTTTCCATATCGCTGGAAACCTTGCAGACTGATACCAGTGGGCAGATTATCTGATATGTAAGCAATGATAGAGAGCTGTGGAAGGAGAAGATAGCATATTTAACACAGCATGAAGCAGATCTTGACAATTGATATGTTTCTCCCTATCTGATGATGTTTATAAGGAGCATCTAACGATACAAGCAGAGTTTGAATTTCTAGTGTCTCAACATACTGCTGAACTACTGATGCAAACAAGGTCTCATTATTACGAGCAAATCCTCTAGAAATGAATAATGCATTCAAGTTTTTCTCCTCTCACTTGTTGTCTAGAGTTCAATAGTTTCTTTAGGGATTTAGCCATTCCTTCATAGGAATGTGTGGCTGTGAATGATTTAGATGTCACTATCACTCTCACTGTAACTGAACTGACCACCATGGCGGCTGCTTCGCAAAGTGGTTAATGTCCCAGACCCGATGGCTTTCCTTCCGAGTTCTATAAAAAGTTATGGCCCCAGTTGTCCTCTCTCCTATTGGACATGTTCAACAACCTGAACCTCTTGCCCAAGCTAATATTTCTCATGCTAAAAAAGGGGAAAGATCCTTATTCTTACACCTCCTTTCACCTAAAGGCTTATTGAATACGGACTAAGATCCTGTCCAAAGCACTGGCCCTTCAGGCTTGTTTGACCAGATTGAGGTCCTTGTCAGAATTTTGTTGGTGGTTCCAGTGTCCTCATGTGAAGCTGAGAGGAGCTTCAGTGCATTGCGCAGACTAAAGACGTGGCTAAGGGCTACTATGGGCCAAGATGGACTTAACAGTCTGTTAGTCTGCAATATGCAGAAAGACGAGCTGGACAACTTTAACATGAACAACATATGCCAAGAGTTTGTGGGGCCCAGTGATACCAGGAAAAACACATTTGGTACTTTTGTTTAGTGTCTATTCATTAATGTAAGTTTGCTTTAAATTGCAGATGTTTTTTTTTTTTGCATAGAACAGTTACTGTAAATCGATAATTTAATTGTTGATTTTGATACAAAACATTACTTATTTTATATCTTTTTCACAATAATAGTCATGTTTAAATTTTATTGTATGTTGATGGCTTGACCGTAAACAACATAACAAAAAATGCAATAAATAGTTTTGAAGAAAAATCTGCTTTGTCATTGAACCTGAGAAAAACTTTGAAAATAAGCATAATGACACAGTCTCCATGCTACAATAATAATGACAGAAATAAAGTTTTTCACTGTGGGGACAAATCTTCATAAGTACAATTTGACTGTATTATTTGTGTCCCCTTCAAAAATTGCTTATGAGAAATTTTATATCTATTGTCCCCCCCCTACTGTTAAATAAAATTTATGCCCATGATTATAATAATTATAGCAACTGTATTTTGTGTATGGTTGAAGATCTGTCTGGTCTTTATTCATTTAATTATCACTGTAAATAGCTGGTTAGCTATCTATCATTTACTCCTCAGAAAGCAAATTCAGACAGCGGTTGCCTGGATCAACACCCAGTACTGGGAAGCCTGGAACCTGTGTGACGAGGTGATCGACTGGGGAGACGGTGTGGAGGAGTGCTCACGAGCGACACCCCCACTGTCCAGGTTGGGGGGGATAAGGAGGGATTGGGAAGGGCTACTTGGGAAAATGTGGAGGTATCAGAAAGGGGCGTCCAATGGTGAGATGGAGGGGGCGGAGGCTGGTATGAATGGAATGCATATGGTAAATGGAGGTGAGGAGAATGGATGTGAGGTAAGAGTGAATGTGGAGGAGGTTAAGGGAGAAGGAGAGAAAAGTAGAGGGAATGCTTTGGGATCTATTGTGTCACAAGGAGGCAGATCATGGCTGGAAACCATTCAGGAAGAAGGATGTGAGGAAGAAGAAGAAACTGAGGTGGCGTTTCAGGAGGCACAAGACGCTGAGGTTGCCCAGTTGGACAGATGGTGTCCATGTGGCTGGTGTAAGGTGGGGTAGGAGGCTTCTGAACCATGTGTTAGGCCTAGTGCACTTATGGATTGTGCTTGTTTGTTATAATGAAATAAGCTTATAAACTAAACATAATATATTTTATAGGTACGTGTTTATATCAGTATCTACATGTAAAGGGAGCAGACACAGGAAAAAGGTATTGAAGACCCTTGATATGATATTGCTGTTTTTCTTTTAGATTCCAAAGTTAACCCTTTATTTAATTTATCCCTTTTCCCCAAGTAGAATAATGCATGTACTTGTAATCTGTATTATTTTGCTTTGGAGTCGGAAGTTCCAAAATCACCAGGCAAGTTATTCGATTGTATGTGTTTTAACTACTAGAAATATGTAAATGATAAGCCTTAAGATTTATTTAAAATTAATTTATTGTTTTTTTGTAAATTAAAAACAGGAACCCTCATGGACCAAGACTTGAGGGCATTTGTACAATCCACCTGTACAACTTTAACTGGTTCTGCAGTCTTTTTCTCCCCACAGCCTCTGCTTGTTCCCTTCTTCTCTTTCTGTCTTCCCTCCAGGAGAGCTCCTCAGGCATCTCCAGCCTGTAATTCCTGGGAAATGCCACCTGCCACCCATCCTTGGAAGCGTCGCCCATTCTCAGGATCTCATACATCACCATTCATCAGTCACAGCGCTTGCAGACATCTGGATAAAAGGAAAAGCCCATTTTTTTAAAACTTGCACGTTAAATTTTCCTCTAATTACCATTTTATTCTTTTAAATTTCATTATGTTTATTTACATTTAGTATGGATTAAGGCACAGCCAGCCTGGATTAAGGCATCACCAGCCTGGCATCAGACTCTCCGGACAATGCCAGCCCAGAGGGGGCTGACCTGGAGGACATTCCCCCAGAGGACATGGAGTGGGAGCCTCCAGGTCTTGACCTGAGTCCCACTCCGTGGTGTCAGCCCCGTGGCCAAAGTTTCCCCAGCCGAGGAGGCTATCGCCGCGACAACGGCAGGGTCAACGGAAATCCAGTCGTGGGCTGAGGTCCAGGAGGAAAAAACGAGGTTATGCTACCCAGACCTGCCTCCTGATCCAAGCTTGGTCCAAGATGGTCTTTCAGGTTATCCCATTCAATGATTCCCAAAAGGAACCACCTCCGGTCTCCTCATGGCGCTGGTACTGGCCTGTGCTTTTGTTTTGCAGGGTCCCTGGTTTGGTCCAGTTCCTGTCCTGCCTGCCCCTCGACACCCTCCGACTCTGCCAACCCCTCGCCGTCTACCGATGCTGTTCTTCCCTCGGCTGCCGCAGACGAGTAGAGCTTCTACAGACCCAGACAGGATTCCAAAAGCCCCCCTGGCCGTGACCCTTCTGCGGCACCCCGGAGCCCATCAGAGGCCCTGAACTGTTCACTTTACCTCCCATGCTACCTAGTGTCTTGCCCCTCCTAATACCTCAGTCTTTGGTCTGTAGTCTTGCTTCCCCGTGGCTCTCCCTGGTTTCACCTCTTAGCCCGATTTCACTGTTCCAGCCCCCACTCCAGTCACTCTTGCTTCCCGCTTTAGGTTCCCCTCTCTTGGCCATATTATTGTTGCACTGGTTCCGTTGCTTGCCTGTCTTGTCTGGTTGTGTCCTGCCTTGTCTGTCCCTGTGCCATCTTTGGTCCTTTTGATGCCCAATCCCTCCCTTTTGTCTCCTTCTACTGTGTCCTTTGTTCCCACTTACCCACTGACACCCACTGTCTGTCTTTTGGTCCATAGTCAGCATCCCTGTTGGATTACCTGGCCTGTCATGAGTTGTGTCCTGGGGGTTAGTCTCCCCTGTTGTCCTTGGTTTTGCCCTGGTCTGTGTGTCCCCTTAATGATGCCCTTGTACCCGGAGGGCACAGGATTGGGAGGGGGGCGTTTACTGTCATGTCTTGCCCATTTAGTCAACCTTACCCTCCAGTTCTCCTCCCTGATGAGCCACGCTTGGTGTCTATTAGTCTCACCCCATGTTCCTCCCCTTCTGTCAGTCACTATCAGCTTCCTTGTGTTTTCCCATTCCTTAGTCTGGTAAAGTGCCCAGTCCTATCTTCTCCAGTTGTGTCCTTGTCTGTTTGCGTCTCTGTGCCCAAACCTGCCTGTCAATAAAACTCCCCACGAAGGGGATTCTGCCCTACAGCTTGCATTTGGGTCCTACTTCCCACCGGTGACGTGACAGAGGAATACATGCTTAGTGCCAGGCAGAAATCTTTGATTTTGCATCGATATGGTGACTTGGTGAAGTTAGCTGATAGTTCTCTTGATTCCAAAGACATGATTCTTGTCTGTGCATTATGCATATCCAAAGTTAAGAGCTTCAGATTAATAGGTGCGAAAAACGCATCTTGCGTTTGTCGAGTTCGAAGGGTTAACTCACTGAATATTTATGTTACGCCGAACATGACTCATTGTCGTTTTGGACAGTAAGCACTTTATGTAATTCATCCATTGCTCCTTTTCCTTATGGTATACAGCCGCTTTATACATGTGGAGACTCACACACATTTTTTACATTCCATTACTTTCACACATTTTACTGTCATTGTACATCTCTTCTGATGTCACATTTATTTATTTGTTTATTTATAACCTGGTAACTGCACACTGCACAAATACAAATAAATGATGAATTACCAAAACCTTAAATACTGTACAGAAGGATAAACTCAATTATTGCTGAAAAAATCTACACACAGATATAAAAATATAATATTCCCATCAAAATCACACATGCACAGCCAAAAATGTAGGCAGTAACTATATACTGCTTTGCCAAACAGGTACAGGTATCAGACACACAGAACATCAACTTGTTCATTATACTCTTTGTTTATAAGATAACTGGGTACATCATCCAGCAGAAGGAAAAATAGGCCGACCATTTAAGACAGAATACATTCAGCAAACTGAATGTGACCTTCACTGCCAGACATGCAGCCTGTTAAAAGGTGCAGTGTTATACTGTACATAATATTTTAATTAAGGATATTCAAAGTTAATATAGTGTACTTTAGTGAACTTTTGTTACCTTCCTCACACAAATATGTGAATTTGTCCCATACTGAAAGAAATTACCCTTTATGCTCTCACCGATGTGAATTGGCACAAATTTCCACAGCTTTCTCACCACAGCCAGCCATTTTCTCCATAATCATAATCAATTCCAACTCCTGCTATTATTTCTTTCACTGCAGACAGAATGACGTGGCCTTCCATCCACTTCAGTCTCATTCATTCTGCAATATGGGTGCTTGTGGTTATTAAGCAAGCAAGCAAATGATCTATATTCTTCTGCAGTATCAGCACTTAAAGGAGAAAGTCAGTGTGAGAATAGGTGACTGCAGTGACTGTCCTTCCGTGCCATCAATGTGTGCAGGGAGTAAGACCAGAGTACAGACGCACAAAGCTTATATTTCTTGCTTTTCCCAAAAACAAGCTGAAAAATAAATATGTCCAGCTCTTGCCTGAGAACCGCTGCGATGTTTCTATTTCAAATACAAGCTCGAATCCATCCATCCATCCTATGTAACTGGGGGTCCGGCGTCGGCTGTCAGAGGGCTGAAATGGCAGACGCTGTTGGTAATCCAGGTCGGCTGATCGTAGATGGCAGTAAGCGCGCCAGGCATGACTCAGAGCCACGGAGGCGAAGCAGAGATCGGTACACAGGAAGACAGGAACACAAGGAGGGGAAAAACGCTTGCACGCTGCATAAACCACGAAGATCTCGCGTCTGGCCAGAAATAAGAGACTGAGAAGGGGAAGGTTGACCACAGATGGGAGGGGCGGGGTTCCAAAGCGGAACCACACCTCCTCAGGCACTTCCATCTCCTGCCAATATTCCTCTGTCCTTTATTTCCCTTCACACTGCACTCCTATCATGCTCCACAACCACAAACCTCTGAAATCTCCTACACTCTCTGCACTCGACTGACTCCTTACCAGCTTCTCTCCTGCCGCTGCCTGCACTCCTTCATGTTCTGTCGGCACCCAAACCACCTGCTTTGCTCGCCCCATCATTTCTCCCAGATCCAGCGTGGGCTGATTAAAAGCCACTGCTAAGGGGGGCTCCTCCTCTGGTGTGTTGTACCATTCCCACTACTCTCGTCCTCCGTATCTAAATGGCTACTCCCTCAGGGCCTAATATTATCCAGTCTGCTGTCATGCGCATCCCGTCTTTCTCTCGGCAAGGCAGCGGATCTATCAGCCGATCCCACTCATCCCTCACTCCAGGATCACTGAAATCTCCCATCGCAACTAACAACTGTATTTATCCTATTTCCAATTTAGCACATTGCTATATTGTTCCTGTATAAATGGTCTCCACTGTTCTAAGATTTCCCAAACCTTTCCAATAACTTCTTCTAATCTGTATAAGCTATACTATCCCTGCTGGACAACAACCTTTGTTGCAGAAGGGTGAACTGTCCACTGAGTACCTCTACTCCCCCTTCGTACATTTTATGTCTATCTGCAGCTGACACAAAGCATCTCTGCCTAACAAATTCACTGGGATATGCTCTGATGTTAGTTTAGACATATTTACATTTTTGGCCCCTATCTGAACTTTTACTAAACAAGATTCTGGAACATGCAGGTTGGACAGGTGTGTCCAGGCTGATCACATCTCCAGCACACCAGCTGAATCAGCTTGTTCCCCAGTCTCTCCGTGGTCTAGGATCATCAAATTTGTGAGTAAATGGGTGCCCTCTGAGGAAACCCCCATCCATTGTATATACTCTGTTCTAATTAGGGACCAGAGGCCAATTAGAGGCCTTGTTTTTTTGGCGGTGACTAACTCAATTTCTTCGTCAGCTCCCTCTCATGCTCTTCAGCAGAGTCCTCCTCCTCTCTGTACAAGTCAATAGCGTGGATCAGCTGCTCCTCAGGAATAGTAATAAGTCCCACCACTTGCCTTAGCCTGCTTCTCACTGGCTTCGGGAGCGTGTCCTGCAGTGCCCTCCGGTACAGACCTCTAAACACCGAATCCTGCAGGTCCTGCTCTGCCTCAGTGCTCCACCGCTTTTCTTGGGCTTGCAGATAGGCAGCTGGGCTCTCCCCCTCCTTTACGAGCTCCACCTTCATTTCAGCCACACTCAGTCACGGAGTCCCTGTCACCACTGCCAGCATTCTCTCCATTCCGTCTACCCC
This sequence comes from Brienomyrus brachyistius, assembly GCF_023856365.1. Taxonomy (NCBI): domain Eukaryota; kingdom Metazoa; phylum Chordata; class Actinopteri; order Osteoglossiformes; family Mormyridae; genus Brienomyrus; species Brienomyrus brachyistius. Next base: position 1,225,356 of record NW_026042336.1, on the reverse strand, counting down.
CAGGACACAAGCCTGAACCGCTTTTATGTCCCCCATCACCAAGAGCCGTCCCATAGTTTCCTCCTCAAATACTTTCATCCATTTTCCAGCTCCGTCTGCCAGGACTGTTCTGCCCATGACTCATACTGTGTCTGTGCTCCTTTCACCACCAGGGGGAGCATCAGAGTGTCCCTATTGGGAGTCTCACAGCCCTCCTTCTTCCCACTGTTCTATGATCTGCATTATCCTCCTCTACTCCTTCCTCACTATCCGTTTCTATCTCCTTCTCCTGAAACTGACTCCATCCTCTACATGGAGGGTTAGGGCTGTCCATCAGATGCATCAGCCCTTCTGCAGCCCTACCACTTGCTCCGCACCCCACGTTTATATCACCCCCTTTTTTCTTAAACCCACATGCCTGGCCTTCTATTATTATATCATTTCCTCGCAGTCTTTCCTTCACGGTCTGCCGCCACAGGTCGCTCACTTCCCTGTACCCATATGAACAACTTTCTTCATCCTTCTGTTTCTTCCCCTCTGAACTTTATCTTGCCCTCTATTACTGGAAAGTGGCCCTTAAATATCAGAGGTGGCCCTTCTACTAACAGATACAGTCCCTGATACAGAGGAAGTCGTAATTCCTCCTGCTCTGTTTTACCTTTGACTCCTGCCTGATTCTCACTCATCACTCTCTCATCACTTTCTGCTCTTTTCTCCAGGCCTCTCCCTTTGCCATAACCTCAGAACCTCCAGTTGCTCACTCCTTTTCTTGTTACACCTTTCTGTGTTCTTATTAGCCTTATAATACTTTATCAGAGTCTCCATCTCCTCACACACTGCCACATCCAGAAATATAGCAGAAATATAAAGTACAGATATTTTATGGGTTCCACTGAAATAATGGTAGCTGATTATAAGAAAGATCTCAGTGTGTATGTTGATGCTTCCATGTCCCACTCTCGCCAGTGTGGGGAAGCAATAAAAAAGGCAAATAGAATATTGGGTTACATCTCTAGCTGTGTGGAGTTTAAGTCAAAGGAAGTGATGCTACGATTGTATAATTCCTTGGTAAGACCCCACCTAGAATATTGTGTGTAGCTTTGGTCACCATACCTTAAGAAGGACATTGTTGCCTTGGAAAAGGTGCAACGTAGGGCTACGAGAATGATTCCTGGTTTTAGAGGAATGTCTTATGAGGACAGATTAGTTGAGCTGAATCTGTTCAGCCTCGAGCAAAGGAGACTAAGTGGGGGCATGATCCAGGTATATAATATTCTAACAGGTCTGGATGGCGGTGACATGACATACTAGAACTCGTGGCCACAAGTGGAATTTAGCGGGAGAACATTTTAAAAGGAATTTGAGGAAGCACTTCTTTACACAGCGTGTAGTTAGAGTATGGAATAGTCTTCCTACTAGTGTAGCGCAAGCTAAAACCCTGGGTTCCTTTAAATCAGAGCTAGATAAGATTTTACCAACTCTGAGCTGTAAGGTAAGTTTTCTCCAAAAGTACTTGATGGGCCGGATGGCTTCCTCTCGTTTGTAAATTTCTTATGTTCTTAAGGTTACTTTTCCTATAGAACAAGTCTATACATTGTCCTTTTATTAAACAAACTAAATAGCCTTATGCTATTTATCTTATTTACACAAAAGCTTGTCATTTTTGTCTCTACACAGTCGCGTATTTACTATTCTCCTCTGCTCTCTGTATTGCGCATGGCGGACTTCCGCCCCGATGCAGACAGGTGGGCACAGTCTCAACAGCGGACAGAGAGCGCGCGTCGGAAAATATGTCACGTCAACCATCTGAAAAGCAGACAAAAATATCTGCTGTGCCATATATCTGTGTATGACTCCTCAGATCTCCAGCCCAGTCAAAAGTTTCACTAATTATCTACTTCTTCCCTTGCATGTTTAGTCCTATACTGAACTTCCTGATCGCTACACCTTACTGTTGCTTTAAGTTTAAGATTCGTCCAAATTTTACAGTAACCTACCCACACTTATACTACAGAGAAAGTTTTTGCATTAAAGCTCGCAAATATTAAATTTCGATTCCACAGTTATGGCTTTAGATACCTAGGGATCCTGGTATATCATACTTACACAAAACTAATTATGGTAAATTACTATGTGAAATAAAGAATTATCTCCAAAGATGGGAAATCCTCCCTCTATCCTTATTGGGGAGAGTGGAGAGCATTAGAATGAACATACCACCTAGGCTTCTCTTTATGTTCCAGTCCCTGCCCATAGGGGTCCCTATATCTACATTCAAAACGCTCAATAAATGGTTATCCAAATTTACCTGGCAAAACAAAAGACCCAGGATTGAACTGAAAAGACTGTTAAACCCAAAAGAGAATACGGGTCCTGACTTGCCTAATTAAAAAAATTATTTCTTGGCAGCCCAACTTATATCAGTAGTGGTATGGATAACCCAGGACAGGGAGGTTCAGTGGGTGGGAATGGAACAGAGTATCTGCCCAAATTTGCCGCTGGACATAGCAATTATTTTTAATCAAGATACATGGAAAGTAAATAAAATGAATAACATTTGGATAGGAAACACTCTGAAAAGTGAGAGAGAGGCTGGGACGCCCTTCATCAATATCAAGAGCAATGAAAATTGCACAGAATGTTGATTTTTCTACCATCTAAATTAGATACAGGGTTTAAGACATGGGGAGAAAAGAGGTTTAACCAGTTGGATCAGTTGTGTGATGGAGGAGATCTAATGTCCTTCGAACATCTTAGAAACAAATGTGGCCTCCCAGTGCCCAACTGTTTTAGATGCCTACAGTCAACAAATATATTGTTTATATTAACAATTAAAGGATTGGTTAAAAAGAACATTATATCATATATTTATAAAATATTACAAAAAGAGTCAACAGTGTTGATATCAAAGAAAAATGAGAACTAGAGATGAATACTATCATTAACGATGAAGATTGGACTCATTCATGTAAAGAAGGACACAGAATAACAAACAGTCCTACATGGTGGGAATTTGATTGGAAAGTTAAGATGAGATACTTTAAGACTCCCCTTCTCACCTCTACGTTTGGCAACACCTCTAATCAGGGGTTTATTGGAGGGGTTGTGACCTGGTAGGAGACCACACCCACATTTTTTGGGATTGTCCAAAACTGTCAGAGTACTGGCAAAATATACAGGAAGAGATAAAAAATAAATGTTTGAACATAAAATTACCACTTGAACCAGCTCGTTTCATACTAGGAATTATGCCACAGAATATAGTGCATGAAAATAAGGTTGTATTACTGAGAGTTCTTCTTTTAATTGCCAGGTGGATGATAACAATCTCCTGGCTAAAACCCCAGCCCCCCACGACAGTACAATGGAAAGAAAGAGGAAAGAAAGTGCATAATATGGAATTTATAACTGAAAAATTGTTAACGAGAACAGAGTGTTTTGTGGAAGAAATTTCTCGAAGTCCGATGTTTAAGTGTTTGACAGAACTTTATTATTCGATGAGCTCACAGGGAACAGACACTCAGCAATCATGCGTCTTGTGTTCTGCTCCCCGAGCAACAAATTCATACATCTTTTATGGCCTAAAATGCGACAGTCATCTGACAAATCAAGGACAAATCGGATTTTTGGACATTCCAGTTACTTCTGCCTTTCAAGGTCCAGGCAGTTCAAAGAAAGTTTGGCCATCTGGAGATACCAGTTTCTTCTACGTTTTCAAGGTCCACCTATCAGCTTAGAACAAGTCTATCTATTTGGGACTTTTCCTTTTGCTATATTATTCTAGGACTCGTTGTTCTCTTTTTCTACATTTTATATTATCCAATACCATGCATTGATTTTATAATATCTTCTGCAACAGCTTACTTCTCAGGTCATGCCTTTGCTTTGACCTGGGTCTCTTGCTGAACAAGCAATATATGGCAAACATGTTAGTTCCTCTATAGAAAATAGAAATTTCTTACTTAAGCAGATTTGCATTCTTGTTTGATACATTCAATTAATGACAAGTAAATTACATTGTTTCAACCACTATGTGTAAATCAACAACACATTGTAAACTCAATTGTTAATTACTGATTAGGTAATGCATTTTGCATAATCATCTATATTCCATTATTGATTACTGATTAGCATAATCAAGAATTTTCTATCACAGTTTCTTTATTAAAAGGTTTCCAATCTGTAATTTTCTTTTTTCAACAAGACTTTTGCACAGTACTGTATATCTTAGAACATAAGAAATTTACAAATGAGAGGAGCCCATTCGGCCCATCAAGCTCGTTTGGGAAGAACTTAACTAATAGCTCAGCGTTGTTAAAATCTTATCCAGCTCTGATTTAACCATCTCTCTCAATATAATATTGGGATCATTTATTCTCTTCAGAGGCCTCCATAGAATAATGCATCCATCCCCTCACTTATGTTTAGACAGACGTATCCTAAGGCACCAGGGCAACAACAGTCAGAATAACAACAGAATCATCAATTTCACAGCTAGTTTTAAAAATTGCTTTAATGCAGAGTGATTACAGAAAAAAAGATAAGCAAATTAGGTAATATTAACAAAATTATTAAAACATGTAGAGTAATAGACATATTTGTCTTTCAGACATATTGTGCTTTTTTAAGAGCAGAAGGGATACATTAAATCAGGATTATATTTTGTTTTTAATGATATATATATATCCATCCATTTTCCAAACCGCTTATCCTATTGGGTCGCGGGGGGTCCGGAGCCTATCCCGGAAGCAATGGGCACGAGGCAGGGAACAACCCAGGATGGGGGGCCAGCCCATCGCAGGGCACACTCACACACCATTCACACACGCATGCACACCTACGGGCAATTTAGCAACTCCAATTAGCCTCAGCATGTTTTTGGACTGTGGGGGGAAACCGGAGTACCCGGAGGAAACCCCATGACGACATGGGGAGAACATGCAAACTCCACACACATGCGACCCAGGCGGAGATTCGAACCCGGGTCCCAGAGGTGTGAGGCAACAGTGCTAACCACTGCACCACCATGCCGCCCCCGATATATATATATTATTTTTTTAAATTTACATCATTATAAATGAGAACTATAAGTGATTGCTAATTACTGTTAACTAATTTCCTGTATGATCTTTCTCCCCTTCAGTCTTAAAACGGTGGCCGGTTATCCTATTTGTTCAGCTCCAGCCCAAAAAGTAGACTGTTCAGAACCATGGACAGTGACCAGTGTTACTGTGACATCTGGTTCCTTCATTGGCTCTATATAGTTTTCTAGAAATAACTAAATGCCTCTGATGTACAAATTTCCAGCCATAGACTTGCTTCCTATATGACGAGAAGATTTTATTTTTACTCAGACTAAGAAGCTATAGATAATCAGCTCTGCATGCGATCTCCCCTTTACTGCTCGAGCAGGGCTCATGCACATCAACAAATGTCAAGGCAGCAAGTGCATACAAACAACTTCTCAGGACAGTTATAGGGCCTTCAGGAGGAGTCAAACTGCTGCCTCATCCAGAGATACCATTGTCTAAGACTTGCACTAAACCATTCTAAGCACTTGGGCGTATTTAGTGTCAGAATCCATCCCTGACTTGTCCTGTTCTCTCTTGTTTGTTCCCATTTGGCCAGCACATGTCACTGGTCATCCTATTCTCTCCTCTGTCTTGTAGCTCCTTAGCTCATAGTGTGTTTGCCTGCTGCTCGGGCTGCCATGTGGCTTAGTTTGACATGTGATCAAAATTTAGAGTAAACTAATACATGAAAGCTTGCCTTAAAAAAAGATCAATGGCAGAACAGGGGCTCTGAACGCAGTCTGCATTAATAAGGAATTAACCATTTCTCTCAATATAAAATTGGGATAATTATTCTCTTCAGAGGCCTCCATAGAATAATGCATCCATCCCCTCACTCATGTGTATAGAGGCATATCCTAAGGCTCCGGCAACATCTTTCAGATCAACAAAAGCATCAACAATTTCACAGCTAGATTCAAAACATACTTTAATGTACAGTGATTGCAGTAAATGAAAAAGAAATTAGGCAATATTAATTCAATTATTGAAATGTGCAGATTAATAGTCAGAAATTTTATAATTTTACATCATGATGAATGAGAACTATGCGTGATTACTAATTACTGTTACCTAATTTCCTGTCTCGACTTTTCCCCCCTCATTGTTAAAGGTAATTATATGGTAATTATATTTTCTGCACTTGAACCGAATTTCAAAATAAATGACACCTGGGTGACCCAGGTTCGAGTCTCTGCCTGGGTCACATGTGTGTGGAGTTTGCATGTTCTCTCCATGTCGTCGTGGGGTTTTCTCCGGGTACTCCGGTTTCCCCCCCACAGTCCAAAAACATGCTGAGGCTAATTGGAGTTGCTAAATTGCCCCTAGGTGTGCATGTGTGAGTGAATGGTGTGTGAGTGTACCTTGTGCCCATTGCTTCTGGGATAGGCTCCAGACCCCCCACGACCCAGTATGATTAGTGGTTTGGAAAATGGATGGATGGATACACCTGGGTCTATTAAAAGAAGGTGATGCTGCCTGAATCACCAACCAAGGCTGGGAGGAAAGGGAGGAACACTAGTCAAATGAAGGAAGAAAGGCCACAGTATCTCATGGTCACGAATACAAAAGTCAGGGAGTGTTATGAAGAAGACACCACACTTAAGACCATTGGTTTTATGCAGTGAATTACACCAGAGAGAGTTTTTGCATTTTAGCTGTGTCATGTAACATTCCTCAGACTTCATTTTAATGTTTTCTTCAACGCAACAAAGTCCCACGGTAACAAAAGCGCTGTAGTCTGGATCGTTAATTGCAATGTGGGGAGTGCAGACCAGCTGGGGTGGGGGATCGTGCTCAGTCACGGTAAAAGGCAAACGGGTAAATTGTGAATACGCCCTTAATCTAACTACAGTTTAACGTTGTTCCACATACCAATATCACTACGTATCGGTATCGCAAAACAAAATTTAAAATGTTAAGATTCTGTCATTCTGAAAATCTGAGTATTTAAGACATTATGTTCCATAGCGATTTGTGGAGATAAATACCCTCGGACAGTAGCGTTCATTTCACAATTAAATCTCTTTAAGTCATTGTTTTTTGTTAAGCAGGATGAATGTGTGATTTTTAATTAATAAACCTTTAAGGGTTATATGCTTATGCTGTTGTATACTGTTCTCGGTGTTCTAATTATAGAATAATATATAGAATAATTATAAAAGAGCTATAATTATTATGATGTTATTATTTAATTGTGTGGGGCGTGTTGCTCGATTACATTTCACTCATCGGCACGTGGGACGCTGCCGTTTTGAAAGACGCGGCTTCACTTGTTTTCTGCACCAAGGTGGGTTGCCATTCTGCTCCCATTTTATCGGATAATTTATCTTATTGTTTAGTATTTTTTCAAATTTGCATGTATATTAAAATATGTTTGATGAGTAAAGTCAGTATATTGCTTTTAAATAAAGTGATTTTGTTCCGGGCTACTATGTTAATTATGTTTAAATTTTATGCGCAAAGTGTAGTTGACATTTAACTTTTCCGCGTGCGCTTTCCTGCGTTTAAGTACATTATTCCGCTTGCTAGTGAGTAAATTAGTTCATTTCTTTTAAATAAAGTGAACATTGTTGTGGGGTGCTGTGTTGGTTAAATTTAAATTTCATGTGCAAGTCGGCTAGTTTCCTGTGCCGCAAAGTCTAGGTGATATTTCACTTTTCCGCGTGCGCTTTCATGTTGCATTCTACTGCGGATGCGGGTGGTTGCGCTCGGTGCTGCCTACAGCAATGATATTCCAGCAGACCAGGAGAGGGCAGATGTATTGCAAGAAACACAAATAAAAGTAGTGAAGCAAGTCCTGTAAAGTTTGTTTGGTAACTAAAATCAGTATATTGCCATTTAGTAAAATTTTAAATTGTTCCAGGCTTCTGTTTTGATTATATCTAAATTTTATGTGAAAGTTAACTAGTTTCCTATGCTATAATGCAATTGTTCATTGCGGAGGTGTCAGTGCAGAACTGTATTCCATGTGCCAGGAGTGACTGACAGCTCCATTGTATTGCCTGTATGTTGTTTTTCCTCATTCAGATACAGATGAATTGCAAAAGCTGTCAGCTGGAGCAACGCTGAACAGGAGAAGCGGTTTCAGAAAATGGATGAATATCCCCAGAGGTGTGAGTTAACAGTTTTAACCACTGCATCACTGTACCATGCCCATGTATAGGATATGTAGAAGAACCTGTTGCAGTTATCTGATGTGTGTGTTTTTGACTCTCCCTGCCGGCCCCTGGAGGTTTGGGCTTCCCCTTTGAGTCTGGTGCCTCCCAAGGTTTCTTCCTTCTAGGGAGTTTTTCCTTGCCACTGTCGCCTATGGCTTACTCACTGGGGGCTTTGGGTGGGGATGTTGTAAAGCGCTTTCACACAATGTAATGTTGTGATAACGTGCTATACTTTGTTGTGTAATTTTATATTTACTCACGCAAATAAAAAATTGTTTGATAACAAAAAACACTTGTTTCATTCTTTTTCCCTGCGAACATATCAGTCACTTCCCTCCTGCTCCTGCATTCAAAAATGAAAGTTTGTCCTGCACTGCACTTTATTGCTGTGGGTTCCACAGGAATGCAGACCTCTACTTTGGTGTAATCCTGCTGTTGTTGTAGATGGTCTGCTCGCACGCTTTCACATTGTGCACAAGCAGTTCTGTTTCTGTATCTCTGTAGAGAAGCATTCTTTTCTTCTGCCTGGCAAATCCATCATTATAATAGCAATCCACCTAGCGCACCTAGCTCTTAAAGAAAATGTTTGAAAAAATTAGTTTATAGCATGTTTACACCATAAAAACAGCAGTGACTGAGTACAACCCTTGTGGACCAGGCGCCTGGCTTTGACTATTTTTCTGCCATTAAACTAGCAAACGTGGGTTGGCCATGACGTAAAATAACTTGTGCCTTTGTTAAAAAAAAGTCTTGTGTGTTGTAAAGTGAGGTATGAAACAGATACCAGGCCGCTTCAGTGAGGGTCAGCGTAAGTTTTATTAATGTGATTTTGCGGTTTAAACTGTTTCATTGGAATCAATCCAACCAGCAGCATGAAGACTGCAAGCCAAAGAAGTGGGACGATGCATGAGAAGAACAACTCAGTCAATCCTCACGTCTCCTCTCTCCTCAGGCGATTGATGGACTCTGAGCATGAGACATGTACAAAAGATGAGGACTCTTCTCCACTACTCAAATGGAAATTGTTCTTAATCTTTTATTTATACCTTTTGCTTATACCGTAAGATTTAGGAACACACTGAAAAAGATCAACTTTAATACATTTGAAGGTTGAAGTTATTGGAATTTGTTACGGCTGATTTAGTGGAATATGATTTTGGACCAAACTGTCAAAAAATGTGGAATGAAAATGCAGTTTAATGGTTGAATCCGTGGCTTGCCTAACTTTTTATAAATTGCACACACATCCAGCATTAAAGTGACAGGGAGGTATTAGACCAGAGTTGTTGCATTACATTAACACAGACCAGCAAAAAATATAACATTATTCTAACATTAATGTAATGTTGTTCTGAATAGATTTCTATGTCCAGTGCTGATTTCAAATTGGGCCTTTAAGCCTAGAATATGGTCAGTTTTAAAAATACTTGACTTTGTTGCAACTCTGACTAAGTTGAATTCCATCAAGTGGTTAACGGGTGTGAAGATTATCCTGAAATTTTCAAGTTAATGTCATTCCAGTTAATGTGAGTTTGTTCTGTGTGGGTCTCTGTCTCAGGCTGTCATTTTCGTCTTAGTCTCATTTAAACCACTTAACAATATGCATAGATTGCATAGCTGCAAATGTAAAATACAAAAATTTACTTGGAAAGCATTCTACAACAACATTCAGTACTGTGGAGTATTAGTATTTATTGCCAATTCCAGTTGCTAGGTAACTTCTATATTTTGAATAGAATACAAGATAATATTTTAAACTAGATTACAGTTAATTGTTATTTTTCTGTTTAAAAAAGACAATTGCTGTAATTTACATAGGACAAAACCTTTAAACGACATTTTGTAATTATTTTCTAAATGAAATGAAGATTTGTTACTCCCCTTGGGGAAATTCTCTTTTCACCTACCCCATCTTGCTCTACTTGACACACGGGCACAGACAAAGGTAACAGCAAACCTGGCAGCAAAGGGCAGCCACCTGTAGGGACACCCATGGAGCTGGGGGTTTTACAGTGATTAACAGCAATTTTGCAATACTTTTCTGGCAGCTTTTTTTTTTTGCTAGGAATTTACAGTAAATTCCACAGTCAGTTCTACACTAGAAGAGACATCATTCCTAAGCGCAGCATGGACTGCTTCCGGACACAGTATCAAATGTGAGTTCCAGAGTCACTTGAGTAAGCTGGAGATGATTCATCCCCGGGTAAGAGAGCCTGCAGTAGGCAGTCTACCAAAAGAGGGCCTTTCCTGTTCCCTTGGTGAATTAGAACACCAGTGGAGAGAGCTCTCCTGTTGCAGTTTTACAGAGATGAACAACATAGAGAACTTTGGATTGAGGTTTTGCAGTAAGAGGGTGCTGAAGGAAAAAGGAGTTTCAAAGACATTGGTCTGCCTGTACTGCCGATTTTGTCTCTGCCCATTTCAGATGTCCAGATGTTTACTAATGTGACATTCCTTAAATACAACCACCGAAACAGAACCGTTGTAAATTTGTTGCCAAGTTTGGTAGATGTACAACTTGGACTGCAAAGAGATGGACTGACGCAGAGGCGGAGCTGAGGATAGGCCTGGGTGGGATTGACAGCTGGACCTACCCAGTCAGATTAATGAAATGACATTTTTTATATATAAATTACCGGCTTCTAACTCTGTTCCTATACATCACTGTTGTTACTGTGGCAAGTACGACAGAATGTGTGAGCTCCCTCTAGTGGTGCTCTAGGTAGAACACCACAGTCGTGGGTGTATTATTGTTGCAGTCACCATGTTGTAAATATATAAGCCAATTTAAGAAAATTTGGGGTAATGAGCTTCATTCAGACCCTCCCAAATTTAATACAAGTCCATCCATCAGCCACTTTACCGTATTTCAATGCTGCAGGAGGATGCTCACATGAAAAAAATAAGCCTAATTCATTTCTTTATCCAAAACTCCTCATTCATTAAAACGAAAAGAGCTTTAACTTGTGCGTGCATTGCTTCATTTTAAGCAGCATTATGGAGTGTCGTTGAACATAAATTTTTCTATGAAGGGTCTGATTTTCTGCATCTTTTACTCCTGGTTTGGGCTATAAAATTGGAAGGAGTTGCCAAACCTGACTGTGCAGGGTCTGCGCTGTTCTCATCTGTGGACAGTGTGTGGGTTTGTGGGTCAGGCATAAATTTGGGGGGGGGGGGGGGCTCCCTCTAGCATTAAAATAGGGAGATATCCACTAAAATAATTCTTCATATTCAAAAAAGTACAGATGAAATGAATCAATCTCAACAGTTCATTTAAAGTGTTTTCACCCCAAGCACACCTATCCTTACTGAAAATGGTTTAGTCTAAAGTCCTGCTCTGGGGTACGTTTCCTATATCATAATGCACATTGGCAAAAGACAAATATATGTCAGGAAACTATATAGCAAGAGATCAAAGAAAATTGATACATTCTGTGGGCCATGTCTGCTGCCGCATGGCAGAGGGTGTGAGGGGGAAGTGCAGGGACGATGTCGGCATCACCAAAAGGAGGGCTACAGCTCTTTGGAGGGAGCCGGTGAGGAGAGCTGGGGGGAGCCAGTCTGCATCCTCTCACTCCTGGGGAGGACCGAGTATTGGCCATCCTAGATCTGAGAGGCACTTGAGGGAATCCCGGGGTGCATAAATCTCTGTAGTCTACCCACCTCCAAGACATCTATGCTTTCTACTCCCCAGCCACTTCCTCTTGGCCCACCAACATTTGGCCCCCTGTAGTGTGATCACCAGGGTTCCTCAATATGTGGCACCTCCACACCTGGCTCCTCTACATCAGCCATCCCTTGTCTGGGCCCCTCTACAGCAGGCCCCCTCTGACGTGGCCCTCAGTCCCTCAGGGCGACACTGTCCCCCGAGTCCCCAGAATCCCTTTCAGTCTGGGAGATCACCTAACCCACCCATCCTGCTGCCTAATGCCGGTGTCATGCTGTAAACTGTCCCCCTGCCATGGAATTTAATCTCTCATTTTAAAGGCAATGTCGCTTCGCTTCTCCTGCGCGGCAGCAGCGTCCGCTCGCTGTAACATCGGTTGTCTTGTTTAAGCAGACTAAAAACTCACATTTCTTGTTTATTATGATATTTTACAGTCAAAGTTAAGATTAACATCCTCCTGTAATACGTCGCAAATGTGACACTTACTACTATTTCATTTAAACGCGACAATAATGCATTTCTTTTCGACGCTCGTTCGTGCAAATACAGTCGCCTTCAGTCTCAAGAAGCGATTCATCTACTTCAGTAATATTTTTAATACTTTGTTGAATTAATTCTGCCTCAATTTCTTTGCTATTCTGTCTTCTTTTCATAACTATAATGCGGCGATTAGCTTCATACTGGGCACCGACACACCTGGAAATGACGTGACATTGAACCAAATGCCAAAAGTAATCAGAAGTCAGCAGCCTGCCCAGAATGCACAGATAACAAGCTACACTGCAAGTCGTCCAGCCACGACGTCACCCAGCCCATCGTCTACCATCTAAAATACAGATAAATTACATGTGCTCCGTATTTCTGCAGTTGATATTATTTTGAACTGGACCATAAAGAAAATATTCTTGGCCTGGAGGGAGGAGGTGCTGGGCTATTTTATAGGAGGCTACTCTTTCTTAATAACCCCATTTTTAATTCTGAACAATAAGCTTAATAGGATGGGGCGACATGCTGGTGCAGTGGTTAGCACTGTTGCCTCACACCTCTGGGACCCGGGTTCAAGTCTCCGCCTGGGTCAGATGTGTGTGGAGTTTGCATGTTCTCCCCATGTCGTCGTGCGGTTCCCTCTGGGTTTTCCGGTTCTCCCCCACAGTCTAAAAACATGCTGAGACTAATTGGAGTTGCTAAATTGCCCGTAAGTGTGCATGTGTGAGTGAATGGTGTGTGAGTGTGCCCTGCAATGGGCTTGACCCCATTCAGGGTTGTTCCCTGCCTCGTGCCCATTGCTTCTGGGATGGGCTCCCGACCCCCGTGACCCAGAAGGATAAGAGGTTTGGAAAATGGATAAAACTGAAGAGCGATTTAAAATAGGTGATTGTCCAGTAAGAGGATTTAACTTTAGCTACAGTGTTTTTTGTTATACAGGTATATTTGGTTTTACAAAAACAACATTTACTTCTACACTATACGTAAGGAATAATTGACGACGGACCGTTGAATTATTAGAAAATAATGCACACCCGAGGTGGTAATGCGGCCACGACGCGAAGCGGAGTGGCCGTTACACCTCGGGTGTGCATTATTTTCTAATAATTCGACGGTCCGGAGTCAATTATTCCGCTTATACTACAGTTGCCACACCTCAAGACATCGATCAGATGATATATTTCAAGGGATTCGTCCGGTTTATCTACTTAAATCGCTATTGTGAGTAGGATTATTTCTTCCGCATCTCATCCAACGACTCTTTTGCTAGTTCCAAAACGTCATTTTAAAGCTGGCAATGGAGGCTTGAGCCGTTGATAGCAGACTAATGCAGTTAATAATGAAGTTATTAGAAAGAGAGCGAGAGAGACAGAGACACAGGGAAAGAGAAACAGAGAGAGAGAGAGAGAGAGCTTGTATGAATTAGGCTACCTCTGTGTGTCCCTCAACAGTGTTCTGAAGCACCGTCTCTAAACTGTAAGTCTGCTTTAAGATGCAGCGCTGTTATTACCTCGCTAGTGAGAAATGTCATGTGTAGCCTTTAAGTTGGTACGCTAGGCTAACTAATACTGCTGCAGCCCAATTGTTGAAAGTTTCATATTCACCGTAAATATTAAAATTTACTTTCGGAAAATCGTCTGTCATGTTGTTGTTTTTGTTAGTCCTGTGTGCTGTATAGGTACTGTATGCTAATTTCCGTTATTACAGTTAACTATGCGAAGTGATATGGAACTGTAATGCGGTCAAGAGAGCTACCTGGAACTATGTTCGCCGTGCGTTTATCTGAAAATAATTGCACACCTCAGAACGTTCGTCAGCCAATCAGATTCAAGCATTCAACGGTCCCGTAGTATACGGTCAATTAAAGTACCTTCTGCATCCTGGAGATGGTCATTACCTTCTGGAGAGTCTATTTCCTCAGCAACTCTCTTGTTGCTACCTTCTGGAGACAGATGAAAGCTGAAAAGATCTTCCATCTGGTCAGCAGTCATTGTGATTGGCTCAAAGCAGAACAGGGGGCGCAGAATGTAGACAGTGTTTATAACTCACTTATGAATTATCAATGTGTTACTGGTTACTTTATTAGTTTAAATTCAAAGAAATAATAGCAACTTGATCCATGTTGGTCAAAGGATAAAATTCTGATCCTAACTAACATGCATGTAAACAGAACACAGAATACCTCTGAAATGGACCCTGACCCCTGTGGATGACCTGAAACGTGACAATGTCATGTTCCAGCAGATTCCTGTCTCTTATTGACCGGATAGGCCTCAGACAACCTGCATTGGCCATGAAGTCAGTGAGGTGTCTTTCACTTCTCAAGGTCCTCCAGAGTTGTACTTTCAGGTACCTGCCATCAAAATGGACTGTTATTGAGGCTACTTGAATTATAACTTTTTAGTAAGAACCCACACACCCATATCATGTTTGAAGCCTTTCAATTGCAGCATTAAAATTAGGCAGCATTCGGCAGGTAAAGGAGCAATATTTGCTGGCAGGCACATGGGACGATTAATCTGCGCAGTAGGGACAACATGAAGAGAGGAAAATTTGCTGTAAAAAAACTCAATTTGTTCGCCATAATATCTTGCTGACCTCCTTCCCAGGGCTTAAACTGCCCACAATGCTTTTCCACCCTCTATGCATATTTAGTATTTCCCTGATATATCAGACGCTGATATGGGCAGTACGGTATGCGCTCCGTCTGGTTAGATGTGGGCCTGCACTTTCTTAGGGGCCTGCCCCTCCTGACACAGACTCTTCCAGAATCTCATACTCCTCTCCATTTCCCATTCTTCACACTGTTTATTAGTGTATGGGAACGGGACAACCCTAACTGAAGGGTCAGGACTTGCACACAACACACACCCCTCCTGCCCTAATGAAGTGGCAGTATACTTAGCCCATTTATACCACCAATTTCCAAGTGTACGTTTTGCTAACCCATCCAGGTCTACTTCATCCTGGGCATCCTTCTAAAATTTGCTCACTCTCCTCACTCCCATATCTCCCCCCATTTCTCTCCGCTTTCGCTCACTGTAATCTGAGAGGTTATTCAGCATCAAAGGACCAGGCTGAGTCAGTGAAGTCAGTTGTCCTGTGCTCACCTGACCTGTGGTCCTGCTGTGCACCCAGACCTGAAGGGCCTGATAAATCATTAGCATCACTAACATCGTTGCTGTCAGCCGTACCAGAACCCACAGCTTCGTGTCCTGTCTGGAGTGGCTGGTCTGCTTGCGATGCTCCCTCTTGGCCCTCACTCTGCTCTGATCCTGAAACTGACTCCACCCCAAGCTGTGGAGCTCCTCTGGGAGCTCCATCAGGGCCATCTGAGTCAAGGGCAGCTGCATCCTCTGTGTAGTTTTCAGTGACTATCTGCCTTTCGTGCAGTACTCTAGTGCAGTGGTTCAAATGGTACCACGTATTACTCCCTTCTACCTGCACCGCTGTTGCTGTGGCTCGTGTCACCTTGAAGGGTCCCTCTTGTCGGGGCTCGTGCCACTTTCACCGGAACACTCGCAGGTAGACTTTATCTCCTGGAAAGATGACTGGCTCCTCCTGGTCTGTGTCTTCTTTCTGTGCTTTCTCCTTTTCCTGTTTGGAAATAGTTTTGTGTATTTTGGTTAAAGTCCTCATGTACAACTTTAATTCATCCCCCAGCTGATCTAGGCTGGGTCCCTTATACGCCCCCTCCAAGTCGATCCAGGCATAGGTCTCCCAGTCAGCATTTCATGCGGAGACAAATGCATCACCTGTGCGTTTCCATCCGATATGCCATCAAGGCTGTTGACAGGGCATCCACCCAGTTCATTTTCATGGTGGCGCAAATCTTATTCAGCTTCTGCTTAAGTGTGCCATTCACTCTCTCCACCATACCCTGCAACTGAGGGTGATACACACATGCCAACTTTTGTTTAATTCTCAGCTGTTAAACCACTAACTTTGTAACTTTCCCCACAAAGGCAGCTCCATTATCAGAGCTTATTTCAGTTGGTATCCCAAACCTCGGACTCTCTGATCAGGAATTTCACCACTGTCATCGCCCCCATGTCCTTGGACGGTATTGTCTCCACCCATCTGCTGAACCTGTCCACAATCACAAGCATATATCGCTTTCCATATGCTGTTTTTCCCATGTCCACATAGTCCATCACCAAGTGTCTGAACGGTCCCTCAGGCACTGGAATGTGCCTTACTGGGGCCGTGATTGCTTTGCGTACATTGTTCTTAATGCACACCTCATATTCACATTCTGACAACCTTGCATCCATCATTGCTTGCAGCTTGTTGTGTAATTTTCCTTAACTCCTCCCCCCTTGCGCAATGGTCAAGACCATGCGCATCCGTTATCAAAATGTTCACCAGAGACAGAGGTGCAGCCAAAAGTCCCTCATGGTTGCGATACAGACCATTAGCATCCTTAGAGGCCCCCCTTTTTAGCCACACTGAGGCCTCATAGGGGCCCGCCCGCTCCTGCAGGGCCACCAGATCAGAAACCTGCTCTGTAGTCACCATAGGTAAAAGATCAGCAGTACTCACCTGCGCAGCTGCCCTGGCTGCCGCATCAGAGGCTGCATTTCCTTGAATAACAAAATCACGTTTGCGTTGGGCCTGACACTTAACAATAGCCAAACGCTTGGGACGCATCATTGTGTGTAGCAACTCCAAAATCTGATTATAATGCTGAATGGGGGAGCCGTCACTTTTGCGAAACCCCCTTTGCTTCCAGACTGCTCCAAACTGATGGCATACATCGTGTGCGTATGCAGAGTCTGTGTAGATAGTAACTGTCTTATGTTGTCCTCGCCGGCACTCTGTAGTCAAAGCCTTTATCTCCGCTAATTGAGCAGAACAGGGTTGTGCTCTGAAACGAGAGTGTGAAAATCATCACCCTGTGCCTGGACTACAGCAAACCCAGCCTTCAAGGCATCCCCATCTCTCCAACATGAGCCATCCACAAACAAAACCATCTCGCTATTTTCAATGGGAGAGCTCTCCAAGTCTGCTCTCAGTTTAGTGTAAACCAAAGACTCTGCCACACACTCATGTGGCTGCCCCTCATCCTCCAGGGGAATGCTGTCTGCAGGGTTTACTGTAGTGCAGCGCTTTATTGTCACATCCGGGTAAGTGAAAAATGCAAAGTACGCTAGCTACCTTGCTGGGGTCAACACAAATTTGCCTTTGTCAATAAGGTCCACCATCTTATGTGAAGTATAAAGTGTTTTTGCATTCTAGCTGTGTTACAGTATGTAACACAGCCTTCAACTTTTTTTCCCACACAATGCAGGACATGCAGGGGTGCCAAACAAAACAGTGGAGCTGCAGTGTAGCCAATTATTTCTTTCAGTAGTTTTAAAATCATTTCTGAGGCTGTGTGTTAGAGATGGAGGTGAGCAACACTGAGGCATCTCAGGGAACCATGTTGCCCATATTAAAAAACACACACGCATGCAACTCAGGCAATCCAGCATTTCTTATTTCAGTTATATATGACACTGCATGAGGGGCATCGTGGTGGTGCAGTGGTTAGCACTGTTGCCTCACACCTCTGGGACCCGGGTTCGAGTCTCCGCCTGGGTCACATGTGTGCGGAGTTTGCATGTTCTCCCCATGTCGTCGTGGGGTTTCCTCCGGGTACTCCGGTTTCCCCCCACAGTCCCAAAACATGCTGAGACTAATTGGAGTCGCTAAATTAACCATAGGTGTGCATGTGTGAGTGTGCCCTGCGATGGGCTGGCCCCCCATCCTGGGTTGTTCCCTGCCTCCGGACCCCCCGTGACCCAATAGGATAAGCGGTTTGGAAAATGGATGGATGGACACTGCATGTTGTTGTTTTACATGTTCACTACAAGTCAGTGTTTTTTTCATTGTATGATTAATGCCACATTCATACCAAAAAACACACTAGACATACTGTACAAGGCAATCAAGGGAAAAACCTTCTCAGAATACAAAGTGAATGTATCAACCGAAGAAGGATGTTTCCTTTTCAGAATATTCATTTTTTTTCCATGTGGAACCACTGTCCATGATTCAATTGAGTGCATTCAAAGAATGATACATCAAGACTAATAGTGACAAAATATTCATTTAATATGCATTGTACATGAATGTAGGACTTAGATGTTGATGAATTTCTCATCAGTGAAGGGCATATACACTCAGGGAAAAAAAAGTTGAAAACCCAGAACTCTCCAATTTAGATGTAATTTGGTACACGTGCAGACCAGTGATGGATATGTAAATGATTAGAATTGCAAGGAGTTGGCATGTTTAATTACCAGACACAGGATGCCTCGTAGTCACATTAGACAGGGTTAACAGCACTTGACGGAGTTTGATAGGGTTGCATTGCGGGTTTGCATGAAGCCAGGTGGTCATATGGTGCAACTGCATGTGGGCCATGCGGATATCACAGTCGCCTGATATTGAAACCAATGGGCACGTGAGGCATCCACACACGTCGTGAAGTTTCTGGTCATCCAAGACAGACCACGCCAAGGAAGGATCGTCGGATTGTGCTCCAAGCATCACAGATCCCCATGACACCTGCGCCTGATATATGGACACAGCTACTGGACTCTCTACAACACCGTATATCATCGTGTCGCGATGACTGGCATCAGCTGGACTATAGGTTCACCGTCCCATGCATAAGCTGCCGTTCACAATAGCACAGAAACTGTTGCGATTGGAGTGGTGTTGCAGTACCACAGATGACCGTCGTGTGCGTATGAAGACAGAGGAGAGAATAGGATGGCCAGTGACATGTGAACAGGACAAGGCAGGGATGGATTCTGACACAGGTGCCATACTACTTTGTTTAAATATGCCCAAGTGCTCAGAATGTTTTAGTGCAAGTCTTAGACAATGGTATCTCTGAATGACGCAGCAGTTTGGCTCCTCCTGAAGGCCCTATAACTGTCCTGAGAAGTTGTTTGTATGCACTTGCTGCCTTGACACTTGTTGATGTACATGTGCCCTGCTCGAGCAGTAAAGGGGAGATCACATGCAGAGATGATTTTCTGTAGCTTCTCAGTCCGAGTAAAAATAAAATATCCTTGTCATATAGGAACCAAGTCTCTGGCTGGAAATTTCTACAACAGAACCAATTAGTCATCTCTATAAATATATACAGATGTAGCCGCTTGAATTTTCCCCAGTTTCCATGATGGGACCTTGGCTGGTCCTTGGCTGATCCTTGGCTGGCCCCTGCTGGGTTCTGGGTGGGACCTTGACTGTAATGAGATCCCCCACTATGATGTAATGAATAAGTGGGCCGGCTCTTGCTGACACCCACTGTTCGAGAAATATGTACTTTTACTATTGTCATTTTGCTAGATGCCATTTCTTAGACATAACACCCTGCAGCAGCTTGATCTTAATTTAGCAATCACCCTTCTTAAGAACTGTCGCTTGAATATTTCCACCCCATACATGGTGATAAACAATGTTAAATGTTATTCGCATATCCTGTTTGTGTACCTCAATAAAAGATACTGCGAGGGGAGTTACTCTTTCGAAGTTGGCTGAGTTCGACTGAGAGGCTGACACCTCGAAGTCAGGACCGGACTTCCCTTGCAGCAAGTAAAAAGTCATCACAGCTGTCCGTGTTGTTCTGTGTTCAGAGATTGGTTGGTTTTCAGCGTATATTTAGGGGAAAAAACCCAACACCCAACAGAACAAAAAAAACACAGTAACACAGAGGTGTAGCTAAAAATTCTGGGCCCCTGACAGAATGTCACCTTGCGCCCCTCTGTCAAATTTTACATACTGTGAAAGAGATTTGTTGAGCCATCTTCTAATTCAGTGCAATCCAGCTTTATTTGAAAAGCACTTTAAACAATCATATGGACCAAAGTGCTGCACAGAGGAATAAATAAAAACATTCACATACTTAAAAATGAAGTAAAATAAATTTAATAAAAACCAGAACACAAATTAAATGAGAGTAAAAGGCCATTAATAAAATAAAAACAAAAAATTACATTAATTAATAAAGAAAAGGCTAAGATTAAAATAAAATTTACTATTAAAGTCAACATCTCACAACGTGCCAAAGGCCAAAGAGAAAGGATGAGTTTTAAGAAGAGATTTAAAAACGGACAGAGAAGAGGCCTCTCTAATGTGAAAAGGCAAGTCATTCCACATTTTAGGAGCTGCGACTGCAAAAGCTCGATCCCCTCTAAGCTCACGCTGAGTCTTAGGAACCGTCAGGAGCAGCTGATCAGCTGACCTGAGAGAGCGGGTGGGGGTGTAAGGGTGAAGCAGCTCACAGAGGTCAGGTGGAGCAAGACCCTTGAGGGCTTTAAAAGCAAATAACATAATTTTAAAATGAATCCTAAAATGTACGGGCAGCCAGTGGAGTGAGGCTAAAATGGGGGAGACATGCTCATATTTCCATGTGCGGCAGCATTTTGAACCTTCTGGAGGTGAACAATAGTGGAGCCTCTAACCCCAACATAGAGGGCGTTACAGTGGTCCAGACTAGTAGTGACAAAAGAGTGGATTACTGTCTCAAAGTGCTGCCTAGAAAGAATTGGCTTTATTTTGGCCAACTGCCTCAATTGTAAAAAGCTTGACTTGACAACTGACCTTATCTGAGTGTAAGAGCAAAGGAAACTGAATCCACTACTGTATGTTCTGTCCTGTAAATTTTTATTAAACAACACATGACACACATACGAGTCCTGTTTTAACTTTCAGAGCTGATGGTCTGCAGCCTGGCTTGCGATCTACAGTGCAGCGCAGGTGCAGTCACTGTGCTGAGCCCGGCTTTATAGTAATGATGCAGCCTTTCACACTGACCAGTGAGAAATAACCTTGAAAATGACTGTGCTCTTTGTGGTTCTCCTTTTGGAAACATCTTACCACCAAGCAACAGACAAAACCAGTGGAGATTTCTTTAAGACTGCAAAGGAAGCTCAGCTTCCCCTATAATGTCACAAAATTAATGGTCAAATTGTCAAATGGTCAAACATCTGCTTTGAGAGAGTCCATCGGCTGGGAGCCAAGAGGCCTGGTGCACTGAGACCGCGTCCTATTGTGGCTAAATTTGGATATTTTAAGCAGAAGGAGCAGGTGAAGAGCCACGGCAGGGAGCTGAAAGGAACGGACTTTGGCGTAAACGACCAGTTCCCCAGAAATCCTGGAGCGACGCAAAGTTCTGCTCCCAATCCGACGCAACTTTATTTAGAAGGGCTCGCGAGTTGTCATCGCCGTAGACCAGCTGTACGTGGATGGGCAGCTGTACCGCGACCCCAGTACCACTCCCTGGTTATATTAACACCAGTCCAGATAAGAACCCGTTATATATTTTTCTTATTTCCTCTAATCGTCTTCCATTAACATCTCTCTAGCTTATACATGTTAATCTGCTAATTGAACATGATGTCATACCAAATACATTACCGTCAGTCTCCGCAGCGCTACAGTGCTAACAATGTTTCCGCTTCTCTCTTGTCCTCACGTATACCCTCACCAACTTGCCCCTTTGTATGTCTCTCTCACTTCCCCCTTCTTTCACTGCACCGATCACCTGCTTTTCTACTCTGTCACACACAAAACCCTCAATCATTACGCATCTGCACAGCACAACCACGTACATATGCAGTCAGCGTCAACACAACCACTCCGACCTCATAGCGCACACAGACACATAGGGCACACACAAGCGCGTACAAGCTCGCTCAAACCTCATTCATTTGCATGTGCTACATTAGCTACACACACATGTCTAAGGACACACTAAGGATTGTCTCAAGGAATGGGCATGGAGCTGGCTCCAGAGAGAAGAGGTTAAAAATATTTAGCCAGCTTAAAAAACTACAGGCAGACGTTGTTTTATTACAAGAGACTCATAGACCTGCCAAATGATGAACTTAAAACACCTGAGTTTCCTAATGTGTTCTCAGCCTGCTATAACTTTAGGCAAAGACGGGTAGCAATTCTAATACATCCATCCATCCATTTTCCAAAGCGCTTATCCTACTGGGTCGTGGGGGGTCCGTAGCCAGTCCCGGAAGCAATGGGCTCGAGGCAGAGAACAACCCAGGATGGGGGGCCAGCCCATCGCAGGGCACACTCACACACTATTCACTCTCACCCTAAGGGCAATTTAGCAACTCCAAATAGCCTCAGCATATTTTTGGACTGTGGAGGGAAACCGGAGTACCTGGAGGAAACCCCACGACGACATGGGGAGAACATGCTCACTCGACACACATGTGACCCAGGCGGAGACTCGAACCCGGGTCCCAGAGGTGTGAGGCAACAGTGCTAACCACTGCACCACCATGCCTCCCCATTCTAATACATAAAAATGTCAATTTCACAGTACTCAACACAATTATAGATCCACAGGGTAGATTTATAATCATTAAATTATCTATACTTAACAAAAAGTTATGTTGATAACCCCTCATTTGTCCACGTTTTCTTTACCGCACTCTCTGAACACCAGGACTGCGCACTTGTTCTTGTGGGCGACCTCAACTTTGGACTAAATAAAGAAATGGACAGGCTCAGTACAGCTGCTCAGCGCAATTGGGAATCCACAAATATAGTTAAACAGCACATGAGCGACTATGGACTTTGCGATGCATGGAGTTCTCTTCACCCCACCCGTAGGGAATATACTTTCTTCTCACATGTCCATCACTCTTACTCTCATCTGGATTATTTCCTAGTCAGTAGCTCACTGCTGAGTGACATTTCAGACACAGAGATACACCCTATAGCTGTCAGCGATCATGCTCCTGTATCTTTAACCCTAATAAATATTCCACCAAGCAGAAACTGGAGATTTAATACATCATTGCTTAAAGATGGAAATTTTATTAACTATTTTAAAAAAAGAGTGGGCTTTATATTTAGACTATAATGACCTGCCTGGAACATCAGCATCTGTTCTCTGGGAAGCAGGCAAAGCTGTGATGAGAGGTAAAATAATCTCATTCTCATCATATAAAAAGAAAAGAGAAAACAAGTGCATCCAGGAATTAGAAGAAACCATCAAATCCTTAGAAGAAGCCTACATATCATCCCAGGAACAGGAAATGCTGAATAAAATACGCAAAGCAAAACTAGATTTAAATGAAATTATTAATAGAAAAACTTCGCTGGCAAAATTATGAACATGGTAACAAATCAGGTCATTTTTAGCTAATCAGTTAAAAATAAATATGGAAAAAACAACTATATGTGCTGTTAAAGACTGAAATGGGGATACAGTATATGACTCTGACAGAAAAAAACAGCACTTTCAGGGACTTTTACAAATCTTTATATTCACCACAGATAAACGCATCTAAAGACGAAATTGATCAGTTTCTTGATAGTATAACCCTTCTGAAATTATCAGACAATCAAGCGATGGCACTGGATTCTCCGCTGACACCAGGTGAACTCCAGGAAGCCCTGAACGGTATGCCCAATAAAACGGCTCCAGGTCCAGATGGATTTCCAGCAGAATTCTATAAAGAATTCTGGACAATTCTGGCATCAACATTCTGCAGAATGTTGCAAGAAACCAGGGAAAATGGTCGGCTACCACCAAATATGAATTCTGCCAACATTAGTCTCTTGCTAAAACCAGGCAAAGATCCTACAGTATCTACCAGCTATCGTCCAATATCCCTTATAAACGTTGACCTTAAAATAATCTGCAAAGCTCTCTCAAAAAGAATAGAGAAGTTAACCCCTCTCATAATTCATCCTGACCAAACTGGTTTCATAAGGGAGGCACTCATCAACAAATACACGTAGATTACTTAATCTAGACATAGACTATTCATGCAATAAAAACCTTCAAATTACAATATTGTCTCTAGATGCAGAAAAAGCATTCGATAGAGTTACAGTAACTGGAATTTTTTATTTGCAGCTTTATGCCAATTTGGTTTCGGAAACTCTTTCATAAACTGGTTAAAAATATTACATCGTTCCCCAACAGCATGTGTCAGGACGAAAGAAACTGGAGGATGTTTGGTCAGTCTGAAGAGGGGCACCAGGCAGGGATGTCCTCTATCCCCCTCAGTGTCTGCGATTTTTATTGAACCACTAGCAGCAGCAATTAGACAGGCTACAGTGATTAAAGGCATTAAACGCAGGAATGTAGAACATAAGGTAAGTCTTTATGTGGATGATGTGTTACTTTTTCTCCAGCATTCACAAACCACACTTTCTGAGGTGATTACATTAATAAACTCTTTCTCAAGAGTCTCAGGTTATTCGATAAATTGGTTAAAATCTACAGTTCTTCCAATTAATTGCTCCTTCCAGAATAATTCTCCCACTCCACTGCAGTCTGGAGATATTAAATATTTAGGTATTAATGTTACACCTAGGCTGGCAGATTCAACTAAACTAGACCATTTCCCACTTTTAAAGAAAGTAGCGGATGATCTGGTTAGGTGGAAGTCCGTACCCATATAACTTATGGGAAGGGTCGCCTCAATAAAAATGATGGTTTTGCCAAGAACTAATTATTTATTTGCAACGATCCCGAGTAAACCATCACCTGACTGGTTTAGATGTCTGGACTCCGCCATCTCTAAATTCCTCTGGAAAGATAAACCCCCACGTATTAGCTTAGAAACACTGCAAAGGACTAAGGACAAAGGAGGACTAGATCGGCCTAACTTTCTCCACTATTTCTTAGCCAACAGGCTCCAAAACATCTCAGGGTGGTTAAAACATACCCTCTTAGATGAGCCTTGGCCAGACGTAGAACAGGCACTATGCAATAAGATAGAGATTTCGGATCTACCATTCATTAGCTCAAACATCAAAACGACAGGAATGCTTCAAAAGCATCAGTATCAGCTCTTTTCTGACAGCGTAGTGGGAGTTTCTAAAAATGACTCAGTCTTCATTAATCCCATGCAAGCGTACTCCCATCTGGAACAACCCTGACGTACTACTAAACAATAATTGATAAACTTCCCAGATTGGAGTTGTAAAGGTATTAAATACTTGGAACATATATTTGAAGGAATAGACTTTATTCCCTTTGACATATTAGTTAAACGATATGGGATTAGCAAGAATAGATTAGAAGAAGTTAAATCCATAGTAAAAAAAAAAATTAAGGTCTAATCAAATCAAATTACAAATACCACAAAGTGTGGCAGAATTCCTTAATCTGAAAACCCCCAAATTACTGTCTAAAATATACAGGACACTTTCTAAAATGGATGAATCATTGCAAAATGGGAGGCAGATCTATCAGTCAGCTGGGACCACAATTTCTGGTCTAAGATATGTTGAAAAACCTTTAAACTGATTAGAAATTCCAGTTTACAGTTAATACAATACAAAATCCTGCATAGAGTGTACTATACAGGGCATCGGATGTTCAGGATGGGTTTTACGTCTTCTAACATCTGCTCACACTGTCAAGGCGATACACCTGAAAGTTACATCCATGCTTTTTGGTTCTGTCCACCTACTCAGATGTTCTGGCGCTGGATCTGTGAAGACTTAAAATGTCTGAAATGTACCATTCCAGCCTCTCCTTCAGTCTGCTTGTTGGGTGACCTAGATGGCGTCAGTATAGATTTTAACACAATCCACATGGCTTTCACCGCCTTATGCATTGCCTAGAAGACTGTCCTTATGAACTGGAAAAATAAAAATAATTTTAATATCGACCAATATAGAGACAGTTTGTTGAACCATATTAGTCTTGATACAGCTTCTGCTGCCACACTAGATCAATCTCTCTGTGCTCCTTTGATCAGCTCCATCACCTAGTGGGGGTGGGGGGTCACGGTTTTGTCCCGCTTTGGTCATTGTCGTTGTACGTGGGGGGCATATTGTCTCGGGCCGTCTGGGGGTTCCCTGGGGGTGGGTTGCTGGGGGGTTCGGCACTGCGACTGCGATCCTGGCCTGGGTGGGGCTTTGGTGGCTCTTGGGTGGGGTCCTTCTGGTGGCTGCAGGCGGAGCTGCTGGGGGAGCCTGTGCCGGCGGACGTAGGTTACCGGCCTGGCAGCAGCGCTGCTCCTTGGTGAATCCGGGGCGGGCTTGGGGTTCTGGGGGCGCTCTGCCTCCGGGCTGGGGTTCCGGCTGGGCCGGGGGGGCTCGGGTCCTGGTGGGTGTGTCGCCGGGGTGTGGGTTGGTGCATGCACGGGGGCTCGGCCTCCTTAGCTGGGGGAGAGATCCTTACCATCTCTCGGCAGGGGGCCCCTGCTTTTGGGGTATCCACTCTGCCGGGGGGGGGGGGGGGGGGGACTCAACCTGAGTGTCTTTTGTCTCATGTAGTCTGGGAGTTGACTGAATGTTGGGCCGGGTGTAGTTTTTCCTCTGTGGTGGGATCCGGTGGGGCGCCCTGGGCTCTGTGGGCCCTTGTCTGGATGGGCCTGGGCCCCCCGGCCCTGGGTGGATTTCAGGGAGGCATTCCTCCTCTGTCCCCTCGCGACCACCTGTATCTCAATCATACATCACAACTTAGACACTCTCATTACTTCTTCTCTCATGACACATACATTTAGGGCCTTGGGGGTGGGCACACAGAATGGCATCCAGAGGGCGGTCTGTTCATTCAGCCTTACCTCTGGTGCCAGGGCCCACCTCTCAATTTTAAATAGCACATAGATATTGAGGGTTCTGGGGAGGGGCTGAGCTAACACCAGCTGTTGGTTGGCAGGGGGTAGTTAGCGCCATGCCCTTCCCCCGTTCTCTGTTCGCCATTTGGAGCTGGGGGCTGAGAGGAAGAGCTGGCCGTCCGGTCAGGGTCTGGGCTGGTGGGCTTCTCGGCTGCTCCGGGGTGGTCTTCTGGTCTCCACACCAGAGGAAAAAATAGGGGTCCACATAGAGTATATATGGGGAGTGAGAGTATGTGTACGGTGTTCATTTCTGTGTGGCTCTATGTTGGGTGAATGTGTAAATATTTGTTTATGTGTGCATGAGGGTGGAAACGTATGCTTGTGTATGTGTGCGCCTGTTTGTCTATACGCATGTCAGGTTGGGTCCTAGACTCCACCTGAAATAACATCTCGGGCTCTATTCCCCCCCGTCGCCACACTCCCTGCCGGTGGATGGGCCCCCCGGCCACTAGTGCGTTGGTGGTTCTCGAAGTCTGGGGCTGGATGCTGGCTCACCCTCGGCAGTTGCTTGGCGGGGTCTGGCCCTCCTGGCTCTGTCGAACCCCTCCTGGGGGGTGGGGTGGCCCTTGGATCTCTGGGCCCGTGGACCGGTCTGCCATGGTCTGGCTGACAGCCAGAGGAGCCTGCGGGCTCGCCGCCACGGCCCCCTAGGGTTCCTGCACTGTGGCTGCTGGATAACCTCACCCCGGAGCTTTCTTCTGCCCTTTTCTGAGTGAAGGCTGCAATACTCCCTGCGGTGGTCCTCCGGGGACTCCCATGCCCTGGGGGGCCTCTGGATGTCTGGGGCCCGGGTCCCCTCCATGTCTACTTCATGTCGTGGGGGGTGGGGCTGTGGCTCCCCACACACACTACTAGACATTTACATGGAGAAACCTTATGAACACCAGCGCATTCACACACACAGGTGTACAAACAGGTACTCACAGACACACACTGTCTTGATTGGCTGTTGCTTCTTAACATGGTCATTGTGATTTGTACAGATGTTGGTTATTGTTTTCTCTTTTTAGCTGGTATTGAAGCAGATTATCTGTTTTTTCCTCTTTTCATCTCCCTTCTTGTCCGTTTTCTTCCTTCTTTCCCCCTCTCTCTACCTCTCCTTCTCTTGAGGAAATAAATAAAAATAAATAAATAAAAAAATAAAGTAGAAATAAAGCAGTCCTCTGGAGAGGGGGGGTCGTGGAGGGAAAAAAGAGAAAAAATAAATCTTGCAAGTATTCTAATCAGCTAATGGTGAGGATGGGGTGCGGGAAAAAGGACTCAGATGCGGATCAGTCACGGTGATCAGGAGCTTTAAAGTGATGGGCAAAAACAAGTCAGGCAATCCAGTGAAACTGCTATTGTTACAAATAAATGTTGGGGGTTGCTAGTGGGATTGGTACAGATACTGAACTGCAGGACCTACAGTGTCCAGTTTGAGAATTCTGACCACAGACTTCTTGTTGCTACTCTGAAGATTCAGCTTAGATCCAGTTGGCTACCATGTACTAGGAGAATGAGGCTGGACTTGGCCAGACTCCAAGATCAAGCTGTTTCTGATGCATTTGCACTCAGTTTGTGTGAGGAACTTACAGATGTGATGTGAGAGACCTTCCGTGATAAGACCCTGAAGGTTGCTGAGGGATGTGTTGGTGTTTAATCTCACAGGGCACCCGGGATATTATTGAGAGGAGTATCAGCGCACAAATTGGTGGCAACTACAGTCTGTACCGGGAGCTGAGGAGGACTCTGAGGGCATATAAGGAGGCCTTTGTTAGACGAATCTGTGAGCAGGAGACACACCATCTGTGGTCTAGTGACCCATTGAAGCATAATGCACATCTAAATCTGTTCTTCAGACCTGCAGTCCTGGAAGTGAAGAGTGCCGCATACAACGAGACTTGTGCCGCATACAAATAGACTCACCAGTGACGTTCAATGCTTGAAAAGAAAAGTTACACAACGATCTTTTATCCAGGCGATCTTTTAATCTCTCATTTTTGCTCTAATGGCAAGGTGCTAAATCCAGCTTTTAATAAATTCCCCACTTGAGTCATTTTATTACCCTGCTAGTGGCGACTAACATAATAGCTAGATGCTGATTGAAACACCAATGATGAAGTACACTGGCAGCATGACAAACATAAGAACTAACTGAACCCACGACATACGCCTGGCTGGCCCCAGCGGTACCCCTAACAAGAAGGCTTTTTTCACAACCCACGACGGCAAAAAAACACAATAGCCTAGTATTTAGTTGATTTCAACAAGGCACATATTTATTGGAGCAAGAGCTCTAACATAAAACTACCTTGTAATTATAAAATATTATGGCTGTGAACAATGTGCAAACAAGCACAAAAAAGTAAAGTACTCCAAAAGTGCAAAGAACCTGAATATTTTTGTTTCCACTGATTTACTCTTGATGTGTTAGGAGTCGCAGTTCAGTATTTTTCAGTATCTGCATTTAAGACCACCAACTGCTCTTTCTTCTCCTTCGCTCGTCGTCTCAGAGTGGGTTCGTTAATGAGTTTAAATGTTATTGAATGGCTTACCTTAAACTTCTCCAGTAAGTCTTCAGCGGTGGAGTGGCTCATGTACTGTGATCCCAGATACCAGGACTGCACTCGAGAACCATTCTCATCATTTACCCAATACCTGACATGCACATCCAGTTGTTTTCTTTTGATGGTCCTGTTCATACTTACGTCAAACATGACAACGAAGCTCCCTTTTAATATATGGAGCGAGTCCAAATCATGCAAGAAAAGCGGTTTTATCCCTACCACAAGTGAATGTTTTGGCAAAGCCCATAGCACTTCTGCTTTCAGTGTCGGTTGAGGAGAATGTACTGAAGGCATTACTTGTTGTGGGATCCGGAGACACTGCCAAAACGGGTGTAGACCTATCTGTAGAGGTTGTGCTTGCAATGACAATACTGGTAAAAAACTGAATGGGGACAGTTGTCCGACTATTGACAAAATATTTGTGCTTCTCTCCCTTGATATGTGCATCGATGGCTTTAGAGCCCATTGCTGCCAGTTTGATAACTGTTTTACAAAGGTTGTATTGCGCTTTTTAGACATTAGTCGTCTTTTTCAACCAGCCACAGTACTTATCATTTGCATTTACCATTTCTACCATTTTAAGGGAAACCTGCTACACACCAGCTACGCACATGCAGCACTATATCTTAATTTTCTATGGCGTGCATATAGGCCTATCGGGTACACACTGCCCCCTGTGCTATAGGCAGTGACGTGCGTGGGAAAAAAAAAAGGGGGGGAAAAACAGACTTTGATACTTTTCAAAGATCCGCGGGGATCCTGTAACTTCCTCAAAGCTTTGGACAGGAATGGTGAACTTCCTGTGTAAGGTAACAAGGGGTCTGGAGCCTATCATGGAAGCTATGAGCACAAAGCAGGGAATAACCCAGGATGGGGTGCCAACCTGTTACAGGGCACACACACCACTCAGACATGGGTAATTTGGCAACTCCAGTTAACCTTGGAATATTTTTAGACTGTGGGGGGAAACCGGAAGAAATCCCATGACACCTGGAGAACATGCAAGATCCACAGACATGACTTGAACCTTCCTCCCACATATGTGAGGCAACAGCACTAACCACTGTGCAGCTCCTACGTGCAATTTTGAAATTAAGCAATGATGCTGATCTAGATATGAAGACTGTAAACATTAAAAACCTGGAGATGTGCTTCTATGGGGTCACTTGTAAGAACAACATGGTCCCATACAGACAGCGAGAACATTACGCCTGGCGGTCTATGTTACATCACATTAATCTCCTTTCAATCACATTTCTTCTGTGTATTACCTAAATAATTAATGTAATTATTATCTATCCATCTGTATTTGTGACAAACACCTAAATATTTACCATAAAGACCCATCACTGAAATAGTGACACCCACATCAGGTGAAGAATACAGATAAGATTCCTTCCTGAATGTTTTTATACATAACCACATTGCAAAGGAGAAACAAGAGGGATATCTCATCACAAGCTTTATTACAGGACATTATGGGGTTCACCTAAAACAGCTGGACTTATTATACATTGATTGACAGTACCAGTATGTGTGTGTATGCATTGGGATTGTTTGGGACCAGTGATATTACTGCAAAATAAAACTGAAAGATGGAAACTAATGAAAAAAAACTGGACTAAAAGTTGAAACTATAGCTAATAAACTCGTCAGGCTTTAAATCAACATAAAAGTACTGTCACTCCACCATCTTTATACCAAGTTTACCCACAATAAATTTTTAGTTTACAAAAAGTACTTCCTGCTTCCATTATCTACAAAAACAGCTGCATGTGGTGCTCCCATAAGCGAATTTAAAAAACCGTGTTTAATATCTCTGGCTCCCCTCACCTGCATATCAGCTCCCGCTGTTACAAGTGAATTACTGCGTTAAGTGAATCAACCAATTGGTTAAATAGTCGATGGATTAATTCATAGAAAAATTGTCGGTAGTTGCAGCTCTAATGTCAACAGTATGAACATAAACCACCAGTGAAAATACTATATAAATAAAACCCGGGGAGGAAACCCGTCTAAATCTGGAAATGCTTCTGGCAGCGTGCCCGCAGGGACTTGACTTCTGGCAGCGTGCCCGCCGGGACTTGACTTCTGGCAGCGTGCCCGCCGGGACTTGACTTCTGCCAGCGTGCCCGCCCGGGACTTGACTTCTGCCAGCGTGCCCGCCCGGGACTTGACTTCTGCCAGCGTGCCCGCCCGGGACTTGACTTCTGGCAGCCTGCCCGCCCGGGACTTGACTTCTGGCAGCGTGCCCGCCGGGACTTGACTTCTGGCAGCGTGCCCGCCGGGACTTGACTTCTGGCAGCGTGCCCGCCGGGACTTGACTTCTGGCAGCGTGCCCGCCGGGACTTGACTTGAGGCCGCCTGCCCGCCGGGACTTGACTTGTGGCAGCATGCCCGCCGGGACTTGACTTGGGGCCGCCTGCCCGCCGGGACTTGACTTGGGGCCGCCTGCCCGCCGGGACTTGACTTGGGGCCGCCTGCCCGCCGGGACTTGACTTGGGGCCGCCTGCCCGCCGGGACTTGACTTGGGGCCGCCTGCCCGCCGGGACTTGACTTCTGGCAGCGTGCCCGCCGGGACTTGACTTCTGGCAGCGTGCCCGCCGGGACTTGACTTCTGGCAGTGTGCCCGCTGGGTGGAGCCGCTTGCCCGCCGGGACTTGACTTGGGGCCGCCTGCCCGCCGGGACTTGACTTCTGGCAGCGTGCCCGCCGGGACTTGACTTGGGGCCGCCTGCCCGCCGGGACTTGACTTGGGGCCGCCTGCCCGCCGGGACTTGACTTGGGGCCGTCTGCCCGCCGGGACTTGACTTGGGGCCGCCTGCCTGCCGGGACTTGACTTCTGGCAGCGTGCCTGCCGGGTGGAGCCGCCTGCCCGCCGGGACTTGACTTCTGGCAGCGTGCCTGCCGGGTGGAGCCGCCTGCCCGCCGGGACTTGACTTGGGGCCGCCTGCCCGCCGGGACTTGACTTGGGGCCCCCTGCACGCCGGGACTTGACTTGGGGCCCCCTGCACGCCGGGACTTGACTTCTGGCAGCGTGCCTGCCGGGTGGAGCCGCCTGCCCGCCGGGACTTGACTTCTGGCAGCGTGCCCGCCGGGACTTGACTTGGAGCCGCCTGCCCGCCGGGACTTGACTTCTGGCAGCGTGGCCGCCGGGACTTGACTTGGGGCCGCCTGCCCGCTGGGAGTTGACTTGGGGCCGCCTGCCCGCCGGGACTTGACTTCTGGCAGCGCGCCCGCCGGGACTTGACTTCTGGCAGCGCGCCCGCCGGGACTTGACTTCTGGCAACGTGCCCGCCGGGTGGAGCCGCCTGCCCGCCGGGACGCGACTTGGGGCCGCCTGCCCGCCGGGACTTGACTTCTGGCAGCGTGCCCGCCGGGACTTGACTTCGGGCCGCCTGCCCGCCGGGACTTGACTTGGGGCCGCCTGCCCGCCGGGACTTGACTTCTGGCAGCCTTCCCGCCCGGGACTTGACTTCTGGCAGCCTGCCCGCCCGGGACTTGACTTCTGGCAGCCTGCCCGCCCGGGACTTGACTTCTGGCAGCCTGCCCGCCCGGGACTTGACTTCTGGCAGCCTGCCCGCCCGGGACTTGACTTCTGGCAGCCTGCCCGCCCGGGACTTGACTTCTGGCAGCCTGCCCGCCCGGGACTTGACTTCTGGCAGCGTGCCCGCCGGGACTTGACTTCTGGCAGCGTGCCCGCCGGGACTTGACTTCTGGCAGCGTGCCCGCCGGGACTTGACTTGTGGCCGCCTGCCCGCCGGGACTTGACTTGAGGCCGCCTGCCCGCCGGGACTTGACTTGGGGCCGCCTGCCCGCCGGGACTTGACTTGGGGCCGCCTGCCCGCCGGGACTTGACTTGGGGCCGCCTGCCTGCCGGGACTTGACTTCTGGCAGCGTGCCTGCCGGGTGGAGCCGCCTGCCCGCCGGGACTTGACTTCTGGCAGCGTGCCTGCCGGGTGGAGCCGCCTGCCCGCCGGGACTTGACTTGGGGCCGCCTGCCCGCCGGGACTTGACTTGGGGCCCCCTGCACGCCGGGACTTGACTTGGGGCCCCCTGCACGCCGGGACTTGACTTCTGGCAGCGTGCCTGCCGGGTGGAGCCGCCTGCCCGCCGGGACTTGACTTCTGGCAGCGTGCCCGCCGGGACTTGACTTGGAGCCGCCTGCCCGCCGGGACTTGACTTCTGGCAGCGTGGCCGCCGGGACTTGACTTGGGGCCGCCTGCCCGCTGGGAGTTGACTTGGGGCCGCCTGCCCGCCGGGACTTGACTTGGGGCCTCCTGCACGCCGGGACTTGACTTGGGGCCTCCTGCCCGCCGGGACTTGACTTCTGGCAGCGTGGCCGCCGGGACTTGACTTGGGGCTGCCTGCCCGCCGGGAGTTGACTTGGGGCCGCCTGCCCGCCGGGACTTGACTTGGGGCCTCCTGCACGCCGGGACTTGACTTGGGGCCGCCTGCACGCCGGGACTTGACTTGGGGCCTCCTGCACGCCGGGACTTGAC
Source organism: Brienomyrus brachyistius (assembly GCF_023856365.1). NCBI lineage: Eukaryota > Metazoa > Chordata > Actinopteri > Osteoglossiformes > Mormyridae > Brienomyrus > Brienomyrus brachyistius. Next base: position 1,191,338 of record NW_026042336.1, on the reverse strand, counting down.
TTGGGGCCGCCTGCCCGCCGGGACTTGACTTCTGGCAGCGCGCCCGCCGGGACTTGACTTCTGGCAGCGCGCCCGCCGGGACTTGACTTCTGGCAACGTGCCCGCCGGGTGGAGCCGCCTGCCCGCCGGGACGCGACTTGGGGCCGCCTGCCCGCCGGGACTTGACTTCTGGCAGCGTGCCCGCCGGGACTTGACTTCGGGCCGCCTGCCCGCCGGGACTTGACTTGGGGCCGCCTGCCCGCCGGGACTTGACTTCTGGCAGCCTTCCCGCCCGGGACTTGACTTCTGGCAGCCTGCCCGCCCGGGACTTGACTTCTGGCAGCCTGCCCGCCCGGGACTTGACTTCTGGCAGCCTGCCCGCCCGGGACTTGACTTCTGGCAGCCTGCCCGCCCGGGACTTGACTTCTGGCAGCCTGCCCGCCCGGGACTTGACTTCTGGCAGCGTGCCCGCCGGGACTTGACTTCTGGCAGCGTGCCCGCCGGGACTTGACTTCTGGCAGCGTGCCCGCCGGGACTTGACTTGTGGCCGCCTGCCCGCCGGGACTTGACTTGAGGCCGCCTGCCCGCCGGGACTTGACTTGGGGCCGCCTGCCCGCCGGGACTTGACTTCTGGCAGCGTGCCCGCCGGGACTTGACTTCTGGCAGTGTGCCCGCTGGGTGGAGCCGCTTGCCCGCCGGGACTTGACTTGGGGCCGCCTGCCCGCCGGGACTTGACTTCTGGCAGCGTGCCCGCCGGGACTTGACTTGGGGCCGCCTGCCCGCCGGGACTTGACTTGGGGCCGCCTGCCCGCCGGGACTTGACTTGGGGCCGCCTGCCCGCCGGGACTTGACTTGGGGCCGCCTGCCTACCGGGACTTGACTTCTGGCAGCGTGCCTGCAGGGTGGAGCCGCCTGCCCGCCGGGACTTGACTTCTGGCAGCGTGCCTGCCGGGTGGAGCCGCCTGCCCGCCGGGACTTGATTTCTGGCAGCGTGCCCGCCGGGACTTGACTTGGAGCCGCCTGCCCGCCGGGACTTGACTTCTGGCAGCGTGGCCGCCGGGACTTGACTTGGGGCTGCCTGCCCGCCAGGAGTTGACTTGGGGCCGCCTGCCCGCCGGGACTTGACTTGGGGCCTCCTGCACGCCGGGACTTGACTTGGGGCCGCCTGCACGCCGGGACATGACTTCTGGCAGCGCGCCCGCCGGGACTTGACTTTTGGCAGCGCGCCCGCCGGGACTTGACTTCTGGCAGCCTGCCCGCCCGGGACTTGACTTCTGGCAGCCTGCCCGCCCGGGACTTGACTTCTGGCAGCGTGCCCGCCGGGACTTGACTTCTGGCAGCGTGCCCGCCGGGACTTGACTTCTGGCAGCGTGCCCGCCGGGACTTGACTTCTGGCCGCCTGCCCGCCGGGACTTGACTTCTGGCCGCCTGCCCGCCGGGACTTGACTTGGGGCCGCCTGCCCGCCGGGACTTGACTTGGGGCCGCCTGCCTACCGGGACTTGACTTCTGGCAGCGTGCCTGCAGGGTGGAGCCGCCTGCCCGCCGGGACTTGACTTCTGGCAGCGTGCCTGCCGGGTGGAGCCGCCTGCCCGCCGGGACTTGACTTCTGGCAGCGTGCCTGCCGGGTGGAGCCGTCTGCCCGCCGGGACTTGACTTGGGGCCGCCTGCCCGCCGGGACTTGACTTGGGGCCCCCTGCACGCCGGGACTTGACTTCTGGCAGCGTGCCTGCCGGGTGGAGCCGCCTACCCGCCGGGACTTGACTTCTGGCAGCGTGCCTGCCGGGTGGAGCCGCCTGCCCGCCGGGACTTGACTTCTGGCAGCGTGCCCGCCGGGACTTGACTTCTGGCAGCCTGCCCGCCCGAGACTTGACTTCTGGCAGCCTGCCCGCCCGGGACTTGACTTCTGGCAGCCTGCCCGCCCGGGACTTGACTTCTGGCAGCCTGCCCGCCCGGGACTTGACTTCTGGCAGCCTGCCCGCCCGGGATTTGACTTCTGGCAGCCTGCCCGCCCGGGACTTGACTTCTGGCAGCCTGCCCGCCCGGGACTTGACTTCTGGCAGCCTGCCCGCCCGGGACTTGACTTCTGGCAGCCTGCCCGCCCGGGACTTGACTTCTGGCAGCGTGCCCGCCGGGACTTGACTTGGGGCCGCCTGCCCGCCGGGACTTGACTTGGGGCCGCCTGCCCGCCGGGACTTGACTTGGGGCCGCCTGCCCGCCGGGACATGACTTGGGGCCGCCTGCCCGCCGGGACTTGACTTGGGGCCGCCTGCCCGCCGGGACTTGACTTCTGGCAGCGTGCCCGCCGGGTGGAGCCGCCTGCCCGCCGGGACTTGACTTGGGGCCGCCTGCCCGCCGGGACGCGACTTCTGGCAGCGTGCCCGCCGGGACTTGACTTGGGGCCGCCTGCCCGCCGGGACTTGACTTGGGGCAGCGTGCCCGCCGGGACTTGACTTCTGGCAGCGTGCCCGCCGGGACTTGACTTCTGGCAGCGTGCCCGCCGGGACTTGACTTCTGGCAGCGTGCCCGCCGGGACTTGACTTCTGGCCGCGTGCCCGCCGGGACTTGACTTCTGGCCGCCTGCCCGCCGGGACTTGACTTGGGGCCGCCTGCCCGCCGGGACTTCTTCTTCTGGCAGCGTGCCCGCCGGGTGGAGCCGCTTGCCCGCCGGGACTTGACTTGGAGCCGCTTGCCCGCCGGGACTTGACTTCTGGCAGCGTGCCCGCCGGGTGGAGCCGCCTGCCCGCCGGGACTTGACTTGGGGCCGCCTGCCCTTCGGGACTTGACTTGGGGCCGCCTGCCCGCCGGGACTTGACTTCTGGCAGCGTGCCCGCCGGGTGGAGCCACCTGCCCGCCGGGACTTGACTTCTGGCAGTGTGCCCGCCGGGTGGAGCCGCTTGCCCGCCGGGACTTGACTTGGGGCCGCCTGCCCGCCGGGACTTGACTTGGGGCCGCCTGCCCGCCGGGACTTGACTTGGGGCCGCCTGCCCGCCGGGACGCGACCTGGGGCCGCCTGCCCGCCGGGACGCGACCTGAGGCCGCCTGCCCGCCGGGACGCGACCTGGGGCCGCCTGCCCGCCGGGACTTGACTTGGGGCCGCCTGCCCTCCGGGACTTGACTTGGGGCCGCCTGCCCGCCGGGACTTGACTTCTGGCAGCGTGCCCGCCGGGTGGAGCCGCTTGCCCGGCGGGACTTGACTTGGGGCCGCCTGCCCGGCGGGACTTGATTTCTGCCAGCGTGCCCGCCGGGACTTGACTTCTGGCAGCGTGCCCGCCGGGACTTGACTTCTGGCAGCGTGCCCGCCGGGACTTGACTTCTGGCAGCGTGCCCGCCGGGACTTGACTTCTGGCAGCGTGCCCGCCGGGACTTGACTTGTGGCAGCATGCCCGCCGGGACTTGACTTGGGGCCGCCTGCCCGCCGGGACTTGACTTGGGGCCGCCTGCCCGCCGGGACTTGACTTGGGGCCGCCTGCCCGCCGGGACATGACTTGGGGCCGCCTGCCCGCCGGGACTTGACTTGGGGCCGCCTGCCCGCCGGGACTTGACTTCTGGCAGCGTGCCCGCCGGGTGGAGCCGCTTGCCCGCCGGGACTTGACTTGGGGCCGCCTGCCCGCCGGGACTTGACTTCTGGCAGCGTGCCCGCCGGGACTTGACTTCTGGCAGTGTGCCCGCTGGGTGGAGCCGTCTGCCCGCCGGGACTTGACTTGGGGCCGCCTGCCCGCCGGGACTTGACTTGGGGCCGCCTGCCCGCCGGGACTTGACTTGGGGCCGCCTGCTCGCCGGGACTTGACTTGGGGCCGCCTGCCCGCCGGGACTTGACTTCTGGCAGCGTGCCCGCCGGGTGGAGCCGCCTGCCCGCCGGGACTTGACTTGGGGCCGCCTGCCCGCCGGGACGCGACTTCTGGCAGCGTGCCCGCCGGGACTTGACTTGGGGCCGCCTGCCCGCCGGGACTTGACTTGGGGCAGCGTGCCCGCCGGGACTTGACTTCTGGCAGCGTGCCCGCCGGGACTTGACTTCTGGCAGCGTGCCCGCCGGGACTTGACTTGGGGCCGCCTGCCCGCCGGGACTTGACTTGGGGCCGCCTGCCCGCCGGGACTTGACTTGGGGCCGCCTGCCCGCCGGGACTTGACTTGGGGCCGCCTGCCCGCCGGGACATGACTTGGGGCCGCCTGCCCGCCGGGACTTGACTTGGGGCCGCCTGCCCGCCGGGACTTGACTTCTGGCAGCGTGCCCGCCGGGTGGAGCCGCTTGCCCGCCGGGACTTGACTTCTGGCAGTGTGCCCGCTGGGTGGAGCCGTCTGCCCGCCGGGACTTGACTTGGGGCCGCCTGCCCGCCGGGACTTGACTTGGGGCCGCCTGCCCGCCGGGACTTGACTTGGGGCCGCCTGCTCGCCGGGACTTGACTTGGGGCCGCCTGCCCGCCGGGACTTGACTTCTGGCAGCGTGCCCGCCGGGTGGAGCCGCCTGCCCGCCGGGACTTGACTTGGGGCCGCCTGCCCGCCGGGACGCGACTTCTGGCAGCGTGCCCGCCGGGACTTGACTTCTGGCAGCGTGCCCGCCGGGACTTGACTTCTGGCAGCGTGCCCGCCGGGACTTGACTTCTGGCCGCCTGCCCGCCGGGACTTGACTTGGGGCCGCCTGCCCGCCGGGACTTGACTTGGGGCCGCCTGCCCGCCGGGACTTGACTTGGGGCCGCCTGCCCGCCGGGACATGACTTGGGGCCGCCTGCCCGCCGGGACTTGACTTGGGGCCGCCTGCCCGCCGGGACATGACTTGGGGCCGCCTGCCCGCCGGGACTTGACTTGGGGCCGCCTGCCCGCCGGGACTTGACTTGGGGCCGCTTGCCCGCCGGGACTTGACTTGGGGCCGCCTGCCCGCCGGGACTTGACTTGGGGCCGCCTGCTCGCCGGGACTTGACTTGGGGCCGCCTGCCCGCCGGGACTTGACTTCTGGCAGCGTGCCCGCCGGGTGGAGCCGCCTGCCCGCCGGGACTTGACTTGGGGCCGCCTGCCCGCCGGGACGCGACTTCTGGCAGCGTGCCCGCCGGGACTTGACTTGGGGCCGCCTGCCCGCCGGGACTTGACTTGGGGCAGCGTGCCCGCCGGGACTTGACTTCTGGCAGCGTGCCAGCCGGGACTTGACTTCTGGCAGCGTGCCCGCCGGGACTTGACTTCTGGCCGCCTGCCCGCCGGGACTTGACTTGGGGCCGCCTGCCCGCCGGGACTTGACTTGGGGCCGCCTGCCCGCCGGGACTTGACTTGGGGCCGCCTGCCCGCCCGGACTTGACTTGGGGCCGCCTGCCCGCCGGGACTTGACTTGGGGCAGCGTGCCCGCCGGGACTTGACTTCTGGCAGCGTGCCCGCCGGGACTTGACTTCTGGCAGCGTGCCCGCCGGGACTTGACTTCTGGCCGCCTGCCCGCCGGGACTTGACTTGCGGCCGCCTGCCCGCCGGGACTTGACTTGGGGCCGCCTGCCCGCCGGGACTTGACTTGGGGCCGCCTGCCCGCCGGGACTTGACTTGGGGCAGCGTGCCCGCCGGGACTTGACTTCTGGCAGCGTGCCCGCCGGGACTTGACTTCTGGCAGCGTGCCCGCCGGGACTTGACTTCTGGCCGCCTGCCCGCCGGGACTTGACTTGGGGCCGCCTGCCCGCCGGGACTTGACTTGGGGCCGCCTGCCCGCCGGGACTTGACTTGGGGCCGCCTGCCCGCCGGGACTTGACTTGGGGCCGCCTGCCCGCCGGGACATGACTTGGGGCCGCCTGCCCGCCAGGACTTGACTTGGGGCCGCCTGCCCGCCGGGACTTGACTTCTGGCAGCGTGCCCGCCGGGTGGAGCCGCTTGCCCGCCGGGACTTGACTTGGAGCCGCTTGCCCGCCGGGACTTGACTTCTGGCAGCGTGCCCGCCGGGTGGAGCCGCCTGCCCGCCGGGACTTGACTTGGGGCCGCCTGCCCTTCGGGACTTGACTTCTGGCAGCGTGCCCGCCGGGTGGAGCCGCCTGCCCGCCGGGACTTGACTTCTGGCAGTGTGCCCGCCGGGTGGAGCCGCTTGCCCGCCGGGACTTGACTTGGGGCCGCCTGCCCGCCGGGACTTGACTTGGGGCCGCCTGCCCGCCGGGACTTGACTTGGGGCCGCCTGCCCGCCGGGACTTGACTTGGGGCCGCCTGCCCGCCGGGACTTGATTTCTGGCAGCGTGCCCGCCGGGACTTGACTTCTGGCAGCGTGCCCGCTGGGTGGAGCCGCCTGCCCGCCGGGACTTGACTTGGGGCCGCCTGCCCGCCGGGACATGACTTGGGGCCGCCTGCCCGCCGGGACTTGACTTGGGGCCGCCTGCCCGCCGGGACTTGACTTCTGGCAGCGTGCCCGCCGGGTGGAGCCGCTTGCCCGCCGGGACTTGACTTGGGGCCGCCTGCCCGCCGGGACTTGACTTCTGGCAGCGTGCCCGCCGGGACTTGACTTCTGGCAGTGTGCCCGCTGGGTGGAGCCGTCTGCCCGCCGGGACTTGACTTGGGGCCGCCTGCCCGCCGGGACTTGACTTGGGGCCGCCTGCCCGCCGGGACTTGACTTGGGGCCGCCTGCTCGCCGGGACTTGACTTGGGGCCGCCTGCCCGCCGGGACTTGACTTCTGGCAGCGTGCCCGCCGGGTGGAGCCGCCTGCCCGCCGGGACTTGACTTGGGGCCGCCTGCCCGCCGGGACGCGACTTCTGGCAGCGTGCCCGCCGGGACTTGACTTGGGGCCGCCTGCCCGCCGGGACTTGACTTGGGGCAGCGTGCCCGCCGGGACTTGACTTCTGGCAGCGTGCCCGCCGGGACTTGACTTCTGGCCGCCTGCCCGCCGGGACTTGACTTGGGGCCGCCTGCCCGCCGGGACTTGACTTGGGGCCGCCTGCCCGCCGGGACTTGACTTGGGGCCGCCTGCCCGCCGGGACTTGACTTGGGGCCGCCTGCCCGCCGGGACTTGACTTCTGGCAGCGTGCCCGCCGGGTGGAGCCGCCTGCCCGCCGGGACTTGACTTGGGGCCGCCTGCCCGCCGGGACGCGACTTCTGGCAGCGTGCCCGCCGGGACTTGACTTGGGGCCGCCTGCCCGCCGGGACTTGACTTGGGGCAGCGTGCCCGCCGGGACTTGACTTCTGGCAGCGTGCCCGCCGGGACTTGACTTCTGGCAGCGTGCCCGCCGGGACTTGACTTCTGGCCGCCTGCCCGCCGGGACTTGACTTGGGGCCGCCTGCCCGCCGGGACTTGACTTGGGGCCGCCTGCCCGCCGGGACTTGACTTGGGGCCGCCTGCCCGCCGGGACTTGACTTGGGGCCGCCTGCCCGCCGGGACATGACTTGGGGCCGCCTGCCCGCCGGGACTTGACTTGGGGCCGCCTGCCCGCCGGGACTTGACTTCTGGCAGCGTGCCCGCCGGGTGGAGTCGCTTGCCCGCCGGGACTTGACTTGGAGCCGCTTGCCCGCCGGGACTTGACTTCTGGCAGCGTGCCCGCCGGGTGGAGCCGCCTGCCCGCCGGGACTTGACTTGGGGCCGCCTGCCCTTCGGGACTTGACTTGGGGCCGCCTGCCCGCCGGGACTTGACTTGGGGCCGCCTGCCCGCCGGGACTTGACTTGGGGCCGCCTGCCCGCCGGGACTTGACTTCTGGCAGCGTGCCCGCCGGGTGGAGCCGCCTGCCCGCCGGGACTTGACTTCTGGCAGTGTGCCCGCCGGGTGGAGCCGCTTGCCCGCCGGGACTTGACTTGGGGCCGCCTGCCCGCCGGGACTTGACTTGGGGCCGCCTGCCCGCCGGGACTTGACTTGGGGCCGCCTGCCCGCCGGGACTTGATTTCTGGCAGCGTGCCCGCTGGGTGGAGCCGCCTGCCCGCCGGGACTTGACTTGGGGCCCCCTGCCCGCCGGGACGCGACCTCGGGCCGCCTGCCCGCCGGGACGCGACCTGGGGCCGCCTGCCCGCCGGGACGCGACCTGGGGCCGCCTGCCCGCCGGGACGCGACCTGGGGCCGCCTGCCCGCCGGGACGCGACCTGGGGCCGCCTGCCCGCCGGGACGCGACCTGGGGCCGCCTGCCCGCCGGGACTTGACTTGGGGCCGCCTGCCCTCCGGGACTTGACTTGGGGCCGCCTGCCCGCCGGGACTTGACTTCTGGCAGCGTGCCCGCCGGGTGGAGCCGCTTGCCCGCCGGGACTTGACTTGGGGCCGCCTGCCCGGCGGGACTTGATTTCTGGCAGCGTGCCCGCCGGGACTTGACTTCTGGCAGCGTGCCCGCTGGGTGGAGCCGTCTGCCCGCCGGGACTTGACTTGGGGCCGCTTGCCCGCCGGGACTTGACTTGGGGCCGCCTGCCCGCCGGGACTTGACTTGGGGCCGCCTGCTCGCCGGGACTTGACTTGGGGCCGCCTGCCCGCCGGGACTTGACTTCTGGCAGCGTGCCCGCCGGGTGGAGCCGCCTGCCCGCCGGGACTTGACTTGGGGCCGCCTGCCCGCCGGGACGCGACTTCTGGCAGCGTGCCCGCCGGGACTTGACTTGGGGCCGCCTGCCCGCCGGGACTTGACTTGGGGCAGCGTGCCCGCCGGGACTTGACTTCTGGCAGCGTGCCCGCCGGGACTTGACTTCTGGCAGCGTGCCCGCCGGGACTTGACTTCTGGCCGCCTGCCCGCCGGGACTTGACTTGGGGCCGCCTGCCCGCCGGGACTTGACTTGGGGCCGCCTGCCCGCCGGGACTTGACTTGGGGCCGCCTGCCCGCCGGGACTTGACTTGGGGCCGCCTGCCCGCCGGGACATGACTTGGGGCCGCCTGCCCGCCAGGACTTGACTTGGGGCCGCCTGCCCGCCGGGACTTGACTTCTGGCAGCGTGCCCGCCGGGTGGAGCCGCTTGCCCGCCGGGACTTGACTTGGAGCCGCTTGCCCGCCGGGACTTGACTTCTGGCAGCGTGCCCGCCGGGTGGAGCCGCCTGCCCGCCGGGACTTGACTTGGGGCCGCCTGCCCTTCGGGACTTGACTTCTGGCAGCGTGCCCGCCGGGTGGAGCCGCCTGCCCGCCGGGACTTGACTTCTGGCAGTGTGCCCGCCGGGTGGAGCCGCTTGCCCGCCGGGACTTGACTTGGGGCCGCCTGCCCGCCGGGACTTGACTTGGGGCCGCCTGCCCGCCGGGACTTGACTTGGGGCCGCCTGCCCGCCGGGACTTGACTTGGGGCCGCCTGCCCGCCGGGACTTGATTTCTGGCAGCGTGCCCGCCGGGACTTGACTTCTGGCAGCGTGCCCGCTGGGTGGAGCCGCCTGCCCGCCGGGACTTGACTTGGGGCCCCCTGCCCGCCGGGACGCGACCTCGGGCCGCCTGCCCGCCGGGACGCGACCTGGGGCCGCCTGCCCGCCGGGACGCGACCTGGGGCCGCCTGCCCGCCGGGACGCGACCTGGGGCCGCCTGCCCGCCGGGACGCGACCTGGGGCCGCCTGCCCGCCGGGACGCGACCTGGGGCCGCCTGCCCGCCGGGACTTGACTTGGGGCCGCCTGCCCTCCGGGACTTGACTTGGGGCCGCCTGCCCGCCGGGACTTGACTTCTGGCAGCGTGCCCGCCGGGTGGAGCCGCTTGCCCGCCGGGACTTGACTTGGGGCCGCCTGCCCGGCGGGACTTGATTTCTGGCAGCGTGCCCGCCGGGACTTGACTTCTGGCAGCGTGCCCGCTGGGTGGAGCCGCTTGCCCGCGGGACGCGACCTCGGGCCGCCTGCCCGCCGGGACGCGACCTCGGGCCGCCTGCCCGCCGGGACGCGACCTCGGGCCGCCTGCCCGCCGGGACGCGACCTCGGGCCGCCTGCCCGCCGGGACGCGACCTCGGGCCGCCTGCCCGCCGGGACGCGACCTCGGGCCGCCTGCCCGCCGGGACGCGACCTCGGGCCGCCTGCCCGCCGGGACGCGACCTGGGGCCGCCTCCCCGCCGGGACGCGACCTGGGGCCGCCTGCCCGCCGGGACGCGACCTGGGGCCGCCTGCCCGCCGGGACGCGACCTGGGGCCGCCTGCCCGCCGGGACGCGACCTGGGGCCGCCTGCCCGCCGGGACTTGACTTCTGGCAGCGTGCCCGCCGGGACTTGACTTGGTGCCGCCTGCGAAGTAGAAGTCAGGGTTAGTAATTGGGCTTTTTCCACTAAGCCCAACTTACTGCAAACACCACACTGTATGTCATATGTCTGCATTATGTTTGCCATTGAATATCCATAAACTGTTGCAGTTAGTGACAATGACTCATTCACTACCAAAGAGTACTGAGATTGAGTAGAGTGAGGGACTTGGGGAGTATTACAGAAGAATAAAAGCTCAATCACTAAGAACTAACCAAGACCAGCCTTAACTCTCTAAGCACTTTGGAGACTGATATAAATGGTAAATATGAGATGTGAGTACCAGGTACTCATTGAATACTCAGTCATGCAGAAATATAGTATAAAGTTATAATTATGGGGACACTGGGCCTTCAGGTGACAATGTCCTAAACTCTTTCATACTTAAAGAATGCTTACAGTTATTACTTAAGGACGCACAAAACTCCAGTTCAGCAAATGTATGGAATATATACCGCAGTAACTACTTTTTGTCATTTATCAAGTAACTGATTAAATTGTAAATGTAACTCACAGCGTAAAAACGTGGAATGCAATCATAAGCGCATGGGCCTCTTGCGTGGCGGTGGTGAGCTGGAGCCGCTGGTGTCGTCGGGCTTGGCCTTGCGCTTCCTCTGACTGGTGCCAACGGGCATGTGAGGAGGGCTCTCCTCCTGCCTCACAACCCATGTTCGCAGAGAACTGTGCACACGCACGGAGACATGCACGGACATGACCATGGTGTGATCATCAGCGTAGTCCGTGATGCTCCAAAGTCCCTCGGGAATGCTGAGCTCATCCAGCTTGCGCAGGAAGGTCTGGCCTTCAATCTCAACCTGCTGCCACATGGTGTTAGGGCCCGCAGGGATCCAGAAGGTGGAGCTGGAGGGTTCACCATGCTCTGACTCAACCTCATTTCCAGGCTGAGTGTCAGAAGCCACAGATGAGGGCTCATCTTCACCCCAGAGCAAGGGGAGAGCCTCGAGGAGTCCATCAGCATCCTCAGTCGTGGATGCTGGAGCTGCAGGGGAAGCCTCCCTTGCAGAGCTGGGTGACGGCAGCCCCTGTCCGTAATGGGCATTCTCCTCAGCTGGTGATTCTCCATTCCCATGCTGGACACCAGTCTCTGCACCATGATGTAATACTTGCAGCCGTGCAGGTGCTATGCGCAATAGACTGGGATCCAACTGCTCACCAGTGAGTCGCCAATAAAATGATGGGACACTGAGGGCCAGAGACTGCAAGTTCTCCATGGTCAGTGAGCTGCTCTCAAAGTTCACGACCAGCATGGAGATGAACTTATCCTCCACAAACTCATGAACTGCAACAAAATGGAACACAGAGAGATATATATAAGAACATGGGCTCTGACAATAACGGAATAAACACTGTACTACAAAATAAGTTTAAAATGAGTCTACGGGCTTCAGATTGTCGGATAAATGAAATTGTGAGAATTACCCATGAAGCTAAAAAGACAGCATCCATGAATACGCTTACTCTCACAAATATCCAAGTGAATTAATATTAAATGTGTCTGTATTATGCATTATGAAACATTTATTCCTACACTTTTGTCACTAATAGTCATCTTCCTTTTTATTTTCTTATTAAACACGGTGAGCAAGAAATCGAGACAGAAGGGGAGTACACCGAAGGGCATTTCCTATCGCATCGTTACATTTTCTCATTTTAAAACTCCAGTGTATACCTTTGCAGTACAAAATACATTCGTTTCTGTAGATAAAAGTTGAACTATTCAACCGGTCGGTGATTTTACATCGAAAATCAAAGGTTTTACTTATCAGCTACTTATCAACTAACAAACATTAGGCCAATGCAGACGTTCATTTCGTTTGTCACATACCGGTAACTACAACTTTATTATTTAATCATTAATTACCTTCTGGATCCATGTTCTCCAGGTTCAACGAGCGATGGATTCGAAATCTCATCGAGTAACACTCCTTTATCTCAATACTCTGTGTCATTTTGCCAAGAGCAAGAATGTGCGCATCCAGAAAATGTAACGTATTTGTTTTGTTTTATTTCAAACTGCCTTCATGGGCCGGAAACCGTAAATATTCTAAACTCTGCGCTAAATCACATTCTGACGGCGTTAGTGTCACCGATTCAGATGGGATAAGGAACGTGCGTAATTTCTCTAAATTACCACACAGTAGAGAGTTCATGCCGACAGGATCTTATTGTCTACAAAGTAAGTTCAATGCAAGCATAACCTGCACAAGCAAGACGAAGCATGGCGACTGGGAAAAAAATTGTTGCACAATTACTTCAAAATGAGTGTAGCAGGGGGATATTTTGGTGTTTATTTTGTCACTTCCATTCTCCTGCTGGTTAATTAGTTAGGCATTTGTCTGTTTTCCTGTTCTTCTCTCACGGATGTGTATATATATATATATATATATATATATATATATATATATATATATGTGTGTGTGTGTGTGTGTACTACACTCGCGTTTGAAAGTAGCGAAGGCTGTTTTGATTGACCCTTATTCTTGACCAGCGTTCCGCGGTGTAGTGTGTTTGCTGACGGAGAGGGGGCGTAGATTACTGAAGCGGCGTCCACCGAACGCTGGCTACAGAAATCGCAACAGGTATGTTTACCTATGTAGGTTAAACTATTCCGTACTGACGCAACCAAAACTAGTGAGCAAGTGATGTTATGTTTAGAGGTATGTGCCCATTGTTCACGGGGGGAAGGTGAGGACTTTACATTGTCTTTTCTTTTTTTCCCGTGTTTCTTTAGTGTTTTGTGTCGTGCGCTAGCTGCTCTCTATAGTATATGTCTGCGTAATGTTTGCGGTTTGAAATTTTATAGTATCGTTGCATTTGTTTGGCCCTCCAGCCTGTGGGCTGTATGTTATAAGCACTAGGGTTGTTGTGAGCGACGGGTTGGGGGGTTTCCTTTTTGTTTGTCTCTCTCCCCTCCCTCTCACTTAGCTAGTTGCGGTTGTGCTAAGCCTGTTTAATCGCAGGGTGTCTTCAACGCTAAATTCCCTGAATGGTGACTTTGATGTGCGGTGAAGCTTGAGGCCAGTTTCTTTTTAATATTCACTAGTGTGATCATTATCGTTTGAGGTCACAGTGCATTGGGTTTGGTTTTTATTTATTTTTGTGCGTGTAGAGGTCTGAGCGCCTGCATTTGTTCACGCGCGGTATTGTTTCATCTTAGCGGTTGAACTGGCTTGGACCTGGTAGCTTGGCAAGTCCCTTGTATGTTTGTTTTGTTTAATGCCTTTGATTTGCCGAATGACTAACCTGTCTGACCTTCTTTTAAATGTATTTAATAAAGATTTCTAGTTTTATAAAATAAAACCTGTGTAATTCAATTTTAGGGCCCTAATTCCCCCTTGTTCGGATATACTGTCGTGGTTTTTTCTCCTTGCCCGCCAAATCAGAAGTCCGCTTGTGCAGTATCCAGAATTCAGTCTTTATTGCAACAAAGAAGTTACAACCAAGGCTGGACACGTAAAAGTGTGTCCAGTACTGTTTTACACCAATTTTTATATAAGTTCTTATCATTTAACAATATCTCGTAACTTAAGCATCATCATTCCTTCAGCCATTCACAATAATTGTTTTTTCCCTTAATCCACACCCCTAGGTGATAAGTTTGTCCATCATTTCTTTTACCGTTTGGTCTCTCGGCTGAACATAATGGTGGCTGGAGCAGCTCCACTTGGGTTTTTAAAAATGCTCAGCCGTGAACTTCGGGTGAACTCAGGCGAATCCCTTCCTTTAGTAGTAAACCTAGGCAGTTTCAGCCTTTTACACATTGTCTAACTAAAAGGTTGATAATATATTTGTCCTTTAGCATTGTGATAAAATATACGTTAATAAAAGTGAATATTCATAGATTCAGGACTAATATAAAGTAGCTAACAGAATCTCAGACTAACAAAAGGTGCAAATACATACTCAGTTGGTTACGTTGTGTTGATTACATTATAATGTTTATATTGTAATGATTACATCATGGATATTTGACATACTTTTTAATAATATCATAATACTTGTATTCTATGTTATATAGTGCTGAATAATATTCCATAATACCACATTTAATTGTAGTTTAAGGGGAGGTGTGGCCAGCTGTTTACAAGGGGGTGCTACGTTAGTAACACAAAATTGGACCTAATTTGCTTTAGTTTGACATGGGATCAAAATTTAGAGTAAACTAATACATGTAATAGCGGGCATGCAAAAGATCAACGGCAGAACGGAGGCTCTGAACCCAGTCTAGATTAAAACGGAATTAACCATCTCGCTCAATATAATATTGGGATGAGTTATTCTGATCAGAGGCCTCCATGGATTAGTGCATCTGTCCCCTCACGCATGTTTAGACAGACGTCTAACATCTTAAGGCACCAGGGCAACAACAGACAGAACAACAGCATCAATTTCACAGCTAGTTTTAAAAATTGCTTTAAAGCAGAATGATTATAGCAAATAGGTAAACTGCATAATATTAATGAAATTATTAAAATGTGCAGAGTAATACATATTTGTCATTCAGACATTGTGCTTTTTAAACAGCAGAAGGGATACATTAAATCACGATTATATTGTCCTTACTATATATATTTTTTAATTTTTCCCCTCAATGTTATAAATATTTGCCCCCCTGATATATAATCAGTGTAAGCACACAAACACGTTGGCCGGTTATCCTATTCATTCAGTACCAGCCCAACAAGTAGAGAATTCAGCACCACGGACAGTGACTTGTGTTACTGCGACATCTGGTTCCTTCATTGGCTCTGTATATATTTATAGAAATGACTAATTGGTTCTGTTGTAGAAATTTCCAGCCAGAGACTTGGTTCCTATATGACAAGGATATTTTATTTTTACATCAACAAGTGTCAAGGCAGCAAGTGCATGCAAACAACTTCTCAGGACAGTTATAGGGCCTTCAGGAGGAGCCAAACTGCTGCGTCATTCAGTGATACCTTGTCTAAGGCACTAAAACATTCTAAGCACTTGGGCATATTTAAACAAAGTAGTATGGCACCTGTGTCAGAATCCATCCCTGCCTTGTCCTGTTCACATGTCACTGGCCATCCTATTCTCTCCTCTGTCTTCTACCCCTTAGCCCGTAGTGTGTTTGCCTGCTCATAGGGCCACCATGTGGCTTAACAGGCCAAGTGGTTGGCCACCGTTCCTGACTACCCTTTTGGTTGTGGGTTTTGAGGATATCAGAGGGTCTGTGTTTTAATGATTGTCCCCCAGGCCACCATGCAGCTCAGCCCAGGATTCTCCACCCATTCTACCTTTACTCCTTCAGCCGCATACATGAGTCAGACCTATAGGTTATTCAAATTTCGTCCTGTCAAATTTACTGGACAGGAAGTGGACACTGCAAATGAATCTGTGAATACTCCAATACCTACATCTTCACAAGTTACATTAATGGGTTTGGTACAGTAAATGGCTGTGAGGTGGGATTTCTTCTTGATGTCTGTTTGTAGCCCGTCCACCAGCAGCTGCTGCTGTATTTATCACACCAAGCAGGGAAAGTATATTGCTAAATTTTCCTTAGTTCAATTACGCTTGATTAAGCTAATTAAGCCGGCTATGTTATTTACATTCAGAAGGATGCCGCCATATTGGGTTATACACAGATGCCACGATAGCTCACACTCACATTCCCTCTTCATTATTTTTCTAAACACACTCTATCCTGCCTTGTCACCTGCAACAAGATCTCACTCCCTGTATCAAGTAAAGTCTTTCTAATGATTGAGCAGATTTCTGCTTCTCTCCTAACCATGGGCATCCAAAGTAAGATGAAGCAAAATGTTAGGAAATTTGACAACACATGGTTACTCTTTTGGTAACAGTGACCTTGGTTTTATTTTGATAGATTTAAACCACATAATATGGTCTTAACCTTGTTTTCTGTCCTAAAAGCAAACTTTTGTGTTACAGGAGAAATGTGCACAGCTGCTCGGATCAACCCCAGCTAATCAGCGCATATGGGAATCTTTTCAAAATACCATGTGAGTCTTATGCAATTTACCCAAGTAATATAAGCTCTTTAGATGACGCTCAAATAATCATTTCCCATCAACTTAGTGTCAGAACACAAACTCGGTGGCAAAAAAGTGAAGCACAACAGACTAAGTTGTGAAAATGAAATCTGCATGTGATGAAAGGGCATGTGACTGTATCACGATGATTATAATATCAGAGCATACGGACCACGGAGTTGGTGGTATGGCCACACTGCTGGTCCCATGTCAGTAGGGTATAGCACACCCTTGGGCCCGGATACCACTAGGATGTCACTGGTGTACCACTGTGCCGTCAGAGTGTGGTGTGTCACTCCACAGCGTTGGCAGGATTGCTCTTCTCCCTGCGGCGCCACCATACGCACACGACGGTCATCTGTGGTACTGCAGAACTGAGATGTATCGCTGAACATGGTAGGACGCCAGTCGTCATCAGTCCATGCCTCCCAGTGACTACACCACTCCAATCGCAACAGTTTCTGTGCTATTGTGAACGTCAGCCTATGCATGGGACGGTGAACCCGTAGTCCAGCTGATGCCAGTCATCGCGACACGATGATATAGGGTGTTGTAGAGAGTCCAGTAGCTGTGTCCATATATCAGGCGCAGGTGTCATGGGGATCTGTGATGCTTGGAGCACAATCCGACGATCCTTCCTTGGCGTGGTCTGTCTTGGATGACCAGAAACTTCACGACGTGTGTGGATGCCTCACGTGCCCATTGGTTTCAATATCAGGCCACTGTGATATCCGCATGGCCCACATGCAATTGCACCATATGACCACCTGGCTTCATGCAAACCCGCAATGCAACCCTATCAAACTCCATCAAGTGCCGGTAACCCTAATGTGACTACGAGGCATCCTGTGTCTGGTGATTAAGCATGCCAACTCCTTGCAATTCTAATCATTTACATATCCATCACTGGTCTGCACGTGTACCAAATTACATCTAAATTGGAGAGTTCTGGGTTTTCAACTTGTATATGCCCTTCACTGATGAGAAATTCATCAACATCTAAGTCCTACATTCATGTACAATGCATATTAAATTAATATTTTGTCACTATTAGTCTTGATGTATCATTCTTTGAATGCACTCAATTGAATCATGGACAGTGGTTCCACATGGAAAAAAATGAATATTCTGAAAAGGAAACGTCCTTCTTCGGTTGATACATTCACTTTGTTTTCTGAGAAGGTTTTTCCCTTGAGTGCCTTGTACAGTATGTCTAGTGTGTTTTTTTGGTATGAATGTGGCATTAATCATACAATGAAAAAAACACTGACTTGTAGTGAACATGTAAAACAACAACATGCAGTGTCATCCATCCATCCATTTTCCAAACCGCTTATCCTATTGGGTCGCGGGGGGTCCGGAGGCAGGGAACAACCCAGGATGGGGGGCCAGCCCATCGCAGGGCTCACTCACACACCATTCACTCACACATGCACACCTATGGGCAATTTAGCGACTCCAATTAGCCTCAGCATGTTTTTGGACTGTGGGGGGAAACCGGAGTACCCGGAGGAAACCCCACGACGACATGGGGAGAACATGCAAACTCCGCAAACATGTGACCCAGGCGGAGACTCGAACCCGGGTCCCAGAGGTGTGAGGCAACAGTGCTAACCACTGCACCACCCCGCCGCTCCTCATGCAGTGTCATATATAACTGAAATAAGAAATGCTGGATTGCCTGAGTTGCATGCGTGTGTGTTTTTTAATATGGGCAACATGGTTCCCTGAGATGCCTCAGTGTTGCTCACCTCCATCTCTAACACACAGCCACACAAATGATTTTAAAACTACTGAAAGAAATAATTGGCTACACTGCAGCTCCACTGTTTTGTTTGGCACCCCTGCATGTTCTGCATTGCGTGGGGAAAAAAGTTGAAGGCTGTGTTACATACTGTAACACAGCTAGAATGCAAAAACACTTTATACTTCACATAAGGTGGTGGACGTTATTGACAAAGGCAAATTTGTGTTGACTCCAGCAAGGTAGCTAGCGTACTTTGCATTTCTCTCTTACCCGGATGTGACAATAAAGCGCTGCACTACAGTAAACCCTGCAGACAGCATTCCCCTGGAGGATGAGGGGCAGCCACATGAGTGTGTGGCAGAGTCTTTGGTTTACACTAAACTGAGAGCAGACTTGGAGAGCTCTCCCACTGAAAATAGCGAGATGGTTTTGTTTGTGGATGGCTCATGTTGGAGAGATGGGGATGCCTTGAAGGCTGGGTTTGCTGTAGTCCAGGCACAGGGTGATGATTTTCACACTCTCGTTTCAGAGCACAACCCTGTTCTGGTCAATTAGCGGAGATAAAGGCTTTGACTACAGCGTGCCGGCGAGGACAACATAAGACAGTTACTATCTACACAGACTCTGCATACGCACACGGTGTATGCCATCTCTTTGGAGCAGTCTGGAAGCAAAGGGGCTTTCGCAAAAGTGACGGCTCCCCCATTCAGCATTATAATCAGATTTTGGAGTTGCTACACACAATGATGCGTCCCAAGCGTTTTGCTATTGTTAAGTGTCAGGCCCACCGCAAAGGTCGTGATTTTGTTATTCAAGGAAATGCAGCCTCTGATGCGGCAGCCAGGCCAACATTTTGATAACGGATGCGCATGGTCTTGACCATTGCACAAGGGGGGTGGTGTTACAGAAAATTACAGAACAAGGTTTCTGGACACCATAGCTGCAAGCAATGACGGATGCAAGGTTGTCAGAATATGAGGTGTGCATTAAGAACAATTTACGCAAAGCAATCACGGCCCCAGTAGGGCACATTCCAGTGCCTGAGGGACCGTTCAGACACTTGTGGTGGACTATGTGGACATGGGAAAAACAGCATATGGAAAGCGATATATGCTTGTGATTGTGGACAGGTTCAGCAGATGGGTGGAGACAATACCGTCCAAGGACATGGGGGCGATGACAGTGGTGAAATTCCTGATCAGAGAGTCCGAGGTTTGGGATACCAACTGAAATAAGCTCTGATAATGGAGCTGCCTTTGTGGGGAAAGTTAAAAGTTAGTGGTTTAACAGCTGAGAATAAAACAAAAGTTGGCATGTGTGTATCACCCTCAGTTGCAGGGTATGGTGGAGAGAGTGAATGGCACACTTAAGCAGAAGCTGAATAAGATTTGCGCCGCCATGAAAATGAACTGGGTGGATGCCCTGTCAACAGCCTTGATGGCATATCGGATGGAAACGCACAGGTGATGCATTTGTCTCCGCATGAAATGCTGACAGGGAGACCTATGCCTGGATCGACTTGGAGGGGGCGTATAAGGGACCCAGCCTAGATCAGCTGGGGGATGAATTAAAGTTGTACATGAGGACTTTAACCAAAATACACAAAACTATTTCCAAACAGGAAAAGGAGAAAGCACAGAAAGAAGACACAGACCAGGAGGAGCCAGTCATCTTTCCAGGAGATAAAGTCTACCTGCGAGTGTTCCGGTGAAAGTGGCACGAGCCCCGACGAGAGGGACCCTTCAAGGTGACACGAGCCACAGCAACAGCGGTGCAGGTAGAAGGGAGTAATACGTGGTACCATTTGAACCACTGCACTAGAGTACCGCACGAAAGACAGAGTCACTGAAAACAACACAGAGGATGCAGCTGCCCTTGACTCAGATGGCCCTGATGGAGCTCCCAGAGGAGCTCCACAGCTTGGGGTGGAGTCAGGATCAGAGCAGAGTGAGGGCCAAGAGGGAGCATCGCAAGCAGACCAGCCACTCCAGACAGGACACGAAGCTGTGGGTTCTGGTACGGCTGACAGCAACGATGTTAGTGATGCTAATGATTTATCAGGCCCTTCAGGTCTGGGTGCACAGCAGGACCACAGGTCAGGTGAGCACAGGACAACTGACTTCACTGACTCAGCCTGGTCCTTTGATGCTGAATAACCTCTCAGATTACAGTGAGCGAAAGCGGAGAGAAATGGGGGGAGATATGGGAGTGAGGAGAGTGAGTAAATTTTAGAAGGATGCCCAGGATGAAGTAGACCTGGATGGGTTAGCAAAACGTACACTTGGAAATTGGTGGTATAAATGGGCTAAGTATACCGCCACTTCATTAGGGCAGGAGGGGTGTGTGTTGTGTGCAAGTCCTGACCCTTCAGTTAGGGTTGTCCCGTTCCCATACACTAATAAACAGTGTGAAGAATGGGAAATGGAGAGGATTATGAGATTCTGGAAGAGTCTGTGTCAGGAGGGGCAGGCCCCTAAGAAAGTGCAGGCCCACATCTAACCAGACGGAGCGCATACCGTACTGCCCATATCAGCGTCTGATATATCAGGGAAATACTAAATATGCATAGAGGGTGGAAAAGCATTGTGGGCAGTTTAAGCCCTGGGAAGGAGGTCAGCAAGATATTATGGCGAACAAATTGAGTTTTTTTACAGCAAATTTTCCTCTCTTCACGTTGTCCCTACTGCGCAGATTAATCGTCCCATGAGCCTGCCAGCAAATATTGCTCCTTTACCTGCCGAATGCTGCCTAATTTTAATGCTGCAATTGAAAGGCTTCAAACACGATATGGGTGTGTGGGTTCTTACTAAAAAATTATAATTCAAGTAGCCTCAATAACAGTCCATTTTGATGGCAGGTACCTGAAAGTACAACTCTGGAGGACCTTGAGAAGTGAAAGACACCTCTGCTTGACTTCATGGCCAATGCAGGTTGTCTGAGGCCTATCCGGTCAATAAGAGACGGGAATCTGCTGGAACATGACATTGTCACGTTTCAGGTCATCCACAGGGGTCAGGGTCCATTTCAGAGGTATTCTGTGTTCTGTTTACATGTACGTTAGTTAGGATCAGAATTTTATCCTTTGACCATCATGGATCAAGTTGCTATTATTTCTTTGAATATAAACTAATAAAGTAACCAGTAACACATTGATAATTAATAAGCGAGTTATAAACACTGTCTACATTCTGCGCCACCTGTTCTGCTTTGAGACAATCACAATGACTGCTGACCAGATGGAAGATCTTTTCAGCATTCATCTGTCTCCAGAAGGTAGCAACAAGAGAGTTGCTGAGGAAATAGACTCTCCAGAAGGTAATGACCATCTCCAGGATGCAGAAGGTACTTTAATTGACCGTATAGTGTAGAAGTAAATGTTGTTTTTGTAAAACAAAATATACCTGTATAACAAAAAACACTGTAGCTAAAGTTAAATCCTCTTACTGGACAATCACCTATTTTAAATCGCTCTTCAGTTTTATCCGTTTTCCAAACCTCTTATCCTTCTGGGTCACGGGGGTCGGGAGCCCATCCCAGAAGCAATAGGCACGAGGCAGGGAACAACCCTGAATGGGGTCAAGCCCATTGCAGGGCACACTCACACACCATTCACTCACACATGCACACTTACAGGCAATTTAGCAACTCCAATTAGTCTCAGCATGTTTTTAGACTGTGGGGGGGAACCGGAAAACCCAGAGGAAACCACACGACGACATGGGGAGAACATGCAAACTCCACACACATCTGACCCAGGCGGAGACTTGAACCCGGGTCCCAGAGGTGTGACGCAACAGTGCTAACCACTGCACCAGCATGTCGCCCCATCCTATTAAGCTTATTGTTCAGAATTAAAAATGGGGTTATTAAGAAAGAGTAGCCTCCTATAAAATAGCCCAGCACTCCTCCCTCCAGGCCAAGAATATTTTCTTTATGGTCCAGTTCAAAATAATGTCATCTGCAGAAATACTGAGCACATGTAATTTATCTGTATTTTAGATGGTAGATGAGTGGCTGGGTGACGTCGTGGCTGGATGACTTGCAGTGTAGCTTGTTATCTGTGCATTCTGGGCAGGGTGCTGACTTCTGATTACTTTTGGCATTTGGTTCAATGTTACGTCATTTCCAGGTGTGTCGGTGCCCAGTATGAAGCTAATCGCCGCATTATAGTTATGAAAAGAAGACAGAATAGCAAAGAAATTGAGGCAGAATTAATTCAACAAAGTATTAAAAATATTACTGAAGTAGATGAATCGCTTCTTGAGACTGAAGGCGACTGTATTTGCACGAACGAGCGTCGAAAAGAAATGCATTATTGTCGCGCAGGAGAACAAGACAACCGATGTTACAGCGAGCGGACGCTACTGCCACGCAGGAGAAGCGAAGCGACATTGCCTTTAAAATGAGAGATTACATTCCGTGGCAGGGGGACAGTTTACAGCACGACACCGGCATTAGGCAGCAGGATGGGTGGGTTAGGTGATCTCCCAGACTGAAAGGGATTCTGGGGACTCAGGGGACAGTGTCGCCCTGAGGGACTGAGGGCCACGTCAGAGGGGGCCTGCTGTAGAGGGGCCCAGACAAGGGATGGCTGATGTAGAGGAGCCAGGTGTGGAGGTGCCACATATTGAGGAACCCTGGTGATCACACTACAGGGGGCCAAATGTTGGTGGGCCAAGAGGAAGTGGCTGGGGAGTAGAAAGCATAGATGTCTTGGAGGTGGGTAGACTACAGAGATTTATGCACCCCGGGATTCCCTCAAGTGCCTCTCAGATCTAGGATGGCCAATACTCAGTCCTCCCCAGGAGTGTGAGGATGCAGACTGGCTCCCCCCAGCCCTCCTCACCGGCTCCCTCCAAAGAGCTGTAGCCCTCCTTTTGGTGATGCTGACATCGTCCCTGCACTTCCCCCTCACACCCTCTGCCATGCGGCAGCAGACATGGCCCACAGAATGTATCAATTTTCTTTGATCTCTTGCTATATATTTTCCTGACATATATTTGTCTTTTGCCAATGTGCATTGTGGTATAGGAAACGTACCCCAGAGCAGGACTTTAGACTAAACCATTTTCAGTAAGGATAGGTGTGCTTGGGGTGAAAACACTTTAAATGAACTGTTGAGATTGATTCATTTTATCTGTACTTTTTTGAATATGAAGAATTATTTTTGTGGATATCTCCCTATTTTAATGCTAGAGGGAGCCCCCCCCCCCCAAATTTATGCCTGACCCACAAACCCACACACTGTCCACAGATGAGAACAGCGCAGACCCTGCACAGTCAGGTTTGGCAACTCCTTCCAATTTTATAGCCCAAACCAGGAGTAAAAGATGCAGAAAATCAGACCCTTCATAGAAAAATTTATGTTCAACGACACTCCATAATGCTGCTTAAAATGAAGCAATGCATGCACAAGTTAAAGCTCTTTTCGTTTTAATGAATGAGGAAAGAAATAGTTTTGGATAAAGAAATGAATTAGTCTTATTTTTTTCATGTGAGCATCCTCCTGCAGCATTGAAATCCGGTAAAGTGGCTGATGGATGGACTTGTATTAAATTTGGGAGGGTCTGAATGAAGCTCATTACCCCAAATTTTCTTAAATTGGCTTATATATTTACAACATGGTGACTGCAACAATAATACACTCACGACTGTGGTGTTCTACCTAGAGCACCACTAGAGGGAGCTGACACATTCTGTCGTACTTGCCACAGTAACAACAGTGATGTATAGGAACAGAGTTAGAAGCCGGTAATTTATATATAAAAAATGTCATTTCATTAATCTGACTGGGTAGGTCCAGCTGTCAATCCCACCCAGGCCTATCCACAGCTCCGCCTCTGCGTCAGTCCATCTCTTTGCAGTCCAAGTTGTACATCTACCAAACTTGGCAACAAATTGAGAACCGTTCTGTTTCGGTGGTTGTATTTAAGGAATGTCACATTAGTAAACATCTGGACATCTGAAATGGGCAGAGACAAAATCGGCAGTACAGGCAGCCCAATGTCTTTGAAACTCCTTTTTCCTTCAGCACCCTCTTACTGCAAAACCTCAATCCAAAGTTCTCCATGTTGTTCATCTCTGTGAAACTGCAACAGGAGAGCTCTCTCCACTGGTGTTCTAATTCACCAAGGGAACAGGAAAGGCCCTCTTTTGGTAGACTGCCTACTGCAGGCTCTCTTTCCCGGGGATGAATTATCTCCAGCTTACTCAAGTGACTCTGGAAGTCGCATTAGATACTGTGTCCTGAAGCAGTCCATGCTGCGCTTAGGAATGATGTCTCTTCTAGTGTAGAACTGACTGTGGAATTTACTGTAAATACCTAGCAAAAAAAAAAGCTGCCAGAAAAGTATTGCAAAATTGCTGTTAATCACTGTAAAACCCCCAGCTCCATGGGTGTCCCTACAGGTGGCTGCCCTTTGCTGCCAGGTTTGCTGTTACCTTTGTCTGTGCCCGTGTGTCAAGTAGAGCAAGATGGGGTAGGTGAAAAGAGAATTTCCCCAAGGGGAGTAACAAAGCATCTTCATTTCATTTAGAAAATAATTACAAAATGTCTTTTACAGGTTTTGTCCTATGTAAATTACAGCAATTGTCTTTTTTAAACAGAAAAATAACAATTAACTGTAATCTAGTTTAAAATATTATCTTGTATTCTATTCAAAATATAGAAGTTACCTAGCAACTGGAATTGGCAATAAATGCTATTAATACTCCACAATACTGAATGTTGTTGTAGAATGCTTTCCAAGTTAATTTTTGTATTTTACATTTGCAGCTATGCAATCTATGCATATTGTTAAGTGGTTTAAATGAGACTAAGACTAAAATGACAGCCTGAGACAGAGACCCACACAGAACAAACTCACATTAACTGGAATGACATTAACTTGAAAATTTCAGGATAATCTTCACACCCGTTAACCACTTGATGGAATTCAACTTAGTCAGAGTTGCAACAAAGTCAAGTATTTTTAAAACTGACCATATTCTAGGCTTAAAGGCCCAATTTGAAATCAGGACTGGACATAGAAATCTATTCAGAACAACATTACATTAATGTTAGAATAATGTTATATTTTTTGCTGGTCTGTGTTAATGTAATGCAACAACTCTGGTCTAATACCTCCCTGTCACTTTAATGCTGGATGTGTGTGCAATTTATAACAAGTTAGGCAAGCCACGGATTCAACCATTAAACTGAATTTTCATTCCACATTTTTTGACAGTTCTGTCCAAAATCATATTCCACCAAATCAGCCGTTACAAATTCCAATAACTTCAACCTTCAAATGTATTAAAGTTGATCTTTTTCAGTGTGTTCCTAAATCTTACGGTATAAGCAAAAGGTATAAATAAAAGATTAAGAACAATTTCCATTTGAATAGTGGAGAAGAGTCCTCATCTTTTGTACATGTCTCATGCTCAGAGTCCATCAATCGCCTGAGGAGAGAGGAGACGTGAGGATTGACTGAGTTGTTCTTCTCAGGCATCGTCCCACTTCTTTGGCTTGCAGTCTTCATGCTGCTGGTTGGATTGATTCCAATGAAACAGTTTAAACCGCAAAATCACATGAATAAAACTTACGCTGACCCTCACTGAAGCGGCCTGGTATCTGTTTCATACCTCACTTTACAACACACAGGACTTTTTTTTTAAATTTAAAGGCACAAGTTATTTTACGTCATGGCCAACCCACGTTTGCTAGTTTAATGGCAGAAAAATAGTCAAAGCCAGGCGCCTGGTCCACAAGGGTGTACTCAGTCACTGCTGTTTTTATGGTGTAAACATGCTATAAACTAATTTTTTCAAACATTTTCTTTAAGAGCTAGGGGCGCTAGGTGGATTGCTATTATAATGATGGATTTGCCAGGCAGAAGAAAAGAATGCTTCTCTGCAGAGATACAAAAAATCTGCTTGTGCACAATGTGAAAGCGTGCGAGCAGACCATCTACAACAGCAGCAGGATTACACCAAAGTAGAGGTCTGCATTCCTGTGGAACCCACGGCAATAAAGTGCAGTGCAGGACAAACTTTCATTTTTGAATGCAGGAGCAGGAGGGAAGTGACTGATATGTTTGCAGGGAAAAAGAATGAAACAAGTGTTTTTTGTTATCAAACTATTTTTTATTTGCGTGAGTAAATACAAAATTACACAACAAAGTATAGCACGTTATCACAACATTACATTGTCTGAAAGCACTTTACAGCATCCCCACCCAAAGCCCCCAGTGAGTAAGCCATAGGCGACAGTGGCAAGGAAAAACTCCCTAGAAGGAAGAAACCTTGGGAGGCACCAGACTCAAAGGGGAAGCCCAAACCTCCAGGGGCCGGCAGGGAAAGTCAAAAACACACACACCAGATAACTGCAACAGGTTCTTCTACATATCCTATACAGGGGCGTGGTACAGTGATGCAGTGGTTAAAACTGTTAACTCACACCTCTGGGGACATTCATCCATTTTCTGAAACCGCTTCTCCTGTTCAGCGTTGCTCCAGCTGACAGCTTTTGCAATTCATCTGTATCTGAATGAGGAAAAACAACATACAGGCAATACAATGGAGCTGTCAGTCACTCCTGGCACATGGAATACAGTTCTGCACTGACACCTCCGCAATGAACAATTGCATTATAGCATAGGAAACTAGTTAACTTTCACATAAAATTTAGATATAATCAAAACAGAAGCCTGGAACAATTTTAAATTTTACTAAATGGCAATATACTGATTTTAGTCACCAAACAAACTTTACAGGACTTGCTTCACTACTTTTATTTGTGTTTCTTACAATACATCTGCCCTCTCCTGGTCTGGTGGAATATCATTGCTGTAGGCAGCACCGAGCGAAACCACCCGCATCCGCAGTAGAATGCAACATGAAAGCGCACGCGGAAAAGTGAAATATCACCTAGACTTTGCAGCACAGGAAACTAGCCGACTTGCACATGAAATTTAAATTTAACCAACACAGCACCCCACAACAATGTTCACTTTATTTAAAAGAAATGAACTAATTTACTCACTAGCAAGCGCAATAATGTACTTAAACGCAGGAAAGCGCACGCGGAAAAGTTAAATGTCAACTACACTTTGCGCATAAAATTTAAATATAATTAACATAGTATCCCGGAACAAAATCACTTTATTTAAAAGCAATATACTGACTTTACTCATCAAACATATTTTAATATACATGCAAATTTGACAAATACTAAATAATAAGATAAATTATCCGATAAAATGGGAGCAGAATGGCAACCCACCTTGGTGCAGAAAACAAGTGAAGCCGCGTCTTTCAAACCGGCAGCGTCCCACGTGCAGAGGAGTCAAATGTAATCAAGCAACACGGCCCACACAATTAAATAATAACATCATAATAATTATAGCTCTTTTATAATTATTCTATACATTATTCTATAATTAGATGAACAGACTTTTATAAGTTAAGTTGTACACCGAGAACAGTATACAACAGCATAAGCATATAACCCTTAAAGGTTTATTAATTAAAAATCACACATTCATCCTGCTTAACATAAAACAATGACTTAAAGAGACTTAATTGTGAAATGAACGCTACTGTCCGAGGGTATTTATCTCCACAAATTGCTATGGAACATAATGTCTTAAATACTCAGATTTTCAGAATGACAGAATCTTAACATTTTAAATTTTGTTTTGCGATACCGATACGTAGTGATATTGGTATGTGGAACAACGTTAAACTTTAGTTAGATTAAGTGCGTATTCACAATTTACCCGTTTGCCTTTTATCGTGACTGAGCACGATCCCCCACCCCAGCTGGTCTGCACTCCCCACATTGCAATTAACGATCCAGACCTCAGCGCTTTTGTTACCGTGGGACTTTGTTGCGTTGAAGAAAACATTAAAATGAAGTCTGAGGAATGTTACATGACACAGCTAAAATGCAAAAACTCTCTCTGGTGTAATTCACTGCATAAAACCAATAGTCTTAAGTGTGGTGCCTTCTTCATAACACTCCCTGACTTTTGTATTCGTGACCATGAGATACGGTGGCCTTTTCTTCCTTCATTTGACTAGTGTTCCTCCCTTTCCTCCCAGCCTTGGTTGGTGGTTCAGGCAGCATCACCTTCTTTTAATAGACCCAGGTGTATCCATCCATCCATTTTCCAAACCACTAATCATACTGGGTCGTGGGGGGTCCAGAGCCTATCCCAGAAGCAATGGGCACGAGGCAGGGAACAACCCAGGATGGGGGGCCAGCCCATTGCAGGGCACACTCACACACCATTCACTCACACATGCACACCTAGGGGCAATTTAGCAACTCCAATTAGCCTCAGCATGTTTTTGGACTGTGGGGGGGAAACCGGAGTACCCGGAGAAAACCCCACGACGATATGGAGAGAACATGCAAACTCCACACACATGTGATCCAGGCAGAGACTCGAACCTGGGTCACCCAGGTGTCATTTATTTTGAAATTCGGTTCAAGTGCAGAAAATGTTCTAGCAGAAGTCTTGGACAATCTCTGAATTACACGGAAATCTGACTTCTTCTGAAGCTGTGAGAAATTGTTCTTCTGTAATTGTTGCATTGATATTTGTTGATGTGCGTGTGCCCTCCTTGAGCAGTAAAGGGGAGATCACATGCAGAGCTGATTTTCTGTAGTTTCTTAGTCTAAATAAAAATAAAATATTCTCTTCATATAGGCTGGACATTTCTAGAAAAGAGCCAATTAGTTATTTCTAGAAAAATATATGGAGCCAATGAAAGGACCTGACGTCATAGTAGCACAGATCACTGTCCGTGGTGCTGAATTTTCTACTTGTTGGGCTGGCGCTGAACAAATAGGATAACCGGCCACCGTGTCTGTGTGCCTCCACTGATTGGCCCCCTGACATATAATTATTTTTAAGACTGAAGGGGAGAAAGATCATACAGGAAATTAGTTAACAGTAATTAGCAATCACTTATAGTTCTCATTTATAATGATGTAAATTTAAAAAAATAATAAAGATATATATATATATATCATTAAAAACAAAATATAATCCTGATTTAATGTATCCCTTCTGCTCTTAAAAAAGCACAATATGTCTGAAAGACAAATATGTCTATTACTCTACATGTTTTAATAATTTTGTTAATATTACCTAATTTGCTTATCTTTTTTTCTGTAATCACTCTGCATTAAAGCAATTTTTAAAACTAGCTGTGAAATTGATGATTCTGTTGTTATTCTGACTGTTGTTGCCCTGGTGCCTTAGGATACGTCTGTCTAAACATAATTGAGAGGATGGATGCATTATTCTATGGAGGCCTCTGAAGAGAATAAATGATCCCAATATTATATTGAGAGAGATGGTTAAATCAGAGCTGGATAAGATTTTAACAACTCTGAGCTATTAGTTAAGTTCTTCCCAAACGAGCTTGATGGGCCGAATGGGCTCCTCTAATTTGTAAATTTCTTATGTTCTAAGATATACAGTACTGTGCAAAAGTCTTAGGCAGTCCAAAGAAATGTTTAAAGCTGTTTATCTGGGTAGCAAGTGTACTTTGGCTTAGAACAAATAACACAATTTAACATTAGAACGTGTAAATTAAGAGGAACACAATAAAAACTAGTAATAATTTCTTCTCTTTTCTAAAAAGATACTGATATCTAGTCGGATGGCTAGATGAACACCGCTTCAGTTCCCAAACTTCTCCTCAGGGGCACCTCAGCCGTTCCATGATTTTGACAGATTGACTAGCTGTATGAGGTGTGCTAGTGGCCAAGTCAAAAAATACATGGCTGCACTGGACGGTCGCTACAAATACTAGGATGATGTTAGCAGAGGTTCTGAAATGGCTAAGCTGAGACACTTTGACAGGCATAATATCATAGTTTTACACCAACACGAGGACAATCTAAACATCGTTTTCTTTGCCTGCCTAAGATTTTTGCACAGTGCTGTACATGGAAGTCTCAATTCAACCCTATCCTTTCCTAAGTGCCATACTTCTGTTGAAAAAAGAAAATTACAGATTGGAAACCTTTTAATAAAGAAACTGTGATAGAAAATTCTTGATTATGCTAATCAGTAATCAATAATGGAATGTAGATGATTATGCAAAATGCATTACCTAATCAGTAATTAACAATTGAGTTTACAATGTGTTGTTGATTTACACATAGTGGTTGAAACAATGTAATTTACTTGTCATTAATTGAATGTATCAAACAAGAATGCAAATCTGCTTAAGTAAGAAATTTCTATTTTCTATAGAGGAACTAACATGTTTGCCATATATTGCTTGATCAGCAAGAGGCCCAGGTCAAAGCAAAGGCTTGACCTGAGAAGTAAGCTGTTGCAGAAGATATTATAAAATGAATGCATGGTATTGGATAATATAAAATGTAGAAAAAGAGAACAACGAGTCCTAGAATAATATAGCAAAAGGAAAAGTCCCAAATAGATAGACTTGTTCTAAGCTGATAGGTGGACCTTGAAAACGTAGAAGAAACTGGTATCTCCAAATGGCCAAACTTTCTTTGTACTGCCTGGACCTTGAAAGGCAGAAGTAACTGGAACGTCCAAAAATCCGATTTGTCCTTGATTTGTCAGATGACTGTCGCATTTTAGGCCATAAAAGATGTATGCATTTGTTGCTCGGGGAGCAGAACACAAGACGCATGCTTGCTGAGTGTCTGTTCCCTGTGAGCTCATCAAATAATAAAGTTCTGTCAAACACTTAAACATCGGACTTCGAGAAATTTCTTCCACAAAACACTCTGTTCTCGTTAACAATTTTTCAGTTATAAATTCCATATTATACACTTTCTTTCCTCTTTCTTTCCATTGTACTGTCGTGGGTGGCTGGGGTTTTAGCCAGGAGATCGTTATCATCCTCCTGGCAATTACAAGAAGAACTCTCTGTAATACAACCTTATTTTCATGCACTATATTCTGTGGCATAATTCCTAGTATGAAACGAGCTGGTTCAAGTGGTAATTTTATGTTCAAACATTTATTTTTTATCTCTTCCTGTATATTTTGCCAGTACTCTGACAGTTCTGGATAATCCCAAAAAATGTGGGTGTGGTCTCCTACCAGGTCACAACCCCTCCAATAAACCCCTGATTTGAGGTGTTGCCAAACGTAGAGGTGAGAAGGGGAGTCTTAAAGTATCTCATCTTAACTTTCCAATCATATTCCCACCATGTAGGACTGTTTGTTATTCTGTGTCCTTCTTTACATGAATGAGTCCAATCTTCATCGTTAATGATAGTATTCATCTCTAGTTCTCATTTCTCTTTATTAACACTGTTGACTCTTTTTGCAATATTTTATAAATATATGATATAATGTTCTTTTTAACCAATCCTTTAATTGTTCATATAAACAATATACTGCGATGGGCTGGCCCCCCATCCTGGGTTGTTCCCTGCCTCGTGCCCATTGATTCCGGGATGGGCTCCGGACCCCCCGCGACCCAATAGGATAAGCGGTTTGGGAAATGGATGGATGGATGGATATAAACAATATATTTGTTGACTGTAGGTATCTAAAACAATCGGGCACTGGGAGGCCACATTTATTTCTAAGATGTTCGAAGGACATTAGATCTCCTCCATCACACAACTGATCCAACTGGTTAAACCTCTTTTCTCCCCATGTCTTAAACCCTGTATCTAATTTAGATGGTAGAAAAATCAACATTCTGTGCAATTTTCATTGATCTTGATATTGATGAAGTGCGTCCCAGCCTCTCTCTCACTTTTCAGAGCGTTTCCTATCCAAATGTTATTGATTTTATTTACTTTCCGTGTATCTTGATTAAAAATAATTGCTATGTCCAGCGGCAAATTTGGGCAGATACTCTGTTCCATTACCACCCACTGACCCTCCCTGTCCTGGGTAATCCATACCACTACTGATATAAGTTGGGCTGCCAAGTAATATTTTTTTTAATTAGGCAAGTCAGGACCCGCATTCTCTTTTGGGTTTAATAGTCTTTTCAGTTCAATCCTGGGTCTTTTGTTTTGCCAGGTAAATTTGGATAACCATTTATTGAGCGTTTTGAATGTAGATATAGGGACCCCTATGGGCAGGGACTGGAACATAAAGAGAAGCCTAGGTGGTATGTTCATTCTAATGCTCTCCACTCTCCCCAATAAGGATAGAGGGAGGATTTCCCATCTTTGAGATAATTCTTTATTTCACATAGTAATTTACCATAATTAGTTTTGTATAAGTATGATATACCAGGATCCCTCGGTATCTAAAGCCATAACTGTGGAATCAAATTTAGTATTTGCGAGCTTTAATGCAAAAAACATTCTCTGTAATATAAGTGTGGGTAGGTTACTGTAAAATTTGGACAAATCTTAAACTTAAGATGTGTAAGGTGTAGTGAACAGGGAGTTCAGTATAGGACTAAACATGCAAGGGAAGAAGTAGATAATTAGTGAAACTTTTGACCGGACTGGAGATCTTAGGATTCATACACAGATGTATGGCACAGCAGATATTTTTGTCTGCTTTTGAGATGGT
This sequence comes from Brienomyrus brachyistius, assembly GCF_023856365.1. Lineage (NCBI taxonomy): Eukaryota > Metazoa > Chordata > Actinopteri > Osteoglossiformes > Mormyridae > Brienomyrus > Brienomyrus brachyistius. Next base: position 1,158,943 of record NW_026042336.1, on the reverse strand, counting down.
TGACGTGACATATTTTCCGACGCGCGCTCTCTGTCCGCTGGTGGGAGTGTGCTCACCTGTCTGCATCGGGGCGGAAGTCCGCCATGCGCAATACAGAGAGCAGAGGAGAATTGTAAATGTGCGACCGTGTAGACGAGACAAAAATGACAAGCTTTTGTGTAAATAAGATAAATAGCATAAGGCTATTTAGTTTGTTTAATAAAAGGACAACGTATAGACTTATTCTATAGGAAAAGTAACCTTAAGAACATAAGAAATTTACTAACGAGAGGAAGCCATCCGGCCCATCAAGTACTTTTGGAGAAAACTTGCCTAACAGCTCAGAGTTGGTAAAATCTTATCTAGCTCTGATTTAAAGGAACCCAGGGTTTTAGCTTGCGCTACACTAGTAGGAAGACTATTCCATACTCTAACTACACGCTGTGTAAAGAAGTGCTTCCTCAAATTCGTTTTAAAATGTTCTCCCGCTAAATTCCACTTGTGGCCACGAGTTCTAGTATGTCATGTCACTCACCATCCAGACCTGTTAGAATCTTATATAACTGGCTCATGCCCCCACTTAGTCTGAGCAGATTCAGCTCAACTAACCTGTCCTCATAAGACATTCCGCTAAGACTGGGAATCATTCTCGTAGCCCTACGTTGCACCTTTTCCAAGGCAGCAATGTCCTTCTTAAGGTATGGTGACCAAACCTGTACACAATTTTCTAGGTGGGGTCTTACCAAGGAATTATACAATCATAGCATCACTTCCTTTGACTTAAACTCCACACAGCTAGAGATGTAACCCAACATTCTATTTGCCTTTTTTATTGCTTCCCCACACTGGCGAGAGTGGGACATGGAAGCATCAACATACACACCGAGGTCTTTCTCATAATCAGCTACCTTTATTTCAGTGGAACCCATAAAATATCTGTACTTTATATTTCTGCAATATTTCTGGATGTGGCAGTGTGTGAGGAGATGGAGACTCTGATAAAGTATCATAAGGCTAATAAGAACACAGAAAGGTGTAACAAGAAAAGGAGTGAGCAACTGGAGGTTCTGAGGTTATGGCAAAGGGAGAGGCCTGGAGAAAAGAGCAGAAAGTGATGAGAGAGTGATGAGTGAGAATCAGGCAGGAGTCAAAGGTGAAACAGAGCAGGAGGAGTTACGACTTCCTCTGTATCAGGGACTGTATCTGTTAGTAGAAGGGCCACCTCTGATATTTAAGGGCCACTTTCCAGTAATAGAGGGCAAGGTAAAGTTCAGAGGGGAAGAAACAGAAGGATGAAGAAAGTTGTTTATATGGGTACAGGGAAGTGAGCGACCTGCGGCGGCAGACCGTGAAGGAAGGACTGCGAAGGAGTGATATAATAATAGAAGGCCAGGCATGTGGGTTTAAGAAAAAAGGGAGTGATATAAAGGTGGGGTGCGGAGCAAGTGGTAGGGCTGCAGAAGGGCTGATGCATCTGATGGACAGCCCTAACCCTCCATGTAGAGGATGGAGTCAGTTTCAGGAGAAGGAGATAGAAACGGATAGTGAGGAAGGAGTAGAGGAGGATAATGCAGATCATAGAACAGTGGGAAGCAGGAGGGCTGTGAGACCCCCGATAGGGACACTCTGATGCTCCCCCTGGTGGCGAAAGGAGCACAGACACAGTATGTACCATGGGCAGAACAGTCCTGGCAGACGGAGCTTGAAAATGGATGAAAGTATTTGAGGAGGAAACTATGGGACGGCTCTTGGTGATGGGGGACATAAAAGCGGTTCAGGCTTGTGTCCTGGGGGTAGACGGAATGGAGAGAATGCTGGCAGTGGTGACAGGGACTAGGTGTGGCTGAAATGAAGGTGGAGCCCGTAAAGGAGGGGGAGAGCCCAGCTGCCTATCTGCAAGCCCAAGAAAAACGGTGGAGCACTGAGACAGAGCAGGACCTACAGGATTCGGTGTTCAGAGGTCTGTACCGGAGGGCACTGCAGGACACGCTCCTGAAGCCAGTGAGAAGCAGGCTAAGGCAAGTGGTGGCGCTTATTACTATTCCTGAGAAGCAGCTGATCCACGCTATTGACTTGTACAGAGAGGAGGAGGACTCTGCTGAAGAGCATGAGAGGGAGCTGACGAAGAAATTGAGTCAGTCACCGCCAAAAAAACAAGGCCACTAATTGGCCTCCGGTTCCTAATTAGAACAGGTGAGTAGATACAATGGATGGGGGTTTCCTCAGAGGGTACCCATTTACTCACAAATTTGATGATCCTAGACCCTGGGGAGACTGGGGAACAGGCTGATTCAGCTGGTGTGCTGGAGCTGTGATCAGCCTGGACACACCTGTCCAACCTGCATGTTCCAGAATCTTCTTTAGTAGATGTTCAGATAGGGGCCAAAAATGTAAATATGTCTAAACTAACATCAGAGCATATCCCAGTGAATTTGTTAGGCAGAGATGCTGTGTGTCAGCTGCAGATAGACATAAAATGTACGAAGGGGGAGTAGAGGTACTCAGTGGACAGTTCACCCTTCTGCAACAAAGGTTGTTGTCCAGCAGGGATAGTATAGCTTATACGGATTAGAAGAAGTTATTGGAAAGGTTTGGGAAATCTTAGAACAGTGGAGACCATTTATACAGGAACAATATAGCAATGTGCTAAATTGGAAATAGGATAAATACAGTTGTTAGTGGCAATGGGAGATTTCAGTGATCCTGGAGTGAGGGATGAGTGGGATCGGCTGATAGATCCGCTGCCTTGCCGAGAGAAAGACGGGATGCGCATGACGGCAGACTGGATAATATTAGGCCCTGAGGGAGTAGCCATTCAGATATGGAGGACGAGAGTAGTGGGAGAATGGTACAACACACCAGAGGAGGACCCCCCCTTAGCAGTGGCTTTTAATCAGCCCACGCTGGATCTGGGAGAAATGATGGGGCGAGCAAAGCAGGTGGTTTGGGTGCCGACAGAACATGAAGGAGTGCAGGCAGCGGCAGGAGAGAAGCTGGTAAGGAGTCAGTCGAGTGCAGAGAGTGTAGGAGATTTCAGAGGTTTATGGTTGTGGAGCATGATTGGAGTGCAGTGTGAAGGGAAATAAAGGACAGAGGAATGTTGGCAGGAGATGGAAGTGCCTGAGGAGGTGTGGTTCCGCTTTGGAACCCCGCCCCTCCCATCTGTGGTCAACCTTCCCCTTCTCAGTCTCTTATTTCTGGCCAGACGCGAGATCTTCATGGTTTATGCAGCGTGCAAGCGTTTTTCCCCTCCTTGTGTTCCTGTCTTCCTGTGTACCGATCTCTGCTTCGCCTCCTAGGCTCCGAGTCATGCCTGGCGCGCTTACTGCCATCTACCATCAGCCGACCTGGATTACCGACAGCGTCTGCCGTTTCAGCCCTCTGACAGCCGACGCCGGACCCCCAGTTACATAGGATGGATGGATGGATTCGAGCTTGTATTTGAAATAGAAACATCGCAGCGGTTCTCAGGCAACAGCTGGACATATTTATTTTTCAGCTTGGAGTTGTCTGGCTTTAAACGATTACATTGAAGCAGAGGTACTTGTTTTTGGTAAAAGCAAGAAATATAAGTTTTGTGTGTCTGTACTCTGGTCTTTACTCCCTGCACACATTGATGGCACGGAAGGACAGTCACTGCAGTCACCTATTCTCACAGACTGACTTTCTCCTTTAAGTGCTGATAATGCAGAAGAAGATGGATCATTGGCTTGCTTGCTTAATAACCACAAGCACCCATATTGCAGAATGAATGAGACTGAAGTGGATGGAAGGCCACATCATTCAGTCTGCAGTGAAAGAAATAATAGGAGTTGGAATTGATTATGATTATGGAGAAAATGGCTGGCTATGGTGAGAAAGCTGTGGAAATTTGTGCCAATTCACATCGGTGAGGGCATAAAGGGTAATTTCTTTCAGTATGGGACGAATTCACATATTTGTGCGAGGAAGGTAACAAAAGTTCACTAAAGTACACTATATTAAATTTGAATGTCTTTAATTAAAATGTTATGTACAGTATAACACTGCACCTTTTAACACTTTGCATGTCTGGCAGTGAAGGTCACATTCAGTTTGCTGAATGTATTCTCTGTCTTAAATGGTCGGTCTATTTTTCCTTCTGCTGGATGATGTACCCAATTTTCTAATAAACAAAGAGTATAATGAACAAGTTGATGTTCTGTGTGTCTGATACCTGTACGTGTTTGGCAAAGCAGTATATAGTTACTGCCTACATTTTTGGCTGTGCATGTGTGATTTTGATGGGAATATTATATTTTTATATCTGTGTGTAGATTTTTTCAGCAATAATTGAGTTTATCCTTCTGTACAGTATTTAAGGTTTTGGTAATTCATGATTTATTTGTATTTGTGCAGTGTGCAGTTACCAGGTTATAAATAAACAAATAAATAAATGTGACATCAGAAGAGATGTACAATCACAGTAAAATGTGTGAAAGTAATGGAATGTGAAAAATGTGTGTGAATCTCCACATGTATAAAGCGGCTGTATACCATAAGGAAAAGGAGCAATGGATGAATTACATAAAGTGCTTACTGTCCAAAACGAAAATGAGTCATGTTTGGCGTAACATAAATATTCAGTGAGTTAACCCTTCGAACTCGACAAACGCAAAATGCGTTTTTCGCACCTATTAATCTGAAGCTCTTAACTTTGGATATGCATAATGCACAGACAAGAATCATATGTCTTTGGAATCAAGAGAACTATCAGCTAACTTCACCAAGTCACCATATGGATGCAAAATCAAAGATTTCTGCCTGGCACTAAGCATGTATTCCTCTGTCACGTCACCGGTGGGAAGTAGGACCCAAATGCAAGCTGTAGGGCAGAATCCCCTTCGTGGGGAGTTTTATTGACCACCAGGTTTGGGCACAGAGACGCAAACAGACAAGGACAACTGGAGAAGATAGGACTGGGCACTTTACCAGACTAAGGAATGGGAAAACACAAGGAAGCTGATAGTGACTGACAGAAGGGGAGGAACATGGGGTGAGACTAATAGACACCAAGCGTGGCTCATCAGGGAGGAGAACTGGAGGGTAAGGTTGACTAAATGGGCAAGACATGACAGTAAACGCCCCCCTCCCAATCCTGTGCCCTCCGGGTACAAGGGCATCATTAAGGGGACACACAGACCAGGGCAAAACCAAGGACAACAGGGGAGACTAACCCCCAGGACACAACTCATGACAGGCCAGGTAATCCAACAGGGATGCTGACTATGGACCAAAAGACAGACAGTGGGTGTCAGTGGGTAAGTGGGAACAAAGGACACAGTAGAAGGAGACAAAAGGGAGGGATTGGGCATCAAAAGGACCAAAGATGGCACAGGGACAGACAAGGCAGGACACAACCAGACAAGACAGGCAAGCAACGGAACCAGTGCAACAATAATATGGCCAGGAGAGGGGAACCTAAAGCGGGAAGCAAGAGTGACTGGAGTGGGGGCTGGAACAGTGAAATCGGGCTAAGAGGTGAAACCAGGGAGAGCCACGGGGAAGCAAGACTACAGACCAAAGACTGAGGTATTAGGAGGGGCAAGACACTAGGTAGCATGGGAGGTAAAGTGAACAGTTCAGGGCCTCTGATGGGCTCCGGGGTGCCGCAGAAGGGTCACGGCCAGGGGGGCCTTTGGAATCCTGTCTGGGTCTGTAGAAGCTCCACTCGTCTGCGGCAGCCGAGGGAAGAACAGCATCGGTAGACGGCGAGGGGTTGGCAGAGTCGGAGGGTGTCGAGGGGCAGGCAGGACAGGAACTGGACCAAACCAGGGACCCTGCAAAACAAAAACACAGGCCAGTACCAGCGCCATGAGGAGACCGGAGGTGGTTCCTTTTGGGAACCATTGGATGGGATACCCTGAAAGACCATCTTGGACCAAGCCTGGATCAGGAGGCAGGTCTGGGTAGCATAACCTCGTTTTTTCCTCCTGGACCTCAGCCCACGACTGGATTTCCGTTGACCCTGCCGTTGTCGCGGCGATAGCCTCCTCGGCTGGGGAAACTTTGGCCACGGGGCTGACACCACGGAGTGGGACTCAGGGCAAGACCTGGAGGCTCCCACTCCATGTCCTCCGGGGGAATGTCCTCCAGGTCAGCCCCCTCTGGGCTGGCATTGTCCGGAGAGTCTGATGACAGGCTGGTGATGCCTTAATCCAGGCTGGCTGTGCCTTAATCCATACTAAATGTAATTAAACATAATGAAATTTAAAAGAATAAAATGGTAATTAGAGGAAAATTTAACGTGTAAGTTTTAAAAAATGGGCTTTTCCTTTCATCCAGATGTCTGCAAGCGCTGTGACTCTGTGATGAATGGTGACGTATGAGATCCTGAGACTGGGCGACGCTTCCAAGGATGGGTGGCAGGTGGCATTTCCCAGGAATTACAGGCTGGAGATGCCTGAGGAGCTCTCCTGGAGGGAAGACAGAAAGAGAAGAAGGGAACAAGCAGAGGCTGTGGGGAGAAAAAGACTGCAGAACCAGTTAAAGTTGTACAGCTGGATGGTACAAATGCCCTCAAGTCTTGGTCCACGAGGGTTCCTGTTTTTAATTTACAAAAAAACAATAAATTAATTTAAAATAAATCTTAAGGCTTATCATTTACATCTGTCTAGTAGTTAAAACACATACAATCGATTAACTTACCTGGTGATTTTGGAACTTCCGACTCCAAAGCAAAATAATACAGATTACAAGTAAATGCATCATTCTACTTGGGGAAAAGGGATAAATTAAATAAAGGGTTAACTTTGGAATCTAAATCAAAAACAGCAATATCATATCAAGGGTCTTCAATACCTTTTTCCTGTGTCTGCTCCCTTTACATGTAGATACTGATATAAACACGTACCTATAAAATATATTATGTTTAGTTTATAAGCTTATTTCATTATAACAAACAAGCACAATCCATAAGTGCACTAGGCCTAACACATGGTTCAGAAGCCTCCTACCCCACCTTACACCAGCCACATGGACACCATCTGTCCAACTGGGCAACCTCAGCGTCTTGTGCCTCCTGAAACGCCACCTCAGTTTCTTCTTCTTCCTCACATCCTTCTTCCTGAATGGTTTCCAGCCATGATCTGCCTCCTTGTGACACAATAGATCCCAAAGCATTCCCTCTACTTTTCTCTCCTTCTCCCTTAACCTCCTCCACATTCACTCCTACCTCACATCCATTCTCCTCACCTCCATTTACCATATGCATTACATTCATACCAGCCTCCGCCCCCTCCATCTCACCATTGGACGCCCCTTTCTGATACCTCCACATTTTCCCAAGTAGCCCTTCCCAATCCCTCCTTATCCCCCCCAACCTGGACAGTGGGGGTGTCGCTCGTGAGCACTCCTCCACACCGTCTCCCCAGTCGATCACCTCGTCACACAGGTTCCAGGCATCCCAGTACTGGGTGTTGATCCAGGCAACCGCTGTCTGAATTTGCTTTCTGAGGAGTAAATGATAGATAGTTAACCAACTATTTGCAGTGATAATTAAATGAATAAAGACCAGACAGATCTTCAACCATAAAAAAACAGTTGCTATAATTATTATAATCATGGGAGTAAATTTCATTTAACAGTAGGGGGGGACAATAAATATAACATTTCTCATAAGCAATTTTTGAAGGGGACACAAATAATACAGTCAAATTGTACTTATGAAGATTTGTCCTCACAGTGAAAAACATTACTTCTGTCATTACTATTGTAGCAGGGAGACTGTGTCATTATGCTTATTTTCAAAGTTTTTCTCAGGTTAAATGACAAAGCAGATTTTTCTTCAAAACTATTTATTGCATTTTTTGTTATGTTGTTTACGGTCAAGCCATCAACATACAATAAAATTTAAACATAACTATTATTGTGAAAAAGATATCACATAAGTAATGTTTTGCATCAAAATCAACAATTAAATAACCAATTTACAGTAACTGTTCTATGCAAAAAAAAAAAACATCTGCAATTTAAAGCAAACTTACATTAATGAATGGACACTAAACAAAAGTACCAAATGTGTTTTTCCTGGTATCACGGGGCCCCACAAACTCCTGGCATATGTTGTTTATGTTAAAGTTGTCCAGCTCAAGAGCAAGAAGTCTCTTATCAACTGCTCTTATCGACAATAGATAAATATCCAACATCTCACTATAGTTTAAGTTATTTAATTTGTATGTTGATATTTTTTGCAGTCTGATTGAAAGATAATTCATTGCAGCTCTGAAGATAATTCTAAAGGTTCTAAACAAAATAAATAAAAGACATTCCTTCCTTTGTTAAAAGGTTCTAAACAAACTGAAAACAACCCATTTGTTGTTACAATCGTCCTTAGTAATTGCTCATCCTGAATATAATTGTTAAAATAAAAGCAATACAAGTCTTTATTCCACTTTGTCATTTTTAAAATTGAAATACTGTCAAACAGAGATTCTAACTATGAACAAAAAACATATAATTTTAAATTTGAATTAAGCATATTTGCAAAAAAAATGTACTGTATATGAAGAATCGTTTTGGAATCGGATCGTGGATCCCAGAATCGTAATTGGATCGGATCGCAAAGTACCTAAAGATTCCCACCCCTAAGTGACAGTCACATAATGTTGGTGGGCTTGAGAGGTCTGGTGTGCTGTACATTTTTCAGTGGCTTTCTTCCAATTTCTAAAGCCTGTACTAACGAAAGCGGCATCAGGTCTATGACCTAAAGAGGACTGGTTTGAAACACCTTTGCTGAAGTAAAAACATAACACCCCTTACACTGATGGACTGTAATTTAGCCATGGAAAGTCTTGATACCATTTCTCTTGAAATGTCAATGACTTCTTTGAAAACATTTGTTTTTCGATACACTAGGGAGGTAGTTGTGCAGGCACTAAGATCTAAACTAAAAACTGTGCTCCCTGTGCTGCTGCTGGCAATATCATCTCTTTGTTCTGCTGTCTCCGGCTCCCTCCCTGGTTCTGAATCTGCCCCTTCCTCTACTCTCACTGTCTCAGAACAGACTGACTCCTAAAGCAGAAATAATGCAGGAAAAGATGTTTTCCATACTCATAATACTCAACTTGTTTACATTACACTTGTTAAATTGACAGATCATACTGTAAATTGGTGAGCCTGTGATGTTCATCTACTGAACAGCCACAACTCAGAAAACATTAAAGAAATTGTTCATCCAAAAAAAAATTCTGTCCTTATCCCTTCAATAAAAGCACAACACACTTACCTGACACTGTACATCTGAATGACCCTGCTCTACCTGTCCCTCAATAATTTCTGTCTCCTTTGCCTGCGATTGATATTGTGACATTAGTAGTCATAAGTACCCATTCTTAAAGCCAAATTGCCATAATATGTGAACTTTTCGTTTCGTTACTTGGCGTTTAGGTGCACTGAAAAATGTTCCTATGTCCATTTTCCTTTTCTCTGTCATTTTACCTAGTCTATGACACTGCAAGGCAAGGCGAGTTTATGCTGTAGCACATTTCATACACAATGGTAATTCAAAGTGCTTTACACAAAGAAAGTAAAACTAACATAAAATAATCACAACAATAAAAACAAGGAATTAAAAAAAGTTTCAATTTGTATTTAAAATGAATAGTTAGGTACACTTAAGAACAGAATAGAAACTGATTATACAAAAAAATACAGTGGGGTCAGTTTGGACGTAGCACAGTGCTCATTTAGTAAATGCACAGCTAAACAATATGCTAACTGTGGCCGTTAATGTTAAGTTAATATTATGCCAAGTCGTCACAAATAAAACAATGCATTGGAAACTGCTTTGGCGCGTTAGTTGCAGTGCACTATGGAACAAGTTATTGTAAACAAGCGAACGTTAACTACAGAAGTAATATTTTAGTCGCTAATATATCAAATTCATGGGAAATTACATCGGTAATCAGCTTTTTTGCCGAAACTAATTTATGAATGAGTATGCATTAACTACATTAAAGATAATCTCTTTATTTAAAGTGAATAAAATACCCTACTTACTGGAATTCAACGTTAATAGATCCGCAGCCACACACCTGACTCGTGTGTGTAGAGTAGGTGAGATGAACTGGGAAAGCAGGCAGCGGGCCAAACCACTGTGAGGAATGGGGGGGACGCAGCTGTTTCTAAATGCATTATTTGGGTTTGTTTTATTTTCTACTTACATAATTATTTTAGGTATACGTATATATATTTTTCATAATAGAGAGTGCGTTTTTTTAAATAATTTATTGGGGGGGGGACAACTCTCGGATGGGGGTGGGGGGGCATGTTCCCTCCGTCCCCTCCGCGATTTACGCCCATGATTATAATGAGTAATTGTGGGGTTTATTGCTTCCGTAGGATAAGCGGTTTGGAAAGTGGATGGATGGATGGATGGATTATAATGAATAATTGTGGGGTTTATTGCTTTCAGGATAGGCTCCGGACACCCCGAGACCCAGTAAGATAAGCGGTTTGGGAAATGGAAATTGTGGGGTTTACAGAAAAAAAAACTGTGCTGGCGATTATAACTAACATGGAATAGGAAACAACAGCGCTCCAGAAGTGAAAACCCAGATGAATGCTACTGAGAACTGTGTTAACACTGATGAAACTAAGAGTATTTTTTAAATTCTGTGCAACATTGTTTTTTTAAAAATGCAATAGTCAGCTTGAAGCATTTACCTTATTACGAAAGCAATGCCCCAAATTACTTAAACATTTTAGGTAAACATTTTACCATCCATTACCGTAAGGGTTCCCAGCCCCCGGTCAGTGTACCGGTACCGTCCGCGCTCAGTGCTCAGGGGGGGGCGGGCTGTGCCTACCGTCCTGTTTATTACGGGTTCGCGCCATATTAAAAAGAAAACTGTCTGTATTGTTTAGTGCCGGATTTCCGTTCGCATAGCCAATCTCCCACCATTCCGCATATTTTATCGTGGACACCCCGGCAAATTACACCGCCGTTTTAGGGATCAGTGACATTTTTTGAAGTTTGGGAAGATTTTACTAACCAAATAGCTGTCTATCATCATCACTTCGATATAAGAGCACCCCCAATAAAAATAAAGACCACAAGTTTTAATGACATTAAAAACATGCAATAATTTTATCGACATGTACTACATTAGTATAGTATAAAAGAGTAAATAATCAAAGTAGCATAATATAATTTGAAGAATAAAAGGAAATTTTGGAGAGCTAACAAACTGCTCAATTGAGCGCCATTTTCATTCGTAGAGTTTGCTGTGCTGCAAACGGTAAAGAATATTTACGTTGTTTCTATGGAAACTACTCCCACTGTCCGCTTAACATTAATGTAATAGTACGTACGTTGAAATTGGCTAATGAGTTGTATTACGCTACGTGCGTATTACGTCATAACTCTTGCGTAACGTCCATTTAACCGGGGAATGTCGAAGACGTGCTATGTAGTTCAGATGTAGAAAGTTCTACGTTTCTTTTAAATGTTAAAGAAAGTTTCATAAAAACAAATTGTATAGCGAATGTTCAGTACAATAGGAAGCGTTATTTTATTCAAGCAAATGGAGCTGAGGCATAATATTTAAAGGAATGTTATTCAAAGGTAATAAGCTTCCACCACACTGCAGCTTAAATACACGCGTAATGAGGCAAAATACCGCTTTCTTAAATTAATTACATGATACGTGAATGTCCTGCTTTGTCTTCCAATAAGATAAGCTCGGTGGCTATAAAAACTCATACATTTAGCTGATACAAATTAATTTTGTCCTTTGGAAAAAAAAGTAGCTGATTTTTGGCTTGTTGAGGCTTCTACATATGACAAACCACAAGATGGCACTGCCTGAGCAGGCTTTTAGAAATGTACTGGAGTGCCACTAGCAGGCAAGCAAGTTACTTTGCAAGTTCTAGAGCACAGCAATGGTGTTTGACATTCTGTTAGCTATATACGCAGGGATGGATATAACTGGTAAGCAAGTACGCATTCACCTTTAAAAGCGATATGTGCAGCAATCGGTTGTTGTAACAGTGTGAATTCGTACGTACTTTATGTGCATTTGCGGCGATATGACAAGAAATTACCGTGCATTTTAACCTTTAATTTTCCTTACTTCTTTATATTACGTTTTCTCTGCTTTATTTCAGTCAGTCTAACATATTGCGCCACAGCCTTCAACCCAAATTTTCATAGCAGACTTCAGTTAGGAGTACGCCTTAGTAATGATTAACCTGGGACTCACCAGGGAGGTGTAGGGGGATACTATTGTAAATTGCTTAGTTTTAACTATAACAGCCTTAATAATCCTATCAAACACTGTGAAATACTGCAATACCTTTATCACTGAAGGGCTCGTATGATGCTCTTTCAAGAAACTCATTTTAAACCATCAGACGACAGGTGTGGATGGGCAGATCACATCTATCATTCTACAGTCTTTCTGCTGTAGAGCAAGGGACGTAGCAATATTGTTGCATACATCTATTCCCTTTGTTCTTTGCATATCTGATGTGGATTCCCGATCCAAATGGGAGATCTGTCATAATTACTAGTTTATTGTTCATTACACCTGTACTATTGGTTAACGCATGTGCTCCTAATTGCGATGATATTTTCTTTAAGCGTCTGTTCTCACTGGTACCTGATACCTCTAAATATCACCTTATCTTGGGGAGTGATTTAAATTGTCGCTTTAATCCAAAATTAGATCATCCATCCCCCAAGATAGCTCTGCCTTCAAAATCTGTCGAAATGATAAATTCTTTTACCAAAGAATTTAATGTGTCAGGTGTTTTCACAATTCTTTAATCCCACTCGAAAAGAGTATAGTTTTTTTCTCTCAGATTCATCACACGTTTACCCAAATTGACTATTTCTTAGTTGATAAGACTTCTTGCTCAATATCTAAGTAGCTATGATAAAATAGCTTTCTCAGATCATGCTCCAGTCTCCTCGAAAATTTTGTTAGAACATGGTGTCCTTGACGGTTCAACACTCAGTTGCTTTCTTTGTTGATTTTATTTCACAACAAATTGCCAATTTTCTTTCTTTAAATAAATCTCCAGATGTATTTGTTTCCATATCGCTGGAAACCTTGCAGACTGATACCAGTGGGCAGATTATCTGATATGTAAGCAATAATAGAGAGCTGTGGAAGGAGAAGATGGCATATTTAACACAGCGTGAAGCAGATCTTGACAATTGATATGTTTCTCCCCATCTGCTGATGTTTATAAGGAGCACCTAACGATACAAGCAGAGTATGAATTTCTAGTGTCTCAACATACTGCTGAACTACTGATGCAAACAAGGTCTCATTATTACGAGCAAATCCTCTAGAAATGAATAATGCATTCAAGCTTTTCTCCTCTCACTTGTTGTCTAGAGTTCAATAGTTTCTTTAGGGATTTAGCCATTCCTTCATAGGAATGTGTGGCTGTGAATGATTTAGATGTCACTATCACTATCACTGTAACTGAACTGACCACCATGGCGGCTGCTTCGCAAAGTGGTTAATGTCCCAGACCCGATGGCTTTCCTTCAGAGTTCTATAAAAAGTTATGGCCCCAGTTGTCCTCTCTCCTATTGGGCATGTTCAACAACCTGAACCTCTTGCCCAAGCTAATATTTCTCATGCTAAAAAAGGGGAAAGATCCTCATTCTTACACCTCCTTTCACCTAAAGGCTTATTGAATACGGACTAAGATCCTGTCCAAAGCACTGGCCCTTCAGGCTTGTTTGACCAGATTGAGGTCCTTGTCAGAATTTTGTTGGTGGTTCCAGTGTCTTCATGTGAAGCTGAGAGGAGCTTCAGTGCATTGCGCAGACTAAAAACATGGCTAAGGGCTACTATGGGTCAAGACAGACTTCACAGTCTATTAGTCTGCAATATGCAGAAAGACGAGCTGGACAACTTTAACATAACATATGGTAAGAGTGTGGGGCCCAGTGATACCAGGAAAAACACATTTGGTACTTTTGTTTAGTGTCTATTCATTAATGTAAGTTTGCTTTAAATTGCAGATGTTTTTTTTGTTGCATAGAACAGTTACTGTAAATTGATTATTTAATTGTTGATTTTGATACAAAACATTACTTTTTTTTATATCTTTTTCACAATAATAGTCATGTTTAAATTTTATTGAATGTTGATGGCTTGACCGTAAACAACATAACAAAAAATGCAATAAATAGTTTTGAAGAAAAATCTGCTTTGTCACTGAACCTGAGAAAAACTTTGAAAATAAGCATAATGACACAGTCTCCATGCTACAATAATAATGACAGAAGTAAAGTTTACGCCCATGATTATAATAATTATAGCAACTGTATTTTCTGTATGGTTGAAGATCTGTCTGGTCTTTATTCATTTAATTATCACTGTAAATATCTGGTTAACTATCTATCATTTACTCCTCAGAAAGCAAATTCAGACAGCGGTTGCCTGGATCAACACCCAGTACTGGGATGCCTGGAACCTGTGTGACGAGGTGATCGACTGGGGAGACGGTGTGGAGGAGTGCTCACGAGCGACACCCCCACTGTCCAGGTTGGGGGGGATAAGGAGGGATTGGGAAGGGCTACTTGGGAAAATGTGGAGGTATCAGAAAGGGGCCTCCAATGGTGAGATGGAGGGGGCGGAGGCTGGTATGAATGTAATGCATATGGTAAATGGAGGTGAGGAGAATGGATGTGAGGTAGGAGTGAATGTGGAGGAGGTTAAGGGAGAAGGAGAGAAAAGTAGAGGGAATGCTTTGGGATCTATTGTGTCACAAGGAGGCAGATCATGGCTGGAAACCATTCAGGAAGAAGGATGTGAGGAAGAAGAAGAAACTGAGGTGGCGTTTCAGGAGGCACAAGACGCTGAGGTTGCTCAGTTGGACAGATGGTGTCCATGTGGCTGGTGTAAGGTGGGGTAGGAGGCTTCTGAACCATGTGTTAGGCCTAGTGCACTTATGGATTGTGCTTGTTTGTTGTAATGAAATAAGCTTATAAACTAAACATAATATATTTTAAAGGTACGTGTTTATATCAGTGTAAAAAGGGAAGGGGTTTCTCTATGACTTGGGTTGGTAGTAGCATTTGGGGGGTCAAGGAGTCAGATGTTAGTGGTTTATGGTAGTGTATTGTGTGTTGAAGTTTATTGAATTGGCGGACTACACATCCCATCATCCCCTGCGCACCACAAAATAATAGTCCATGCTTAGTGTGCTGTTTGGTTTATTTCTTTCTTTATTCAAGGCAATAACTTAGAGCTGTGAGGTACCCACTGTTCTAGTTTTATCCATCGGCCATGGTAAAGGGAGAACTTGGGTAAATCAGCAGAAGTCTCTCACCAACTTCCACCCCGGTTGCTGTTTCCTCTGGTCCCTCGGCATATGGGTTCCCTGCGGAAGCGCGCGCCGTCTGGGGAAGGTTCCCTTATAGCCCAGGGTGGAACAGGGGAAGGTGAAGGTTTGGCACAAAAGGGGGGGGGGGAAATAGGTGAGAAAGGTTGTTTGTTCTTGCTTTTGTTGTGTGAGGTGGGATGTTCTGTGTGAAAGAGCAGGGGACGGTAATGCTTAAGGGCCAGCTATTATGATGTGTTCCATGTTAAATGTATGTGTTGTAATGTATGTTGTTAGTACATGAAACTCCAACTGGTTTCCCCTTGTCGTTGGGCTGTCCCAATTAGTTTAATGGGAAGCCGTATATAAGGGCAGGGGATTAGAGTAAAAAGGGTGGTTGGTGGTCTTTCTTTTGGTCTAATTGTTGTTTGTTTTTTATTTATTTTTTTTTTTTGTTGTTTTTGTCATGCTGTGGCCTGTGTGGATTATAGGCATGTCAAGGCCAAGAGAGAGGGGTAACAGCTTGAGGTGAGGCTGGAAAGGCCCCATGAAATAAAGCTACCTTTGTTCTGAGGCCTACTGCGTTTGTGCCTGGTTTCTCCCCACTCGCATGCGGGGTTGTTTGCATTCCCTCAACTCAATAAGGCAGGGCCTGTCCAGCTCTTGCCTTTTTCACATTCAGTATCTACATGTAAAGGGAGCAGACACAGGAAAAAGGTATTGAAGACCCTTGATATGATATTGCTGTTTTTGTTTTAGATTCCAAAGTTAACCCTTTAATTTATCCCTTTTCCCCAAGTAGAACGCTGCATTTACTTTACATTTTGCTTTGGAGTCGGAAGTTCCAAAATCACCAGGTAAGTTAATCGATTGTATGTGTTTTAACTACTAGAAAGATGTAAATGATAAGCCTTAAGATTTATTAAAAATTTATTGTTTTTTTGTAAATTAAAAACGGGTACCCTCGTGGACCAAGACTTGAGGGCATTTGTACAATCCACCTGTACAACTTTAACTGGTTCTGCAGCCTTTTTCTCCCCACAGCCTCTGCTTGTTCCCTTCTTCTCTTTCTGTCTTCCCTCCAGGAGAGCTCCTCAGGCATCTCCTGCCTGTAATTCCTGGGAAATGCCACCTGCCACCCATCCTTGGAAGCGTCGCCCATTCTCAGGATCTCATGCGTCACCATTCATCACAGTCACAGCGCTTGCAGACATCTGGATAAAAGGAAAAGCCCATTTTTTAAAACTTACACGTTAAATTTTCCTCTAATTACCATTTTATTCTTTTAAATTTCATTATGTTTAATTACATTTAGTATGGATTAAGGCACAGCCAGCCTGGATTAAGGCATCACCAGCCTGTCATCAGACTCTCCGGACAATGCCAGCCCAGAGGGGGCTGACCTGGAGGACATTCCCCCGGAGGACATGGAGTGGGAGCCTCCAGGTCTTGCCCTGAGTCCCACTCCGTGGTGTCAGCCCCGTGGCCAAAGTTTCCCCAGCCGAGGAGGCTATCGCCGCGACAACGGCAGGGTCAACGGAAATCCAGTCGTGAGCTGAGGTCCAGGAGGAAAAAACGAGGTTATGCTACCCAGACCTGCCTCCTGATCCAGGCTTGGTCCAAGATGGTCTTTCAGGGTACCCCATTCAATGATTCCCAAAAGGAACCACATCCGGTCTCCTCATGGCGCTGGTACTGGCCTGTGTTTTTGTTTTGCAGGGTCCCTGGTTTGGTCCAGTTCCTGTCCTGCCTGCCCCTCGACACCCTCCGACTCTGCCAACCCCTCGCCGTCTACCGATGCTGTTCTTCCCTCGGCTGCCGCAGACGAGTAGAGCTTCTACAGACCCAGACAGGATTCCAAAGGCCCCCCTGGCCGTGACCCTTCTGCGGCACCCCGGAGCCCATCAGAGGCCCTGAACTGTTCACTTTACCTCCCATGCTACCTAGTGTCTTGCCCCTCCTAATACCTCAGTCTTTGGTCTGTAGTCTTGCTTCCCCGTGGCTCTCCCTGGTTTCACCTCTTAGCCCGATTTCACTGTTCCAGCCCCCACTCCAGTCACTCTTGCTTCCCGCTTTAGGTTCCCCTCTCTTGGCCATATTATTGTTGCACTGGTTCCGTTGCTTGCCTGTCTTGTCTGGTTGTGTCCTGCCTTGTCTGTCCCTGTGTCGTCTTTGGTCCTTTTGATGCCCAATCCCTCCCTTTTGTCTCCTTCTACTGTGTCCTTTGTTCCCACTGACACCCACTGTCTGTCTTTTGGTCCATAGTCAGCATCCCTGTTGGATTACCTGGCCTGTCATGAGTTGTGTCCTGGGGGTTAGTCTCCCCTGTTGTCCTTGGTTTTGCCCTGGTCTGTGTGTCCCCTTAATGATGCCCTTGTACCCGGAGGGCACAGGATTGGGAGGGGGGCGTTTACTGTCATGTCTTGCCCATTTAGTCAACCTTACCCTCCAGTTCTCCTCCCTGATGAGCCACGCTTGGTGTCTATTAGTCTCATCCCATGTTCCTCCCCTTCTGTCAGTCACTATCAGCTTCCTTGTGTTTTCCCATTCCTTAGTCTGGTAAAGTGCCCAGTCCTATCTTCTCCAGTTGTGTCCTTGTCTGTTTGCGTCTCTGTGCCCAAACCTGCCTGTCAATAAAACTCCCCACGAAGGGGATTCTGCCCTACAGCTTGCATTTGGGTCCTACTTCCCAACGGTGACGTGACAGAGGAATACATGCTTAGTGCCAGGCAGAAATCTTTGATTTTGCATCCATATGGTGACTTGGTGAAGTTAGCTGATAGTTCTCTTGATTCCAAAGACATATGATTCTTGTCTGTGCATTATGCATATCCAAAGTTAAGAGCTTCAGATTAATAGGTGCGAAAAACGCATTTTGCGTTTGTCGAGTTCGAAGGGTTAACTCACTGAATATTTATGTTACGCCAAACATGACTCATTTTCGTTTTGGACAGTAAGCACTTTATGTAATTCATCCATTGCTCCTTTTCCTTATGGTATACAACCGTTTTATACATGTGGAGACTTATACGCACAAACAATTTTCACATTCCATTACTTTCACACATTTTACTGTGATTGTACATCTCTTCTGATGTCACATTTATTTATTTGTTTATTTATAACCTGGTAACTGCACACTGCACAAATACAAATAAATCATGAATTACCAAAACCTTAAATACTGTACAGAAGGATAAACTCAATTATTGCTGAAAAAATCTACACACAGATATAAAAATATAATATTCCCATCAAAATCACACATGCACAGCCAAAAATGTAGGCAGTAACTATATACTGCTTTGCCAAACATGTACAGGTATCAGACACACAGAACATCAACTTGTTCATTATACTCTTTGTTTATTAGAAAATTGGGTACATCATCCAGCAGAAGGAAAAATAGACCGACCATTTAAGACAGAGAATACATTCAGCAAACTGAATGTGACCTTCACTGCCAGACATGCAGTGTTAAAAGGTGCAGTGTTATACTGTACATAACATTTTAATTAAAGACATTCAAATTTAATATAGTGTACTTTAGTGAACTTTTGTTACCTTCCTCGCACAAATATGTGAATTCGTCCCATACTGAAAGAAATTACCCTTTATGCCCTCACCGATGTGAATTGGCACAAATTTCCACAGCTTTCTCACCATAGCCAGCCATTTTCTCCATAATCATAATCAATTCCAACTCCTATTATTTCTTTCACTGCAGACAGAATGATGTGGCCTTCCATCCACTTCAGTCTCATTCATTCTGCAATATGGGTGCTTGTGGTTATTAAGCAAGCAAGCCAATGATCCATCTTCTTCTGCATTATCAGCACTTAAAGGAGAAAGTCAGTCTGTGAGAATAGGTGACTGCAGTGACTGTCCTTCCGTGCCATCAATGTGTGCAGGGAGTAAAGACCAGAGTACAGACACACAAAACTTATATTTCTTGCTTTTACCAAAAACAAGTACCTCTGCTTCAATGTAATCGTTTAAAGCCAGACAACTCCAAGCTGAAAAATAAATATGTCCAGCTGTTGCCTGAGAACCGCTGCGATGTTTCTATTTCAAATACAAGCTCGAATCCATCCATCCATCCGGCGTCGGCTGTCAGAGGGCTGAAACGGCAGACGATGTCGGTAATCCAGGTCGGCTGATCGTAGATGGCAGTAAGCGCGCCAGGCATGACTCGGAGCCAAGGAGGCGAAGCAGAGATCGGTACACAGGAAGACAGGAACACAAGGAGGGGAAAAACGCTTGCACGCTGCATAAACCACGAAGATCTCGCGTCTGGCCAGAAATAAGAGACTGAGAAGGGGAAGGTTGACCACAGATGGGAGGGGCGGGGTTCCAAAGTGGAACCACACCTCCTCAGGCACTTCCATCTCCTGCCAACATTCCTCTGTCCTTTATTTCCCTTCACACTGCACTCCAATCATGCTCCACAACCACAAACCTCTGAAATCTCCTACACTCTCTGCACTCGACTGACTCCTTACCAGCTTCTCTCCTGCCGCTGCCTGCACTCCTTCATGTTCTGTCGGCACCCAAACCACCTGCTTTGCTCGCCCCATCATTTCTCCCAGATCCAGCATGGGCTGATTAAAAGCCACTGCTAAGGGGGGGTCCTCCTCTGGTGTGTTGTACCATTCTCCCACTACTCTCGTCCTCCATATCTGAATGGCTACTCCCTCAGGGCCTAATATTATCCAGTCTGCCGTCATGCGCATCCCGTCTTTCTCTCGGCCAGGCAGCGGATCTGTCATCCGGTCCCACTCATCCCTCACTCCAGGATCACTGAAATCTCCCATTGCCACTAACAACTGTATTTATCCTATTTCCAATTTAGCACATTGCTATATTGTTCCTGTATAAATGGTCTCCACTGTTCTAAGATTTCCCAAACCTTTCCAATACTTCTTCTAATCCGTATAAGCTATACTATCCCTGCTGGACAACAACCTTTGTTGCAGAAGGGTGAACTGTCCACTGAGTACCTCTACTCCCCCTTCGTACATTTTATGTCTATCTGCAGCTGACACACAGCATCTCTGCCTAACAAATTCACTGGGATATGCTCTGATGTTAGTTTAGACATATTTACATTTTTGGCCCCTATCTGAACATCTACTAAAGAAGATTCTGGAACATGCAGGTTGGACAGGTGTGTCCAGGCTGATCACAGCTCCAGCACACCAGCTGAATCAGCCTGTTTCCCAGTCTCCCAGGGGTCTAGGATCATCAAATTTGTGAGTAAATGGGTGCCCTCTGAGGAATCCCCCATCCATTGTATCTACTCACTCTGTTCTAATTAGGGACCGGAGGCCAATTAGTGGCCTTGTTTTTTTGGCAGTGACTGACTCAATTTCTTCGTCAGCTCCCTCTCATGCTCTTCAGCAGAGTCCTCCTCCTCTCTGTACAAGTCAATAGCGTGGATCAGCTGCTCCTCAGGAATAGTAATAAGTCCCACCACTTGCCTTAGCCTGCTTCTCACTGGCTTCGGGAGCGTGTCCTGCAGAGCCCTCCGGTACAGACCGCTGAACACCAAATCCTGTAGGTCCTGCTCTGCCTCACTGCTCCACCGCTTTTCTTGGGCTTGCAGATAGGCAGCTGGGCTCTCCCCCTCCTTTACGGGCTCCACCTTCATTTCAGCCACACTCAATCACGGAGTCCCTGTCACCACTGCCAGCATTCTCTCCATTCCGTCTACCCCCAGGACACAAGCCTGAACCGCTTTTATATCCCCCATCACCAAGAGCCGTCCCATAGTTTCCTCCTCAAATACTTTCATCCATTTTCAAGCTCCGTCTGCCAGGACTGTTCTGCCCATGGCACATACTGTGTCTGTGCTCCTTTCACCACCAGGGGGAGCATCAGAGTGTCCCTATCGGGGGTCTCACAGCCCTCCTGCTTCCCACTGTTCTATGATCTGCATTATCCTCCTCTACTCCTTCCTCACTATCCGTTTCTATCTCCTTCTCCTGAAACTGACTCCATCCTCTACATGGGGAGTTAGGGCTGTCCATCAGATGCATCAGCCCTTCTGCAGCCCTACCACTTGCTCCGTACCCCACCTTTATATCACTCCCCTTTTTCTTAAACCCACATGCCTGGCCTTCTATTATTATATCACTCCCTCGCAGTCCTTCCTTCACGGTCTGCCGCCGCAGGTCGCTCACTTCCCTGTACCCATATAAACAACTTTCTTCATCCTTCTGTTTCTTCCCCTCTGAACTTTACCTTGCCCTCTATTACTGGAAAGTGGCCCTTAAATATCAGAGGTGGCCCTTCTACTAACAGATACAGTCCGTGATACAGAGGAAGTCGTAACTCCTCCTGCTCTGTTTCACCTTTGACTCCTGCCTGATTCTCACTCATCACTCTCTCATCACTTTCTGCTCTTTTCTCCAGGCCTCTCCCTTTGCCATAACCTCAGAACCTCCAGTTGCTCACTCCTTTTCTTGTTACGCCTTGCTGTGTTCTTATTAGCCTTATGATACTTTATCAGAGTCTCCATCTCCTCACACACTGCCACATCCAGAAATATAGCAGAAATATACAGTACAGATATTTTACGGGTTCCACTGAAATAAAGGTAGCTGATTATGAGAAAGATCTCAGTGTGTATGTTGATGCTTCCATGTCCCACTCTCGCCAGTGTGGGGAAGCAATAAAAAAGTTAAATAGAATGTTGGGTTACAACTCTAGGTGTGTGGAGTTTAAGTCAAAGGAAGTGATGCTACGATTATATAATTCCCTGGTAAGACCCCACCTAGAATATTTTGTGCATGTTTGGTCACCATACCTTAAGAAGGACATTGCTGCCTTGGAAAAGTTGCAACGTAGGGCTACGAGAATGATTCCTGGTCTTAGAGGAATGTCTTATGAGGACAGGTTAGTTGAGCTGAATCTGTTTAGCCTCGAGCAAAGGAGACTAAGTTGGGGCATGATCCAGGTATATAAGATTCTAACAGGTCTGGATGGCGGTGACATGACATACTAGAACTCGTGGCCACAAGTGGAATTTAGCGGGAGAACATTTTAAAGCGAATTTGAGGAAGCACTTCTTTACACAGCGTGTAGTTAGAGTATGGGATAGTCTTCCTACTAGTGTAGCGCAAGCTAAAACCCTGGGTTTCTTTAAATCAGAGCTAGATAAGATTTTACCAACTCTGAGCTGTTAGGTACGTTTTCCCCAAAAGTGCTTGATGGGCCGGATGGCTTCCTCTCGTTTGTAAATTTCTTATGTTCTTAAGGTTACTTTTCCTATAGAATAAGTCTATACGTTGTCCTTTTCTTAAACAAACTAAATAGCCTTATGCTATTTATCTTATTTACACAAAAGCTTGTCATTTTTGTCTCTACATGGTCGCGCCTTTACAATTCTCCTCTGCTCTCTGTATTGCGCATGGCGGACTTTCGCCCCGATGCAGACAGGTGAGCACACTCCCACCAGCGGACAGAGAGCGCGCGTCGGAAAATATGTCACGTCAACCATCTCAAAAGCAGACAAAAATATCTGCTGTGTCATATATCTTTAGATGACTCCTCAGATCTCCAGTCCAGTCAAAAGTTTCACTAATTATCTACTTCTTCCCTTGCATGTTTAGTCCTATACTGAACTCCCTGATCGCTACACCTTACTGTTGCTTTAAGTTTAAGATTCGTCCAAATTTTACAGTAACCTACCCACACGTATACTACAGAGAATGTTTTTGCATTAAAGCTCTCAAATATTAAGTTTCGATTCCACAGTTATGGCTTTAGATACCTAGGGATCCTGGTATATCATACTTATACAAGACTAATTATGGTAAATTACTATGTGAAATAAAGAATTATCTCCAAAGATGGGAAATCCTCCCTCTATCCTTATTGGGTAGAGTGGAGAGCATTAGAATGAACATACTGTCACGATCAGGAAATATCTGTAGCGGCGATCGTGCCGGAAACTGGCAAGGCAGGCAAGGTACGGGGAATAAAGGGGATTTATTAAGTGGACGAGGTTTCGGGAAAATTTGACAGGGACTAACAACAATCCACAATGACAGACAAGGGTAACTGGCAAGACCAGGACTTAAAACAGGACAAGACTAAGCAAAGTAATCAGACAAGGCTGGAAACAATCAGGGAAGCACACGCGGGTAATCAGGGGGCACACGAGGAGCCGACGAGCCGGATCATGACACATACTACCTAGGCTTCTCTTTATGTTCCAGTCCCTGCCCATAGGGGTCCCTATATCCACATTCAAAACGCTCAATAAATGGTTATCCAAATTTACCTGGCAAAACAAAAGACCCAGGATTGAACTGAAAAGACTATTAAACCCAAAAGAGAATGAGGGTCTGGACTTACCTAATTTAAAAAATTATTACTTGGCAGCCCAACTTATATCAGTAGTGGTATGGATAACCCAGGACAGGGAGGGTCAGTGGGTGGGAACGGAACAATCTGCCCAAATTTGCCGCTGGACATAGTGTGACGCCCGCTCCGTCCGCTCCTCGTGTCTGCCACGCCCCCTAATTACCCACGTGTGATTCCCTGATTGTGCCCAGTCGTGTCTTGTTTCCTGCTGCCTTGTTCCGTGTATTTAAGTCCCTGTTTTGCATTAACCCCTTGTCTGTCATTGATGTTAGTCAGTGTCTGATGTCTCCTTCCCCAGTTCCCTTAAATAAATCCCCCATTTTCCCTGAGTTCTGGCTACCTCGCTTGTTTCCTGCCTGCTCGCCCGCTTTAACCCCGGAGAGCCAGCGTGACACATAGCAATTATTTTTAATCACGATACATGGAAAGTAAATAAAATCAATAACATTTGGATAGGAAACACTCTGAAAAGTGAGAGAGAGGCTGGGACGCCCTTCATCAAAAATGAAAATTGCACATGATGTTGATTTTCTACCATCTAAATTAGATACAGGGTTTAAGACATGGGGAGAAAAGGGTTTAACCAGTTGGATCAGTTGTGTAATGGAGGAGATCCAATGTCCTTCGAACATCTTAGAAACAAATGTGGCCTCCCAGTGCCCAACTGTTTTAGATACCTACAGTCAACAAATATATTGTTTATATTAACAATTAAAGGATTGGTTAAAAGAACATTATATCATATATTTATAAAATATTACAAAAAGAGTCAACAGTGTTAATAAAGAGAAATGGGAACTAGAGATGAATACTATCATTAACGATGAAGATTGGACTCATTCATGTAAAGAAGGACACAGAATAACAAACAGTCCTACATGGAGGGAATTTGATTGGAAAGTTAAGATGAGATACTTTAAGACTCCCCTTCTCACCTCTACGTTTGGCAACACCTCTAATCAGGGGTTTATTGGAGGGGTTGTGACCTGGTAGGAAACCACACCCACATTTTTTGGGATTGTCCAAAACTGTCAGAGTACTGGCAAAATATACAGGAAGAGATAAAAAAAATGTTTGAACATAAAATTACCACTTGAACCAGCTCGTTTCATACTAGGAATTATGCCACAGAATATAGTGCATGAAAATAAGGTTGTATTACAGAGAGTTCTTCTTGTAATTGCCAGGAGGATGATAACGATCTCCTGGCTAAAACCCCAGCCACCCACGACAGTACAATGGAAAGAAAGAGGAAAGAAAGTGTATAATATGGAATTTATAACTGAAAAATTGTTAACGAGAACAGAGTGTTTTGTGGAAGAAATTTCTCGAAGTCCGATGTTTAAGTGTTTGACAGAACTTTATTATTTGATGAGCTCACAGGAAACAGACACTCAGCAAGCATGCGTCTTGTGTTCTGCTCCCCGAGCAACAAATGCATACATCTTTTATGGCCTAAAATGCGACAGTCATCTGACAAATCAAGGACAAATCGGATTTTTGGACGTTCCAGTTACTTCTGCCTTTCAAGGTCCAGGCAGTTCAAAGAAAGTTTGGCCATTTGGAGATACCAGTTTCTTCTACGTTTTCAAGGTCCACCTATCAGCTTAGAACAAGTCTATCTATTTGGGACTTTTCCTTTTGCTATATTATTCTAGGACTCGTTGTTCTCTTTTTCTACATTTTATGTTATCCAATACCATGTGTTAGGTTGAAGAAACTGTTATTAATCATTTTGTTATCACTCCTGTATGATCAGCAATGAATGTAAATATGTATATATATTATTTTGTTTTCCCCTAGCCTCATACTTTAGATTATATTAATAATAGCATTCCCACCTTAGCAAAACCAGAACTTTCTCTCACCTCCCTATTCTGCATGACTCTTGCGCCTCCCACTGACTATAAATAAAGGAGTCAAGGGGAACCACCCTTTGTAACACATTCTGCTGTAGTTTGCATTGCAGAGAGTGTGGGTACCCTTGCAAGTAAAACTGTAACCTGTGTGTGTCTCATAAATGTGGAGTTGGGGTGGAAACGCCGGGCGCTTTCCCCAACATAGAATTTGGTCCTTTGAGCCGGATCCGAGGAACCCCGAAGACGTCTCCAGTACGCCGAGAGAAGCGACACCGAAAACTGCCGGCAGTCACTCGAAGACGGGTGCAAGAAAGACCTGTGATGTGAATTCGTCATCAGGCCGGTGGTTAGAACTGCGCTCGACGTCTGGTGATGTCTGAAGGACCTCGGTGACGGAACAGAGAGCACACTATACAGGTGAGAGATATGGCACCTAAGTGAGTAGGTGGCCAAGTGAGACATACGGCACCTAAATAAGTAGGTGGCCAAGACATGCATGTGGTTGAGGTTAGCCGAAATTAACCGGGAGAGAAAGTAGGCGTTATTGGAAATATATATATTGATGTATGTGGATGTGTTTTTATAGGTTTTAGATTAACCTACACGATCCACCCTAAAAGCAACAAC
Source organism: Brienomyrus brachyistius (assembly GCF_023856365.1). Classification (NCBI taxonomy): domain Eukaryota; kingdom Metazoa; phylum Chordata; class Actinopteri; order Osteoglossiformes; family Mormyridae; genus Brienomyrus; species Brienomyrus brachyistius. The sequence goes on along the minus strand of NW_026042336.1, from coordinate 1,132,802 downwards.
ATACTGGTGACTGAAGGATAAAGGACGGGTTTCATCCCTGAAAACTAACACCGCTGCTCTAATAGTGAGCAGTAGAAGGCCGTGTTGGTGTCCTCCTGAGGTCTCATGCCAGGGACTTGCTTTTAGGATTTTTTATGTTTTGTAGTGTATTCAATAAAAGGTAACAATGGGAAAAAATCTGAGTAAACAAATCAAATTAGAGGGAGATGAGAAGTTTATGGAAGGATATAAACCAGGATCAGGACAAATAAGTAGTCAGAGATGGAGGAAAAAACATGGGTTTGAAGGAAAACTCCATACTCCAGACATATTAAAGTTACAGGGAAACTTAAAACTGGAGATGTTACAGACTACCAATAATAAAAAAGGCCAAGATAGAAAAAAGGAATACGTTTTCTCTGATGCATGGTTAGAACAGAGTAAACTAAGAGATAATAAGAGACAACAGAAAAAGAGAAATAAGGAGAAAAAACTGCAGGTGGCTTTAATCACACTAGACGAAGAAACGGCAGCAAGACCTTCTGCCCCTCCAGCTCCTCCACCGCCCCCACAAATTCCGGTGCCTGGTTCCAGCCACAGATAGACAAGAAGCAGGGGGGGGTGGAACCATCTCGCATGTTAACTCGAGGGTCTGATCCCTCTCTATATCCTGTAAAAGATTTGGCCACAGCTAAAGTACAATGGCATCCAAAAAATAACACAGAACAAGAGGAGGTAGAATGGCAGTGTCCCCTCGTAGAAGTGGCAAACCCAAATCGAGGGCCAAATAATGCAGGACCCGAAACTATGTTAGTATATAGACCCTGGACCGCTGAGGATAGAACAGCGGCTTTAAAAGGAATACCCCCGGTTGAAGAAGGGGTACCCGAGTTTTGGACTGCCATCCTAGAATTACAAAGTAGTTTTCATTTGAACGGCAGGGAAATGTACCGATGCCTAAGACAGTTGTTTACCCATAAATGGGGACGTGTAGCGGGAGACTTCACAGGACATGGTAATAATGATGAAGTCTTAGCACATGACTCGCAGGAACTCATACAAGCATTACGAGACTTGCGAAACAGGGTAGAGACAGCCTTCGTAAGACGTGCAGATTATGGGCGAATAGCGCAGTGCAAACAAAAAGATGGAGAGGAACCTGAGGATTTTATGGATAGGATGCGAGTGGTGTTCAGGGGAAATTCAGGAATTCCTCACGACGAGGAAGATGGAGGAGTGTATCAGCAACAATTAAAACGAGCTTTTGTCGCAGGCCTAAAGCCTGAATTGCGAAAATATCTCGACAAACATTGGGTACATCAGAATACTGGCTCAGTCCAACAAGCCTTAGAATATGCCCAACACGCACAGAAAGCGCAGAAACAGCAAAAGACAGATACAATATTCAGCGCCTCTGACGTGGTAGCGCTAGTGCAAACGAACCCTCGGGGACGCGGGGGATTCAGAGGTAGAGGAAGAGGAAGATTTAGAGGCCGAGGAAGATTTAGAAATAAACAAACAGGAGGGTTTTCACAGGAAACAGAGTGTTGGACATGCGGGAAACCTGGACATTTAAGCAGGGACTGCAGGTCAGGGAAGCGACCATTCAATCCAAACTCCACCGAAAATGACCAATGACCCTCCTCGGAGACCCCTGTTGCTGACACTATCCGAGGTGAAACAGAGGTCATTTTAAGGGAAGAACCGGAGGTTACCTTACAAGACCTCCTGGATGAGGAAATAGATTTGCAAGCAGTATGTCAGCTATTAGCAGAAAGGCAGTGGGGAACTTTGCCAAGTCGGAAATTAATCATAAATGGCAAAGTATACGAATGCCTGTGTGATACTGGAGCCTGTAGGACTGTCCTAACCTCCAGTCCTCCTGAAGTCACATACTCCTCATCTGTCATAAATATAAAAACAGCAGGAGGCCAAACAGACAGTCATCAGCTAACAAACCCAGTTGCAGTAAAAGATAAGGAAACTGGGATTGAATGTCAAGCACAAGTGTTAATAAGCCCTTCTTGCCCTGTCAATCTGTTAGGCCATGACCTTATGGTACAGATGGGCATTAGTGTAGTTGCCACAAACTCTGGCATGAAAGCAATCATAAATGAGGAAGCCTATGTTGTGCAAGGAACCGGAGCACCACAATATTACTGGTCACTGGACCTAGGGGGAACTGCACAGACACGAGAATTGTTGCGAAAAACTAGAGAAAAGCAGTCCCCTAAACAAACCCAGTTCATGCCTGATGATGCCTTACATGTCACTATGTGGTACAAAGGCACCCCAGGACCAGATTATGCCTATGACAAAACGTTTCATGCCCTCCAAGACACTTGTATCACCTTACAACATTTGTATGTTAACTCCACTACTGGCTTTTCTGCTGCCTCAGTCATCTTATCTAATAAACAACAGGCTGTGTTCAGAGGGGAAACACCACATGTATCTCTATCAAAACCACCTCAGATGCAGTGGAGGGATGTAGAGATGTTCTTACGAGATTCCATGCACAGTCACAATGACTACCAACCCGTACCTGGCTCATGTTGGAGCTATGACAAAAAACATAATGTGTGGCGGTTTCCTTTGGGATGGAGAGTTCAAACCACTCTCACCACACACTTGCAGGACCCAACCTGACAAATTTTTCCAACCCTGGAGGAGGGATCATGTCCAGATCTAGATCGCCTCCCGGAAGGGTTGTGGTCGTCCTCCCCCACTGATGTAGGACTGGTAAAGGGGTTCCCACCATACAAAGTAATTGTGAAATCAGAACACCGCCCGGTAGTTAGACAATACCCGTTAAAACCTGAGGCAGAGAAAGGTATAGCCCCTGTAGTGCAGGATATGTTGGCATCAGGAATATTGCGAGAGGCTCCTGAGGCCACTTGCAATACTCCTATCTTCCCTGTCCAGAAGGGACATACAGGGAAATGGCGCATGGTGCAGGATTTAAGACCAGTTAATAACATAGTGCAACACGCAGCACCAGACGTGCCCAACCCACACTTATTGCTCAACTCATTAACCCCTGATAAAAGTTACTTCTCAGTAGTTGATCTCAGTAATGCATTTTTCTCAGTACCATTGCACTCTGATTCTCAACATTTATTTGGTTTCACCTATAAGGGAAAAAAATACACATATACTAGACTCCCTCAAGGGTTTTCAGAAAGTCCACATGTATATACCATGGCCCTTAGATATTCTATGAGTACCTGTAAAATACCATCCCATAGTCAAGTGCTACTGTATGTAGATGATATATTAATTGCTTCAGATACAAAACAGCATTGTAAGGAAGCCACACTGTTGGTGTTACAGCATTTATATGATACAGGACATAAAGCATCAAAACAAAAATTACAATATTGCAGGGAGGAAGTTATATATCTTGGACATAAACTCTCCCAACAAGGTCGATCATTATTAGAAACTAGAAAACAGGCAATACAAGAGGCACCAAAGCCAAAGACTAAACAGCAAATGATGTCCTTCTTAGGACTTTGTAATTATTGCAGAGAATGGCTACCTGATTATGCCGCACTCGTTCAACCTCTGCAAACCTTAATTTATGGGAAAGACATGGCCTTAAAAGATAAAATTCAGTGGACAAAAGAAGGAGAATTGGCATTCACAAACTTAAAAATGATGCTACAAACAAATGTGATACTTGCCTTACCAGATTATCAACAACCATTTACCTTATGTGTTGATGCTAATCAAGGTTATATGAAAGCGGTATTAACACAGCCGTTCGGGACAAAGGAAAGACCTCTAGCATTCTATTCTAAACGATTAGATGCAGTAGCAGCTGGTTTTCCACAATGTTTGCAAGCATGTGCAGCTGCTGCAGAAGCAGTAAAATTATCAGCAGAATTAGTGTTGTGTCACCCACTCACCCTGAAGGTGCCACATTCAGTTTCATTAGTTTTACTGCAGACGCCGCTTCCGTTCCTCACACATGCTAGACATCTGACCTTAGTCTCACTCCTGCTTTCACAGTCAAACATTACTATACAGCGATGTGGTCCTCTTAACCCTAGCACCCTTCTTCCGACAACGGAAGATGGAGAGCCACATTCGTGCAAAGCAGTTGTGGAAGAGCAAACAAAACCCAGAGCAGATATTTTACAGACCCCAATATCAGATTCAATGGTTGTTTATGTAGATGGATCAGCATCAAAAAATGATATGGGAAAAAATAAGGTCGGGTATGCTGTAGTTACGTCCACTGAAGTGTTAGAGGCCAATGCACTCCCACCTGCTTGTTCAGCACAAGCGGCTGAACTCTATGCTGTAATTAGGGCATGCGAGCTATTCAAAAATAAGTCACTTACTATATACACTGATAGTCAATATGTGTTTAGAGCTGTTCATCACCATGCAAGAGTGTGGAAAAATAGAGGTTTTAAAACATCGCAGGGAACGTCTCTAACTCACACAAACTTACTACTTTGATTATTAGATGTTGTACAATTACCGACTCGCCTTGCACTGTGCAAATGTAAAGCACACCAAACCGATGCTTCCACAATAGCTAAAGGAAACAACTTTGCAGATAAAACTGCCAAAGAAGCGGCCCTGAAACAGCCCACCTTATCAGTGGCAGACATTCTTTTCATAGATAGTGATGTGCTGTGTGATGCACAGATTCATGCTCCTAAAACAGAAATACAGAGTTGGATCAAGAGAGGAGCAATACAGCAAGGGAAAGTTTACTATATGAATGACAAGCCCATCCTACCAAAAAACTTATACAAAACAGCTGCCTTAGTGAGCCATGGAAATACTCATGTCTCAACAGGAGGGATGGTACATATTATCCAGCAATACTTTTATGCTATAAATTTTTCTGATTATGCAAAGCAATTTTGTAGAACATGCTTAATTTGCTGTAAACATAATGCACAGGGTAACATGAGACCAAAACGTGGCCAGTTCCCTGTAGCTGAGTACCCGTTTCAAGTTGTACATATGGATTTTATTGAATTATCTTGGTCACAAGGGAAGAAGTACTGTCTAGTCATTATAGACACCTTTTCTAAGTGGGTAGAAATATACCCTGTAAAGCACTGTGATGCAATGACTGTTGCAAAATGTTTGGTAGGCCATTATTTCCCTACTTATGGCATACCTCATATTATAAGATCAGACAATGGGACTCATTTTGTAAATCAGACCATGTCCCTTTGTTCACAAGCATTAGGTTTTACGCTTAAGAATCATTGTGCTTATCACCCTCAGAGTGCAGGCTTAGTGGAGAGAACTAACGGCACTATTAAAACAAGGCTCAGAAAAACAATGGAAGAGACAAAAAGGCCGTGGCCAGAATGTTTGTCTCTAGTAAAATTGTGGATGAGAATAACTCCCATTCCTGCAGGATTAACACCTTTTGAGATAGTGTACGGAAGGCCGTTTCCCCTAGCAACCGAAATGAGTGATATAGGGAAAGCGGACAGAGAAAATACATTGGCTAATTGGATGCGAAAGTTGCTATCATCACAACAAAAACATAGCCCCAGTAGTCTGCCAGTAAATTCTGTTTCTAACCAACAGGATAACTTGCAGCCAGGGGATTGGATCCTGGTCAAGGTCCTGTTGCGGAAGGAGTGGAGCACACCCCGGTGGGACGGTCCTTATCAAGTCCTCCTCACAACACCAACAGCTGTGAAAATAGCAGAACGACCTTCCTGGATACACAAAAGTCACTGTAAACCCATCAAGCCCTTATCAGAGGCCTCAGCGACAGAGTAGCAGTGGAAGTCCGCTACAAAGGCACAGTAACCAATAGGGTGCTGCTGTCTCAACCCGGTGAAGAAAACAACTGAACTGCACTCTATTAGGATGGCTCTGACGGGGTGGGGATGTGGTAAGGTGACTCTAGGGGTCATTCTTGTTGTTGGACTTGTATGGTTGTCCTTGCTCCCACTAGCTCTATTGCAACACCTACGGCGATGGACCCATGATGACTTCCATCTGCGCCCATTGCCTGCTGACCACTCACACCCGTTCATGAAGAACTACTAGTATCGATATGTACATGACACTGTAACAGCAAAAAATGTGACGAATTGCTATGTTTGTTCTGTGATGCCTACTCATAGTGAAGGACCCACTGTATATGGAAAACCCATGAATATGTCCCAGGCCAAATGTGCTGCATCTTTTGCAGGTATAGGGTACCAAAGTATTGTTTCACTTATATTTTCCGTAGATGGAGACTATGTTAATATCACCACTAATGGGTCAGGTAATATAACCGTAAAAACTGTTGTGCAAGATGCCACAGGAATATACCCAGATGACCCTGGGTTCCAAAACGGCACATGTCTCCAAGACTTTTGGGTGGATTTCACCGTAACTAAAACCAATGTATAATTCCCCTTTTCTGTCCTAATATATCAAGACCCAACCGCATATAATCATTCAGTCTGCTACAAACAGAATAATGGCACTAGGTGGATCGGAGGCAATACCACGAATTGTGACACGACCTTCGTTAGCAGCATGTACGGCTCTCCTGTCTCGTTCTTGGGGCCCAGTAATGGAACTTATTGGGTGGACGGAGTGGCTTGGTTATGCGGACCTCGTGCATACTTTGTCCTACCACCGAACTGGTTTGGAGTGTGCGCTCCTATTTTTGTTTCAGATCACACCTTCCTGATAGCACAGGGAAGTAAGGTTTTCATCAGAAGCAGGAGGAAGCGTTCGATATCAATACAACCCCATGACAGTTTGTGGGGAACAGACGTACCCCCTGAACATAAACTGTGGGGAACAGGCAGTAAAGTTGTGCTGTCCCTATTCCCCTGGGCAGGAGTCGGAAAGCTCATGCTGCGAGTAGAAACTCTAAATTATAGACTAGGTCTTTTCATAAATAGTTCGATACTAATTGATCAACAACAAAACGAACAATTGGACATAACCAGACAGATGGTTATCCAGAACCGTATGGCATTAGACCTACTGACAGCTGCACAAGGAGGAGTATGTGTCCTCCTGAATCAAACGTGCTGCACTTACATTCCTGACAACGTGCACTCACCTAATATGACAATTGCCCTTGACCGCCTCCGTGACTTACAAAAAGTGATGACCATGGACAGTCAACCGCAGTCCTCCTGGCTGGACTGGTTTGTTACAGGAACATGGTGGTCCATACTGATGAAAATGTGCCTACCTTTTGTTTTGTTTTTTATTTTGTTTTTCTGTTGTTTTATAACTGTTATACCATGTTTGAAAATGTTTATTAATCAAGCTCTTAATGCTGCTTTTCGGACACACAGTACAATGTTTCTCTCCCTTACTCAGAATATGGAGACAGAGCCTGTTTCCAGCGATAGCGATGAAGAAGACATGTAATTCATAATGACGGCTGAGCCGAAAGCACCCGTGCAGGGCTCGGACCTGAAGTAACGGAATTAGATGTTTTTCTATGATAAACAGGAGGAACGACTCCTGATGGTTTTCTGTACTCCACAGTTAGGATGATGATGATGTGATCTAAATGACAGTTGTACTGGAAATGCTTTTGCAACTTGTACAATACTGATGTTTTTGATTATACTGTCATGATAAACAGGAGGGGCTGTTAGGTTGAAGAAACTGTTATGAATCATTTTGTTATCACTCCTGTATGATCAGCAATGAATGTAAATATGTATATATATTATTTTGTTTTCCCCTAGCCTCATACTTTAGATTATATTAATAATAGCATTCCCACCTTAGCAAAACCAGAACTTTCTCTCACCTCCCTATTCTGCATGACTCTTGCGCCTCCCACTGACTATAAATAAAGGAGTCAAGGGGAACCACCCTTTGTAACACATTCTGTAGTTTGCATTGCAGAGAGTGTGGGTACCCTTGCAAGTAAAACTGTAACCTGTGTGTGTCTCATAAATGTGGAGTTGGGGTGGAAACGCCGGGCGCTTTCCCCAACACCATGCATTCATTTTATAATATCTTCTGCAACAGCTTACTTCTCAGGTCATGCCTTTGCTTTGACCTGGGCCTCTTGCTGAACAAGCAATATATGGCAAACATGTTAGTTCCTCTATAGAAAATAGAAATTTCTTACTTAAGCAGATTTGCATTCTTGTTTGATACATTCAATTAATGACAAGTAAATTACATTGTTTCAACCACTATGTGTAAATCAACAACACATTGTAAACTCAATTGTTAATTACTGATTAGGTAATGCATTTTGCATAATCATCTACATTCCATTATTGATTACTGATTAGCATAATCAAGAATTTTCTATCACAGTTTCTTTATTAAAAGGTTTCCAATCTGTAATTTTCTTTTTTCAACAGAAGTATGGCACTTAGGAAAGGATAGGGTTGAATTGAGACTTCCATGTACAGCACTGTGCAAAAATCTTAGGCAGGCAAAGAAAACGATGTTTAGATTGTCCTCGTGTTGGTGTAAAACTATGATATTATGCCTGTCAAAGTGTGTCAGCTTAGCCATTTCAGAACCTCTGCTAACATCATCCTAGTATTTGCAGCGACCGTCCAGTGCAGCCATGTAGTTTTTGACTTGGCCACTATGACACCTCATACAGCTAGTCAATCTGTCAAAATCATGGAACAGCTGAGGTGCCCCTGAGGAGAAGTTTGGGAACTGAAGCGGTGTTCATCTAGCCATCCGACTAGATATCAGTATCTTTTTAGAAAAGAGAAGAAATTATTACTAGTTTTTATTGTGTTCCTCTTAATTTGCACATGTTCTAATGTTAAATTGTGTTATTTGTTCTAAGCCAAAGTACACTTGCTACCCAGATAAACAGCTTTAAACATTTCTTTGGACTGCCTAAGACTTTTGCACAGTACTGTATATCTTAGAACATAAGAAATTTACAAATGAGAGGAGCCCATTCGGCCCATCAAGCTCGTTTGGGAAGAACTTAACTAATAGCTCAGAGTTGTTAAAATCTTATCCAGCTCTGATTTAACCATCTCTCTCAATATAATATTGGGATCATTTATTCTCTTCAGAGGCCTCCATAGAATAATGCATCCATCCCCTCACTTATGTTTAGACAGACGTATCCTAAGGCACCAGGGCAACAACAGTCAGAATAACAACAGAATCATCAATTTCACAGCTAGTTTTAAAAATTGCTTTAATGCAGAGTGATTACAGAAAAAAAGATAAGCAAATTAGGTAATATTAACAAAATTATTAAAACATGTAGAGTAATAGACATATTTGTCTTTCAGACATATTGTGCTTTTTTAAGGGCAGAAGGGATACATTAAATCAGGATTATATTTTGTTTTTAATGATATATATATATATATTATTTTTAAAAATTTACATCATTATAAATGAGAACTATAAGTGATTGCTAATTACTGTTAACTAATTTCCTGTATGATCTTTCTCTCCTTCAGTGTTAAAAATAATTATATGTCAGGGGGCCAATCAGTGGAGGCACACGGACACATTGGCCGGTTATCCTATTTGTTCAGCGCCAGCCCAACAAGTAGAGTATTCAGAACCATGGACAGTGACCAGTGTTACTGTGACGTCTGGTTCCTTCATTGGCTCTATATAGTTTTCTAGAAATAACTAAATGCCTCTGTTGTACAAATTTCCAGCCATAGACTTGCTTCCTATATGACGAGAAGATTTTATTTTTACTCAGACTAAGAAGCTATAGATAATCAGCTCTGCATGCGATCTCCCCTTTACTGCTCGAGCAGGGCTCATGCACATCAATAAATGTCAAGGCAGCAAGTGCATACAAACAACTTCTCAGGACAGTTATAGGGCCTTCAGGAGGAGTCAAACTGCTGCCTCATCCAGAGATACCATTGTCTAAGACTTGCACTAAACCATTCTAAGCACTTGGGCGTATTTAGTGTCAGAATCCATCCCTGACTTGTCCTGTTCTCTCTTGTTTGTTCCCATTTGGCCAGCACATGTCACTGGCCATCCTATTCTCTCCTCTGTCTTGTAGCTCCTTAGCCCGTAGTGTGTTTGCCTGCTGCTCGGGCTGCCATGTGGCTTAGTTTGACATGTGATCAAAATTTAGAGTAAACTAATACATGATAGCTTGCCTTAAAAAAAGATCAATGGCAGAACAGGGGCTCTGAACACAGTTTGCATTAACCATTTAACCATTAACCAATTAACCATTTCTCTCAATATAAAATTGGGATAATTATTCTCTTCAGAGGCCTCCATAGAATAATGCATCCATCCCCTCACTCATGTGTATAGAGGCATATCCTAAGGCTCCGGCAACATCTTTCAGATCAACAAAAGCATCAACAATTTCACAGCTAGATTCAAAACATACTTTAATGTACAGTGATTGCAGTAAATGATAAATAAATTAGGCAATATTAATTCAATTATTGAAATGTGCAGATTAATAGTCAGAAAAGGTTTTATAATTTTACATCATGATAAATGAGAACTATACGTGATTACTAATTACTGTTACCTAATTTCCTGTCTCGACTTTTCCCCCCTCATTGTTAAAGGTAATTATATGGTAATTATATTTTCTGCACTTGAACCGAATTTCAAAATAAATGACACCTGGGTGACCCAGGTTCGAGTCTCTGCCGGGGTCACATGTGTGTGGAGTTTGCATGTTCTCTCCATGTCGTAGTGGGGTTTTCTCCGGGTACTCCGGTTTCCCCCCCACAGTCCAAAAACATGCTGAGGCTAATTGGAGTTGCTAAATTGCCCCTAGGTGTGCATGTGTGAGTGAATGGTGTGTGAGTGTGCCCTGCAATGGGCTGGCCCCCCATCCTGGGTTGTTCCCTGCCTCGTGCCCATTGCTTCTGGGATAGGCTCCGGACCCCCCACGACCCAGTATGATTAGTGGTTTGGAAAATGGATGGATGGATACACCTGGGTCTATTAAAAGAAGGTGATGCTGCCTGAACCACCAACCAAGGCTGGGAGGAAAGGGAGGAACACTAGTCAAATGAAGGAAGAAAAGGCCACAGTATCTCATGGTCACGAATACAAAAGTCAGGGAGTGTTATGAAGAAGGCACCACACTTAAGACCATTGGTTTTATGCAGTGAATTACACCAGAGAGAGTTTTTGCATTTTAGCTGTGTTATGTAACATTCCTCAGACTTCATTTTAATGTTTTCTTCAACACAACGAAGTCCCACGGTAACAAAAGCGCTGAGGTCTGGATCGTTAATTGCAATGTGGGGAGTGCAGACCAGCTGGGGTGGGGGATCGTGCTCAGTCACGGTAAAAGGCAAACGGGTAAATTGTGAATACGCCCTTAATCTAACTACAGTTTAACGTTGTTCCACATACCAATATCACTACGTATCGGTATCGCAAAACAAAATTTAAAATGTTAAGATTCTGTCATTCTGAAAATCTGAGTATTTAAGACATTATGTTCCATAGCGATTTGTGGAGATAAATACCCTCGGACAGTAGCGTTCATTTCACAATTAAGTCTCTTTAAGTCATTGTTTTTTGTTAAGCAGGATGAATGTGTGATTTTTAATTAATAAACCTTTAAGGGTTATATGCTTATGCTGTTGTATACTGTTCTCGGTGTTCTAATTATAGAATAATATATAGAATAATTATAAAAGAGCTATAATTATTATGATGTTATTATTTAATTGTGTGGGCCGTGTTGCTTGATTACATTTGACTCCTCTGCACGTGGGACGCTGCCGGTTTGAAAGACGCAGCTTCACTTGTTTTCTGCACCAAGGTGGGTTGCCATTCTGCTCCCATTTTATCGGATAATTTATCTTATTGTTTAGTATTTTTTCAAATTTGCATGTATATTAAAATATGTTTGATGAGTAAAGTCAGTATATTGCTTTTAAATAAAGTGATTTTGTTCCGGGCTACTATGTTAATTATGTTTAAATTTTATGCGCAAAGTGTAGTTGACATTTAACTTTTCCGCGTGCGCTTTCCTGCGTTTAAGTACATTATTGCGCTTGCTAGTGAGTAAATTAGTTCATTTCTTTTAAATAAAGTGAACATTGTTGTGGGGTGCTGTGTTGGTTAAATTTAAATTTCATGTGCAAGTCGGCTAGTTTCCTGTGCCGCAAAGTCTAGGTGATATTTCACTTTTCCGCGTGCGCTTTCATGTTGCATTCTACTGCGGATGCGGGTGGTTTCGGTCGGTGCTGCCTACAGCAATGATATTCCACCAGACCAGGAGAGGGCAGATGTATTGCAAGAAACACGAATAAAAGTAGTGAAGCAAGTCCTGTAAAGTTTGTTTGGTGACTAAAATCAGTATATTGCCATTTAGTAAAATTTAAAATTGTTCCAGGCTTCTGTTTTGATTATATCTAAATTTTATGTGAAAGTTAACTAGTTTCCTATGCTATAATGCAATTGTTCATTGCGGAGGTGTCAGTGCAGAACTGTATTCCATGTGCCAGGAGTGACTGACAGCTCCATTGTATTGCCTGTATGTTGTTTTTCCTCATTCAGGTACAGATGAATTGCAAAAGCTGTCAGCTGGAGCAACGCTGAACAGGAGAAGCGGTTTCAGAAAATGGATGAATATCCCCAGAGGTGTGAGTTAACAGTTTTAACCACTGCATCACTGTACCATGTCCATGTATAGGATATGTAGAAGAACCTGTTGCAGTTATCTGGTGTGTGTGTTTTTGACTTTCCCTGCCGGCCCCTGGAGGTTTGGGCTTCCCCTTTGAGTCTGGTGCCTCCCAAGGTTTCTTCCTTCTAGGGAGTTTTTCCTTGCCACTGTCGCCTATGGCTTACTCACTGGGGGCTTTGGGTGGGGATGCTGTAAATTGCTTTCAGACAATGTAATGTTGTGATAACGTGCTATACTTTGTTGTATAATTTTGTATTTACTCACGCAAATAAAAAATAGTTTGATAACAAAAAACACTTGTTTCATTCTTTTTCCCTGCGAACATATCAGTCACTTCCCTCCTGCTCCTGCATTCAAAAATGAAAGTTTGTCCTGCACTGCACTTTATTGCCGTGGGTTCCACAGGAATGCAGACCTCTACTTTGGTGTAATCCTGCTGCTGTTGTAGATGGTCTGCTCGCACGCTTTCACATTGTGCACAAGCAGATTTTTTGTATCTCTGCAGAGAAGCATTCTTTTCTTCTGCCTGGCAAATCCATCATTATAATAGCAATCCACCAAGGTGCAAGCGCATCTAGCTCTTAAAGAAAATGTTTGAAAAAATTAGTTTATAGCATGTTTACACCATAAAAACAGCAGTGACTGAGTACAACCCTTGTGGACCAGGCGCCTGGCTTTGACTATTTTTCTGCCATTAAACTAGCAAACGTGGGTTGGCCATGATGTAAAATAACTTGTGCCTTTAAATTCTTAAAAAAAAGTCCTGTGTGTTGTAAAGTGAGGTATGAAACAGATACCAGGCCGCTTCAGTGAGGGTCAGCGTAAGTTTTATTAATGTGATTTTGCGGTTTAAACTGTTTCATTGGAATCAATCCAACCAGCAGCATGAAGACTGCAAGCCAAAGAAGTGGGACGATGCATGAGAAGAACAACTCAGTCAATCCTCACGTCTCCTCTCTCCTCAGGCGATTGATGGACTCTGAGCATGAGACATGTACAAAAGATGAGGACTCTTCTCCACTATTCAAATGGAAATTGTTCTTAATCTTTTATTTATACCTTTTGCTTATACCGTAAGATTTAGGAACACAATGAAAAAGATCAACTTTAGTACATTTGAAGGTTGAAGTTATTGGAATTTGTTACGGCTGATTTAGTGGAATATGATTTTGGACCAAACTGTCAAAAAAAGTGGAATGAAAATGCAGTTTAATGGTTGAATCCGTGGCGTGCCTAACTTGTTATAAATTGCACACTCATCCAGCATTAAAGTGACAGGGAGGTATTACACCAGAGTTGTTGCATTACATTAACACAGACCAGCAAAAAATATCATAACATTATTCTAACATTAATGTAATGTTGTTCTGAATAGATTTCTATGTCCAGTCCTGATTTCAAATTGGGCCTTTAAGCCTAGAATATGGTCAGTTTTAAAAATACTTGACTTTGTTGCAACTCTGACTAAGTTGAATTCCATCAAGTGGTTAACGGGTGTGAAGATTATCCTGAAATTTTCAAGTTAATGTCATTCCAGTTAATGTGAGTTTGTTCTGTGTGGGTCTCTGTCTCAGGCTGTCATTTTCGTCTTAGTCTCATTTAAACCACTTAACAATATGCATAGATTGCATAGCTGCAAATGTAAAATAAGAAAATTAACTTGGAAAGCATTCTACAACAACATTCAGTACTGTGGAGTATTAGTATTTATTGCCAATTCCAGTTGCTAGGTAACTTCTATATTTTGAATAGAATACAAGATAATATTTTAAACTAGATTACAGTTAATTGTTATTTTTCTGTTTAAAAAAGACAATTGCTGTAATTTACATAGGACAAAACCTGTAAAAGACATTTTGTAATTATTTTCTAAATGAAATGAAGATGCTTTGTTACTCCCCTTGGGGAAATTCTCTTTTCACCTACCCCATCTTGCTCTACTTGACACACGGGCACAGACAAAGGTAACAGCAAACCTGGCAGCAAAGGGCAGCCACCTGTAGGGACACCCATGGAGCTGGGGGTTCTACAGTGATTAACAGCAATTTTGCAATAGCTTTCTGGCAGCTTTTTTTTTTTGCTAGGTATTTACAGTAAATTTCACAGTCAGTTCTACACTAGAAGAGACATCATTCCTAAGCGCAGCATGGACTGCTTCTGGACACAGTATCTAATGCGACTTCCAGAGTCACTTGAGTAAGCTGGAGATAATTCATCCCCGGGAAAGAGAGCCTGCAGTAGGCAGTCTACCAAAAGAGGGCCTTTCCTGTTCCCTTGGTGAATTAGAACACCAGTGGAGAGAGCTCTTCTGTTGCAGTTTCACAGAGATGAACAACATGGAGAACTTTGGATTGAGGTTTTGCAGTAAGAGGGTGCTGAAGGAAAAAGGAGTTTCAAAGACATTGGTCTGCCTGTACTGCCGATTTTGTCTCTGCCCATTTCAGATGTCCAGATGTTTACTAATGTGACATTCCTTAAATACAACCACCGAAACAGAACCATTGTAAATTTGTTGCCAAGTTTGGTAGATGTACAACTTGGACTGCAAAGAGATGGACTGACGCAGAGGCGGAGCTGAGGATAGGCCTGGGTGGGATTGACAGCTGGACCTACCCAGTCAGATTAATGAAATGACATTTTTTATATATAAATTACCGGCTTCTAACTCTGTTCCTATACATCACTGTTGTTACTGTGGCAAGTACGACAGAATGTGTGAGCTCCCTCTAGTGGTGCTCTAGGTAGAACACCACAGTCGTGGGTGTATTATTGTTGCAGTCACCATGTTGTAAATATATAAGCCAATTTAAGAAAATTTGGGGTAATGAGCTTCATTCAGACCCTCCCAAATTTAATACAAGTCCATCCATCAGCCACTTTACCGTATTTAAATGCTGCAGGAGGATGCTCACATGAAAAAAAATTAAGCCTAATTCATTTCTTTATCCAAAACTCCTCATTCATTAAAACGAAAAGAGCTTTAACTTGTGCGTGCATTGCTTCATTTTAAGCAGCATTATGGAGTGTCGTTGAACATGAATTTTTCTATGAAGGGTCTGATTTTCTGCATCTTTTACTCCTGGTTTGGGCTATAAAATTGGAAGGAGTTACCAAACCTGACTGTGCAGGGTCTGCGCTGTTCTCATCTGTGGACAGTGTGTGGGTTTGTGGGTCAGGCATAAATTTGGGGGGGGGGGGGGGGGGCTCCCTCCAGCATTAAAATAGGGAGATATCCACTAAAATAATATAATTCTTCATATTCAAAAAAGTACAGATAAAATGAATCAATCTCAACAGTTCATTTAAAGTGTTTTCACCCCAAGCACACCTATCCTTACTGAAAATGGTTTAGTCTAAAGTCCTGCTCTGGGGTACGTTTCCTGTACCACAATGCACATTAGCAAAAGACAAATATATGTCAGGAAAATATATAGCAAGAGATCAAAGAAAATTTATACATTCTGTGGGCCATGTCTGCTGCCGCATGGCAGAGGGTGTGAGGGGGAAGTGCAGGGACGATGTCGGCATCACCAAAAGGAGGGCTACAGCTCTTTGGAGGGAGCCGGTGAGGAGGGCTGGGGGGAGCCAGTCTGCATCCTCACACTCCTGGGGAGGACTGAGTATTGGCCATCCTAGATCTGAGAGGCACTTGAGGGAATCCCGGGGTGCATAAATCTCTGTAGTCTACCCACCTCCAAGACATCTATGCTTTCTACTCCCCAGCCACTTCCTCTTGGCCCACCAACATTTGGCCCCCTGTAGTGTGATCACCAGGGTTCCTCAATATGTGGCACCTCCACACCTGGCTCCTCTACATCAGCCATCCCTTGTCTGGGCCCCTCTACAGCAGGCCCCCTCTGACGTGGCCCTCAGTCCCTCAGGGCGACACTGTCCCCTGAGTCCCCAGAATCCCTTTCAGTCTGGGAGATCACCTAACCCACCCATCCTGCTGCCTAATGCCGGTGTCGTGCTGTAAACTGTCCCCCTGCCACGGAATGTAATCTCTCATTTTAAAGGCAATGTCGCTTCGCTTCTCCTGCGCGGCAGCAGCGTCCGCTCGCTGTAACATCGGTAGTCTTGTTTAAGCAGACTAAAAACTCACATTTCTTGTTTATTATGATATTTTACAGTCAAAGTTAAGATTAACATCCTCCTGTAATACGTCGCAAATGTGACACTTACTACTATTTCATTTAAACGCGACAGTAATGCATTTCTTTTCGACGCTCGTTCGTGCAAATACAGTCGCCTTCAGTCTCAAGAAGCGATTCATCTACTTGAGTAATATTTTTAATACTTTGTTGAATTAATTCTGCCTCAATTTCTTTGCTATTCTGTCTTCTTTTCATAACTATAATGCGGCGATTAGCTTCATACTGGGCACCGACACACCTGGAAATGACGTGACATTGAACCAAATGTCAAAAGTAATCAGAAGTCAGCAGCCTGCCCAGAACGCACAGATAACAAGCTACACTGCAAGTCGTCCAGCCACGACGTCACCCAGCCACTCGTCTACCATCTAAAATACAGATAAATTACATGTGCTCCGTATTTCTGCAGTTGATATTATTTTGAACTGGACCATAAAGAAAATATTCTTGGCCTGGAGGAGGTGCTGGGCTATTTTAAAGGAGGCTACTCTTTCTTAATAACCCCATTTTTAATTCTGAACAATAAGCTTAATAGGATGGGGCGACATGCTGGTGCAGTGGTTAGCACTGTTGCGTCACACCTCTGGGACCCGGGTTCAAGTCTCCGCCTGAGTCAGATGTGTGTGGAGTTTGCATGTTCTCCCCATGTCGTCGTGCGGTTTCCTCTGGGTTTTCCGGTTCTCCCCCACAGTCTAAAAACATGCTGAGACTAATTGGAGTTGCTAAATTGCCTGTAAGTGTGCATGTGTGAGTGAATGGTGTGTGAGTGTGCCCTGCAATGGGCTTGACCCCATTCAGGGTTGTTCCCTGCCTCATGCCCATTGCTTCTGGGATGGGCTCCCGACCCCCGTGACCCAGAAGGATAAGAGGTTTGGAAAACGGATAAAACTGAAGAGCGATTTAAAATAGGTGATTGTCCAGTAAGAGGATTTAACTTTTTTTTACCTCAAAATATATTTACTCCAAAGCATCAAAAAGAGTTAAAAAAGTGGATTTCATCTTCCAAAAATCTGAAGGTGCTAATCAATACAACAAAAAAAAATGTATAAATGATGTATAGCCTTTAGCTGCAGTGTTTTTTGTTATACAGGTATATTTGGTTTTACAAAAACAACATTTACTTCTACACTATACGGTCAATTAAAGTACCTTCTGCATCCTGGAGATGGTCATTACCTTCTGGAGAGTCTATTTCCTCAGCAACTCTCTTGTTGCTACCTTCTGGAGACAGATGAATGCTGAAAAGATCTTCCATCTGGTCAGCAGTCATTGTGATTGGCTCAAAGCAGAACAGGTGGCGCAGAATGTAGACAGTGTTTATAACTCACTTATTAATTATCAATGTGTTACTGGTTACTTTATTAGTTTATATTCAAAGAAATAATAGCAACTTGATCCATGTTGGTCAAAGGATAAAATTTTGATCCTAACTAACGTACATGTAAACAGAACACAGAATACCTCTGAAATGGACCCTGACCCCTGTGGATGACCTGAAACGTGACAATGTCATGTTCCAGCAGATTCCCGTCTCTTATTGACCGGATAGGCCTCAGACAACCTGCATTGGCCATGAAGTCAAGCAGAGGTGTCTTTCACTTCTCAAGGTCCTCCAGAGTTGTACTTTCAGGTACCTGCCATCAAAATGGACTGTTATTGAGGCTACTTGAATTATAACTTTTTAGTAAGAACCCACACACCCATATCATGTTTGAAGCCTTTCAATTGCAGCATTAAAATTAGGCAGCATTCGGCAGGTAAAGGAGCAATATTTGCTGGCAGACACATGGGACGATTAATCTGCGCAGTAGGGACAACGTGAAGAGAGGAAAATTTGCTGTAAAAAAACTCAATTTGTTCGCCATAATATCTTGTTGACCTCCTTCCCAGGGCTTAAACTGCCCACAATGCTTTTCCACCCTCTATGCATATTTAGTATTTCCCTGATATATCAGACGCTGATATGGGCAGTACGGTATGCGCTCCGTCTGGTTAGATGTGGGCCTGCACTTTCTTAGGGGCCTGCCCCTCCTGACACAGACTCTTCCAGAATCTCATACTCCTCTCCATTTCCCATTCTTCACACTGTTTATTAGTGTATGGGAACGGGACAACCCTAACTGAATGGTCAGGACTTGCACACAACACACACCCCTCCTGCCCTAATGAAGTGGCGGTATACTTAGCCCATTTATACCACCAATTTCCAAGCGTACGTTTTGCTAACCCATCCAGGTCTACTTCATCCTGGGCATCCTTCTAAAATTTGCTCACTCTCCTCACTCCCATATCTCCCCCCATTTCTCTCCGCTTTCGCTCACTGTAATCTGAGAGGTTATTCAGCATCAAAGGACCAGGCTGAGTCAGTGAAGTCAGTTGTCCTGTGCTCACCTGACCTGTGGTCCTGCTGTGCACCCAGACCTGAAGGGCCTGATAAATCATTAGCATCACTAACATCGTTGCTGTCAGCCGTACCAGAACCCACAGCTTCGTGTCCTGTCTGGAGTGGCTGGTCTGCTTGCGATGCTCCCTCTTGGCCCTCACTCTGCTCTGATCCTGACTCCACCCCAAGCTGTGGAGCTCCTCTGGGAGCTCCATCAGGGCCATCTGAGTCAAGGGCAGCTGCATCCTCTGTGTTGTTTTCAGTGACTCTGTCTTTCGTGCGGTACTCTAGTGCAGTGGTTCAAATGGTACCACGTATTACTCCCTTCTACCTGCACCGCTGTTGCTGTGGCTCGTGTCACCTTGAAGGGTCCCTCTCGTCGGGGCTCGTGCCACTTTCACCGGAACACTCGCAGGTAGACTTTATCTCCGGGAAAGATGACTGGCTCCTCCTGGTCTGTGTCTTCTTTCTGTGCTTTCTCCTTTTCCTGTTTGGAAATAGTTTTGTGTATTTTGGTTAAAGTCCTCATGTACAACTTTAATTCATCCCCCAGCTGATCTAGGCTGGGTCCCTTATACGCCCCCTCCAAGTCGATCCAGGCATTGGTTTCCCTGTCAGCATTTCATGCGGAGACAAATGCGTCACCCTGTGCGTTTCCATCCGATACGCCATCAAGGCTGTTGGCAGTGCATCCACCCAGTTCATTTTCATGGTGGCGCAAATCTTATTCAGCTTCTGCTTAAGTGTGCCATTCACTCTCTCCACCATACCCTGCAACTGAGGGTGATACACACATGCCAACTTTTGTTTAATTCTCAGCTGTTAAACCACTAACTTTGTAACTTTCCCCACAAAGGCAGCTCCATTATCAGAGCTTATTTCAGTTGGTATCCCAAACCTCGGACTCTCTGATCAGGAATTTCACCACTGTCATCGCCCCCATGTCCTTGGACGGTATTGTCTCCACCCATCTGCTGAACCTGTCCACAATCATATTTTTAATCATATCACAAGCATATATCGCTTTCCATATGCTGTTTTTCCCATGTCCACATAGTCCATCACCAAGTCTCTGAACGGTCCCTCAGGCACTGGAATGTGCCTTACTGGGGCCGTGATTGCTTTGCGTACATTGTTCTTAATGCACACCTCATATTCACATTCTGACAACCTTGCATCCATCATTGCTTGCAGCTTGTTGTGTAATTTTCCTTAACTCCTCCCCCCTTGCGCAATGGTCAAGACCATGCGCATCCGTTATCAAAATGTTCACCAGAGACAGAGGTGCAGCCAAAAGTCCCTCATGGTTGCGATACAGACCATTAGCATCCTTAGAGGCCCCCCTTTTTAGCCACACTGAGGCCTCATAGGGGCCCGCCCGCTCCTGCAGGGCCACCAGATCAGAAACCTGCTCTGTAGTCACCATAGGTAAAAGATCAGCAGTACTCACCTGCGCAGCCGCCCTGGCTGCCGCATCAGAGGCTGCATTTCCTTGAATAACAAAATCACGACCTTTGCGGTGGGCCTGACACTTAACAATAGCCAAACGCTTGGGACGCATCATTGTGTGTAGCAACTCCAAAATCTGATTATAATGCTGAATGGGGGAGCCGTCACTTTTGCGAAAGCCCCTTTGCTTCCAGACTGCTCCAAACAGATGGCATACATCGTGTGCGTATGCAGAGTCTGTGTAGATAGTAACTGTCTTATGTTGTCCTCGCCGGCACGCTGTAGTCAAAGCCTTTATCTCTGCTAATTGAGCGGAACAGGGTTGTGCTCTGAAACGAGAGTGTGAAAATCATCACCCTGTGCCTGGACTACAGCAAACCCAGCCTTCAAGGCATCCCCATCTCTCCAACATGAGCCATCCACAAACAAAACCATCTCGCTATTTTCAATGGGAGAGCTCTCCAAGTCTGCTCTCAGTTTAGTGTAAACCAAAGACTCTGCCACACACTCATGTGGCTGCCCCTCATCCTCCAGGGGAATGCTGTCTGCAGGGTTTACTGTAGTGGAGCGCTTTATTGTCAGATCCGGGTAAGTGAGAAATGCAAAGTACGCTAGCTGCCTTGCTGGGGTCAACACAAATTTGCCTTTGTCAATAAGGTCCACCATCTTATGTGAAGTATAAAGTGTTTTTGCATTCTAGCTGTGTTACAGTATGTAACACAGCCTTCAACTTTTTTTCCCACACAATGCAGGACATGCAGGGGTGCCAAACAAAACAGTGGAGCTGCAGTGTAGCCAATTATTTCTTTCAGTAGTTTTAAAATCATTTCTGAGGCTGTGTGTTAGAGATGGAGATGAGCAACACTGAGGCATCTCAGGGAACCATGTTGCCCATATTAAAAAACACACACGCATGCAACTCAGGCAATCCAGCATTTCTTATTTCAGTTATATATGACACTGCATGAGGGGCATCGTGGTGGTGCAGTGGTTAGCACTGTTGCCTCACACCTCTGGGACCCGGGTTCGAGTCTCCGCCTGGGTCACATGTGTGCGGAGTTTGCATGTTCTCCCCATGTCGTCGTGGGGTTTCCTCCGGGTACTCCGGTTTCCCCCCACAGTCCAAAAACATGCTGAGACTAATTGGAGTCGCTAAATTAACCATAGGTGTGCATGTGTGAGTGTGCCCTGCGATGGGCTGGCCCCCCATCCTGGGTTGTTCCCTGCCTCCGGACCCCCCGTGACCCAATAGGATAAGCGGTTTGGAAAATGCATGGATGACACTGCATGTTGTTGTTTTACATGTTCACTACAAGTCAGTGTTTTTTTCATTGTCTGATTAATGCCACATTCATACCAAAAAATACACTAGACATACTGTACAAGGCAATCAAGGGAAAAACCTTCTCAGAATACAAAGTGAATGTATCAACCGAAGAAGGATGTTTCCTTTTCAGAATATTCATTTTTTTTCCATGTGGAACCACTGTCCATGATTCAATTGAGTGCATTCAAAGAATGATACATCAAGACTAATAGTGACAAAATATTCATTTAATATGCATTGTACATGAATGTAGGACTTAGATGTTGATGAATTTCTCATCAGTGAAGGGCATATACACTCAGGGAAAAAAAAGTTGAAAACCCAGAACTATCCAATTTAGATGTAATTTGGTACACGTGCAGACCAGTGATGGATATGTAAATGATTAGAATTGCAAGGAGTTGGCATGTTTAATTACCAGACACAGGATGCCTCGTAGTCACATTAGACAGGGTTAACAGCACTTGACGGAGTTTGATAGGGTTGCATTGCGGGTTTGCATGAAGCCAGGTGGTCATATGGTGCAACTGCATGTGGGCCATGCGGATATCACAGTCGCCTGATATTGAAACCAATGGGCACGTGAGGCATCCACACACGTCGTGAAGTTTCTGGTCATCCAAGACAGACCACGCCAAGGAAGGATCGTCGGATTGTGCTCCAAGCATCACAGATCCCCATGACACCTGCGCCTGATATATGGACACAGCTACTGGACTCTCTACAACACCCTATATCATCGTGTCGCGATGACTGGCATCAGCTGGACTATAGGTTCACCGTCCCATGCATAGGCTGCCGTTCACAATAGCACAGAAACTGTTGCGATTGGAGTGGTGTAGTCACTGGGAGGCATGGACTGATGACGACTGGCGTCCTACCATGTTCAGTGATACATCTCAGTTCTGCAGTACCACAGATGACCGTCGTGTGCGTATGAAGACAGAGGAGAGAATAGGATGGCCAGTGACATGTGAACAGGACAAGGCAGGGATGGATTCTGACACAGGTGCCATACTACTTTGTTTAAATATGCCCAAGTGCTCAGAATGTTTTAGTGCAAGTCTTAGACAATGGTATCTCTGAATGACGCAGCAGTTTGGCTCCTCCTGAAGGCCCTATAACTGTCCTGAGAAGTTGTATGTATGCACTTGCTGCCTTGACACTTGTTGATGTACGTGTGCCCTGCTCGAGCAGTAAAGGGGAGATCACATGCAGAGATGATTTTCTGTAGCCTCTCAGTCCGAGTAAAAATAAAATATCCTTGTCATATAGGAACCAAGTCTCTGGCTGGAAATTTCTACAACAGAGCCAATTAGTCATCTCTATAAATATATACAGATGTAGCCGCTTGAATTTTCCCCAGTTTCCATGATGGGACCTTGGCTGGTCCTTGGCTGATCCTTGGCTGGCCCCTGCTGGGTTCTGGGTGGGACCTTGACTGTAATGAGATCCCCCACTATGATGTAATGAATAAGTGGGCCGGCTCTTGCTGACACCCACTGTTCGAGAAATATGTACTTTTACTATTGTCATTTTGCTAGATGCCATTTCTTAGACATAACACCCTGCAGCAGCTTGATCTTAATTTAGCAATCACCCTTCTTAAGAACTGTCGCTTGAATATTTCCACCCCATACATGGTGATAAACAATGTTAAATGTTATTCGCATATCCTGTTTGTGTACCTCAGTAAAAGATACTGCGAGGGGAGTTACTCTTTCGAAGTTGGCTGAGTTCGACTGAGAGGCTGACACCTCGAGGTCAGGACCGGGCTTCCCTTGCAGCAAGTAAAAAGTCATCACAGCTGTCCGTGTTGTTCTGTGTTCAGAGATTGGTTGGTTTTCAGCGTATATTTAGGGGAAAAAACCCAACACCCAACAGAACAAAAAAAACACAGTAACACAGAGGTGTAGCAAAAAATTCTGGGCCCCTGACAGAATGTCACCTTGCGCCCCTCTGTCGAATTTTACATACTGTGAAAGAGATTTGTTGAGCCATCTTCTAATTCAGTGCAATCCAGCTTTATTTGAAAAGCACTTTAAACAATCATATGGACCAAAGTGCTGCACAGAGGAATAAATAAAAACATTCACATACTTAAAAACGAAGTAAAATAAATTTAATAAAAACCAGAACACAAATTAAATGAGAGTAAAAGGCCATTAATAAAATAAAAACAAAAAATTACATTAATTAATAAAGAAAAGGCTAAGATTAAAATAAAATTTACTATTAAAGTCAACATCTCACAACGTGCCAAAGGCCAAAGAGAAAGGATGAGTTTTAAGAAGAGATTTAAAAACGGACAGAGAAGAGGCCTCTCTAATGTGAAAAGGCAAGTCATTCCACATTTTAGGAGCTGCGACTGCAAAAGCTCGATCCCCTCTAAGCTCACGCTGAGTCTTAGGAACCGTCAGGAACAGCTGATCAGCTGACCTGAGAGAGCGGGTGGGGGTGTAAGGGTGAAGCAGCTCACAGAGGTCAGGTGGAGCAAGACCCTTGAGGGCTTTAAAAGCAAATAACATAATTTTAAAATGAATCCTAAAATGTACGGGCAGCCAGTGGAGTGAGGCTAAAATGGGGGAGACATGCTCATATTTCCATGTGCGGCAGCATTTTGAACCTTCTGGAGGTGAACAATAGTGGAGCCTCTAACCCCAACATAGAGGGCATTACAGTGGTCCAGACTAGTAGTGACAAAAGAGTGGATTACTGTCTCAAAGTGCTGCCTAGAAAGAATTGGCTTTATTTTGGCCAACTGCCTCAATTGTAAAAAGCTTGACTTGACAACTGACCTTATCTGAGTGTAAGAGCAAAGGAAACTGAATCCACTACTGTATGTTCTGTCCTGTAAATTTTTATTAAACAACACATGACACACATACGAGTCCTGTTTTAACTTTCAGAGCTGATGGTCTGCAGCCTGGCTTGCGATCTACAGTGCAGCGCAGGTGCAGTCACTGTGCTGAGCCCGGCTTTATAGTAATGATGCAGCCTTTCACACTGACCAGTGAGAAATAACCTTGAAAATGACTGTGCTCTTTGTGGTTCTCCTTTTGGAAACATCTTACCACCAAGCAACAGACTAAACCAGTGGAGATTTCTTTAAGACTGCAAGGGAAGCTCAGCTTCCCCTATGTCACAAAATTAATGGTCAAATTGTGTACTATTGTATTAACATTTTATTGACTAAAAATGCGTTAGAAAACGTTCATCTCAAAGACGAGTTTGTTCTGAATCAGTAAAATATAGCAGGTCGGCTGACTTGATTTTCTTCTCATACATTCCCGTAGCGTCACAGTGCATTTCCCCGTTGAAGCCCAGCGTCCATTGACTTCAATGGGGCTGCTTTGAACGTTTTTTTTCAGTGCTTTGAAACTAGATGGTCATTGGATAAACGCTGCGATTATGTCCCGCCCACGGACGCTCAGCGTCTCTGGGGGTGAATGAGGAGAAAATGAGGAGTGGGCTGGCCTGGACTCCGAGCTTCTGCGTGATGATTGGAGGGTCTGTCGGAAGATTGCATCTCCTTTTGACTGACAGCGATTTTGTACTATAAGGAATCGCTGAAGCTATTCGCGCTCAGTCCCATCGCGGATTTCTCAAGTTCAGTCGAAATAAAAACTGCTGCAACCTATTTCTTTATACTTGCTTGGCGAAATTGCTTGATTTTGATCATACATTTCACACATTTATACTCCACATTCCTTGTTTCACTTTTACAGAGTTTAATATTTTTTTTAGATCGTTTATTCATTCATTCATTCATTCATTCATATAGTAGGCTTAGGATAGGCTAGCGTCGTGGGTGAAACTGCACACGATGGCAGACAGTGCTAATATTGTCGACCTGATTTTGGCGAAGCCATTTGAAAGTGTTCCTTACGAGGAAAAACGTAGAATTAAACAGCAGGGCAGATCAACACCTAAGATTGATTTAGTGCAAAAGATAGGGAAAAATAACAGGTCTTTTCAGCTCTCCTGGTATGACAAAGTTAGCTGGCTGACTGGAAGTGCTGTGACAAATAAAATGTACTGCTGGCCATGCCTCTTGATGAAACCATCTCATGGATGTGTTGTTTGGTCAAAGGTGGGGTTTGGAGATCTGTCTAACTTTGACAGGGCATATAAAAGACATGAAAAGAGCAATGAAAATGTGAGTGCATGTTCAAGATTAAGTTGCATGGGAAGGATCAGGGTTGAGCATGCAATAAATGAAGGTGCTCGCATTCAAGTGGCTAAACATAATGAAACAGTCAAACAAAACAGGGCCTTCCTAAACCGCCTTATTGATGTGACATCCTTGCTAGGCCAGCAGGAGCTGTCATTTAGGGGACCATTTTCTTGAAAAGGAATGTAGGGCAGAATTTACTTTTAAATAAATAGACAATTTTATGATGTAGGCCGAAAATGAGCTTCCCCTATTTGACAGACAAGTAGCCGCCACTGGACTAAACGTATCTTCTACTTATCAGTTAATCAGAAATGTCATGCAGTAATCAGAGGTTAGACAGCAAAAATTACTTTTGTATTTTTATCTTTTATCTTGGAGCAAACAGTTTTAATTGATGTACATGAGAGTAAGTGGTGAATCAGTTTGTTTGCTTTCTAGCACTTGGCTACACAACCATTCATCAGTATGTGAGCACTGCCATCTGGCTTTAAAGAGTAAGTCTACTGTAATACTATTATTACAGTAGTATTATTAGTATTATTATCAGCTTATTGTGAGAATGAGGTGTGGGAAAAATGTCTCAAATGCAGACTGGTTACGGTGATCAGGAACTTACTAATGAAAATGAGAAGAGCAAAGGGTTTGAACATCATAGTGGTTCCGCTTCTTTTGAATCAGCCAGTGAGAAACTGACAAAGGGACCGGAAACAGGGAGGTACATGCTACAGAGCAGACTGATCTGATTGGCTGTTCACACAGGTTTGCACGGCACTGCAGTGATTTACATTTTAATTTTTCTGGGTGTCTGTTAGCTTAACCCTAATAAATCAATTTCACTTGTTGGATTTCCACTTATGGTCCAGCATGGTGGTGCAATGGTTAGCATTATTGCCTCACACTTCTGGGAGCTGGGTTTGAGTTGCGGCCATAACACCATGCGTGTGAAGTTTGCATGTTTTTCCTGTGTTGTTGTGGGGTTCCCCCCGAGTCCAAAAACATACTGAGGCTAATTGGAGTTACCAAATTGCCTGTAGGTGTGACTGGTATCTGTGCCCTGCGATATGTTGGTGGCCCATGCTGGGTTGTTCCTTGCCTCACACCCATATCCTCCAGGACAATGTATGCTACTGTAATGCAGAATTGAGATCTTGCAAGTACGAGTACATTGGAGGGCACGTCAGAGGCGGAAATGCTGTAGGTGACGTCAGATGCCGGAGGCTTGGTGGAAAATCTGAATGAACAGCGAGGGGAATTTGGAATCTCTTGAGGAATATATCGACTGGTACTTCAACATTATAGTCATGAAGAAGAACGCAAACGCATCTTCTCCAGCCAAAAGCGAGACGCCGTCCTCCAAAAGAAGTTGCCCGGCAGACTCCCCTGGCACAGCATCGACGACTGGTAAAGACTTTGCCAACATCCTGGATTCAATCGACAAACGATTGTACAGTTTCGACGCGAGGTTGGCTCTGCTCGAGATTCTACATCAGGAATTCAAATCCCTCAGGGAATCTTTGGAATTCAACCAGCAGCAGGTGGAAACACTCGCTGCTGAAAACGCCTCACTACGGGACTCGGTTAAGTGTCTAACTGAAAATGTGACCCATCTAAATGAAGAAAATAAAAAAATAAAAGAGACTGTCGTCGATCTACAGGCCTGTAGCATGAGAAATAACCTGGTGTTTTCAGGCATCCCAGAATTACCGTCAAAACCTTTATCAAGAACCACCTGAAGCTTTCGGAGGACACTGTGAAAAACATCTGCTTTGAGAGAGTCCATCGGCTGGGAGCCAAGAGGCCTGGTGCACTGAGACCGCGTCCTATTGTGGCTAAATTTGGATATCTTAAGCAGATGGAGCAGGTGAAGAGCCACGGTAGGGAGCTGAAAGGAACGGACTTTGGCGTAAACGACCAGTTCCCCAGAAATCCTGGAGCGACGCAAAGTTCTGCTCCCAATCCGACGCAACTTTATTTAGAAGGGCTCCCGAGTTGTCATCGCCGTAGACCAGCTGTACGTGGATGGGCAGCTGTACCGCGACCCCAGTACCACTCCCTGGTTATATTAACACCAGTCCAGATAAGAACCCGTTATATATTTTTCTTATTTCCTCTAATCGTCTTCCATTAACATCTCTCTAGCTTATACATGTTAATCTGCTAATTGAACATGATGTCATATCAAATACATTACCGTCAGTCTCCGCAGCGCTACAGTGCTAACAATGTTTCCGCTTCTCTCTTGTCCTCACGTATACCCTCACCAACTTGCCCCTTTGTATGTCTCTCTCACTTCCCCCTTCTTTCACTGCACCGATCACCTGCTTTTCTACTCTGTCACACACAAAACCCTCAATCATTACGCATCTGCACAGCACAACCACGTACATATGCAGTCAGCGTCAACACAACCACTCCGACCTCATAGCGCACACAGACACATAGGGCACACACAAGCGCGTACAAGCTCGCTCAAACCTCATTCATTTGCATGTGCTACATTAGCTACACACACATGTCTAAGGACACACTAAGGATTGTCTCAAGGAATGGGCATGGAGCTGGCTCCAGAGAGAAGAGGTTAAAAATATTTAGCCAGCTTAAAAAACTACAGGCAGACGTTGTTTTATTACAAGAGACTCATAGACCTGCCAAATGATGAACTTAAAACACCTGAGTTTCCTAATCTGTTCTCAGCCTGCTATAACTTTAGGCAAAGACGGGTAGCAATTCTAATACATCCATCCATCCATTTTCCAAAGCGCTTATCCTACTGGGTCGTGGGGGGTCCGTAGCCAGTCCCGGAAGCAATGGGCTCGAGGCAGAGAACAACCCAGGATGGGGGGCCAGCCCATCGCAGGGCACACTCACACACTATTCACTCTCACCCTAAGGGCAATTTAGCAACTCCAAATAGCCTCAGCATATTTTTGGACTGTGGAGGGAAACCGGAGTACCTGGAGGAAACCCCAAGACGACATGGGGAGAACATGCTCACTCCACACACATGTGACCCAGGCGGAGACTCGAACCCGGGTCCCAGAGGTGTGAGGCAACAGTGCTAACCACTGCACCACCATGCCTCCCCATTCTAATACATAAAAATGTCAATTTCACAGTACTCAACACAATTATAGATCCACAGGGTAGATTTATAATCATTAAATTATCTATACTTAACAAAAAGTTATGTTGATAACCCCTCATTTGTCCACGTTTTCTTTACCGCACTCTCTGAACACCAGGACTGCGCACTTGTTCTTGTGGGCGACCTCAACTTTGGACTAAATAAAGAAATGGACAGGCTCAGTACAGCTGCTCAGCGCATTTGGGAATCCACAAATATAGTTAAACAGCACATGAGCGACTATGGACTTTGCGATGCATGGCGTTCTCTTCACCCCACCCGTAGGGAATATACTTTCTTCTCACATGTCCATCACTCTTACTCTCATCTGGATTATTTCCTAGTCAGTAGCTCTCTGCTGAGTGACATTTCAGACACAGAGATACACCCTATAGCTGTCAGCGATCATGCTCCTGTATCTTTAACCCTAATAAATAAGAAGGCCATTCCACCAAGCAGAAACTGGAGATTTAATACATCATTGCATAAAGATGGAAATTTTATTAACTATTTTAAAAAAAGAGTGGGCTTTATATTTAGACTATAATGACCTGCCTGGAACATCAGCATCTGTTCTCTGGGAAGCAGGCAAAGCTGTGATGAGAGGTAAAATAATCTCATTCTCATCACATAAAAAGAAGAGAAAACAAGTGCATCCAGGAATTTGAAGAAACCATCAAATCCTTAGAAGAATCCTACATATCATCCCAGGAACAGGAAATGCTGAATAAAATACGCAAAGCAAAACTAGATTTAAATGAAATTATTAATAGAAAAACTTCGCTGGCAAAATTATGAACATGGTAACAAATCAGGTCATTTTTAGCTAATCAGTTAAAAATAAATATGGAAAAAACAACTATATGTGCTGTTAAAGACTGAAATGGGGATACAGTATATGACTCTGACAGAAAAAAACAGCACTTTCAGGGACTTTTACAAATCTTTATATTCACCACAGATAAACGCATCTAAAGACGAAATTGATCAGTTTCTTGATAGTATAACCCTTCTGAAATTATCAGACAATCAAGCGATGGCAATGGATTCTCCGCTGACACCAGGTGAACTCCAGGAAGCCCTGAACGGTATGCCCAATAAAACGGCTCCAGGTCCAGATGGATTTCCAGCAGAATTCTATAAAGAATTCTGGACAATTCTGGCATCAACATTCTGCAGAATGTTGCAAGAAACCAGGGAAAATGGTCGGCTACCACCAAATATGAATTCTGCCAACATTAGTCTCTTGCTAAAACCAGGCAAAGATCCTACAGTATCTACCAGCTATCGTCCAATATCCCTTATAAACGTTGACCTTAAAATAATCTGCAAAGCTCTCTCAAAAAGAATAGAGAAGTTAACCCCTCTCATAATTCATCCTGACCAAACTGGTTTCATAAAAGGAGGCACTCATCAACAAATACACGTAGATTACTTAATCTAGACATAGACTATTCATCCAATAAAAACCTTCAAATTACAATATTATCTCTAGATGCAGAAATAGCATTCGATAGAGTTACAGTAACTGGAATTTTTTATTTGCAGCTTTATGCAAATTTGGTTTCGGAAACTCTTTCATAAACTGGTTAAAAATATTACATCGTTCCCCAACAGCATGTGTCAGGACGAAAGAAACTGGAGGATGTTTGGTCAGTCTGAAGAGGGGCACCAGGCAGGGATGTCCTCTATCCTCCTCAGTGTCTGCGATTTTTATTGAACCACTAGCAGCAGCAATTAGACAGGCTACAGTGATTAAAGGCATTAAACGCAGGAATGTAGAACATAAGGTAAGTCTTTATGTGGATGACGTGTTACTTTTTCTCCAGCATTCACAAACCACTCTTTCTGAGGTGATTGCATTAATAAACTCTTTCTCAAGAGTCTCAGATTATTCGATAAATTGGTTAAAATCTACAGTTCTTCCAATTAATTGCTCCTTCCAGAATAATTCTCCCACTCCACTGCCGTCTGGAGATATAAAATATTTAGGTATTAATGTTACACCTAGGCTGGCAGATTTAACTAAACTAAACCATTTCCCACTTTTAAATAAAGTAGCGGATGATCTGGTCAGGTGGAAGTCCGTACCCATATAACTTATGGGAAGGGTCACCTCAATAAAAATGATGGCTTTGCCAAGAACTAATAATTTATTTGCAACGATCCCGAGTAAACCATCACCTGACTGGTTTAGATCTCTGGACTCCGCCATCTCTAAATTCCTCTGGAAAGATAACCCCCCACGTATTAGCTTAGAAACACTGCAAAGGACTAAGGACAAAGGAGGAATAGATCGGCCTAATTTTCACCACTATTTCTTAGCCAACAGGCTCCAAAACATCTCAGGGTGGTTAAAACATACCCTCTTAGATGAGCCTTGGCCAGACGTAGAACAGGCATTATGCAATAAGATAGAGATTTCGGATCTACCATTCATTAGCTCAAACATCAAAACGACAGGAATGCTTCAAAAGCATCAGTATCAGCTCTTTTCTGACAGCGTGCTGGGAGTTTCTAAAAATGACTGAGTCTTCATTAATCCCATGCAAGCGTACTCCCATCTGGAACAACCCTGACGTACTACTAAACAATAATTGATAAACTTCCCAGATTGGAGTTGTAAAGGTATTAAATACTTGGAACATATATTTGAAGGAATAGACTTTATTCCCTTTGACATATTAGTTAAACGATATGGGATTAGCAAGAATAGATTTTTAGAATATCAACAAGTTAAATCTATAGTAAAAAAAAATTAAGGTCTAATCAAATCAAATTACAAATACCACAAAGTGTGGCAGAATTCCTTAATCTAAAACCCCCCAAAATACTGTCTAAAATATACAGGACACTTTCTAAAATGGATGAATCATTGCAAAATGGGAGGCAGATCTATCAGTCAGCTGGGACCACAATTTCTGGTCTAAGATATGTTTAAAAACCTTTAAACTGATTAGAAATTCCAGTTTACAGTTAATACAATACAAAATCCTGCATAGAGTGCACTATACAGGGCATCGGATGTTCAGGATGGGTTTTACGTCTTCTAACATCTGCTCACACTGTCAAGGCGATACACCTGAAAGTTACATCCATGCTTTTTGGTTCTGTCCACCTACTCAGATGTTCTGGCGCAGGATCTGTGAAGACTTAAAATGTCTGAAATGTACCATTCCAGCCTCTCCTTCAGTCTGCTTGTTGGGTGACCTAGATGGCGTCAGTACAGATTTTAACACAATCCACATGGCTTTCACCGCCTTATGCATTGCCTAGAAGACTGTCCTTATGAACTGGAAAAATAAAAATAATTTTAATATCGACCAATATAGAGACAGTTTGTTGAACCATATTAGTCTTGATACAGCTTCTGCTGCCACACTAGATCAATCTCTCTGTGCTCCTTTGATCAGCTCCATCACCTAGTGGGGGTGGGGGGTCACGGTTCTGTCCCGCTTTGGTCATTGTCGTTGTACGTGGGGGGCATATTGTCTCGGGCCGTCTGGGGGTTCCCTGGGGGTGGGTTGCTGGGGAGTTCGGCACTGCGACTGCGATCCTGGCCTGGGTGGGGCTTTGGTGGCTCTTGGGTGGGGTCCTTCTGGTGGCTGCAGGCGGAGCTGCTGGTGGAGCCTGTGCCGGCGGACTTGACTTCTGGCAGCATGCCCGCCGGGACTTGACTTGGGGCCGCCTGCCCGCCGGGACTTGACTTGGGGCCGCCTGCCCGCCGGGACTTGACTTGGGGCCGCCTGCCCGCCGGGACTTGACTTCTGGCAGCGTGCCTGCCGGGTGGAGCCGCCTGCCCGCCGGGACTTGACTTCTGGCAGCGTGCCTGCCGGGTGGAGCCGCCTGCCCGCCGGGACTTGACTTGGGGCCGCCTGCCCGCCGGGACTTGACTTGGGGCCGCCTGCCCGCCGGGACTTGACTTCCGGCAGCGTGGCCGCCGGGACTTGACTTGGGGCCGCCTGCCCGCCGGGACTTGACTTGGGGCCGCCTGCCCGCCGGGACTTGACTTCTGGCAGCGTGCCCGCCGGGTGGAGCCGCCTGCCCGCCGGGACTTGACTTGGGGCCGCCTGCCCGCCGGGACTTGACTTCTGGCAGCGTGCCCGCCGGGTGGAGGCGCTTGCCCGCCGGGACTTGACTTGGGGCCGCCTGCCCGCCGGGACTTGACTTCTGGCAGCGTGCCCGCCGGGACTCGACTTGGGGCCGCCTGCCCGCCGGGACGCGACTTGGGGCCGCCTGCCCACCGGGACGCGACTTGGGGCTGCCTGCCCGCCCGGGACGCGACTTGGGGCCGCCTGCCCGCCCGGGACGCGACTTCTGGCAGCCTGCCCGCCCGGGACTTGACTTCTGCCAGCCTGCCCGCCCGGGACTTGACTTCTGGCAGCCTGCCCGCCCGGGACTTGACTTCTGGCAGCCTGCCCGCCCGGGACTTGACTTCTGGCAGCCTGCCCGCCCGGGACGCGACTTGGGGCCGCCTGCCCGCCCGGGACGCGACTTGGGGCCGCCTGCCCGCCGGGACGCGACTTGGGGCCGCCTGCCCGCCCGGGACTTGACTTCTGGCAGCCTGCCCGCCCGGGACTTGACTTCTGGCAGCCTGCCCGCCCGGGACTTGACTTCTGGCAGCCTGCCCGCCCGGGACTTGACTTCTGGCAGCCTGCCCGCCCGGGACTTGACTTCTGGCAGCGTGCCCGCCGGGACTTGACTTCTGGCAGCGTGCCCGCCGGGTGGAGCCGCTTGCCCGCCGGGACTTGACTTGGGGCCGCCTGCCCGCCGGGACTTGACTTGGGGCCGCCTGCCCGCCGGGACTTGACTTGGGGCCGCCTGCCCGCCGGGACTTGACTTGGGGCCGCCTGCCCGCCGGGACTTGACTTGTGGCAGCGTGCCCGCCGGGACTTGACTTGTGGCAGCGTGCCCGCCGGGACATGACTTCTGGCAGCGTGCCCGCCGGGACTTGACTTCTGGCAGTGTGCCCGCTGGGTGGAGCCGCTTGCCCGCCGGGACTTGACTTCTGGCAGCGTGCCCGCCGGGACTTGACTTCTGGCAGCGTGCCCGCCGGGACTTGACTTCTGGCAGCGTGCCCGCCGGGACTTGACTTCTGGCAGCGTGCCCGCCGGGACTTGACTTCTGGCAGCGTGCCCGCCGGGACTTGACTTCTGGCAGCGTGCCCGCCGGGACTTGACGTCTGGCAGCGTGCCCGCCGGGACTTGACTTCTGGCAGCGTGCCCGCCGGGACTTGACTTCTGGCAGCGTGCCCGCCGGGACTTGACTTCTGGCCGCCTGCCCGCCGGGACTTGACTTCTGGCCGCCTGCCCGCCGGGACTTGACTTGGGGCCGCCTGCCCGCCGGGACTTGACTTGTGGCAGCGTGCCCGCCGGGACTTGACTTGGGGCCGCCTACCCGCCGGGACTTGACTTGGGGCCGCCTGGCCGCCGGGACATGACTTGGGGCCGCCTGCCCGCCGTGACATGACTTGGGGCCGCCTGCCCGCCGGGACTTGACTTGGGGCCGCCTGCACGCCGGGACTTGACTTCTGGCAGCGTGCCCGCCGGGACTTGACTTCTGGCAGCGTGCCCGCCGGGTGGAGCCGCCTGCCCGCCGGGACTTGACTTGGGGCCGCCTGCCCGCCGGGACTTGACTTGGGGCCGCCTGCCCGCCGGGACTTGACTTGGGGCCGCCTGCCCGCCGGGACTTGACTTGGGGCCGCCTGCCCGCCGGGACTTGACTTCTGGCAGCGTGCCCGCCGGGTGGAGCCGCTTGCCCGCCGGGACTTGACTTGGGGCCGCCTGCCCGCAGGGACTTGACTTCTGGCAGCGTGCCCACCGGGACTTGACTTCTGGCAGTGTGCCCGCTGAGTGGAGCCGCTTGCCCGCCGGGACTTGACTTCTGGCAGCCTGCCCGCCGGGTGGAGCCGCTTGCCCGCCGGGACTTGACTTGGGGCCGCCTGCCCGCAGGGACTTGACTTCGGGCCGCCTGCCAGCCGGGACTTGACTTCGGGCCGCCTGCCAGCCGGGACTTGACTTGGGGCCGCCTGCCAGCCGGGACTTGACTTGGGGCCGCCTGCACGCCGGGACTTGACTTGGGGCCGCCTGCACGCCGGGACTTGACTTGGGGCCTCCTGCACGCCGGGACTTGACTTGGGGCCGCCTGCCCGCCGGGACTTGACTTGGGGCCGCCTGCCCGCCGGGACTTGACTTGGGGCCGCCTGCCCGCCGGGACTTGACTTCTGGCAGCGTGCCCGCCGGGACTTGACTCCTGGCAGCGTGCCCGCCGGGACTTGACTTGGGGCCGCCTGCCCGCCGGGACTTGACTTCTGGCAGCGTGTCCGCCGGGACTTGACTTCTGGCAGCGTGTCCGCCGGGACTTGACTTCGGGCCGCCTGCTCGCCGGGACTTGACTTGGGGCCGCCTGCCCGCCGGGACTTGACTTGGGGCCGCCTGCCAGCCGGGACTTGACTTGGGGCCGCCTGCACGCCGGGACTTGACTTCTGGCAGCGTGCCCGCCGGGACTTGACTTCTGGCAGTGTGCCCGATGGGTGGAGCCGCTTGCCCGCCGGGACTTGACTTGGGGCCGCCTGCCCGCCGGGACTTGACTTGGGGCCGCCTGCCCGCCGGGACTTGACTCCTGGCAGCGTGCCCGCCGGGACTTGACTCCTGGCAGCGTGCCCGCCGGGACTTGACTCCTGGCAGCGTGCCCGCCGGGACTTGACTTCTGGCAGCGTGCCCGCCGGGACTTGACTTGGGGCCGCCTGCCCGCCGGGACTTGACTTCTGGCAGCGTGCCCGCCGGGACTTGACTTCTGGCAGCGTGCCCGCCGGGACTTGACTTCTGGCAGCGTGCCCGCCGGGACTTGACTTCTGGCAGCGTGTCCGCCGGGACTTGACTTCTGGCAGCGTGTCCGCCGGGACTTGACTTCGGGCCGCCTGCTCGCCGGGACTTGACTTGGGGCTGCCTGCCCGCCGGGACTTGACTTGGGGCCGCCTGCCAGCCGGGACTTGACTTGGGGCCGCCTGCACGCCGGGACTTGACTTGGGGCCTCCTGCACGCCGGGACTTGACTTGGGGCCGCCTGCCCGCCGGGACTTGACTTCTGGCAGCGTGCCCGCCGGGACTTGACTTCTGGCAGTGTGCCCGATGGGTGGAGCCGCTTGCCCGCCGGGACTTGAATTGGGGCCGCCTGCCCGCCGGGACTTGACTTGGGGCCGCCTGCCCGCCGGGACTTGACTTGGGGCCGCCTGCCCGCCGGGACTTGAATTGGGGCCGCCTGCCCGCCGGGACTTGACTTGGGGCCGCCTGCCCGCCGGGACTTGACTTGGGGCCGCCTGCCCGCCGGGACGCGACCTCGGGCCGCCTGCCCGCCGGGACGCGACCTCGGGCCGCCTGCCCGCCGGGACGCGACCTGGGGCCGCCTGCCCGCCGGGACGCGACCTGGGGCCGCCTGCCCGCCGGGACGCGACCTGGGGCCGCCTGCCCGCCGGGACTTGACTTGGTGCCGCCTGCGAAGTAGAAGTCAGGGTTAGTAATTGGGCTTTTTCCACTAAGCCCAACTTACTGCAAACACCACACTGTATGTCATATGTCTGCATTATGTTTGCCATTGATTATCCATAAACTGTTGCAGTTAGTGACAATGACTCATTCACTACCAAAGAGTACTGAGATTGAGTAGAGTGAGGGACTTGGGGAGTATTACAGAAGAATAAAAGCTCAATCACTAAGAACTAACCAAGACCAGCCTTAACTCTCTAAGCACTTTGGAGACTGATATAAATGGTAAATATGAGATGTGAGTACCAGGTACTCATTGAATACTCAGTCATGCAGAAATATAGTATAAAGTTATAATTATGGGGACACTGGGCCTTCAGGTGACAATGTCCTAAACTCTTTCATACTTAAAGAATGCTTACAGTTATTACTTAAGGACGCACAAAACTCCAGTTCAGCAAATGTATGGAATATATACCGCAGTAACTACTTTTTGTCATTTATCAAGTAACTGATTAAATTGTAAATGTAACTCACAGCGTAAAAACGTGGAATGCAATCATAAGCGCATGGGCCTCTTGCGTGGCGGTGGTGAGCTGGAGCCGCTGGTGTCGTCGGGCTTGGCCTTGCGCTTCCTCTGACTGGTGCCAACGGGCATGTGAGGAGGGCTCTCCTCCTGCCTCACAACCCATGTTCGCAGAGAACTGTGCACACGCACGGAGACATGCACGGACATGACCATGGTGTGATCATCAGCGTAGTCCGTGATGCTCCAAAGTCCCTCGGGAATGCTGAGCTCATCCAGCTTGCGCAGGAAGGTCTGGCCTTCAATCTCAACCTGCTGCCACATGGTGTTAGGGCCCGCAGGGATCCAAAAGGTGGAGCTGGAGGGTTCACCATGCTCTGACTCAACCTCATTTCCAGGCTGAGTGTCAGAAGCCACAGATGAGGGCTCATCTTCACCCCAGAGCAAGGGGAGAGCCTCGAGGAGTCCATCAGCATCCTCAGTCGTGGATGCTGGAGCTGCAGGGGAAGCCTCCCTTGCAGAGCTGGGTGACGGCAGCCCCTGTCCGTAATGGGCATTCTCCTCAGCTGGTGATTCTCCATTCCCATGCTGGACACCAGTCTCTGCACCATGATGTAATACTTGCAGCCGTGCAGGTGCTATGCGCAATAGACTGGGATCCAACTGCTCACCAGTGAGTCGCCAATAAAATGATGGGACACTGAGGGCCAGAGACTGCAAGTTCTCCATGGTCAGTGAGCTGCTCTCAAAGTTCACGACCAGTATGGAGATGAACTTATCCTCCACAAACTCATGAACTGCAACAAAATGGAACACAGAGAGATATATATAAGAACATGGGCTCTGACAATAACGGAATAAACACTGTACTACAAAATAAGTTTAAAATGAGTCTACGGGCTTCAGATTGTCGGATAAATGAAATTGTGAGAATCACCCATGAAGCTAAAAAGACAACATCCATGAATACGCTTACTCTCACAAATATCCAAGTGAATTAATATTAAATGTGTCTGTATTATGCATTATGAAACATTTATTCCTACACTTTTGTCACTAATAGTCATCTTCCTTTTTATTTTCTTATTAAACACGGTGAGCAAGAAATCGAGACAGAAGGGGAGTACACCGAAGGGTATTTCCTATCGCATCGTTACATTTTCTCATTTTAAAACTCCAGTGTATACCTTTGCAGTACAAAATACATTCGTTTCTGTAGATAAAAGTTGAACTATTCAACCGGTCGGTGATTTTACATCGAAAATCAAAGGTTTTACTTATCAGCTACTTATCAACTAACAAACATTAGGCCAATGCAGACGTTCATTTCGTTTGTCACATACCGGTAACTACAACTTTATTATTTAATCATTAATTACCTTCTGGATCCATGTTCTCCAGGTTCAACGAGCGATGGATTCGAAATCTCATCGAGTAACACTCCTTTATCTCAATACTCTGTGTCATTTTGCCAAGAGCAAGAATGTGCGCATCCAGAAAATGTAACGTATTTGTTTTGTTTTATTTCAAACTGCCTTCATGGGCCGGAAACCGTAAATATTCTAAACTCTGCGCTAAATCACATTCCGACGGCGTTAGTGTCACCGATTCAGATGGGATAAGGAACGTGCGTAATTTCTCTAAATTACCACACAGTAGAGAGTTCATGCCGACAGGATCTTATTGTCTACAAAGTAAGTTCAATGCAAGCATAACCTGCACAAGCAAGACGAAGCATGGCGACTGGGAAAAAAATTGTTGCACAATTACTTCAAAATGAGTGTAGCAGGGGGATATTTTGGTGTTTATTTTGTCACTTCCATTCTCCTGCTGGTTAATTAGTTAGGCATTTGTCTGTTTTCCTGTTCTTCTCTCACGGATGTGTGTGCATATATATATATATATATATATATATATAGTGTGTGTGTGTACTACACTCGCGTTTGAAAGTAGCGAAGGCTGTTTTGATTGACCCTTATTCTTGACCAGCGTTCCGCGGTGTAGTGTGTTTGCTGACGGAGAGGGGGCGTAGATTACTGAAGCGGCGTCCACCGAACGCTGGCTACAGAAATCGCAACAGGTATGTTTACCTATGTAGGTTAAACTATTCCGTACTGACGCAACCAAAAACTAGTGAGCAAGTGATGTTATGTTTAGAGGTATGTGCCCATTGTTCACGGGGGGAAGGTGAGGACTTTACAGTGTCTTTTCTTTTTTTCCCGTGTTTCTTTAGTGTTTTGTGTCGTGCGCTAGCTGCTCTCTATAGTATATGTCTGCGTGATGTTTGCGGTTTGAAATTTTATAGTATCGTTGCATTTGTTTGGCCCTCCAGCCTGTGGGCTGTATGTTATAAGCACTAGGGTTGTTGTGAGCGACGGGTTGGGGGGTTTCCTTTTTGTTTGTCTCTCTCCCCTCCCTCTCACTTAGCTAGTTGCGGTTGTGCTAAGCCTGTTTAATCGCAGGGTGTCTTCAACGCTAAATTCCCTGAATGGTGACTTTGATGTGCGGTGAAGCTTGAGGCCAGTTTCTTTTTAATATTCACTAGTGTGATCATTATCGTTTGAGGTCACAGTGCATTGGGTTTGGTTTTTATTTATTTTTGTGCGTGTAGCGGTCTGAGCGCCTGCATTTGTTCACGCGCGGTATTGTTTCATCTTAGCGGTTGAACTGGCTTGGACCTGGTAGCTTGGCAAGTCCCTTGTATGTTTGTTTTGTTTAATGCCTTTGATTTGCCGAATGACTAACCTGTCTGACCTTCTTTTAAATGTATTTAATAAAGATTTCTAGTTTTATAAAATAAAACCTGTGTAATTCAATTTTAGGGCCCTAATTCCCCCTTGTTCGGATATACTGTCGTGGTTTTTTCTCCTTCCCCGCCAAATCAGAAGTCCGCTTGTGCAGTATCCAGAATTCAGTCTTTATTGCAACAAAGAAGTTACAACCAAGGCTGGACACGTAAAAGTGTGTCCAGTACTGTTTTACACCAATTTTTATATAAGTTCTTATCATTTAACAATATCTCGTAACTTAAGCATCATCATTCCTTCAGCCATTCACAATAATTGTTTTTTCCCTTAATCCACACGCCTAGGTGATAAGTTTGTCCATCATTTCTTTTACCGTTTGGTCTCTCGGCTGAACATAATGGTTGTTGGAGCAGCTCCACTTGGGTTTTTAAAAATGCTCAGCCGTGAACTTCGGGTGAACTCAGGCGAATCCCTTCCTTTAGTAGTAAACCTAGGCAGTTTCAGCCTTTTACACATTGTCTAACTAAAAGGTTGATAATATATTTGTCCTTTAGCATTGTGATAAAATATACGTTAATAAAAGTGAATATTCATAGATTCAGGACTAATATAAAGTAGCTAACAGAATCTCAGACTAACAAAAGGTGCAAATACATACTCAGTTGGTTACGTTGTGTTGATTACATTATAATGTTTATATTGTAATGATTACATCATGGATATTTGACATACTTTTTAATAATATCATAATACTTGTATTCTATGTTATATAGTGCTGAATAATATTCCATAATACCACATTTAATTGTAGTTTAAGGGGAGGTGTGGCCAGCTGTTTACAAGGGGGTGCTACGTTAGTAACACAAAATTGGACCTAATTTGCTTTAGTTTGACATGGGATCAAAATTTAGAGTAAACTAATACATGTAATAGCGGGCATGCAAAAGATCAACGGCAGAACGGAGGCTCTGAACCCAGTCTAGATTAAAACGGAATTAACCATCTCGCTCAATATAATATTGGGATGAGTTATTCTGATCAGAGGCCTCCATGGATTAGTGCATCTGTCCCCTCACGCATGTTTAGACAGACGTCTAACATCTTAAGGCACCAGGGCAACAACAGACAGAACAACAGCATCAATTTCACAGCTAGTTTTAAAAATTGCTTTAAAGCAGAATGATTATAGCAAATAGGTAAACTGCATAATATTAATGAAATTATTAAAATGTGCAGAGTAATACATATTTGTCATTCAGACATTGTGCTTTTTAAACAGCAGAAGGGATACATTAAATCACGATTATATTGTCCTTACTATATATATTTTTTAATTTTTCCCCTCAATGTTATAAATATTTGCCCCCCTGATATATAATCAGTGTAAGCACACAAACACGTTGGCCGGTTATCCTATTCATTCAGTACCAGCCCAACAAGTAGAGAATTCAGCACCACGGACAGTGACTTGTGTTACTGCGACATCTGGTTCCTTCATTGGCTCTGTATATATTTATAGAAATGACTAATTGGTTCTGTTGTAGAAATTTCCAGCCAGAGACTTGGTTCCTATATGACAAGGATATTTTATTTTTACATCAACAAGTGTCAAGGCAGCAAGTGCATGCAAACAACTTCTCAGGACAGTTATAGGGCCTTCAGGAGGAGCCAAACTGCTGCGTCATTCAGTGATACCTTGTCTAAGGCACTAAAACATTCTAAGCACTTGGGCATATTTAAACAAAGTAGTATGGCACCTGTGTCAGAATCCATCCCTGCCTTGTCCTGTTCACATGTCACTGGCCATCCTATTCTCTCCTCTGTCTTCTACCCCTTAGCCCGTAGTGTGTTTGCCTGCTCATAGGGCCACCATGTGGCTTAACAGGCCAAGTGGTTGGCCACCGTTCCTGACTACCCTTTTGGTTGTGGGTTTTGAGGATATCAGAGGGTCTGTGTTTTAATGATTGTCCCCCAGGCCACCATGCAGCTCAGCCCAGGATTCTCCACCCATTCTACCTTTACTCCTTCAGCCGCATACATGAGTCAGACCTATAGGTTATTCAAATTTCGTCCTGTCAAATTTACTGGACAGGAAGTGGACACTGCAAATGAATCTGTGAATACTCCAATACCTACATCTTCACAAGTTACATTAATGGGTTTGGTACAGTAAATGGCTGTGAGGTGGGATTTCTTCTTGATGTCTGTTTGTAGCCCGTCCACCAGCAGCTGCTGCTGTATTTATCACACCAAGCAGGGAAAGTATATTGCTAAATTTTCCTTAGTTCAATTACGCTTGATTAAGCTAATTAAGCCGGCTATGTTATTTACATTCAGAAGGATGCCGCCATATTGGGTTATACACAGATGCCACGATAGCTCACACTCACATTCCCTCTTCATTATTTTTCTAAACACACTCTATCCTGCCTTGTCACCTGCAACAAGATCTCACTCCCTGTATCAAGTAAAGTCTTTCTAATGATTGAGCAGATTTCTGCTTCTCTCCTAACCATGGGCATCCAAAGTAAGATGAAGCAAAATGTTAGGAAATTTGACAACACATGGTTACTCTTTTGGTAACAGTGACCTTGGTTTTATTTTGATAGATTTAAACCACATAATATGGTCTTAACCTTGTTTTCTGTCCTAAAAGCAAACTTTTGTGTTACAGGAGAAATGTGCACAGCTGCTCGGATCAACCCCAGCTAATCAGCGCATATGGGAATCTTTTCAAAATACCATGTGAGTCTTATGCAATTTACCCAAGTAATATAAGCTCTTTAGATGACGCTCAAATAATCATTTCCCATCAACTTAGTGTCAGAACACAAACTCGG
This sequence comes from Brienomyrus brachyistius, assembly GCF_023856365.1. Taxonomy (NCBI): domain Eukaryota; kingdom Metazoa; phylum Chordata; class Actinopteri; order Osteoglossiformes; family Mormyridae; genus Brienomyrus; species Brienomyrus brachyistius. Next base: position 1,090,015 of record NW_026042336.1, on the reverse strand, counting down.
TGGCAAAAAAGTGAAGCACAACAGACTAAGTTGTGAAAATGAAATCTGCATGTGATGAAAGGGCATGTGACTGTATCACGATGATTATAATATCAGAGCATACGGACCACGGAGTTGGTGGTATGGCCACACTGCTGGTCCCATGTCAGTAGGGTATAGCACACCCTTGGGCCCGGATACCACTAGGATGTCACTGGTGTACCACTGTGCCGTCAGAGTGTGGTGTGTCACTCCACAGCGTTGGCAGGATTGCTCTTCTCCCTGCGGCGCCACCATACGCACACGACGGTCATCTGTGGTACTGCAGAACTGAGATGTATCGCTGAACATGGTAGGACGCCAGTCGTCATCAGTCCATGCCTCCCAGTGACTACACCACTCCAATCGCAACAGTTTCTGTGCTATTGTGAACGTCAGCCTATGCATGGGACGGTGAACCCGTAGTCCAGCTGATGCCAGTCATCGCGACACGATGATATAGGGTGTTGTAGAGAGTCCAGTAGCTGTGTCCATATATCAGGCGCAGGTGTCATGGGGATCTGTGATGCTTGGAGCACAATCCGACGATCCTTCCTTGGCGTGGTCTGTCTTGGATGACCAGAAACTTCACGACGTGTGTGGATGCCTCACGTGCCCATTGGTTTCAATATCAGGCCACTGTGATATCCGCATGGCCCACATGCAATTGCACCATATGACCACCTGGCTTCATGCAAACCCGCAATGCAACCCTATCAAACTCCATCAAGTGCCGGTAACCCTAATGTGACTACGAGGCATCCTGTGTCTGGTGATTAAACATGCCAACTCCTTGCAATTCTAATCATTTACATATCCATCACTGGTCTGCACGTGTACCAAATTATACTGAACAAAAATATAAACGCAACACTCTTGTTTCTGCTCCCATTTTTCATGAGATGGACTTAAAGACCTACAATTCATTCCAGATACACAATATTACCATTTCTCTCAAACATTTCTCACAAATCAGTCTAAATGTGTGATAGTGAGCACTTCTGCTTTGCTGAGATAATCCATCCCACCTCACAGGTGTGCCACATCAAGATGCTGATCTGACATCATGGGTAGTGCACAGGTGTACCTTATACTGCCCACAATAAAAGGCCACCCTGGAATGTGCAGTTTTTTGCTTTATTGGGGGTCTGGGGACTCAGAACCGGTCAGTATCTGGTGTGACCACCATTTGCCTCATGCAATGCAACACATCTTCTTCGCATAGAGTTTATCAGATTGTCAATTGTGGCCTGTGGAATGTTGGTCCACTCCTCTTCAATGGCTGTGCGAAGTTGTTGGATATTAGTGGGAACTGGTACACGCTGTCGTATACGCCGGTCAAGCACATCCCAAACATGCTCAACGGGTGACATGTCCGGTGAGTATGCTGGCCATGCAAGAACTGGGACATTTTCAGCTTCCAAGAACTGTGTACAGATCCTTGCAACATGGGGCCGTGCATTATCTGTCTGAGTGGCTGGTCTCAGACGATCTTGGAGGTGAACCTGCTGGATGTGGAGGTCCTGGGCTGGTGTGGTTACACGTGGTCTGCGGTTGTGAGGCCGGTTGGATGTACTGCCATATTCTCTGAAACGCCTTTGGAGACGGCTTATGGTTGAGAAATGAACATTCAATGCACGAGCAACAGATCTGGTTGACATTCCTGCTGTCAGCATGCCAATTGCACGCTCCCTCAATGCTTGTGGCATCTGTGGCATTTTGCTGTGAGACAAAACTGCACATTCCAGGGTGGCCTTTTATTGTGGGCAGTATAAGGTACACCTGTGCACTACCCATGATGTCAGATCAGCATCTTGATGTGGCACACCTGTGAGGTGGGATGGATTATCTCAGCAAAGCAGAAGTGCTCACTATCACTCATTTAGACTGATTTGTGAGAAATGTTTGAGAGAAATGGTAATATTGTGTATCTGGAATGAATTGTAGATCTTTAAGTCCATCTCATGAAAAATGGGAGCAAAAACAAAAGTGTTGCGTTTATATTTTTGTTCAGTGTACATCTAAATTGGAGAGTTCTGGGTTTTCAACTTGTATATGCCCTTCACTGATGAGAAATTCATCAACATCTAAGTCCTACATTCATGTACAATGCATATTAAATTAATATTTTGTCACTATTAGTCTTGATGTATCATTCTTTGAATGCACTCAATTGAATCATGGACAGTGGTTCCACATGGAAAAAAATGAATATTCTGAAAAGGAAACGTCCTTCTTCGGTTGATACATTCACTTTGTTTTCTGAGAAGGTTTTTCCCTTGAGTGCCTTGTACAGTATGTCTAGTGTGTTTTTTTGGTATGAATGTGGCATTAATCATACAATGAAAAAAACACTGACTTGTAGTGAACATGTAAAACAACAACATGCAGTGTCATCCATCCATCCATTTTCCAAACCACTTATCCTATTGGGTCGCGGGGGGTCCGGAGGCAGGGAACAACCCAGGATGGGGGGCCAGCCCATCGCAGGGCTCACTCACACACCATTCACTCACACATGCACACCTATGGGCAATTTAGCGACTCCAATTAGCCTCAGCATGTTTTTGGACTGTGGGGGGAAACCGGAGTACCCGGAGGAAACCCCACGACGACATGGGGAGAACATGCAAACTCCGCAAACATGTGACCCAGGCGGAGACTCGAACCCGGGTCCCAGAGGTGTGAGGCAACAGTGCTAACCACTGCACCACCCCGCCGCTCCTCATGCAGTGTCATATATAACTGAAATAAGAAATGCTGGATTGCCTGAGTTGCATGCGTGTGTGTTTTTTAATATGGGCAACATGGTTCCCTCAGATGCCTCAGTGTTGCTCACCTCCATCTCTAACACACAGCCACACAAATGATTTTAAAACTACTGAAAGAAATAATTGGCTACACTGCAGCTCCACTGTTTTGTTTGGCACCCCTGCATGTTCTGCATTGCGTGGGGAAAAAAGTTGAAGGCTGTGTTACATACTGTAACACAGCTAGAATGCAAAAACACTTTATACTTCACATAAGGTGGTGGACGTTATTGACAAAGGCAAATTTGTGTTGACTCCAGCAAGGTAGCTAGCGTACTTTGCATTTCTCTCTTACCCGGATGTGACAATAAAGCGCTGCACTACAGTAAACCCTGCAGACAGCATTCCCCTGGAGGATGAGGGGCAGCCACATGAGTGTGTGGCAGAGTCTTTGGTTTACACTAAACTGAGAGCAGACTTGGAGAGCTCTCCCACTGAAAATAGCGAGATGGTTTTGTTTGTGGATGGCTCATGTTGGAGAGATGGGGATGCCTTGAAGGCTGGGTTTGCTGTAGTCCAGGCACAGGGTGATGATTTTCACACTCTCGTTTCAGAGCACAACCCTGTTCTGGTCAATTAGCGGAGATAAAGGCTTTGACTACAGCGTGCCGGCGAGGACAACATAAGACAGTTACTATCTACACAGACTCTGCATACGCACACGGTGTATGCCATCTCTTTGGAGCAGTCTGGAAGCAAAGGGGCTTTCGCAAAAGTGACGGCTCCCCCATTCAGCATTATAATCAGATTTTGGAGTTGCTACACACAATGATGCGTCCCAAGCGTTTTGCTATTGTTAAGTGTCAGGCCCACCGCAAAGGTCGTGATTTTGTTATTCAAGGAAATGCAGCCTCTGATGCGGCAGCCAGGCCAACATTTTGATAACGGATGCGCATGGTCTTGACCATTGCACAAGGGGGGTGGTGTTACAGAAAATTACAGAACAAGGTTTCTGGACACCATAGCTGCAAGCAATGACGGATGCAAGGTTGTCAGAATATGAGGTGTGCATTAAGAACAATTTACGCAAAGCAATCACGGCCCCAGTAGGGCACATTCCAGTGCCTGAGGTACCGTTCAGACACTTGGTGATGGACTATGTGGACATGGGAAAAACAGCATATGGAAAGCGATATATGCTTGTGATTGTGGACAGGTTCAGCAGATGGGTGGAGACAATACCGTCCAAGGACATGGGGGCGATGACAGTGGTGAAATTCCTGATCAGAGAGTCCGAGGTTTGGGATACCAACTGAAATAAGCTCTGATAATGGAGCTGCCTTTGTGGGGAAAGTTAAAAGTTAGTGGTTTAACAGCTGAGAATAAAACAAAAGTTGGCATGTGTGTATCACCCTCAGTTGCAGGGTATGGTGGAGAGAGTGAATGGCACACTTAAGCAGAAGCTGAATAAGATTTGCGCCGCCATGAAAATGAACTGGGTCGATGCCCTGTCAACAGCCTTGATGGCATATCGGATGGAAACGCACAGGTGATGCATTTGTCTCCGCATGAAATGCTGACAGGGAGACCTATGCCTGGATCGACTTGGAGGGGGCGTATAAGGGACCCAGCCTAGATCAGCTGGGGGATGAATTAAAGTTGTACATGAGGACTTTAACCAAAATACACAAAACTATTTCCAAACAGGAAAAGGAGAAAGCACAGAAAGAAGACACAGACCAGGAGGAGCCAGTCATCTTTCCCGGAGATAAAGTCTACCTGCGAGTGTTCTGGTGAAAGTGGCACGAGCCCCGACGAGAGGGACCCTTCAAGGTGACACGAGCCACAGCAACAGCGGTGCAGGTAGAAGGGAGTAATACGTGGTACCATTTGAACCACTGCACTAGAGTACCGCACGAAAGACAGAGTCACTGAAAACAACACTGAGGATGCAGCTGCCCTTGACTCAGATGGCCCTGATGGAGCTCCCAGAGGAGCTCCACAGCTTGGGGTGGAGTCAGGATCAGAGCAGAGTGAGGGCCAAGAGGGAGCATCGCAAGCAGACCAGCCACTCCAGACAGGACACGAAGCTGTGGGTTCTGGTACGGCTGACAGCAACGATGTTAGTGATGCTAATGATTTATCAGGCCCTTCAGGTCTGGGTGCACAGCAGGACCACAGGTCAGGTGAGCACAGGACAACTGACTTCACTGACTCAGCCTGGTCCTTTGATGCTGAATAACCTCTCAGATTACAGTGAGCGAAAGCGGAGAGAAATGGGGGGAGATATGGGAGTGAGGAGAGTGAGTAAATTTTAGAAGGATGCCCAGGATGAAGTAGACCTGTATGGGTTAGCAAAACGTACACTTGGAAATTGGTGATATAAATGGGCTAAGTATACCGCCACTTCATTAGGGCAGGAGGGGTGTGTGTTGTGTGCAAGTCCTGACCCTTCAGTTAGGGTTGTCCCGTTCCCATACACTAATAAACAGTGTGAAGAATGGGAAATGGAGAGGATTATGAGATTCTGGAAGAGTCTGTGTCAGGAGGGGCAGGCCCCTAAGAAAGTGCAGGCCCACATCTAACCAGACGGAGCGCATACCGTACTGCCCATATCAGCGTCTGATATATCAGGGAAATACTAAATATGCATAGAGGGTGGAAAAGCATTGTGGGCAGTTTAAGCCCTGGGAAGGAGGTCAGCAAGATATTATGGCGAACAAATTGAGTTTTTTTACAGCAAATTTTCCTCTCTTCACGTTGTCCCTACTGCGCAGATTAATCGTCCCATGTGCCTGCCAGCAAATATTGCTCCTTTACCTGCCGAATGCTGCCTAATTTTAATGCTGCAATTGAAAGGCTTCAAACATGATATGGGTGTGTGGGTTCTTACTAAAAAGTTATAATTCAAGTAGCCTCAATAACAGTCCATTTTGATGGCAGGTACCTGAAAGTACAACTCTGGAGGACCTTGAGAAGTGAAAGACACCTCTGCTTGACTTCATGGCCAATGCAGGTTGTCTGAGGCCTATCCGGTCAATAAGAGACGGGAATCTGCTGGAACATGACATTGTCACGTTTCAGGTCATCCACAGGGGTCAGGGTCCATTTCAGAGGTATTCTGTGTTCTGTTTACATGTACGTTAGTTAGGATCAGAATTTTATCCTTTGACCATCATGGTTCAAGTTGCTATTATTTCTTTGAATATAAACTAATAAAGTAACCAGTAACACATTGATAATTAATAAGCGAGTTATAAACACTGTCTACATTCTGCGCCACCTGTTCTGCTTTGAGACAATCACAATGACTGCTGACCAGATGGAAGATCTTTTCAGCATTCATCTGTCTCCAGAAGGTAGCAACAAGAGAGTTGCTGAGGAAATAGACTCTCCAGAAGGTAATGACCATCTCCAGGATGCAGAAGGTACTTTAATTGACCGTATAGTGTAGAAGTAAATGTTGTTTTTGTAAAACAAAATATACCTGTATAACAAAAAACACTGTAGCTAAAGTTAAATCCTCTTACTGGACAATCACCTATTTTAAATCGCTCTTCAGTTTTATCCGTTTTCCAAACCTCTTATCCTTCTGGGTCACGGGGGTCGGGAGCCCATCCCAGAAGCAATGGGCACGAGGCAGGGAACAACCCTGAATGGGGTCAAGCCCATTGCAGGGCACACTCACACACCATTCACTCACACATGCACACTTACGGGCAATTTAGCAACTCCAATTAGTCTCAGCATGTTTTTAGACTGTGGGGGAGAACCGGAAAACCCAGAGGAAACCGCACGACGACATGGGGAGAACATGCAAACTCCACACACATCTGACCCAGGCGGAGACTTGAACCCGGGTCCCAGAGGTGTGACGCAACAGTGCTAACCACTGCACCAGCATGTCGCCCCATCCTATTAAGCTTATTGTTCAGAATTAAAAATGGGGTTATTAAGAAAGAGTAGCCTCCTATAAAATAGCCCAGCACTCCTCCCTCCAGGCCAAGAATATTTTCTTTATGGTCCAGTTCAAAATAATGTCATCTGCAGAAATACTGAGCACATGTAATTTATCTGTATTTTAGATGGTAGACGAGTGGCTGGGTGACGTCGTGGCTGGACGACTTGCAGTGTAGCTTGTTATCTGTGCGTTCTGGGCAGGCTGCTGACTTCTGATTACTTTTGGCATTTGGTTCAATGTTACGTCATTTCCAGGTGTGTCGGTGCCCAGTATGAAGCTAATCGCCGCATTATAGTTATGAAAAGAAGACAGAATAGCAAAGAAATTGAGGCAGAATTAATTCAACAAAGTATTAAAAATATTACTCAAGTAGATGAATCGCTTCTTGAGACTGAAGGCGACTGTATTTGCACGAACGAGCGTCGAAAAGAAATGCATTATTGTCGCGCAGGAGAACAAGACAACCGATGTTACAGCGAGCGGACGCTGCTGCCACGCAGGAGAAGCGAAGCGACATTGCCTTTAAAATGAGAGATTACATTCCGTGGCAGGGGGACAGTTTACAGCACGACACCGGCATTAGGCAGCAGGATGGGTGGGTTAGGTGATCTCCCAGACTGAAAGGGATTCTGGGGACTCGGGGGACAGTGTCGCCCTGAGGGACTGAGGGCCACGTCAGAGGGGGCCTGCTGTAGAGGGGCCCAGACAAGGGATGGCTGATGTAGAGGAGCCAGGTGTGGAGGTGCCACATATTGAGGAACCCTGGTGATCACACTACAGGGGGCCAAATGTTGGTGGGCCAAGAGGAAGTGGCTGGGGAGTAGAAAGCATAGATGTCTTGGAGGTGGGTAGACTACAGAGATTTATGCACCCCGGGATTCCCTCAAGTGCCTCTCAGATCTAGGATGGCCAATACTCAGTCCTCCCCAGGAGTGAGAGGATGCAGACTGGCTCCCCCCAGCCCTCCTCACCGGCTCCCTCCAAAGAGCTGTAGCCCTCCTTTTGGTGATGCCGACATCGTCCCTGCACTTCCCCCTCACACCCTCTGCCATGCGGCAGCAGACATGGCCCACAGAATGTATCAATTTTCTTTGATCTCTTGCTATATATTTTCCTGACATATATTTGTCTTTTGCCAATGTGCATTATGATATAGGAAACGTACCCCAGAGCAGGACTTTAGACTAAACCATTTTCAGTAAGGATAGGTGTGCTTGGGGTGAAAACACTTTAAATGAACTGTTGAGATTGATTCATTTTATCTGTACTTTTTTGAATATGAAGAATTATTTTAGTGGATATCTCCCTATTTTAATGCTAGAGGGAGCCCCCCTCCCCCCCCCAAATTTATGCCTGACCCACAAACCCACACACTGTCCACAGATGAGAACAGCGCAGACCCTGCACAGTCAGGTTTGGCAACTCCTTCCAATTTTATAGCCCAAACCAGGAGTAAAAGATGCAGAAAATCAGACCCTTCATAGAAAAATTTATGTTCAACGACACTCCATAATGCTGCTTAAAATGAAGCAATGCATGCACAAGTTAAAGCTCTTTTCGTTTTAATGAATGAGGAAAGAAATAGTTTTGGATAAAGAAATGAATTAGTCTTATTTTTTTCATGTGAGCATCCTCCTGCAGCATTGAAATCCGGTAAAGTGGCTGATGGATGGACTTGTATTAAATTTGGGAGGATCTGAATGAAGCTCATTACCCCAAATTTTCTTAAATTGGCTTATATATTTACAACATGGTGACTGCAACAATAATACACTCACGACTGTGGTGTTCTACCTAGAGCACCACTAGAGGGAGCTGACACATTCTGTCGTACTTGCCACAGTAACAACAGTGATGTATAGGAACAGAGTTAGAAGCCGGTAATTTATATATAAAAAATGTCATTTCATTAATCTGACTGGGTAGGTCCAGCTGTCAATCCCACCCAGGCCTATCCACAGCTCCGCCTCTGCGTCAGTCCATCTCTTTGCAGTCCAAGTTGTACATCTACCAAACTTGGCAACAAATTGAGAACCGTTCTGTTTCGGTGGTTGTATTTAAGGAATGTCACATTAGTAAACATCTGGACATCTGAAATGGGCAGAGACAAAATCGGCAGTACAGGCAGTCCAATGTCTTTGAAACTCCTTTTTCCTTCAGCACCCTCTTACTGCAAAACCTCAATCCAAAGTTCTCCATGTTCATCTCTGTGAAACTGCAACAGGAGAGCTCTCTCCACTGGTGTTCTAATTCACCAAGGGAACAGGAAAGGCCCTCTTTTGGTAGACTGCCTACTGCAGGCTCTCTTTCCCGGGGATGAATTATCTCCAGCTTACTCAAGTGACTCTGGAAGTCGCATTAGATACTGTGTCCAGAAGCAGTCCATGCTGCACTTAGGAATGATGTCTCTTCTAGTGTAGAACTGACTGTGGAATTTACTGTAAATACCTAGCAAAAAAAAAAGCTGCCAGAAAAGTATTGCAAAATTGCTGTTAATCACTGTAAAACCCCCAGCTCCATGGGTGTCCCTACAGGTGGCTGCCCTTTGCTGCCAGGTTTGCTGTTACCTCTGTCTGTGCCCGTGTGTCAAGTAGAGCAAGATGGGGTAGGTGAAAAGAGAATTTCCCCAAGGGGAGTAACAAAGCATCTTCCTTTCATTTAGAAAATAATTACAAAATGTCTTTTACAGGTTTTGTCCTATGTAAATTACAGCAATTGTCTTTTTTAAACAGAAAAATAACAATTAACTGTAATCTAGTTTAAAATATTATCTTGTATTCTATTCAAAATATAGAAGTTACCTAGCAACTGGAATTGGCAATAAATGCTATTAATACTCCACAATACTGAATGTTGTTGTAGAATGCTTTCCAAGTTAATTTTTGTATTTTACATTTGCAGCTATGCAATCTATGCATATTGTTAAGTGGTTTAAATGAGACTAAGACGAAAATAACAGCCTGAGACAGAGACCCACACAGAACAAACTCACATTAACTGGAATGACATTAACTTGAAAATTTCAGGATAATCTTCACACCCGTTAACCACTTGATGGAATTCAACTTAGTCAGAGTTGCAACAAAGTCAAGTATTTTTAAAACTGACCATATTCTAGGCTTAAAGGCCCAATTTGAAATCAGGACTGGACATAGAAATCTATTCAGAACAACATTACATTAATGTTAGAATAATGTTATATTTTTTGCTGGTCTGTGTTAATGTAATGCAACAACTCTGGTCTAATACCTCCCTGTCACTTTAATGCTGGATGTGTGTGCAATTTATAACAAGTTAGGCAAGCCACGGATTCAACCATTAAACTGCATTTTCATTCCACATTTTTTGACAGTTCTGTCCAAAATCATATTCCACCAAATCAGCCGTTACAAATTCCAATAACTTTAACCTTCAAATGTATTAAAGTTGATCTTTTTCAGTGTGTTCCTAAATCTTACGGTATAAGCAAAAGGTATAAATAAAAGATTAAGAACAATTTCCATTTGAATAGTGGAGAAGAGTCCTCATCTTTTGTACATGTCTCATGCTCAGAGTCCATCAATCGCCTGAGGAGAGAGGAGACGTGAGGATTGACTGAGTTGTTCTTCTCAGGCATCGTCCCACTTCTTTGGCTTGCAGTCTTCATGCTGCTGGTTGGATTGATTCCAATGAAACAGTTTAAACCGCAAAATCACATGAATAAAACTTACGCTGACCCTCACTGAAGCGGCCTGGTATCTGTTTCATACCTCACTTTACAACACACAGGACTTTTTTTTTAAATTTAAAGGCACAAGTTATTTTACGTCATGGCCAACCCACGTTTGCTAGTTTAATGGCAGAAAAATAGTCAAAGCCAGGCGCCTGGTCCACAAGGGTGTACTCAGTCACTGCTGTTTTTATGGTGTAAACATGCTATGAACTAATTTTTTCAAACATTTTCTTTAAGAGCTAGGGGCGCTAGGTGGATTGCTATTATAATGATGGATTTGCCAGGCAGAAGAAAAGAATGCTTCTCTGCAGAGATACAAAAAATCTGCTTGTGCACAATGTGAAAGCGTGCGAGCAGACCATCTACAACAGCAGCAGGATTACACCAAAGTAGAGGTCTGCATTCCTGTGGAACCCACGGCAATAAAGTGCAGTGCAGGACAAACTTTCATTTTTGAATGCAGGAGCAGGAGGGAAGTGACTGATATGTTCACAGGGAAAAAGAATGAAACAAGTGTTTTTTGTTATCAAACAATTTTTTATTTGCGTGAGTAAATACAAAATTACACAACAAAGTATAGCACGTTATCACAACATTACATTGTCTGAAAGCACTTTACAGCATCCCCACCCAAAGCCCCCAGTGAGTAAGCCATAGGCGACAGTGGCAAGGAAAAACTCCCTAGAAGGAAGAAACCTTGGGAGGCACCAGACTCAAAGGGGAAGCCCAAACCTCCAGGGGCCAGCAGGGAAAGTCAAAAACACACACACCAGATAACTGCAACAGGTTCTTCTACATATCCTATACATGGGCATGGTACAGTGATGCAGTGGTTAAAACTGTTAACTCACACCTCTGGGGACATTCATCCATTTTCTGAAACCGCTTCTCCTGTTCAGCGTTGCTCCAGCTGACAGCTTTTGCAATTCATCTGTATCTGAATGAGGAAAATCAACATACAGGCAATACAATGGAGCTGTCAGTCACTCCTGGCACATGGAATACAGTTCTGCACTGACACCTCCGCAATGAACAATTGCATTATAGCATAGGAAACTAGTTAACTTTCACATAAAATTTAGATATAATCAAAACAGAAGCCTGGAACAATTTTAAATTTTACTAAATGGCAATATACTGATTTTGGTCACCAAACAAACTTTACAGGACTTGCTTCACTACTTTTATTTGTGTTTCTTACAATACATCTGCCCTCATTCTGGTCTGGTGGAATATCATTGCTGTAGGCAGCACCGAGCGAAACCACCCGCATCCGCAGTAGAATGCAACATGAAAGCGCACGCGGAAAAGTGAAATATCACCTAGACTTTGCGGCACAGGAAACTAGCCGACTTGCACATGAAATTTAAATTTAACCAACACAGCACCCCACAACAATGTTCACTTTATTTAAAAGAAATGAACTAATTACTGTACTTAAACGCAGGAAAGCGCACGCGGAAAAGTTAAATGTCAACTACACTTTGCGCATAAAATTTAAATATAATTAACATAGTAGCCCGGAACAAAATCACTTTATTTAAAAGCAATATACTGACTTTACTCATCAAACATATTTTAATATACATGCAAATTTGACAAATACTAAATAATAAGATAAATTATCCGATAAAATGGGAGCAGAATGGCAACCCACCTTGGTGCAGAAAACAAGTGAAGCCGCGTCTTTCAAACCGGCAGCGTCCCACGTGCAGAGGAGTCAAATGTAATCAAGCAACACGGCCCACACAATTAAATAATAACATCATAATAATTATAGCTCTTTTATAATTATTCTATACATTATTCTATAATTAGATGAAGAGACTTTTATAAGTTAAGTTGTACACCGAGAACAGTATACAACAGCATAAGCATATAACCCTTAAAGGTTTATTAATTAAAAATCACACATTCATCCTGCTTAACATAAAACAATGACTTAAAGAGACTTAATTGTGAAATGAACGCTACTGTCCGAGGGTATTTATCTCCACAAATTGCTATGGAACATAATGTCTTAAATACTCAGATTTTCAGAATGACAGAATCTTAACATTTTAAATTTTGTTTTGCGATACCGATACGTAGTGATATTGGTATGTGGAACAACGTTAAACTGTAGTTAGATTAAGTGCGTATTCACAATTTACCCGTTTGCCTTTTATCGTGACTGAGCACGATCCCCCACCCCAGCTGGTCTGCACTCCCCACATTGCAATTAACGATCCAGACCTCAGCGCTTTTGTTACCGTGGGACTTTGTTGCGTTGAAGAAAACATTAAAATGAAGTCTGAGGAATGTTACATGACACAGCTAAAATGCAAAAACTCTCTCTGGTGTAATTCACTGCATAAAACCAATAGTCTTAAGTGTGGTGCCTTCTTCATAACACTCCCTGACTTTTGTATTCGTGACCATGAGATACTGTGGCCTTTTCTTCCTTCATTTGACTAGTGTTCCTCCCTTTCCTCCCAGCCTTGGTTGGTGGTTCAGGCAGCATCACCTTCTTTTAATAGACCCAGGTGTATCCATCCATCCATTTTCCAAACCACTAATCATACTGGGTCGTGGGGGGTCCGGAGCCTATCCCAGAAGCAATGGGCACGAGGCAGGGAACAACCCAGGATGGGGGGCCAGCCCATTGCAGGGCACACTCACACACCATTCACTCACACATGCACACCTAGGGGCAATTTAGCAACTCCAATTAGCCTCAGCATGTTTTTGGACTGTGGGGGGGAAACCGGAGTACCCGGAGAAAACCCCACGACGATATGGAGAGAACATGCAAACTCCACACACATGTGATCCAGGCAGAGACTCGAACCTGGGTCACCCAGGTGTCATTTATTTTGAAATTCGGTTCAAGTGCAGAAAATGTTCTAGCAGAAGTCTTGGACAATCTCTGAATTACACAGAAATCTGACTTCTTCTGAAGCTGTGAGAAATTGTTCTTCTGTAATTGTTGCATTGATATTTGTTGATGTGCGTGTGCCCTCCTTGAGCAGTAAAGGGGAGATCACATGCAGAGCTGATTTTCTGTAGTTTCTTAGTCTAAATAAAAATAAAATATTCTCTTCATATAGGCTGGACATTTCTAGAAAAGAGCCAATTAGTTATTTCTAGAAAAATATATGGAGCCAATGAAAGGACCTGACGTCATAGTAGCACAGATCACTGTCCGTGGTGCTGAATGTTCTACTTGTTGGGCTGGCGCTGAACAAATAGGATAACCGGCCACCGTGTCTGTGTGCCTCCACTGATTGGCCCCCTGACATATAATTATTTTTAAGACTGAAGGGGAGAAAGATCATACAGGAAATTAGTTAACAGTAATTAGCAATCACTTATAGTTCTCATTTATAATGATGTAAATTTAAAAAAATAATATATATATATATATATATATATATATATATATATATATATATAATCATTAAAAACAAAATATAATCCTGATTTAATGTATCCCTTCTGCTCTTAAAAAAGCACAATATGTCTGAAAGACAAATATGTCTATTACTCTACATGTTTTAATAATTTTGTTAATATTACCTAATTTGCTTATCTTTTTTTCTGTAATCACTCTGCATTAAAGCAATTTTTAAAACTAGCTGTGAAATTGATGATTCTGTTGTTATTCTGACTGTTGTTGCCCTGGTGCCTTAGGATACGTCTGTCTAAACATAAGTGAGGGGATGGATGCATTATTCTATGGAGGCCTCTGAAGAGAATAAATGATCCCAATATTATATTGAGAGAGATGGTTAAATCAGAGCTGGATAAGATTTTAACAACGCTGAGCTATTAGTTAAGTTCTTCCCAAACGAGCTTGATGGGCCGAATGGGCTCCTCTCATTTGTAAATTTCTTATGTTCTAAGATATACAGTACTGTGCAAAAGTCTTGTTGAAAAAAGAAAATTACAGATTGGAAACCTTTTAATAAAGAAACTGTGATAGAAAATTCTTGATTATGCTAATCAGTAATCAATAATGGAATGTAGATGATTATGCAAAATGCATTACCTAATCAGTAATTAACAATTGAGTTTACAATGTGTTGTTGATTTACACATAGTGGTTGAAACAATGTAATTTACTTGTCATTAATTGAATGTATCAAACAAGAATGCAAATCTGCTTAAGTAAGAAATTTCTATTTTCTATAGAGGAACTAACATGTTTGCCATATATTGCTTGATCAGCAAGAGGCCCAGGTCAAAGCAAAGGCTTGACCTGAGAAGTAAGCTGTTGCAGAAGATATTATAAAATGAATGCATGGTATTGGATAATATAAAATGTAGAAAAAGAGAACAACGAGTCCTAGAATAATATAGCAAAAGGAAAAGTCCCAAATAGATAGACTTGTTCTAAGCTGATAGGTGGACCTTGAAAACGTAGAAGAAACTGGAACGTCCAAAAATCCGATTTGTCCTTGATTTGTCAGATGACTGTCGCATTTTAGGCCATAAAAGATGTATGCATTTGTTGCTCGGGGAGCAGAACACAAGACGCATGCTTGCTGAGTGTCTGTTCCCTGTGAGCTCATCAAATAATAAAGTTCTGTCAAACACTTAAACATCGGACTTCGAGAAATTTCTTCCACAAAACACTCTGTTCTCGTTAACAATTTTTCAGTTATAAATTCCATATTATACACTTTCTTTCCTCTTTCTTTCCATTGTACTGTCGTGGGTGGCTGGGGTTTTAGCCAGGAGATCGTTATCATCCTCCTGGCAATTACAAGAAGAACTCTCTGTAATACAACCTTATTTTCATGCACTATATTCTGTGGCATAATTCCTAGTATGAAACGAGCTGGTTCAAGTGGTAATTTTATGTTCAAACATTTTTTTTTATCTCTTCCTGTATATTTTGCCAGTACTCTGACAGTTCTGGATAATCCCAAAAAATGTGGGTGTGGTCTCCTACCAGGTCACAACCCCTCCAATAAACCCCTGATTTGAGGTGTTGCCAAACGTAGAGGTGAGAAGGGGAGTCTTAAAGTATCTCATCTTAACTTTCCAATCAAATTCCCACCATGTAGGACTGTTTGTTATTCTGTGTCCTTCTTTACATGAATGAGTCCAATCTTCATCGTTAATTATAGTATTCATCTCTAGTTCTCATTTCTCTTTATTAACACTGTTGACTCTTTTTGCAATATTTTATAAATATATGATATAATGTTCTTTTTAACCAATCCTTTAATTGTTCATATAAACAATATATTTGTTGACTGTAGGTATCTAAAACAATCGGGCACTGGGAGGCCACATTTATTTCTAAGATGTTCGAAGGACATTAGATCTCCTCCATCACACAACTGATCCAACTGGTTAAACCTCTTTTCTCCCCATGTCTTAAACCCTGTATCTAATTTAGATGGTAGAAAAAAATCAACATTCTGTGCAATTTTCATTGATCTTGATATTGATGAAGGGCGTCCCAGCCTCTCTCTCACTTTTCAGAGCGTTTCCTATCCAAATGTTATTGATTTTATTTACTTTCCGTGTATCTTGATTAAAAATAATTGCTATGTCCAGCGGCAAATTTGGGCAGATACTCTGTTCCATTACCACCCACTGACCCTCCCTGTCCTGGGTAATCCATACCACTACTGATATAAGTTGGGCTGCCAAGTAATATTTTTTTTAATTAGGCAAGTCAGGACCCGCATTCTCTTTTGGGTTTAATAGTCTTTTCAGTTCAATCCTGGGTCTTTTGTTTTGCCAGGTAAATTTGGATAACCATTTATTGAGCGTTTTGAATGTAGATATAGGGACCCCTATGGGCAGGGACTGGAACATAAAGAGAAGCCTAGGTGGTATGTTCATTCTAATGCTCTCCACTCTCCCCAATAAGGATAGAGGGAGGATTTCCCATCTTTGAGATAATTCTTTATTTCACATAGTAATTTACCATAATTAGTTTTGTATAAGTATGATATACCAGGATCCCTCGGTATCTAAAGCCATAACTGTGGAATCAAATTTAGTATTTGCGAGCTTTAATGCAAAAAACATTCTCTGTAATATAAGTGTGGGTAGGTTACTGTAAAATTTGGACAAATCTTAAACTTAAGATGTGTAAGGTGTAGTGAACAGGGAGTTCAGTATAGGACTAAACATGCAAGGGAAGAAGTAGATAATTAGTGAAACTTTTGACCGGACTGGAGATCTGAGGAGTCATACACAGATGTATGGCACAGCAGATATTTTTGTCTGCTTTTCAGATGGTTGACGTGACATATTTTCCGACGCGCGCTCTCTGTCCGCTGGTGGGAGTGTGCTCACCTGTCTGCATCGGGGCGGAAGTCCGCCATGCGCAATACAGAGAGCAGAGGAGAATTGTAAATACACAACCGTGTAGACGAGACAAAAATGACAAGCATTTGTGTAAATAAGATAAATAGCATAAGGCTATTTCGTTTGTTTAATAAAAGTACAATGTATAGACTTGTTCTATAGGAAAAGTAACCTTAAGAACATAAGAAATTTACTAACGAGAGGAAGCCATCCGGCCCATCAAGCACTTTTGGGAAAAACTTACCTAACAGCTCAGAGTTGGTAAAATCTTATCTAGCTCTGATTTAAAGAAACCCAGGGTTTTAGCTTGCGCTACACTAGTAGGAAGACTATTCCATACTCTAACTACATGCTGTGTAAAGAAGTGCTTCCTCAAATTCGTTTTAAAATGTTCTCCCGCTAAATTCCACTTGTGGCCACGAGTTCTAGTATGTCATGTCACTCACCATCCAGACCTGTTAGAATCTTATATAACTGGCTCATGCCCCCACTTAGTCTGAACAGATTCAGCTCA
Organism: Brienomyrus brachyistius; assembly: GCF_023856365.1. Lineage (NCBI taxonomy): Eukaryota > Metazoa > Chordata > Actinopteri > Osteoglossiformes > Mormyridae > Brienomyrus > Brienomyrus brachyistius. The sequence goes on along the minus strand of NW_026042336.1, from coordinate 1,072,748 downwards.
ACTAACCTGTCCTCATAAGACATTCCGCTAAGACTGGGAATCATTCTCGTAGCCCTACGTTGCACCTTTTCCAAGGCAGCAATGTCCATCTTAAGGTATGGTGACCAAACCTGCACACATTATTCTAGGTGGGGTCTTACCAAGGAATTATACAATCATAGCATCACTTCCTTTGACTTAAACTCCACCCACCTAGAGATGTAACCCAACATTCTATTTGCCTTTTTTATTGCTTCCCCACACTGGCGAGAGTGGGACATGGAAGCATCAACATACACACCGAGGTCTTTCTCATAATCAGCTACCTTTATTTCAGTGGAACCCATAAAATATCTGTACTTTATATTTCTGCAATATTTCTGGATGTGGCAGTGTGTGAGGAGATGGAGACTCTGATAAAGTATCATAAGGCTAATAAGAACACAGAAAGGCGTAACAAGAAAAGGAGTGAGCAACTGGAGGTTCTGAGGTTATGGCAGTGTTTCCCAACCTTTTTTGAATTGTGTACCCCCTGAGAGATTTTCTCATACCACAAGTACCCCCTTTGTCAAATGTGTTGATGATTCAATAAAAGTAGAACGTACAACTGATTATCAAATTTAAAACATTTTATTAAATCTCCATAACTTGAACATTTAATTATTGGGCATTTTATTCTTTTCAGTTTAAATTTAACATAAATATATATGTTGCCACGAAAGTGAATGATAAATCTGAAAATAAATACTAAATTTAAAAAAAAGTAAATAAACCTCCCTTTGTTATAACAAAAGCTGAATGAGTCCCCTTTAAACAGACATTTAAACTTAGAACATCAGGAGCAAAACACTAAAATAAATAACCATATCAGTTTTACTTTGTTTTCATCATTCAACTTAGTTTAGTTTAATGAGACACCTGAGCTTGCTTATCTTTGATAAGCTCTGATAGATCTGGGGGCAGTGTGGAAACAGCTGTTACCAGGCTGTTCTCCACATCCAGTCTATTCCTCTGCTTGGTTTTGATGTGTGTCAAAGCTGAGAAGGTCACCTCACACATATAGGTAGAACCAAAAGGTAAAAGTTCAAACAGTGCATGTTTTCCCAGTTCAGGATATTCCTTCTCCACATCACACCAAAACTCAGTCAATGTCTTCTCAGCAAATGCTATTTTCAGCCCACGGTCAGATGACAAATCCATGAGATGCTCCTGCAGCCTTGCATGAAGGTTGCTGCTGCTCTCACTCACAATGAATGGGTCCCTCACCCAGTCCAGTCTTTCTGAATTTTTTTCAATGTCCTGAAAATACTGGCTAAAATACATGCTGAGTTTGGACAGATGTGCTTTCACCAGTTTGACCACTGGACCCCGGGCAACATCAGTGGTGGCAAGATGGGCATCAAGTAGTGGGAAACAGCTCACATCTCCCTCATCACATTTCCTCTCCCATAGTTCGAGCTTCTTAGTGAATCCTTTCACTCTGTCATACATTTTAAGGATGTGTGACTCCTTCCCCTGAAGTGATTGGTTGAGCTCGTTAAGTTTGGTAAACACATCAACGAGATATGCAAGGCGTGCCACCCAGTTTGCATCCTCAAACACCACAGCAAGAGGATGCAGATGCTCCTTGAGGAACATAAAAACTTCATTGCGAAGCTCATAGAGTCTCAGGAGCGTTTTTCCGCGTGAAAGCCAGCGCACGTCTGTGTGGAGCAATAGCTGTTCGTGCTCTGCGCCATTCTCATGACAGAGAGTTTCAAACAGTCTATGATTCAGTGGTCGGGATTGGATGAAGTTTATCATCTTCACAGCATCATCCATAACAGCACATAAATCAGGACAAACCCTCTTACTAGCGAGTGCTTCACGATGAATAATACAGTGCATCCATTTAATGTCGTTGTTTACCTTTTTGATGTGTCCGAACAGTCCCTTCCCGCTTCCCGTCATCGCAGCCGCACCATCAGTACAGACGTGGCTGCATGTATTCCACTGCAGATCATGTTCTTTGAAAAAGCTGTCTATAACCTGGAACATTTCTCCTCCGGTTGTCTTTCCTGGCAGCTTTTTACAAAATAAAATATGCTCATTTATGTCCGACACATCTTTGTAACGAACGAAAGCCAGGAGCTGAGCATCTCCACTCACATCTGTCATTTCATCCAGCTGCAAAGCGAACTGACCGGCTTGTTTTATTTTCTTCACCACTTGTCCAATAATATTAACTGACATATTGTTGATCCGACGGGACACAGTGTTGTTCGACAGGGGGACTTTTTTTAGTGTGTCAGCTGCTTTCTTGTCAATCATAATTTCAGCCATAACACTAGCTGCAGGGAGAATGAGCTCTTCGACAATTGAGTGTGGCTTTTTTGACTTAGCCACAAGCAGGGATACGGCGTATGATGCCTCCAGTGCTTTGCTTGATACAGACGTAGCTTTCATCATTACAGTCTGACCTGACCTAAATTCCGATAACTTTCGTTTGTAAAAAGCCTCTGTTTTACCGATACTTCCCGAGTGTTTGGTGCTCTGATGTCGTTGTAAATGGGCCGGCTTCATTGCGCTATTTGCTAGGATTTCCCCGCAAAAGAAGCACTGAGGCTGTGGCAGGTCCGCAGACGTAGAAGTGAACCCGAAGAAAATATAATTGTCATTGTACTGCCTAGGTTTACGTTTGGTTTCTATTTTGCGTGTCTTGGGGTCTGCTGAACCCTCTCCTGGATCCAGAGCAACGGGACGTTTCAGCCATTTATCCACATTTGACTGTGGCTGCTTTGACCCGTCAGTGACTTTTGTCTGTCTTGTACTTTCTCTCATGCCCTCTGTCGGTAGCGGAGCGTCGTGCAGATGCACAGCCCTGCTCTAGTCTTTCCGTCATGTAGTTGTTGTTTATGTCTTTTTTTGCTCTTTTCATTGATAAAAGCTGGGTTTGTTATTCATTAAGCAACACATCCCAGATAGATTTTCTTTCTATACCAGGGCACAGCTAATGGAATGGCTGATAATATTTACCCATCATCAGGGAAATTAAATATAAAAATTTTTTCCACGTACCCCCTGTAATGTGCTCGCGTACCACTAGGGGTACGCGTACCCCCGGTTGGGAATCACTGGGTTATGGCAAAGGGAGAGGCCTGGAGAAAAGAGCAGAAAGTGATGAGAGAGTGATGAGTGAGAATCAGGCAGGAGTCAAAGGTGAAACAGAGCAGGAGGAGTTACGACTTCCTCTGTATCAGGGACTGTATCTGTTAGTAGAAGGGCCACCTCTGATATTTAAGGGCCACTTTCCAGTAATAGAGGGCAAGGTAAAGTTCAGAGGGGAAGAAACAGAAGGATGAAGAAAGTTGTTTATATGGGTACAGGGAAGTGAGCGACCTGCGGCGGCAGACCGTGAAGGAAGGACTGCGAAGGAGTGATATAATAATAGAAGGCCAGGCATGTGGGTTTAAGAAAAAAGGGGGTGATATAAAGGTGGGGTGCGGAGCAAGTGGTAGGGCTGCAGAAGGGCTGATGCATCTGATGGACAGCCCTAACCCTCCATGTAGAGGATGGAGTCAGTTTCAGGAGAAGGAGATAGAAACGGATAGTGAGGAAGGAGTAGAGGAGGATAATGCAGATCATAGAACAGTGGGAAGCAGGAGGGCTGTGAGACCCCCGATAGGGACACTCTGATGCTCCCCCTGGTGGCGAAAGGAGCACAGACACAGTATGTACCATGGGCAGAACAGTCCTGGCAGACGGAGCTTGAAAATGGATGAAAGTATTTGAGGAGGAAACTATGGGACGGCTCTTGGTGATGGGGGACATAAAAGCGGTTCAGGCTTGTGTCCTGGGGGTAGACGGAATGGAGAGAATGCTGGCAGTGGTGACAGGGACTAGGTGTGGCTGAAATGAAGGAGGAGCCCGTAAAGGAGGGGGAGAGCCCAGCTGCCTATCTGCAAGCCCAAGAAAAGCGGTGGAGCACTGAGACAGAGCAGGACCTACAGGATTCGGTGTTCAGAGGTCTGTACCGGAGGGCACTGCAGGACACGCTCCTGAAGCCAGTGAGAAGCAGGCTAAGGCAAGTGGTGGCGCTTATTACTATTCCTGAGAAGCAGCTGATCCACGCTATTGACTTGTACAGAGAGGAGGAGGACTCTGCTGAAGAGCATGAGAGGGAGCTGACGAAGAAATTGAGTCAGTCACCGCCAAAAAAACAAGGCCACTAATTGGCCTCCGGTTCCTAATTAGAACAGGTGAGTAGATACAATGGATGGGGGTTTCCTCAGAGGGTACCCATTTACTCACAAATTTGATGATCTAAGACCCTGGGGAGACTGGGGAACAGGCTGATTCAGCTGGTGTGCTGGAGCTGTGATCAGCATAGACACACCTGTCCAACCTGCATGTTCCAGAATCTTGCATGACGACAGACTGGATAATATTAGGCCCTGAGGGAGTAGCCATTCAGATACGGAGGACTGGTGGGAATGGTACAACACACCAGAGGAGGAGCCCCCCTTAGCAGTGGCTATTAATCAGCCCACGCTAAATCTGGGAGAAATGATGGGGCGAGCAAAGCAGGTGGTTTGGGTGCCGACAGAACATGAAGGAGTGCAGGCAGCAGCAGGAGAGAAGCTGGTAAGGAGTCAGTCGAGTGCAGAGAGTGTAGGAGATTTCAGAGGTTTGTGGTTGTGGAGCATGATTGGAGTGCAGTGTGAAGGGAAATAAAGGACAGAGGAATGTTGGCAGGAGATGGAAGTGCCTGAGGAGGTGTGGTTCCGCTTTGGAACCCCGCCCCTCCCATCTGTGGTTAACCTTCCCCTTCTCAGTCTCTTATTTTTGGCCAGACGCGAGATCTTCGTGGTTTATGCAGCGTGCAAGCGTTTTTCCCCTCCTTGTGTTCCTGTCTTCCTGTGTACCGATCTCTGCTTCGCCTCCTTGGCTCCGAGTCATGCCTGGCGCGCTTACTGTCATCTACGATCAGCCGACCTGGATTACCGACAGCGTCTGCCGTTTCAGCCCTCTGACAGCCGACGCCGGACCCCCGGTTACATAGGATGGATGGATGGATTCGAGCTTGTATTTGAAATAGAAATATCGCAGTGGTTCTCAGGCAACAGCTGGACATATTTATTTTTCAGCTTGTTTTTGGGAAAAGCAAGAAATATAAGCTTTGTGCGTCTGTACTCTGGTCTTACTCCCTGCACACACTGATGGCACGGAAGGACAGTCACTGCAGTCACCTATTCTCACACTGACTTTCTCCTTTAAGTGCTGATACTGCAGAAGAAGATGGATCATTTGCTTGCTTGCTTAATAACCACAAGCACCCATATTGCAGAATGAATGAGACTGAAGTGGATGGAAGGCCACATCATTCTGTCTGCAGTGAAAGAAATAATAGGAGTTGGAATTGATTATGATTATGGAGAAAATGGCTGGCTATGGTGAGAAAGCTGTGGAAATTTGTGCCAATTCACATCGGTGAGGGCTAAAGGGTAATTTCTTTCAGTATGGGACGAATTCACATATTTGTGCGAGGAAGGTAACAAAAGTTCACTAAAGTACACAATATTAAATTTGGATATCTTTAATTAAAATGTTATGTACAGTATAACACTGCACCTTTTAACACTTTGCATGTCTGGCAGTGAAGGTCACATTCAGTTTGCTGAATGTATTCTCAGTTTTAAATGGTCGGCCTATTTTTCCTTCTGCTGGATGATGTACCCAGTTATCTTATAACCAAAGAGTATAATGAACAAGTTGATGTTCTCTGTGTCTGATACCTGTACCTGTTTGGCAAAGCAGTATATAGTTACTGCCTACATTTTTGGCTGTGCATGTGTGATTTTGATGGGAATATTATATTTTTATATCTGTGTGTAGATTTTTTCAGCAATAATTGAGTTTATCCTTCTGTACAGTATTTAAGGTTTTGGTAATTCATCATTTATTTGTATTTGTGCAGTGTGCAGTTACCAGGTTATAAATAAACAAATAAATAAATGTGACATCAGAAGAGATGTACAATGACAGTAAAATGTGTGAAAGTAATGGAATGTGAAAAATGTGTGTGAGTCTCCACATGTATAAAGCGGCTGTATACCATAAGGAAAAGGAGCAATGGATGAATTACATAAAGTGCTTACTGTCCAAAACGACAATGAGTCATGTTCGGCGTAACATAAATATTCAGTGAGTTAACCCTTCGAACTCGACAAACGCAAGATGCGTTTTTCGCACCTATTAATCTGAAGCTCTTAACTTTGGATATGCATAATGCACAGACAAGAATCATATGTCTTTGGAATCAAGAGAACTATCAGCTAACTTCACCAAGTCACCATATGGATGCAAAATCAAAGATTTCTGCCTGGCACTAAGCATGTATTCCTCTGTCACGTCACCGGTGGGAAGTAGGACCCAAATGCAAGCTGTAGGGCAGAATCCCCTTCGTGGGGTTTTATTGACAGGCAGGTTTGGGCACAGAGACGCAAACAGACAAGGACACAACTGGAGAAGATAGGACTGGGCACTTTACCAGACTAAGGAATGGGAAAACACAAGGAAGCTGATAGTGACTGACAGAAGGGGAGGAACATGGGATGAGACTAATAGACACCAAGCGTGGTTCATCAGGGAGGAGAACTGGAGGGTAAGGTTGATTAAATGGGCAAGATATGACAGTAAACGCCCCCCTCCCAATCCTGTGCCCTCCGGGTACAAGGGCATCATTGAGGGGACACACAGACCAGGGCAAAACCAAGGACAACAGGGGAGACTAACCCCCAGGACACAAATCATGACAGGCCAGGTAATCCAACAGGGATGCTGACTATGGACCAAAAGACAGACAGTGGGTGTCAGTGGGTAAGTGGGAACAAAGGACACAGTAGAAGGAGACAAAAGGGAGGGATTGGGCATCAAAAGGACCAAAGACGGCACAGGGACAGACAAGGCAGGACACAACCAGACAAGACAGGCAAGCAACGGAACCAGTGCAACAATAATATGGCCAGGAGAGGGGAACCTAAAGCGGGAAGCAAGAGTGACTGGAGTGGGGGCTGGAACAGTGAAATCGGGCTAAGAGGTGAAACCAGGGAGAGCCACGGGGAAGCAAGACTACAGACCAAAGACTGAGGTATTAGGAGGGGCAAGACACTAGGTAGCATGGGAGGTAAAGTGAACAGTTCAGGGCCTCTGATGGGCTCCGGGGTGCCGCAGAAGGGTCACGGCCAGGGGGGCCTTTGGAATCCTGTCTGGGTCTGTAGAAGCTCTACTCGTCTGCGGCAGCCGAGGGAAGAACAGCATCGGTAGACGGCGAGGGGTTGGCAGAGTCGGAGGGTGTCGAGGGGCAGGCAGGACAGGAACTGGACCAAACCAGGGACCCTGCAAAACAAAAACACAGGCCAGTACCAGCGCCATGAGGAGACCGGATGTGGTTCCTTTTGGGAATCATTGAATGGGGTACCCTGAAAGACCATCTTGGACCAAGCCTGGATCAGGAGGCAGGTCTGGGTAGCATACCCTCGTTTTTTCCTCCCGGAGCTGAGCCCACGACTGGATTTCTGTTGACCCTGTCGTTGTCGCGGCGATAGCCTCCTCGGCTGGGGAAACTTTGGCCACGGGGCTGACACCACGGAGTGGGACTCAGGTCAAGACCTGGAGGCTCCCACTCCATGTCCTCCGGGGGAATGTCCTCCAGGTCAGCCCCCTCTGGGCTGGCATTGTCCGGAGAGTCTGATGCCAGGCTGGTGATGCCTTAATCCAGGCTGGCTGTGCCTTAATCCATACTAAATGTAATTAAACATAATGAAATTTAAAAGAATAAAATGGTAATTAGAGGAAAATTTAACGTGTAAGTTTTAAAAAAATGGGCTTTTCCTTTTATCCAGATGTCTGCAAGCGCTGTGACTGTGATGAATGGTGACGCATGAGATCCTGAGAATGGGCGACGCTTCCAAGGATGGGTGGCAGGTGGCATTTCCCAGGAATTACAGGCAGGAGATGCCTGAGGAGCTCTCCTGGAGGGAAGACAGAAAGAGAAGAAGGGAACAAGCAGAGGCTGTGGGGAGAAAAAGGCTGCAGAACCAGTTAAAGTTGTACAGGTGGATTGTACAAATGCCCTCAAGTCTTGGTCCACGAGGGTACCCGTTTTTAATTTACAAAAAAACAATAAATTTTTAATAAATCTTAAGGCTTATCATTAACATCTTTCTAGTAGTTAAAACACATACAATCGATTAACTTACCTGGTGATTTTGGAACTTCCGACTCCAAAGCAAAATGTAAAGTAAATGCAGCGTTCTACTTGGGGAAAAGGGATAAATTAAAGGGTTAACTTTGGAATCTAAAACAAAAACAGCAATATCATATCAAGGGTCTTCAATACCTTTTTCCTGTGTCTGCTCCCTTTACATGTAGATACTGAATGTGAAAAAGGCAAGAGCTGGACAGGCCCTGCCTTATTGAGTTGAGGGAATGCAAACAACCCCGCATGCGAGTGGGGAGAAACCAGGCACAAACGCAGTAGGCCTCAGAACAAAGGTAGCTTTATTTCATGGGGCCTTTCCAGCCTCACCTCAAGCTGTTACCCCTCTCTCTTGGCCTTGACATGCCTATAATCCACACAGGCCACAGCATGACAAAAACAACAAAAAAAAAAAATAAATAAAAAACAAACAACAATTAGACCAAAAGAAAGACCACCAACCACCCTTTTTACTCTAATCCCCTGCCCTTATATACGGCTTCCCATTAAACTAATTGGGACAGCCCAACGACAAGGGGAAACCAGTTGGAGTTTCATGTACTAACAACATACATTACAACACATACATTTAACATGGAACACATCATAATAGCTGGCCCTTAAGCATTACCGTCCCCTGCTCTTTCACACAGAACATCCCACCTCACACAACAAAAGCAAGAACAAACAACTAGGGGTGAGAGAAAAAATCGATGCATCGATGCATCTTTTTTCTTTCTCTAACGATTCAAAATCGATTCTCAAAGATTCAGAATCGATTCTGTGTTCTACCAAATTGCGACTGCGCGCCGGAAAAATAAACATTACAACGCTCGCCTCTTACATATGCTGCTCATCATTTGAACAATGGACAAACTACATCCTGCACCATCAAATTTAAAATCGACTGTGTGGCAACATTTTGGATTTTGTGAAGACAAAGAGAAAGGGGTCGTTGATAAAAGCCATACTGTGTGCAAAGTCTGTCGCGCCAAATTTAAGTATTTCGGGAACACTACTAATATGAAGAAGCATATAACACGGTTCCACTCAGAGCTGCAGGAACGGACTTCGGTCCCGATCGCGCCCAGCGCCGGTTTCACTCAAAGGACCCTTGAGCAAGTAGCAAAGCTTCCATCCAATTCTGAAAAAGCAAAACGAATTACACGGTCAGTGGCGGGTTTCATTGCCAAAGATTTGGCCTTACTCTGTAATGGAGAACGAAGGATTTCGCTCAATGTTACAGGTGCTTGAGCCAAGAAATAGTGTGCCGTCACGACGTTATTTCAGTGACACTGCAATACCCGCACTCTACAGGGAGACTAAAGCTCAAATTTTAGAATCAATAAGTAATATGGACAGGATTGCAATAACATGCGATGCATGGACATGAATTTCAACAGACTCGTATGTCACCATTACGGCTCACTACATCACGGATGAGTTTAAGCTCGCGGCTGAAGATAATTCTAAAGGTTCTAAACAAAAATAAATAAAAGACATTCCTTCCTTTGTTAAAAGGTTCTAAACAAACTGAAAACAACACATTTGTTGATTTGTTGTTACAATTGTTCTTAGTAATTGTTCATCCTGATATAATTTTGTTAAAATAAAATCAATAAAAGTCTTTATTTCACTTTGTCATTTAAAAAATTGAAATACTGTCAAACAGAGATTCTAACTATGAACAAAAAACATATAATTTAAATTTTAAATTAAGCATATTTGCAAAAAAATGTATATGAAGAATCGTTTTGGAATCGGATCGTGGATCCCAGAATCGTAATTGGATCGGATCGCGAAGTACCTAAAGATTCCCACCCCTACAAACAACCTTTCTCACCTATTTCCCCCCCCCCTTTTGTGCCAAACCTTCACCTTCCCCTGTTCCACCCTGGGCTATAAGGGAACCTTCCCCAGACGGCGCGCGCTTCCGCAGGGAACCCATATGCCGAGGGACCAGAGGAAACAGCAACCGGGGTGGAAGTTGGTGAGAGACTTCTGCTGATTTACCCAAGTTCTCCCTTTACCATGGCCGATGGATAAAACTAGAACAGTGGGTACCTCACAGCTCTAAGTTATTGCCTTGAATAAAGAAAGAAATAAACCAAACAGCACACTAAGCATGGACTATTATTTTGTGGTGCGCAGGGGATGATGGGATGTGTAGTCCGCCAATTCAATAAACTTCAACACACAATACACTACCATAAACCACTAACATCTGACTCCTTGACCCCCCAAATGCTACTACCAACCCAAGTCATAGAGAAACCCCTTCCCTTTTTACACTGATATAAACACGTACCTATAAAATATATTATGTTTAGTTTATAAGCTTATTTCATTACAACAAACAAGCACAATCCATAAGTGCACTAGGCCTAACACATGGTTCAGAAGCCTCCTACCCCACCTTACACCAGCCACATGGACACCATCTGTCCAACTGGGCAACCTCAGCGTCTTGTGCCTCCTGAAACGCCACCTCAGTTTCTTCTTCTTCCTCACATCCTTCTTCCTGAATGGTTTCCAGCCATGATCTGCCTCCTTGTGACACAATAGATCCCAAAGCATTCCCTCTACTTTTCTCTCCTTCTCCCTTAACCTCCTCCACATTCACTCCTACCTCACATCCATTCTCCTCACCTCCATTTACCATATGCATTACATTCATACCAGCCTCCGCCCCCTCCATCTCACCATTGGAGGCCCCTTTCTGATACCTCCACATTTTCCCAAGTAGCCCTTCCCAATCCCTCCTTATCCCCCCCAACCTGGACAGTGGGGGTGTCGCTCGTGAGCACTCCTCCACACCGTCTCCCCAGTCGATCACCTCGTCACACAGGTTCCAGGCATCCCAGTACTGGGTGTTGATCCAGGCAACCGCTGTCTGAATTTGCTTTCTGAGGAGTAAATGATAGATAGTTAACCAGATATTTACAGTGATAATTAAATGAATAAAGACCAGACAGATCTTCAACCATACAGAAAATACAGTTGCTATAATTATTATAATCATGGGCGTAAACTTTACTTCTGTCATTATTATTGTAGCATGGAGACTGTGTCATTATGCTTATTTTCAAAGTTTTTCTCAGGTTCAGTGACAAAGCAGATTTTTCTTCAAAACTATTTATTGCATTTTTTGTTATGTTGTTTACGGTCAAGCCATCAACGTTCAATAAAATTTAAACATGACTATTATTGTGAAAAAGATATAAAAAAAGTAATGTTTTGTATCAAAATCAACAATTAAATAATCAATTTACAGTAACTGTTCTATGCAACAAAAAAAACATCTGCAATTTAAAGCAAACTTACATTAATGAATAGACACTAAACAAAAGTACCAAATGTGTTTTTCCTGGTATCACTGGGCCCCACACTCTTACCATATGTTGTTTATGTTAAAGTTGTCCAGCTCGTCTTTCTGCATATTGCAGACTAATAGACTGTGAAGTCTGTCTTGACCCATAGTAGCCCTTAGCCATGTTTTTAGTCTGCGCAATGCACTGAAGCTCCTCTCAGCTTCACATGAAGACACTGGAACCACCAACAAAATTCTGACAAGGACCTCAATCTGGTCAAACAAGCCTGAAGGGCCAGTGCTTTGGACAGGATCTTAGTCCGTATTCAATAAGCCTTTAGGTGAAAGGAGGTGTAAGAATGAGGATCTTTCCCCTTTTTTAGCATGAGAAATATTAGCTTGGGCAAGAGGTTCAGGTTGTTGAACATGTCCAATAGGAGAGAGGACAACTGGGGCCATAACTTTTTATAGAACTCTGAAGGAAAGCCATCGGGTCTGGGACATTAACCACTTTGCGAAGCAGCCGCCATGGTGGTCAGTTCAGTTACAGTGAGAGTGATAGTGACATCTAAATCATTCACAGCCACACATTCCTATGAAGGAATGGCTAAATCCCTAAAGAAACTATTGAACTCTAGACAACAAGTGAGAGGAGAAAAGCTTGAATGCATTATTCATTTCTAGAGGATTTGCTCGTAATAATGAGACCTTGTTTGCATCAGTAGTTCAGCAGTATGTTGAGACACTAGAAATTCATACTCTGCTTGTATCGTTAGGTGCTCCTTATAAACATCAGCAGATGGGGAGAAACATATCAATTGTCAAGATCTGCTTCACGCTGTGTTAAATATGCCATCTTCTCCTTCCACAGCTCTCTATTATTGCTTACATATCAGATAATCTGCCCACTGGTATCAGTCTGCAAGGTTTCCAGCGATATGGAAACAAATACATCTGGAGATTTATTTAAAAAAAGAAAATTGGCAATTTGTTGTGAAATAAAATCAACAAAGAAAGCAACTGAGTGTTGAACCGTCAAGGACACCATGTTCTAACAAAATTTTCGAGGAGACTGGAGCATGATCTGAGAAAGCTATTTTATCATAGCTACTTAGATATTGAGCAAGAAGTCTTATCAACTAAGAAATAGTCAATTTGGGTAAACGTGTGATGAATCTGAGAGAAAAAAACTATACTCTTTTCGAGTGGGATTAAAGAATTGTGAAAACACCTGACACATTAAATTCTTTGGTAAAAGAATTTATCATTTCGACAGATTTTGAAGGCAGAGCTATCTTGGGGGATGGATGATCTAATTTTGGATTAAAGCGACAATTTAAATCACTCCCCAAGATAAGGTGATATTTAGAGGTATCAGGTACCAGTGAGAACAGACGCTTAAAGAAAATATCATCGCAATTAGGAGCACATGCATTAACCAATAGTACAGGTGTAATGAACAATAAACTAGTAATCATGACAGATCTCCCATTTGGATCGGGAATCCACATCAGATATGCAAAGAACAAAGGGAATAGATGTATGCAACAATATTGCTACGTCCCTTGCTCTACAGCAGAAAGACTGTAGAATGATAGATGTGATCTGCCCATCCACACCTGTCGTCTGATGGTTTAAAATGAGTTTCTTGAAAGAGCATCATACGAGCCCTTCAGTGATAAAGGTATTGCAGTATTTCACAGTGTTTGATAGGATTATTAAGGCTGTTATAGTTAAAACTAAGCAATTTACAATAGTATCCCCCTACACCTCCCTGGTGAGTCCCAGGTTAATCATTACTAAGGCGTACTCCTAACTGAAGTCTGCTATGAAAATTTGGGTTGAAGGCTGTGGCGCAATATGTTAGACTGACTGAAATAAAGCAGAGAAAACGTAATATAAAGAAGTAAGGAAAATTAAAGGTTAAAATGCACGGTAATTTCTTGTCATATCGCCGCAAATGCACATAAAGTACGTACGAATTCACACTGTTACAACAACCGATTGCTGCACATATCGCTTTTAAAGGTGAATGCGTACTTGCTTACCAGTTATATCCATCCCTGCGTATATAGCTAACAGAATGTCAAACACCATTGCTGTGCTCTAGAACTTGCAAAGTAACTTGCTTGCCTGCTAGTGGCACTCCAGTACATTTCTAAAAGCCTGCTCAGGCAGTGCCATCTTGTGGTTTGTCATATGTAGAAGCCTCAACAAGCCAAAAATCAGCTACTTTTTTTTCCAAAGGACAAAATTAATTTGTATCAGCTAAATGTATGAGTTTTTATAGCCACCGAGCTTATCTTATTGGAAGACAAAGCAGGACATTCACGTATCATGTAATTAATTTAAGAAAGCGGTATTTTGCCTCATTACGCGTGTATTTAAGCTGCAGTGTGGTGGAAGCTTATTACCTTTGAATAACATTCCTTTAAATATTATGCCTCAGCTCCATTTGCTTGAATAAAATAACGCTTCCTATTGTACTGAACATTCGCTATACAATTTGTTTTTATGAAACTTTCTTTAACATTTAAAAGAAACGTAGAACTTTCTACATCTGAACTACATAGCACGTCTTCGACATTCCCCGGTTAAATGGACGTTACGCAAGAGTTATGACGTAATACGCACGTAGCGTAATACAACTCATTAGCCAATTTCAACGTACGTACTATTACATTAATGTTAAGCGGACAGTGGGAGTAGTTTCCATAGAAACAACGTAAATATTCTTTACCGTTTGCAGCACAGCAAACTCTACGAATGAAAATGGCGCTCAATTGAGCAGTTTGTTAGCTCTCCAAAATTTCCTTTTATTCTTCAAATTATATTATGCTACTTTGATTATTTACTCTTTTATACTATACTAATGTAGTACATGTCGATAAAATTATTGCATGTTTTTAATGTCATTAAAACTTGTGGTCTTTATTTTTATTGGGGGTGCTCTTATATCGAAGTGATGATGATAGACAGCTATTTGGTTAGTAAAATCTTCCCAAACTTCAAAAAATGTCACTGATCCCTAAAACGGCGGTGTAATTTGCCGGGGTGTCCACGATAAAATATGCGGAATGGTGGGAGATTGGCTATGCGAACGGAAATCCGGCACTAAACAATACAGACAGTTTTCTTTTTAATACGGCGCGAACCCGTAATAAACAGGACGGTAGGCACAGGACGGTAGGCACAGCCCGCCCCCCCCGAGCACTGAGCGCGGACTGTACCGGTACACTGACCGGGGGCTGGGAACCCTTACGGTAATGGATGGTAAAATGTTTACCTAAAATGTTTAAGTAATTTGGGGCATTGCTTTCGTAATAAGGTAAATGCTTCAAGCTGACTATTGCATTTTTAAAAAAACAATGTTGCACAGAATTTAAAAAATACTCTTAGTTTCATCAGTGTTAACACAGTTCTCAGTAGCATTCATCTGGGTTTTCACTTGTGGAGCGCTGTTGTTTCCTATTCCATGTTAGTTATAATCGCCAGCACAGTTTTTTTTTCTGTAAACCCCACAATTTCCATTTTCCAAACCGCTTATCTTACTGGGTCTCGGGGTGTCCGGAGCCTATCCTGAAAGCAATAAACCCCACAATTATTCATTATAATCCATCCATCCATCCACTTTCCAAACCGCTTATCCTACGGAAGCAATAAACCCCACAATTACTCATTATAATCATGGGCGTAAATCGCGGAGGGGACGGAGGGAACATGCCCCCCCACCCCCATCCGAGAGTTGTCCCCCCCCCAATAAATTATTAAAAAAAACGCACTCTCTATTATGAAAAATATATATACGTATACCTAAAATAATTGTGTAAGTAGAAAATAAAACAAACCCAAATAATGCATTTAGAAACAGTTGCGTCCCCCCCCCATTCCTCACAGTGGTTTGGCCCGCTGCCTGCTTTCCCAGTTCATCTCACCTACTCTACACACACGAGTCAGGTGTGTGGCTGCGGATCTATTAACGTTGAATTCCAGTAAGTAGGGTATTTTATTCACTTTAAATAAAGAGATTATCTTTAATGTAGTTAATGCATACTCATTCATAAATTAGTTTCGGCAAAAAAGCTGATTACCGATGTAATTTCCCATGAATTTGATATATTAGCGACTAAAATATTACTTGTGTAGTTAACGTTCGCTTGTTTACAATAACTTGTTCCATAGTGCACTGCAACTAACGCGCCAAAGCAGTTTCCAATGCATTGTTTTATTTGTGACGACCTGGCATAATATTAACTTAACATTAACGGCCACAGTTAGCATATTGTTTAGCTGTGCATTTACTAAATGAGCACTGTGCTACGTCCAAACTGACCCCACTGTATTTTTTTGTATAATCAGTTTCTATTCTGTTCTTAAGTGTACCTAACTATTCATTTTAAATACAAATTGAAACTTTTTTTAATTCCTTGTTTTTATTGTTGTGATTATTTTATGTTAGTTTTACTTTCTTTGTGTAAAGCACTTTGAATTACCATTGTGTATGAAATGTGCTACAGCATAAACTCGCCTTGCCTTGCAGTGTCATAGACTAGGTAAAATGACAGAGAAAAGGAAAATGGACATAGGAACATTTTTCAGTGCACCTAAACGCCAAGTAACGAAACGAAAAGTTCACATATTATGGCAATTTGGCTTTAAGAATGGGTACTTATGACTACTAATGTCACAATATCAATCGCAGGCAAAGGAGACAGAAATTATTGAGGGACAGGTAGAGCAGGGTCATTCAGATGTACAGTGTCAGGTAAGTGTGTTGTGCTTTTATTGAAGGGATAAGGACAGAATTTTTTTTTGGATGAACAATTTCTTTAATGTTTTCTGAGTTGTGGCTGTTCAGTAGATGAACATCACAGGCTCACCAATTTACAGTATGATCTGTCAATTTAACAAGTGTAATGTAAACAAGTTGAGTATTATGAGTATGGAAAACATCTTTTCCTGCATTATTTCTGCTTTAGGAGTCAGTCTGTTCTGAGACAGTGAGAGTAGAGGAAGGGGCAGATTCAGAACCAGGGAGGGAGCCGGAGACAGCAGAACAAAGAGATGATATTGCCAGCAGCAGCACAGGGAGCACAGTTTTTAGTTTAGATCTCAGTGCCTGCACAACTACCTCCCTAGTGTATCGAAAAACAAATGTTTTCAAAGAAGTCATTGACATTTCAAGAGAAATCGTATCAAGACTTTCCATGGCTAAATTACAGTCCATCAGTGTAAGGGGTGTTATGTTTTTACTTCAGCAAAGGTGTTTCAAACCAGTCCTCTTTAGGTCATAGACCTGATGCCGCTTTCGTTAGTACAGGCTTTAGAAATTGGAAGAAAGCCACTGAAAAATGTACAGCACACCAGACCTCTCAAGCCCACCAACATTATGTGACTGTCACTTAGGGGTGGGAATCTTTAGGTACTTTGCGATCCGATCCAATTACGATTCTGGGATCCACGATCCGATTCCAAAACGATTCTTCATATACAGTACATTTTTTTTGCAAATATGCTTAATTCAAATTTAAAATTATATGTTTTTTGTTCATAGTTAGAATCTCTGTTTGACAGTATTTCAATTTTAAAAATGACAAAGTGGAATAAAGACTTGTATTGCTTTTATTTTAACAATTATATTCAGGATGAGCAATTACTAAGGACGATTGTAACAACAAATGGGTTGTTTTCAGTTTGTTTAGAACCTTTTAACAAAGGAAGGAATGTCTTTTATTTATTTTTGTTTAGAACCTTTAGAATTATCTTCAGAGCTGCAATGAATTATCTTTCAATCAGACTGCAAAAAATATCAACATACAAATTAAATAACTTAAATATCCAACATCTCACTATAGTTTATCTATTGTCGATAAGAGCAGTTGATAAGAGACTTCTTGCTCAATATCTGAGTAGCTATGATAAAATAGCTTTCTCAGATCATGCTCCAGTCTCCTCGAAAATTTTGTTAGAACATGGTGTCCTTGACGGTTCAACACTCAGTTGCTTTCGTTGTTGATTTTATTTCACAACAAATTGCCAATTTTCTTTCTTTAAATAAATCTCCAGATGTATTTGTTTCCATATCGCTGGAAACCTTGCAGACCGATACTAGTGGGCAGATTATCTGATATGTAAGCAATGATAGAGAGCTGTGGAAGGAGAAGATGGCATATTTAACACAGCGTGAAGCAGATCTTGACAATTGATATGTTTCTCCCCATCTGCTGATGTTTATAAGGAGCATCTAACGATACAAGCAGAATATGAATTTCTAGTGTCTCAACATACTGCTGAACTACTGATGCAAACAAGGTCTCATTATTACGAGCAAATCCTCTAGAAATGAATAATGCATTCAAGCTTTTCTCCTCTCACTTGTTGTCTAGAGTTCAATAGTTTCTTTAGGGATTTAGCCATTCCTTCATAGGAATGTGTGGCTGTGAATGATTTAGATGTCACTATCACTATCACTGTAACTGAACTGACCACCATGGCGGCTGCTTCGCAAAGTGGTTAATGTCCCAGACCCGATGGCTTTCCTTCAGAGTTCTATAAAAAGTTATGGCCCCAGTTGTCCTCTCTCCTATTGGACATGTTCAACAACCTGAACCTCTTGCCCAAGCTAATATTTCTCATGCTTAAAAAGGGGAAAGATCCTCATTCTTACACCTCCTTTCACCTAAAGGCTTATTGAATACGGACTAAGATCCTGTCCAAAGCACTGGCCCTTCAGGCTTGTTTAACCAGATTGAGGTCCTTGTCAGAATTTTGTTGGTGGTTCCAGTGTCCTCATGTGAAGCTGAGAGGAGCTTCAGTGCATTGCGCAGACTAAAGACGTGGCTAAGGGCTACTATGGGCCACGATGGACTTAACAGTCTGTTAGTCTGAATATGCAGAAAGATGAGCTGGACAACTTTAACATAAACAACATATGCCAGGAGTTTGTGGGGCCCCGTGATACCAGGAAAAACACATTTGGTACTTTTGTTTAGTGTCCATTCATTAATGTAAGTTTGCTTTAAATTGCAGATGTTTTTTTTTTTTTGCATAGAACAGTTACTGTAAATTGGTTATTTAATTGTTGATTTTGATGCAAAACATTACTTATGTGATATCTTTTTCACAATAATAGTCATGTTTAAATTTTATTGTATGTTGATGGCTTGACCGTAAACAACATAACAAAAAATGCAATAAATAGTTTTGAAGAAAAATCTGCTTTGTCATTTAACCTGAGAAAAACTTTGAAAATAAGCATAATGACACAGTCTCCCTGCTACAATAGTAATGACAGAAGTAATGTTTTTCACTGTGAGGATAAATCTTCATAAGTACAATTTGACTGTATTATTTGTGTCCCCTTCAAAAATTGCTTATGAGAAATGTTATATTTATTGTCCCCCCCTACTGTTAAATGAAATTTACTCCCATGATTATAATAATTATAGCAACTGTTTTTTTATGGTTGAAGATCTGTCTGGTCTTTATTCATTTAATTATCACTGTAAATAGTTGGTTAACTATCTATCATTTACTCCTCAGAAAGCAAATTCAGACAGCGGTTGCCTTGATCAACACCCAGTACTGGGATGCCTGGAACCTGTGTGACAAGGTGATCGACTGGGGAGACAGTGTGGAGGAGTGCTCACGAGCGACACCCCCACTGTCCAGGTTGGGGGGGATAAGGAGGGATTGGGAAGGGCTACTTGGGAAAATGTGGAGGTATCAGAAAGGGGCGTCCAATGGTGAGATGGAGGGGGCGGAGGCTGGTATGAATGGAATGCATATGGTAAATGGAGGTGAGGAGAATGGATGTGAGGTAGGAGTGAATGTGGAGGAGGTTAAGGGAGAAGGAGAGAAAAGTAGAGGGAATGCTTTGGGATCTATTGTGTCACAAGGAGGCAGATCATGGCTGGAAACCATTCAGGAAGAAGGATGTGAGGAAGAAGAAGAAACTGAGGTGGCGTTTCAGGAGGCACAAGACGCTGAGGTTGCCCAGTTGGACAGATGGTGTCCATGTGGCTGGTGTAAGGTGGGGTAGGAGGCTTCTGAACCATGTGTTAGGCCTAGTGCACTTATGGATTGTGCTTGTTTGTTATAATGAAATAAGCTTATAAACTAAACATAATATATTTTATAGGTACGTGTTTATATCAGTATCTACATGTAAAGGGAGCAGACACAGGAAAAAGGTATTGAAGACCCTTGATATGATATTGCTGTTTTTGATTTAGATTCCAAAGTTAACCCTTTATTTAATTTATCCCTTTTCCCCAAGTAGAATGATGCATTTACTTGTAATCTGTATTATTTTGCTTTGGAGTCAGAAGTTCCAAAATCACCAGGTAAGTTAATCGATTGTATGTGTTTTAACTACTAGACAGATGTAAATGATAAGCCTTAAGATTTATTTTAAATTAATTTATTGTTTTTTTGTAAATTAAAAACAGGAACCCTCGTGGACCAAGACTTGAGGGCATTTGTACCATCCAGCTGTACAACTTTAACTGGTTCTGCAGTCTTTTTCTCCCCACAGCCTCTGCTTGTTCCCTTCTTCTCTTTCTGTCTTCCCTCCAGGAGAGCTCCTCAGGCATCTCCAGCCTGTAATTCCTGGGAAATGCCACCTGCCACCCATCCTTGGAAGCGTCGCCCAGTCTCAGGATCTCATACGTCACCATTCATCACAGAGTCACAGCGCTTGCAGACATCTGGATAAAAGGAAAAGCCCATTTTTTAAAACTTGCACGTTAAATTTTCCTCTAATTACCATTTTATTCTTTTAAATTTCATTATGTTTAATTACATTTAGTATGGATTAAGGCACAGCCAGCCTGGATTAAGGCATCACCAGCCTGTCATCAGACTCTCCGGACAATGCCAGCCCAGAGGGGGCTGACCTGGAGGACATTCCCCCGGAGGACATGGAGTGGGAGCCTCCAGGTCTTGCCCTGAGTCCCACTCCGTGGTGTCAGCCCCGTGGCCAAAGTTTCCCCAGCCGAGGAGGCTATCGCCGCGACAACGGCAGGGTCAACGGAAATCCAGTCGTGAGCTGAGGTCCAGGAGGAAAAAACGAGGTTATGCTACCCAGACCTGCCTCCTGATCCAGGCTTGGTCCAAGATGGTCTTTCAGGGTACCCCATTCAATGATTCCCAAAAGGAACCACATCCGGTCTCCTCATGGCGCTGGTACTGGCCTGTGTTTTTGTTTTGCAGGGTCCCTGGTTTGGTCCAGTTCCTGTCCTGCCTGCCCCTCGACACCCTCCGACTCTGCCAACCCCTCGCCGTCTACCGATGCTGTTCTTCCCTCGGCTGCCGCAGACGAGTAGAGCTTCTACAGACCCAGACAGGATTCCAAAGGCCCCCCTGGCCGTGACCCTTCTGCGGCACCCCGGAGCCCATCAGAGGCCCTGAACTGTTCACTTTACCTCCCATGCTACCTAGTGTCTTGCCCCTCCTAATACCTCAGTCTTTGGTCTGTAGTCTTGCTTCCCCGTGGCTCTCCCTGGTTTCACCTCTTAGCCCGATTTCACTGTTCCAGCCCCCACTCCAGTCACTCTTGCTTCCCGCTTTAGGTTCCCCTCTCCTGGCCATATTATTGTTGCACTGGTTCCGTTGCTTGCCTGTCTTGTCTGGTTGTGTCCTGCCTTGTCTGTCCCTGTGTCGTCTTTGGTCCTTTTGATGCCCAATCCCTCCCTTTTGTCTCCTTCTACTGTGTCCTTTGTTCCCACTGACACCCACTGTCTGTCTTTTGGTCCATAGTCAGCATCCCTGTTGGATTACCTGGCCTGTCATGAGTTGTGTCCTGGGGGTTAGTCTCCCCTGTTGTCCTTGGTTTTGCCCTGGTCTGTGTGTCCCCTTAATGATGCCCTTGTACCCGGAGGGCACAGGATTGGGAGGGGGGCGTTTACTGTCATGTCTTGCCCATTTAGTCAACCTTACCCTCCAGTTCTCCTCCCTGATGAGCCACGCTTGGTGTCTATTAGTCTCATCCCATGTTCCTCCCCTTCTGTCAGTCACTATCAGCTTCCTTGTGTTTTCCCATTCCTTAGTCTGGTAAAGTGCCCAGTCCTATCTTCTCCAGTTGTGTCCTTGTCTGTTTGCGTCTCTGTGCCCAAACCTGCCTGTCAATAAAACTCCCCACGAAGGGGATTCTGCCCTACAGCTTGCATTTGGGTCCTACTTCCCAACGGTGACGTGACAGAGGAATACATGCTTAGTGCCAGGCAGAAATCTTTGATTTTGCATCCATATGGTGACTTGGTGAAGTTAGCTGATAGTTCTCTTGATTCCAAAGACATATGATTCTTGTCTGTGCATTATGCATATCCAAAGTTAAGAGCTTCAGATTAATAGGTGCGAAAAACGCATTTTGCGTTTGTCGAGTTCGAAGGGTTAACTCACTGAATATTTATGTTACGCCAAACATGACTCATTTTCGTTTTGGACAGTAAGCACTTTATGTAATTCATCCATTGCTCCTTTTCCTTATGGTATACAACCGTTTTATACATGTGGAGACTTATACGCACAAACAATTTTCACATTCCATTACTTTCACACATTTTACTGTGATTGTACATCTCTTCTGATGTCACATTTATTTATTTGTTTATTTATAACCTGGTAACTGCACACTGCACAAATACAAATAAATCATGAATTACCAAAACCTTAAATACTGTACAGAAGGATAAACTCAATTATTGCTGAAAAAATCTACACACAGATATAAAAATATAATATTCCCATCAAAATCACACATGCACAGCCAAAAATGTAGGCAGTAACTATATACTGCTTTGCCAAACATGTACAGGTATCAGACACACAGAACATCAACTTGTTCATTATACTCTTTGTTTATTAGAAAATTGGGTACATCATCCAGCAGAAGGAAAAATAGACCGACCATTTAAGACAGAATACATTCAGCAAACTGAATGTGACCTTCACTGCCAGACATGCAGTGTTAAAAGGTGCAGTGTTATACTGTACATAACATTTTAATTAAAGACATTCAAATTTAATATAGTGTACTTTAGTGAACTTTTGTTACCTTCCTCGCACAAATATGTGAATTCGTCCCATACTGAAAGAAATTACCCTTTATGCCCTCACCGATGTGAATTGGCACAAATTTCCACAGCTTTCTCACCATAGCCAGCCATTTTCTCCATAATCATAATCAATTCCAACTCCTATTATTTCTTTCACTGCAGACAGAATGATGTGGCCTTCCATCCACTTCAGTCTCATTCATTCTGCAATATGGGTGCTTGTGGTTATTAAGCAAGCAAGCCAATGATCCATCTTCTTCTGCATTATCAGCACTTAAAGGAGAAAGTCAGTCTGTGAGAATAGGTGACTGCAGTGACTGTCCTTCCGTGCCATCAATGTGTGCAGGGAGTAAAGACCAGAGTTCAGACACACAAAACTTATATTTCTTGCTTTTACCAAAAACAAGTACCTCTGCTTCAATGTAATCGTTTAAAGCCAGACAACTCCAAGCTGAAAAATAAATATGTCCAGCTGTTGCCTGAGAACCGCTGCGATGTTTCTATTTCAAATACAAGCTCGAATCCATCCATCCATCCGGCGTCGGCTGTCAGAGGGCTGAAACGGCAGACGATGTCGGTAATCCAGGTCGGCTGATCGTAGATGGCAGTAAGCGCGCCAGGCATGACTCGGAGCCAAGGAGGCGAAGCAGAGATCGGTACACAGGAAGACAGGAACACAAGGAGGGGAAAAACGCTTGCACGCTGCATAAACCACGAAGATCTCGCGTCTGGCCAGAAATAAGAGACTGAGAAGGGGAAGGTTGACCACAGATGGGAGGGGCGGGGTTCCAAAGTGGAACCACACCTCCTCAGGCACTTCCATCTCCTGCCAACATTCCTCTGTCCTTTATTTCCCTTCACACTGCACTCCAATCATGCTCCACAACCACAAACCTCTGAAATCTCCTACACTCTCTGCACTCGACTGACTCCTTACCAGCTTCTCTCCTGCCGCTGCCTGCACTCCTTCATGTTCTGTCGGCACCCAAACCACCTGCTTTGCTCGCCCCATCATTTCTCCCAGATCCAGCATGGGCTGATTAAAAGCCACTGCTAAGGGGGGGTCCTCCTCTGGTGTGTTGTACCATTCTCCCACTACTCTCGTCCTCCATATCTGAATGGCTACTCCCTCAGGGCCTAATATTATCCAGTCTGCCGTCATGCGCATCCCGTCTTTCTCTCGGCCAGGCAGCGGATCTGTCATCCGGTCCCACTCATCCCTCACTCCAGGATCACTGAAATCTCCCATTGCCACTAACAACTGTATTTATCCTATTTCCAATTTAGCACATTGCTATATTGTTCCTGTATAAATGGTCTCCACTGTTCTAAGATTTCCCAAACCTTTCCAATAACTTCTTCTAATCCGTATAAGCTATACTATCCCTGCTGGACAACAACCTTTGTTGCAGAAGGGTGAACTGTCCACTGAGTACCTCTACTCCCCCTTCGTACATTTTATGTCTATCTGCAGCTGACACACAGCATCTCTGCCTAACAAATTCACTGGGATATGCTCTGATGTTAGTTTAGACATATTTACATTTTTGGCCCCTATCTGAACATCTACTAAAGAAGATTCTGGAACATGCAGGTTGGACAGGTGTGTCCAGGCTGATCACAGCTCCAGCACACCAGCTGAATCAGCCTGTTTCCCAGTCTCCCAGGGGTCTAGGATCATCAAATTTGTGAGTAAATGGGTGCCCTCTGAGGAAACCCCCATCCATTGTATCTACTCACTCTGTTCTAATTAGGGACCGGAGGCCAATTAGTGGCCTTGTTTTTTTGGCAGTGACTGACTCAATTTCTTCGTCAGCTCCCTCTCATGCTCTTCAGCAGAGTCCTCCTCCTCTCTGTACAAGTCAATAGCGTGGATCAGCTGCTCCTCAGGAATAGTAATAAGTCCCACCACTTGCCTTAGCCTGCTTCTCACTGGCTTCGGGAGCGTGTCCTGCAGAGCCCTCCGGTACAGACCGCTGAACACCAAATCCTGTAGGTCCTGCTCTGCCTCACTGCTCCACCGCTTTTCTTGGGCTTGCAGATAGGCAGCTGGGCTCTCCCCCTCCTTTACGGGCTCCACCTTCATTTCAGCCACACTCAATCACGGAGTCCCTGTCACCACTGCCAGCATTCTCTCCATTCCGTCTACCCCCAGGACACAAGCCTGAACCGCTTTTATATCCCCCATCACCAAGAGCCGTCCCATAGTTTCCTCCTCAAATACTTTCATCCATTTTCAAGCTCCGTCTGCCAGGACTGTTCTGCCCATGGCACATACTGTGTCTGTGCTCCTTTCACCACCAGGGGGAGCATCAGAGTGTCCCTATCGGGGGTCTCACAGCCCTCCTGCTTCCCACTGTTCTATGATCTGCATTATCCTCCTCTACTCCTTCCTCACTATCCGTTTCTATCTCCTTCTCCTGAAACTGACTCCATCCTCTACATGGGGAGTTAGGGCTGTCCATCAGATGCATCAGCCCTTCTGCAGCCCTACCACTTGCTCCGTACCCCACCTTTATATCACTCCCTTTTTTCTTAAACCCACATGCCTGGCCTTCTATTATTATATCACTCCCTCGCAGTCCTTCCTTCACGGTCTGCCGCCGCAGGTCGCTCACTTCCCTGTACCCATATAAACAACTTTCTTCATCCTTCTGTTTCTTCCCCTCTGAACTTTATCTTGCCCTCTATTACTGGAAAGTGGCCCTTAAATATCAGAGGTGGCCCTTCTACTAACAGATACAGTCCCTGATACTGAGGAAGTCGTAATTCCTCCTGCTCTGTTTTACCTTTGACTCCTGCCTGATTCTCACTCATCACTCTCTCATCACTTTCTGCTCTTTTCTCCAGGCCTCTCCCTTTGCCATAACCTCAGAACCTCCAGTTGCTCACTCCTTTTCTTGTTACGCCTTGCTGTGTTCTTATTAGCCTTATGATACTTTATCAGAGTCTCCATCTCCTCACACACTGCCACATCCAGAAATATAGCAGAAATATACAGTACAGATATTTTACGGGTTCCACTGAAATAAAGGTAGCTGATTATGAGAAAGATCTCAGTGTGTATGTTGATGCTTCCATGTCCCACTCTCGCCAGTGTGGGGAAGCAATAAAAAAGTTAAATAGAATGTTGGGTTACAACTCTAGGTGTGTGGAGTTTAAGTCAAAGGAAGTGATGCTACGATTATATAATTCCCTGGTAAGACCCCACCTAGAATATTTTGTGCATGTTTGGTCACCATACCTTAAGAAGGACATTGCTGCCTTGGAAAAGTTGCAACGTAGGGCTACGAGAATGATTCCTGGTCTTAGAGGAATGTCTTATGAGGACAGGTTAGTTGAGCTGAATCTGTTTAGCCTCGAGCAAAGGAGACTAAGTTGGGGCATGATCCAGGTATATAAGATTCTAACAGGTCTGGATGGCGGTGACATGACATACTAGAACTCGTGGCCACAAGTGGAATTTAGCGGGAGAACATTTTAAAGCGAATTTGAGGAAGCACTTCTTTACACAGCGTGTAGTTAGAGTATGGGATAGTCTTCCTACTAGTGTAGCGCAAGCTAAAACCCTGGGTTTCTTTAAATCAGAGCTAGATAAGATTTTACCAACTCTGAGCTGTTAGGTACGTTTTCCCCAAAAGTGCTTGATGGGCCGGATGGCTTCCTCTCGTTTGTAAATTTCTTATGTTCTTAAGGTTACTTTTCCTATAGAATAAGTCTATACGTTGTCCTTTTCTTAAACAAACTAAATAGCCTTATGCTATTTATCTTATTTACACAAAAGCTTGTCATTTTTGTCTCTACACGGTCGCTCATTTACTATTCTCCTCTGCTCTCTGTATTGCGCATGGCGGACTTCCGCCCCGATGCAGACAGGTGAGCACACTCCCACCAGCGGACAGAGAGCGCACGTCGGAAAATATGTCACGTCAACCATCTGAAAAGCAGACAAAAATATCTGCTGTGTCATATATCTTTAGATGACTCCTCAGATCTCCAGTCCAGTCAAAAGTTTCACTAATTATCTACTTCTTCCCTTGCATGTTTAGTCCTATACTGAACTCCCTGATCGCTACACCTTACTGTTGCTTTAAGTTTAAGATTCGTCCAAATTTTACAGTAATCTACCCACACTTATACTACAGAGAATGTTTTTGCATTAAAGCTCTCAAATATTAAGTTTCGATTCCACAGTTATGGCTTTAGATACCTAGGGATCCTGGTATATCATACTTATACAAGACTAATTATGGTAAATTACTATGTGAAATAAAGAATTATCTCCAAAGATGGGAAATCCTCCCTCTATCCTTATTGGGTAGAGTGGAGAGCATTAGAATGAACATACTGTCACGATCAGGAAATATCTGTAGCGGCGATCGTGCCGGAAACTGGCAAGGCAGGCAAGGTACGGGGAATAAAGGGGATTTATTAAGTGGACGAGGTTTCGGGAAAATTTGACAGGGACTAACAACAATCCACAATGACAGACAAGGGTAACTGGCAAGACCAGGACTTAAAACAGGACAAGACTAAGCAAAGTAATCAGACAAGGCTGGAAACAATCAGGGAAGCACACGCGGGTAATCAGGGGGCACACGAGGAGCCGACGAGCCGGATCATGACACATACTACCTAGGCTTCTCTTTATGTTCCAGTCCCTGCCCATAGGGGTCCCTATATCCACATTCAAAACGCTCAATAAATGGTTATCCAAATTTACCTGGCAAAACAAAAGACCCAGGATTGAACTGAAAAGACTATTAAACCCAAAAGAGAATGAGGGTCTGGACTTACCTAATTTAAAAAATTATTACTTGGCAGCCCAACTTATATCAGTAGTGGTATGGATAACCCAGGACAGGGAGGGTCAGTGGGTGGGAACGGAACAATCTGCCCAAATTTGCCGCTGGACATAGTGTGACGCCCGCTCCGTCCGCTCCTCGTGTCTGCCACGCCCCCTAATTACCCACGTGTGATTCCCTGATTGTGCCCAGTCGTGTCTTGTTTCCTGCTGCCTTGTTCCGTGTATTTAAGTCCCTGTTTTGCATTAACTCCTTGTCTGTCACTGATGTTAGTCAGTGTCTGATGTCTCCTTCCCCAGTTCCCTTAAATAAATCCCCCATTTTCCCTGAGTTCTGGCTACCTCGCTTGTTTCCTGCCTGCTCGCCCGCTTTAACCCCGGAGAGCCAGCGTGACACATAGCAATTATTTTTAATCAAGATACATGGAAAGTAAATAAAATCAATAACATTTGGATAGGAAACACTCTGAAAAGTGAGAGAGAGGCTGGGACGCCCTTCATCAAAAATAAAAATTGCACATGATGTTGATTTTCTACCATCTAAATTAGATACAGGGTTTAAGACATGGGGAGAAAAGGGTTTAACCAGTTGGATCAGTTGTGTAATGGAGGAGATCTAATGTCCTTCGAACATCTTAGAAACAAATGTGGCCTCCCAGTGCCCAACTGTTTTAGATACCTACAGTCAACAAATATATTGTTTATATTAACAATTAAAGGATTGGTTAAAAGAACATTATATCATATATTTATAAAATATTGCAAAAAGAGTCAACAGTGTTAATAAAGAGAAATGGGAACTAGAGATGAATACTATCATTAACGATGAAGATTGGACTCATTCATGTAAAGAAGGACACAGAATAACAAACAGTCCTACATGGAGGGAATTTGATTGGAAAGTTAAGATGAGATACTTTAAGACTCCCCTTCTCACCTCTACGTTTGGCAACACCTCTAATCAGGGGTTTATTGGAGGGGTTGTGACCTGGTAGGAGACCACACCCACATTTTTTGGGATTGTCCAAAACTGTCAGAGTACTGGCAAAATATACAGGAAGAGATAAAAAAAATGTTTGAACATAAAATTACCACTTGAACCAGCTCGTTTCATACTAGGAATTATGCCACAGAATATAGTGCATGAAAATAAGGTTGTATTACAGAGAGTTCTTCTTGTAATTGCCAGGAGGATGATAACGATCTCCTGGCTAAAACCCCAGCCACCCACAACAGTACAATGGAAAGAAAGAGGAAAGAAAGTGTATAATATGGAATTTATAACTGAAAAATTGTTAACGAGAACAGAGTGTTTTGTGGAAGAAATTTCTCGAAGTCCGATGTTTAAGTGTTTGACAGAACTTTATTATTTGATGAGCTCACAGGGAACAGACACTCAGCAAGCATGCGTCTTGTGTTCTGCTCCCCGAGCAACAAATGCATACATCTTTTATGGCCTAAAATGCGACAGTCATCTGACAAATCAAGGACAAATCGGATTTTTGGACGTTCCAGTTACTTCTGCCTTTCAAGGTCCAGGCAGTTCAAAGAAAGTTTGGCCATTTGGAGATACCAGTTTCTTCTACGTTTTCAAGGTCCACCTATCAGCTTAGAACAAGTCTATCTATTTGGGACTTTTCCTTTTGCTATATTATTCTAGGACTCGTTGTTCTCTTTTTCTACATTTTATGTTATCCAATACCATGCATTCATTTTATAATATCTTCTGCAACAGCTTACTTCTCAGGTCATGCCTTTGCTTTGACCTGGGCCTCTTGCTGATCAAGCAATATATGGCAAACATGTTAGTTCCTCTATAGAAAATAGAAATTTCTTACTTAAGCAGATTTGCATTCTTGTTTGATACATTCAATTAATGACAAGTAAATTACATTGTTTCAACCACTATGTGTAAATCAACAACACATTGTAAACTCAATTGTTAATTACTGATTAGGTAATGCATTTTGCATAATCATCTATATTCCATTATTGATTACTGATTAGCATAATCAAGAATTTTCTATCACAGTTTCTTTATTAAAAGGTTTCCAATCTGTAATTTTCTTTTTTCAACAGAAGTATGGCACTTAGGAAAGGATAGGGTTGAATTGAGACTTCCATGTACAGCACTGTGCAAAAATCTTAGGCAGGCAAAGAAAACGATGTTTAGATTGTCCTCGTGTTGGTGTAAAACTATGATATTATGCCTGTCAAAGTGTCTCAGCTTAGCCATTTCAGAATCTCTGCTAACATCATCCTAGTATTTGTAGCGACCGTCCAGTGCAGCCATGTATTTTTTGACTTGGCCACTAGCACACCTCATACAGCTAGTCAATCTGTCAAAATCATGGAACGGCTGAGGTGCCCCTGAGGAGAAGTTTGGGAACTGAAGCGGTGTTCATCTAGCCATCCGACTAGATATCAGTATCTTTTTAGAAAAGAGAAGAAATTATTAATAGTTTTTATTGTGTTCCTCTTAATTTACACGTTCTAATGTTAAATTGTGTTATTTGTTCTAAGCCAAAGTACACTTGCTACCCAGATAAACAGCTTTAAACATTTCTTTGGACTGCCTAAGACTTTTGCACAGTACTGTATATCTTAGAACATAAGAAATTTACAAATTAGAGGAGCCCATTCGGCCCATCAAGCTCGTTTGGGAAGAACTTAACTAATAGCTCAGAGTTGTTAAAATCTTATCCAGCTCTGATTTAACCATCTCTCTCAATATAATATTGGGATCATTTATTCTCTTCAGAGGCCTCCATAGAATAATGCATCCATCCTCTCAATTATGTTTAGACAGACGTATCCTAAGGCACCAGGGCAACAACAGTCAGAATAACAACAGAATCATCAATTTCACAGCTAGTTTTAAAAATTGCTTTAATGCAGAGTGATTACAGAAAAAAAGATAAGCAAATTAGGTAATATTAACAAAATTATTAAAACATGTAGAGTAATAGACATATTTGTCTTTCAGACATATTGTGCTTTTTTAAGAGCAGAAGGGATACATTAAATCAGGATTATATTTTGTTTTTAATGATATATATATATATATATATATATATATATATATATATATATATATATATATTATTTTTTTAAATTTACATCATTATAAATGAGAACTATAAGTGATTGCTAATTACTGTTAACTAATTTCCTGTATGATCTTTCTCCCCTTCAGTGTTAAAAATAATTATATGTCAGGGGGCCAATCAGTGGAGGCACACGGACACGGTGGCTGGTTATCCTATTTGTTCAGCGCCAGCCCAACAAGTAGAGAATTCAGCACCACGGACAGTGATCTGTGCTACTATGACGTCAGGTCCTTTCATTGGCTCCATATATTTTTCTAGAAATAACTAATTGGCTCTTTTCTAGAAATGTCCAGCCTATATGAAGAGAATATTTTATTTTTATTTAGACTAAGAAACTACAGAAAATCAGCTCTGCATGTGATCTCCCCTTTACTGCTCAAGGAGGGCACACGCACATCAACAAATATCAATGCAACAATTACAGAAGAACAATTTCTCACAGCTTCAGAAGAAGTCAGATTTCTGTGTAATTCAGAGATTGTCCAAGACTTCTGCTAGAACATTTTCTGCACTTGAACCGAATTTCAAAATAAATGACACCTGGGTGACCCAGGTTCGAGTCTCTGCCTGGATCACATGTGTGTGGAGTTTGCATGTTCTCTCCATATCGTCGTGGGGTTTTCTCCGGGTACTCCGGTTTCCCCCCCACAGTCCAAAAACATGCTGAGGCTAATTGGAGTTGCTAAATTGCCCCTAGGTGTGCATGTGTGAGTGAATGGTGTGTGAGTGTGCCCTGCAATGGGCTGGCCCCCCATCCTGGGTTGTTCCCTGCCTCGTGCCCATTGCTTCTGGGATAGGCTCCGGACCCCCCACGACCCAGTATGATTAGTGGTTTGGAAAATGGATGGATGGATACACCTGGGTCTATTAAAAGAAGGTGATGCTGCCTGAACCACCAACCAAGGCTGGGAGGAAAGGGAGGAACACTAGTCAAATGAAGGAAGAAAAGGCCACCGTATCTCATGGTCACGAATACAAAAGTCAGGGAGTGTTATGAAGAAGGCACCACACTTAAGACTATTGGTTTTATGCAGTGAATTACACCAGAGAGAGTTTTTGCATTTTAGCTGTGTCATGTAACATTCCTCAGACTTCATTTTAATGTTTTCTTCAACGCAACAAAGTCCCACGGTAACAAAAGCGCTGAGGTCTGGATCGTTATTTGCAATGTGGGGAGTTCAGACCAGTTGGGGTGGGGGATCGTGCTCAGTCACGATAAAAGGCAAACGGGTAAATTGTGAATACGCACTTAATCTAACTACAGTTTAACGTTGTTCCACATACCAATATCACTACGTATCGGTATCGCAAAACAAAATTTAAAATGTTAAGATTCTGTCATTCTGAAAATCTGAGTATTTAAGACATTATGTTCCATAGCAATTTGTGGAGATAAATACCCTCGGACAGTAGCGTTCATTTCACAATTAAGTCTCTTTAAGTCATTGTTTTATGTTAAGCAGGATGAATGTGTGATTTTTAATTAATAAACCCTTAAGAGTTATATGCTTATGCTGTCGCATACTGTTCTCGGTATACAACTTAACTTATAAAAGTCTGTTAATCTTATTATAGAATAATATAGAGAATAATTATACAAGAACTATAATTATTATGATGTTATTATTTAATGTGTGTGGGCCGTGTTGCTTGATTACATTTGACTCCTCGGCACGTGGGACGCTGCCGGTTTGAAAGACGCGGCTTCACTTGTTTTCTGCACAAAGGTGGGTTGCCATTCTGCTCCCATTTTATCGGATAATTTATCTTATTATTTAGTATTTGTCAAATTTGCATGTATATTAAAATATGTTTGATGAGTAAAGTCAGTATATTGCTTTTAAATAAAGTGATTTTGTTCTGGGCTACTATGTTAATTATATTTAAATTTTATGCGCAAAGTGTAGTTGACATTTAACTTTTCCGCGTGCGCTTTCCTGCGTTTAAGTACATTATTGCGCTTGCTAGTGAGTAAATTAGTTCATTTCTTTTAAATAAAGTGAACATTGTTGTGGGGTGCTGTGTTGGTTAAATTTAAATTTCATGTGCAAGTCGGCTAGTTTCCTGTGCCGCAAAGTCTAGGTGATATTTCACTTTTCCGCGTGCGCTTTCATGTTGCATTCTACTGCGGATGCGGGTGGTTTCGCTCGGTGCTGCCTACAGCAATGATATTCCACCAGACCAGGAGAGGGCAGATGTATTGTAAGAAACACAAATAAAAGTAGTGAAGCAAGTCCTGTAAAGTTTGTTTGGTGACCAAAATCAGTATATTGCCATTTAGTAAAATTTTAAATTGTTCCAGGCTTCTGTTTTGATTATATCTAAATTTTATGTGAAAGTTAACTAGTTTCCTATGCTATAATGCAATTGTTCATTGCGGAGGTGTCAGTGCAGAACTGTATTCCATGTGCCAGGAGTGACTGACAGCTCCATTGTATTGCCTGTATGTTGTTTTTCCTCATTCAGATACAGATGAATTGCTTAAGCTGTCAGCTGGAGCAACGCTGAACAGGAGAAGCGGTTTCAGAAAATGGATGAATGTCCCCAGAGGTGTGAGTTAACAGTTTTAACCACTGCATCACTGTACCATGCCCATGTATAGGATATGTAGAAGAACCTGTTGCAGTTATCTGGTGTGTGTGTTTTTGACTTTCCCTGCCGGCCCCTGGAGGTTTGGGCTTCCCCTTTGAGTCTGGTGCCTCCCAAGGTTTCTTCCTTCTAGGGAGTTTTTCCTTGCCACTGTCGCCTATGGCTTACTCACTGGGGGCTTTGGGTGGGGATGCTGTAAAGCGCTTTCACACAATGTAATGTTGTGATAACGTGCTATACTTTGCTGTGTAATTTTGTATTTACTCACGCAAATAAAAAATTGTTTGATAACAAAAAACACTTGTTTCATTCTTTTTCCCTGCGAACATATCAGTCACTTCCCTCCTGCTCCTGCATTCAAAAATGAAAGTTTGTCCTGCACTGCACTTTATTGCCGTGGGTTCCACAGGAATGCAGACCTCTACTTTGGTGTAATCCTGCTGCTGTTGTAGATGGTCTGCTCGCACGCTTTCACATTGTGCACAAGCAGATTTTTTGTATCTCTGCAGAGAAGCATTCTTTTCTTCTGCCTGGCAAATCCATCATTATAATAGCAATCCACCTAGCGCCCCTAGCTCTTAAAGAAAATGTTTGAAAAAATTTGTTTATAGCATGTTTACACCATAAAAACAGCAGTGACTGAGTACAACCCTTGTGGACCAGGCGCCTGGCTTTGACTATTTTTCTGCCATTAAACTAGCAAACGTGGGTTGGCCATGACGTAAAATAACTTGTGCCTTTAAATTAAAAAAAAAGTCCTGTGTGTTGTAAAGTGAGGTATGAAACAGATACCAGGCCGCTTCAGTGAGGGTCAGCGTAAGTTTTATTCATGTGATTTTGCGGTTTAAACTGTTTCATTGGAATCAATCCAACCAGCAGCATGAAGACTGCAAGCCAAAGAAGTGGGACGATGCCTGAGAAGAACAACTCAGTCAATCCTCACGTCTCCTCTCTCCTCAGGCGATTGATGGACTCTGAGCATGAGACATGTACAAAAGATGAGGACTCTTCTCCACTATTCAAATGGAAATTGTTCTTAATCTTTTATTTATACCTTTTGCTTATACCGTAAGATTTAGGAACACACTGAAAAAGATCAACTTTAATACATTTGAAGGTTGAAGTTATTGGAATTTGTAACGGCTGATTTGGTGGAATATGATTTTGGACAGAACTGTCAAAAAATGTGGAATGAAAATGCAGTTTAATGGTTGAATCCGTGGCTTGCCTAACTTGTTATAAATTGCACACACATCCAGCATTAAAGTGACAGGGAGGTATTAGACCAGAGTTGTTGCATTACATTAACACAGACCAGCAAAAAATATAACATTATTCTAACATTAATGTAATGTTGTTCTGAATAGATTTCTATGTCCAGTCCTGATTTCAAATTGGGCCTTTAAGCCTAGAATATGGTCAGTTTTAAAAATACTTGACTTTGTTGCAACTCTGACTAAGTTGAATTCCATCAAGTGGTTAACGGGTGTGAAGATTATCCTGAAATTTTCAAGTTAATGTCATTCCAGTTAATGTGAGTTTGTTCTGTGTGGGTCTCTGTCTCAGGCTGTTATTTTCGTCTTAGTTTCATTTAAACCACTTAACAATATGCATAGATTGCATAGCTGCAAATGTAAAATACAAAAATTAACTTGGAAAGCATTCTACAACAACATTCAGTATTGTGGAGTATTAATAGCATTTATTGCCAATTCCAGTTGCTAGGTAACTTCTATATTTTGAATAGAATACAAGATAATATTTTAAACTAGATTACAGTTAATTGTTATTTTTCTGTTTAAAAAAGACAATTGCTGTAATTTACATAGGACAAAACCTGTAAAAGACATTTTGTAATTATTTTCTAAATGAAATGAAGATGCTTTGTTACTCCCCTTGGGGAAATTCTCTTTTCACCTACCCCATCTTGCTCTACTTGACACACGGGCACAGACAAAGGTAACAGCAAACCTGGCAGCAAAGGGCAGCCACCTGTAGGGACACCCATGGAGCTGGGGGTTTTACAGTGATTAACAGCAATTTTGCAATACTTTTCTGGCAGCTTTTTTTTTTGCTAGGTATTTACAGTAAATTCCACAGTCAGTTCTACACTAGAAGAGACATCATTCCTAAGCGCAGCATGGACTGCTTCTGGACACAGTATCTAATGCGACTTCCAGAGTCACTTGAGTAAGCTGGAGATAATTCATCCCCGGGAAAGAGAGCCTGCAGTAGGCAGTCTACCAAAAGAGGGCCTTTCCTGTTCCCTTGGTGAATTAGAATACCAGTGGAGAGAGCTCTCCTGTTGCAGTTTCACAGAGATGAACAACATGGAGAACTTTGGATTGAGGTTTTGCAGTAAGAGGGTGCTGAAGGAAAAAGGAGTTTCAAAGACATTGGTCTGCCTGTACTGCCGATTTTGTCTCTGCCCATTTCAGATGTCCAGATGTTTACTAATGTGACATTCCTTAAATACAACCACCGAAACAGAACGGTTCTCAATTTGTTGCCAAGTTTGGTAGATGTACAACTTGGACTGCAAAGAGATGGACTGACGCAGAGGCGGAGCTGAGGATAGGCCTGGGTGGGATTGACAGCTGGACCTACCCAGTCAGATTAATGAAATGACATTTTTTATATATAAATTACCGGCTTCTAACTCTGTTCCTATACATCACTGTTGTTACTGTGGCAAGTACGACAGAATGTGTGAGCTCCCTCTAGTGGTGCTCTAGGTAGAACACCACAGTCGTGGGTGTATTATTGTTGCAGTCACCATGTTGTAAATATATAAGCCAATTTAAGAAAATTTGGGGTAATGAGCTTCATTCAGACCCTCCCAAATTTAATACAAGTCCATCCATCAGCCACTTTACCGTATTTAAATGCTGCAGGAGGATGCTCACATGAAAAAAATAAGCCTAATTCATTTCTTTATCCAAAACTCCTCATTCATTAAAACGAAAAGAGCTTTAACTTGTGCGTGCATTGCTTCATTTTAAGCAGCATTATGGAGTGTCGTTGAACATAAATTTTTCTATGAAGGGTCTGATTTTCTGCATCTTTTACTCCTGGTTTGGGCTATAAAATTGGAAGGAGTTGCCAAACCTGACTGTGCAGGGTTTGCGCTGTTCTCATCTGTGGACAGTGTGTGGGTTTGTGGGTCAGGCATAAATTTGGGGGGGGGGCTCCCTCTAGCATTAAAATAGGGAGATATCCACTAAAATAATATAATTCTTCATATTCAAAAAAGTACAGATAAAATGAATCAATCTCAACAGTTCATTTAAAGTGTTTTCACCCCAAGCACACCTATCCTTACTGAAAATGGTTTAGTCTAAAGTCCTGCTCTGGGGTACGTTTCCTATACCACAATGCACATTGGCAAAAGACAAATATATGTCAGGAAACTATATAGCAAGAGATCAAAGAAAATTGATACATTCTGTGGGCCATGTCTGCTGCCGCATGGCAGAGGGTGTGAGGGGGAAGTGCAGGGACGATGTCGGCATCACCAAAAGGAGGGCTACAGCTCTTTGGAGGGAGCCGGTGAGGAGGGTTGGGGGGAGCCAGTCTGCATCCTCTCACTCCTGGGGAGGACCGAGTATTGGCCATCCTAGATCTGAGAGGCACTTGAGGGAATCCCGGGGTGCATAAATCTCTGTAGTCTACCCACCTCCAAGACATCTATGCTTTCTACTCCCCAGCCACTTCCTCTTGGCCCACCAAAATTTGGCCCCCTGTAGTGTGATCACCAGGGTTCCTCAATATGTGGCACCTCCACACCTGGCTCCTCTACATCAGCCATCCCTTGTCTGGGCCCCTCTACAGCAGGCCCCCTCTGACGTGGCCCTCAGTCCCTCAGGGCGACACTGTCCCCTGAGTCCCCAGAATCCCTTTCAGTCTGGGAGATCACCTAACCCACCCATCCTGCTGCCTAATGCCGGTGTCGTGCTGTAAACTGTCCCCCTGCCACGGAATGTAATCTCTCATTTTAAAGGCAATGTCGCTTCGCTTCTCCTGCGCGGCAGCAGCGTCCGCTCGCTGTAACATCGGTTGTCTTGTTCTCCTGCGCGACAATAATGCATTTCTTTTCGACGCTCGTTCGTGCAAATACAGTCGCCTTCAGTCTCAAGAAGCGATTCATCTACTTGAGTAATATTTTTAATACTTTGTTGAATTAATTCTGCCTCAATTTCTTTGCTATTCTGTCTTCTTTTCATAACTATAATGCGGCGATTAGCTTCATACTGGGCACCGACACACCTGGAAATGACGTAACATTGAACCAAATGTCAAAAGTAATCAGAAGTCAGCAGCCTGCCCAGAATGCACAGATAACAAGCTACACTGCAAGTCGTCCAGCCACGACGTCACCCAGCCACTCGTCTACCATCTAAAATACAGATAAATTACATGTGCTCCGTAATTCTGCAGTTGATATTATTTTGAACTGGACCATAAAGAAAATATTCTTGGCCTGGAGGGAGGAGTGCTGGGCTATTTTATAGGAGGCTACTCTTTCTTAATAACCCCATTTTTAATTCTGAACAATAAGCTTAATAGGATGGGGCGACATGCTGGTGCAGTGGTTAGCACTGTTGCGTCACACCTCTGGGACCCGGGTTCAAGTCTCCGCCTGGGTCAGATGTGTGTGGAGTTTGCATGTTCTCCCCATGTCGTCGTGCGGTTTCCTCTGGGTTTTCCGGTTCTCCCCCACAGTCTAAAAACATGCTGAGACTAATTGGAGTTGCTAAATTGCCCGTAAGTGTGCGTGTGTGAGTGAATGGTGTGTGAGTGTGCCCTGCAATGGGCTTGACCCCATTCAGGGTTGTTCCCTGCCTCGTGCTCATTGCTTCTGGGATGGGCTCCCGACCCCCGTGACCCAGAAGGATAAGAGGTTTGGAAAACGGATAAAACTGAAGAGCGATTTAAAATAGGTGATTGTCCAGTAAGAGGATTTACCTTTAGCTACAGTGTTTTTTGTTATACAGGTATATTTTGTTTTACAAAAACAACATTTACTTCTACACTATACGGTCAATTAAAGTACCTTCTGCATCCTGGAGATGGTCATTACCTTCTGGAGAGTCTATTTCCTCAGCAACTCTCTTGTTGCTACCTTCTGGAGACAGATGAATGCTGAAAAGATCTTCCATCTGGTCAGCAGTCATTGTGATTGTCTCAAAGCAGAACAGGTGGCGCAGAATGTAGACAGTGTTTATAACTCGCTTATTAATTATCAATGTGTTACTGGTTACTTTATTAGTTTATATTCAAAGAAATAATAGCAACTTGAACCATGATGGTCAAAGGATAAAATTCTGATCCTAACTAACGTACATGTAAACAGAACACAGAATACCTCTGAAATGGACCCTGACCCCTGTGGATGACCTGAAACGTGACAATGTCATGTTCCAGCAGATTCCCGTCTCTTATTGACCGGATAGGCCTCAGACAACCTGCATTGGCCATGAAGTCAAGCAGAGGTGTCTTTCACTTCTCAAGGTCCTCCAGAGTTGTACTTTCAGGTACCTGCCATCAAAATGGACTGTTATTGAGGCTACTTGAATTATAACTTTTTAGTAAGAACCCACACACCCATATCATGTTTGAAGCCTTTCAATTGCAGCATTAAAATTAGGCAGCATTCGGCAGGTAAAGGAGCAATATTTGCTGGCAGGCACATGGGACGATTAATCTGCGCAGTAGGGATAACATGAAGAGAGGAAAATTTGCTGTAAAAAAACTCAATTTGTTCGCCATAATATCTTGCTGACCTCCTTCCCAGGGCTTAAACTGCCCACAATGCTTTTCCACCCTCTATGCATATTTAGTATTTCCCTGATATATCAGACGCTGATATGGGCAGTACGGTATGCGCTCCGTCTGGTTAGATGTGGGCCTGCACTTTCTTAGGGGCCTGCCCCTCCTGACACAGACTCTTCCAGAATCTCATAATCCTCTCCATTTCCCATTCTTCACACTGTTTATTAGTGTATGGGAACGGGACAACCCGAACTGAAGGGTCAGGACTTGCACACAACACACACCCCTCCTGCCCTAATGAAGTGGCGGTATACTTAGCCCATTTATATCACCAATTTCCAAGTGTACGTTTTGCTAACCCATACAGGTCTACTTCATCCTGGGCATCCTTCTAAAATTTACTCACTCTCCTCACTCCCATATCTCCCCCCATTTCTCTCCGCATTCGCTCACTGTAATCTGAGCGGTTATTCAGCATCAAAGGACCAGGCTGAGTCAGTGAAGTCAGTTGTCCTGTGCTCACCTGACCTGTGGTCCTGCTGTGCACCCAGACCTGAAGGGCCTGATAAATCATTAGCATCACTAACATCGTTGCTGTCAGCCGTACCAGAACCCACAGCTTCGTGTCCTGTCTGGAGTGGCTGGTCTGCTTGCGATGCTCCCTCTTGACCCTCACTCTGCTCTGATCCTGAAACTGACTCCACCCCAAGCTGTGGAGCTCCTCTGGGAGCTCCATCAGGGCCATCTGAGTCAAGGGCAACTGCATCCTCTGTGTTGTTTTCAGTGACTCTGTCTTTCGTGCGGTACTCTAGTGCAGTGGTTCAAATGGTACCACATATTACTCCCTTCTACCTGCACCGCTGTTGCTGTGGCTCGTGTCACCTTGAAGGGTCCCTCTCGTCGGGGCTAGTGCCACTTTCACCGGAACACTCGCAGGTAGACTTTATCTCCTGGAAAGATGACTGGCTCCTCCTGGTCTGTGTCTTCTTTCTGTGCTTTCTCCTTTTCCTGTTTGGAAATAGTTTTGTGTATTTTGGTTAAAGTCCTCATGTACAACTTTAATTCATCCCCCAGCTGATCTAGGCTGGGTCCCTTATACGCCCCCTCCAAGTCGATCCAGGCATAGGTCTCCCTGTCAGCATTTCATGCGGAGACAAATGCATCACCTGTGCGTTTCCATCCGATATGTCATCAAGGCTGTTGACAGGGCATCCACCCAGTTCATTTTCATGGCGGCGCAAATTTTATTCAGCTTCTGCTTAAGTGTGCCATTCACTCTCTCCACCATACCCTGCATCTGAGGGTGATACACACATGCCAACTTTTGTTTTATTCTCAGCTGTTAAACCACTAACTTTTAACTTTCCCCACAAAGGCAGCTCCATTATCAGAGCTTATTTCAGTTGGTATCCCAAACCTCGGACTCTCTGATCAGGAATTTCACCACTGTCATCGCCCAAATGTCCTTGGACGGTATTGTCTCCACCCATCTGCTGAACCTGTCCACAATCACAAGCATATATCGCTTTCCATATGCTGTTTTTCCCATGTCCACATAGTCCATCACCAAGTGTCTGAACGGTCACTCAGGCACTGGAATGTGCCCTACTGGGGCCGTGATTGCTTTGCGTAAATTGTTCTTAATGCACACCTCATATTCTGACAACCTTGCATCCGTCATTGCTTGCAGCTATGGTGTCCAGAAACCTTGTTCTGTAATTTTCTGTAACACCACCCCCCTTGTGCAATGGTCAAGACCATGCGCATCCGTTATCAAAATGTTGGCCTGGCTGCCGCATCAGAGACTGCATTTCCTTGAATAACAAAATCACGACCTTTGCGGTGGGCCTGACACTTAACAATAGCCAAACGCTTGGGACGCATCATTGTGTGTAGCAACTCCAAAATCTGATTATAATGCTGAATGGGGGAGCCGTCACTTTTGCGAAACCCCCTTTGCTTCCAGACTGCTCCAAACTGATGGCATACATCATGTGTGTATGCAGAGTCTGTGTAGATAGTAACTGTCTTATGTTGTCCTCGCCGGCACGCTGTAGTCAAAGCCTTTATCTCTGCTAATTGACCAGAACAGGGTTGTGCTCTGAAACGAGAGTGTGAAAATCATCACCCTGTGCCTGGACTACAGCAAACCCAGCCTTCAAGGCATCCCCATCTCTCCAACATGAGCCATCCACAAACAAAACCATCTCGCTATTTTCAATGGGAGAGCTCTCCAAGTCTGCTCTCAGTTTAGTGTAAACCAAAGACTCTGCCACACACTCATGTGTGTCTGCAGGGTTTACTGTAGTGCAGCACTTTATTGTCACATCCGGGTAAGAGAGAAATGCAAAGTACGCTAGCTGCCTTGCTGGGGTCAACACAAATTTGCCTTTGTCAATAACGTCCACCACCTTATGTGAAGTATAAAGTGTTTTTGCATTCTAGCTGTGTTACAGTATGTAACACAGCCTTCAACTTTTTTCCCCACGCAATGCAGAACATGCAGGGGTGCCAAACAAAACAGTGGAGCTGCAGTGTAGCCAATTATTTCTTTCAGTAGTTTTAAAATCATTTGTGTGGCTGTGTGTTAGAGATGGAGGTGAGCAACACTGAGGCATCTCAGGGAACCATGTTGCCCATATTAAAAAACACACACGCATGCAACTCAGGCAATCCAGCATTTCTTATTTCAGTTATATATGACACTGCATGAGGAGCGGCGGGGTGGTGCAGTGGTTAGCACTGTTGCCTCACACCTCTGGGACCCGGGTTCGAGTCTCCGCCTGGGTCACATGTGTGCGGAGTTTGCATGTTCTCCCCATGTCGTCGTGGGGTTTCCTCCGGGTACTCCGGTTTCCCCCCACAGTCCAAAAACATGCTGAGGCTAATTGGAGTCGCTAAATTGCCCATAGGTGTGCATGTGTGAGTGAATGGTGTGTGAGTGAGTCCTGCGATGGGCTGGCCCCCCATCCTGGGTTGTTCCCTGCCTCCGGACCCCCCGCGACCCAATAGGATAAGCGGTTTGGAAAATGGATGGATGGATGACACTGCATGTTGTTGTTTTACATGTTCACTACAAGTCAGTGTTTTTTTCATTGTATGATTAATGCCACATTCATACCAAAAAAACACACTAGACATACTGTACAAGGCAGTCAAGGGAAAAACCTTCTCAGAAAACAAAGTGAATGTATCAACCGAAGAAGGACGTTTCCTTTTCAGAATATTCATTTTTTTCCATGTGGAACCACTGTCCATGATTCAATTGAGTGCATTCAAAGAATGATACATCAAGACTAATAGTGACAAAATATTAATTTAATATGCATTGTACATGAATGTAGGACTTAGATGTTGATGAATTTCTCATCAGTGAAGGGCATATACAAGTTGAAAACCCAGAACTCTCCAATTTAGATGTAATTTGGTACACGTGCAGACCAGTGATGGATATGTAAATGATTAGAATTGCAAGGAGTTGGCATGTTTAATCACCAGACACAGGATGCCTCGTAGTCACATTAGGGTTACCGGCACTTGACGGAGTTTGATAGGGTTGCATTGCGGGTTTGCATGAAGCCAGGTGGTCATATGGTGCAATTGCATGTGGGCCATGCGGATATCACAGTGGCCTGATATTGAAACCAATGGGCACGTGAGGCATCCACACACGTCGTGAAGTTTCTGGTCATCCAAGACAGACCACGCCAAGGAAGGATCGTCGGATTGTGCTCCAAGCATCACAGATCCCCATGACACCTGCGCCTGATATATGGACACAGCTACTGGACTCTCTACAACACCCTATATCATCATGTCGCGATGACTGGCATCAGCTGGACTACGGGTTCACCGTCCCATGCATAGGCTGCCGTTCACAATAGCACAGAAACTGTTGCGATTGGAGTGGTGTAGTCACTGGGAGGCATGGACTGATGACGACTGGCGTCCTACCATGTTCAGCGATACATCTCAGTTCTGCAGTACCACAGATGACCGTCGTGTGCGTATGGTGGCGCCTCAGGGAGAAGAGCAATCCTGCCAACGCTGTGGAGTGACACACCACACTCTGACGGCACAGTGGTACACCAGTGACATCCTAGTGGTATCCGGGCCCAAGGGTGTGCTATACCCTACTGACATGGGACCAGCAGTGTGGCCATACCACCAACTCCGTGGTCCGTATGCTCTGATATTATAATCATCGTGATACAGTCACATGCCCTTTCATCACATGCAGATTTCATTTTCACAACTTAGTCTGTTGTGCTTCACTTTTTTTGCCACCGAGTTTGTGTTCTGACACTAAGTTGATGGGAAATGATTATTTGAGCGTCATCTAAAGAGCTTATATTACTTGGGTAAATTGCATAAGACTCACATGGTATTTTGAAAAGATTCCCATATGCGCTGATTAGCTGGGGTTGATCCGAGCAGCTGTGCACATTTCTCCTGTAACACAAAAGTTTGCTTTTAGGACAGAAAACAAGGTTAAGACCAAATTATGTGGTTTACATCTATCAAAATAAAACCAAGGTCACTGTTACCAAAAGAGTAACCATGTGTTGTCAAATTTCCTAACATTTTGCTTCATCTTACTTTGGATGTCCATGGTTAGGAGAGAAGCAGAAATCTGCTCAATCATTAGAAAGACTTTACTTGATACAGGGAGTGAGATCTTGTTGCAGGTGACAAGGCAGGATGGAGTGTGTTTAGAAAAATAATGAAGAGGGAATGTGAGTGTGAGCTATCGTGGCATCTGTGTATAACCCAATATGGCGGCATCCTTCTGAATGTAAATAACATAGCCGGCTTAATTAGCTTAATCAAGCGTAATTGAACTAAGGAAAATTTAGCAATATACTTTCCCTGCTTGGTGTGATAAATACAGCAGCAGCTGCTGGTGGACGGGCTACAAACAGACATCAAGAAGAAATCCCACCTCACAGCCATTTACTGTACCAAACCCATTAATGTAACTTGTGAAGATGTAGGTATTGGAGTATTCACAGATTCATTTGCAGTGTCCACTTCCTGTCCAGTAAATTTGACAGGACGAAATTTGAATAACCTATAGGTCTGACTCATGTATGCGGCTGAAGGAGTAAAGGTAGAATGGGTGGAGAATCCTGGGCTGAGCTGCATGGTGGCCTGGGGGACAATCATTAAAACACAGACCCTCTGATATCCTCAAAACCCACAACCAAAAGGGTAGTCAGGAACGGTGGCCAACCACTTGGCCCGTTAAGCCACATGGTGGCCCTATGAGCAGGCAAACACACTACGGGCTAAGGGGTAGAAGACAGAGGAGAGAATAGGATGGCCAGTGACATGTGAACAGGACAAGGCAGGGATGGATTCTGACACAGGTGCCATACTACTTTGTTTAAATATGCCCAAGTGCTTAGAATGTTTTAGTGCCTTAGACAAGGTATCACTGAATGACGCAGCAGTTTGGCTCCTCCTGAAGGCCCTATAACTGTCCTGAGAAGTTGTTTGCATGCACTTGCTGCCTTGACACTTGTTGATGTACGTGTGCCCTGCTCAAAGTCACCATTCAGGGAATTTAGCGTTGAAGACACCCTGCGGTTAAACAGGCTTAGCACAACCGCAACTAGCTAAGTGAGAGGGAGGGGAGAGAGACAAACAAAAAGGAAAACCCCCCAACCCGTCGCTCACAACAACCCTAGTGCTTATAACATACAGCCCACAGGCTGGAGGGCCAAAGAAATGCAACGATACTATAAAATTTCAAACCGCAAACATCACGCAGACATATACTATAGAGAGCAGCTAGCGCACGACACAAAACACTAA
This sequence comes from Brienomyrus brachyistius, assembly GCF_023856365.1. Classification (NCBI taxonomy): domain Eukaryota; kingdom Metazoa; phylum Chordata; class Actinopteri; order Osteoglossiformes; family Mormyridae; genus Brienomyrus; species Brienomyrus brachyistius. Next base: position 1,028,071 of record NW_026042336.1, on the reverse strand, counting down.
AGAAACACGGGAAAAAAAGAAAAGACAATGTAAAGTCCTCACCTTCCCCCCGTTAACAATGGGCACATACCTCTAAACATAACATCACTTGCTCACTAGTTTTTGGTTGCGTCAGTACGGAATAGTTTAACCTACATAGGTAAACATACCTGTTGCGATTTCTGTAGCCAGCGTTCGGTGGACGCCGCTTCAGTAATCTACGCCCCCTCTCCGTCAGCAAACACACTACACCGCGGAACACTGGTCAAGAATAAGGGTCAATCAAAACAGCCTTCGCTACTTTCAAACGCGAGTGTAGTACACACACACACACACACACACACACACACACACACACACACACACACACACATACATATATATATATATATATATATATATATATATATATATATATATATATATATATACACACACACACACATCCGTGAGAGAAGAACAGGGAAACAGACAAATGCCTAACTAATTAACCAGCAGGAGAATGGAAGTGACAAAATAAACACCAAAATATCCCCCTGCTACACTCATTTTGAAGTAATTGTGCAACAATTTTTTTCCCAGTCGCCATGCTTCGTCTTGCTTGTGCAGGTTATGCTTGCATTGAACTTACTTTGTAGACAATAAGATCCTGTCGGCATGAACTCTCTACTGTGTGGTAATTTAGAGAAATTACGCACGTTCCTTATCCCATCTGAATCGGTGACACTAACGCCGTCGGAATGTGATTTAGCGCAGAGTTTAGAATATTTACGGTTTCCGGCCCATGAAGGCAGTTTGAAATAAAACAAAACAAATACGTTACATTTTCTGGATGCGCACATTCTTGCTCTTGGCAAAATGACACAGAGTATTGAGATAAAGGAGTGTTACTCGATGAGATTTCGAATCCATCGCTCGTTGAACCTGGAGAACATGGATCCAGAAGGTAATTAATGATTAAATAATAAAGTTGTAGTTACCGGTATGTGACAAACGAAATGAACGTCTGCATTGGCCTAATGTTTGTTAGTTGATAAGTAGCTGATAAGTAAAACCTTTGATTTTCGATGTAAAATCACCGACCGGTTGAATAGTTCAACTTTTATCTACAGAAACGAATGTATTTTGTACTGCAAAGGTATACACTGGAGTTTTAAAATGAGAAAATGTAACGATGCGATAGGAAATACCCTTCGGTGTACTCCCCTTCTGTCTCGATTTCTTGCTCACCGTGTTTAATAAGAAAATAAAAAGGAAGATGACTATTAGTGACAAAAGTGTAGGAATAAATGTTTCATAATGCATAATACAGACACATTTAATATTAATTCACTTGGATATTTGTGAGAGTAAGCGTATTCATGGATGTTGTCTTTTTAGCTTCATGGGTGATTCTCACAATTTCATTTATCCGACAATCTGAAGCCCGTAGACTCATTTTAAACTTATTTTGTAGTACAGTGTTTATTCCGTTATTGTCAGAGCCCATGTTCTTATATATATCTCTCTGTGTTCCATTTTGTTGCAGTTCATGAGTTTGTGGAGGATAAGTTCATCTCCATACTGGTCGTGAACTTTGAGAGCAGCTCACTGACCATGGAGAACTTGCAGTCTCTGGCCCTCAGTGTCCCATCATTTTATTGGCGACTCACTGGGGAGCAGTTGGATCCCAGTCTATTGCGCATAGCACCTGCACGGCTGCAAGTATTACATCATGGTGCAGAGACTGGTGTCCAGCATGGGAATGGAGAATCACCAGCTGAGCAGAATGCCCATTACGGACAGGGGCTGCCGTCACCCAGCTCTGCAAGGGAGGCTTCCCCTGCAGCTCCAGCATCCACGACTGAGGATGCTGATGGACTCCTCGAGGCTCTCCCCTTGCTCTGGGGTGAAGATGAGCCCTCATCTGTGGCTTCTGACACTCAGCCTGGAAATGAGGTTGAGTCAGAGCATGGTGAACCCTCCAGCTCCACCTTCTGGATCCCTGCGGGCCCTAACACCATGTGGCAGCAGGTTGAGATTGAAGGCCAGACCTTCCTGCGCAAGCTGGATGAGCTCAGCATTCCCGAGGGACTTTGGAGCATCACGGACTACGCTGATGATCACACCATGGTCATGTCCGTGCATGTCTCCGTGCGTGTGCACAGTTCTCTGCGAACATGGGTTGTGAGGCAGGAGGAGAGCCCTCCTCACATGCCCGTTGGCACCAGTCAGAGGAAGCGCAAGGCCAAGCCCGACGACACCAGCGGCTCCAGCTCACCACCGCCACGCAAGAGGCCCATGCGCTTATGATTGCATTCCACGTTTTTACGCTGTGAGTTACATTTACAATTTAATCAGTTACTTGATAAATGACAAAAAGTAGTTACTGCGGTATATATTCCATACATTTGCTGAACTGGAGTTTTGTGCGTCCTTAAGTAATAACTGTAAGCATTCTTTAAGTATGAAAGAGTTTAGGACATTGTCACCTGAAGGCCCAGTGTCCCCATAATTATAACTTTATACTATATTTCTGCATGACTGAGTATTCAATGAGTACCTGGTACTCACATCTCATATTTACCATTTATATCAGTCTCCAAAGTGCTTAGAGAGTTAAGGCTGGTCTTGGTTAGTTCTTAGTGATTGAGCTTTTATTCTTCTGTAATACTCCCCAAGTCCCTCACTCTACTCAATCTCAGTACTCTTTGGTAGTGAATGAGTCATTGTCACTACCTGCAACAGTTTATGGATAATCAATGGCAAACATAATGCAGACATATCACATACAGTGTGGTGTTTGCAGTAAGTTGGGCTTAGTGGAAAAAGCCCAATTACTAACCCTGACTTCTACTTCGCAGGCGGCACCAAGTCAAGTCCCGGCGGGCACGCTGCCAGAAGTCGCGTCCCGGCGGGCAGGCGGCCCCAGGTCGCGTCCCGGCGGGCAGGCGGCCCGAGGTCGCGTCCCGGCGGGCAGGCGGCCCGAGGTCGCGTCCCGGCGGGCAGGCGGCCCGAGGTCGCGTCCCGGCGGGCAGGCGGCCCGAGGTCGCGTCCCGGCGGGCAGGTGGCCCGAAGTCAAGTCCCGGCGTGCAGGCGGCCCGAAGTCAAGTCCCGGCGGGCACGCTGCCAGAAGTCAAGTCCCGGCGGGCACGCTGCCAGAAGTCAAGTCCCGGCGGGCAGGCGGCCCCAAGTCAAGTCCCGGCGGGCACGCTGCCAGAAGTCAAGTCCCTGCGGGCAAGCGGCTCCACCCGGCGGGCACGCTGCCAGAAGTCAAGTCCCGGCGGGCAGGCGGCCCCAAGTCAAGTCCCGGCGGGCAGGCGGCTCCACCCGGCGGGCACGCTGCCAGAAGTCAAGTCCCGGCGGGCAGGCGGCCCCAGGTCGCGTCCCGGCGGGCAGGCGGCCCCAGGTCGCGTCCCGGCGGGCAGGCGGCCCCAGGTCGCGTCCCGGCGGGCAGGCGGCCCCAGGTCGCGTCCCGGCGGGCAGGCGGCCCGAGGTCGCGTCCCGGCGGGCAGGCGGCCCGAGGTCGCGTCCCGGCGGGCAGGCGGCCCCAAGTCAAGTCCCGGCGTGCAGGAGGCCCCAAGTCAAGTCCCGGCTGGCAGGCGGCCCCAAGTCAAGTCCCGGCGGGCAGGCGGCCCCAAGTGAAGTCCCGGCGGGCAGGCGGCCCGAAGTCAAGTCCCGGCGGGCAGGCGGCCCGAAGTCAAGTCCCGGCGGGCACGCTGCCAGAAGTCAAGTCCCGGCGGGCACGCTGCCAGAAGTCAAGTCCCGGCGGGCAGGCGGCCCCAAGTCAAGTCCCGGCGGGCAGGCGGCCCCAAGTCAAGTCCCGGCGGGCACGCTGCCAGAAGTCAAGTCCCGGCGGGCACGCTGCCAGAAGTCAAGTCCCGGCGGGCACGCTGCCAGAAGTCAAGTCCCTGCGGGCAGGCGGCCCCAAGTGAAGTCCCGGCGGGCAAGCGGCTCCACCCGGCGGGCACGCTGCCAGAAGTCAAGTCCCGGCGGGCAGGCGGCCCCAAGTCAAGTCCCGGCGGGCAGGCGGCTCCACCCGGCGGGCAGGCTGCCAGAAGTCAAGTCCCGGCGGGCAAGCGGCTCCACCCAGCGGGCACACTGCCAGAAGTCAAGTCCCGGCGGGCACGCTGCCAGAAGTCAAGTCCCTGCGGGCAAGCGGCTCCACCCGGCGGGCACGCTGCCAGAAGTCAAGTCCCGGCGGGCAGGCTGCCAGAAGTCAAGTCCCGGGCGGGCAGGCTGCCAGAAGTCAAGTCCCGGGCGGGCAGGCTGCCAGAAGTCAAGTCCCGGGCGGGCAGGCTGCCAGAAGTCAAGTCCCGGGCGGGCAGGCTGCCAGAAGTCAAGTCCCGGGCGGGCAGGCTGCCAGACGTCAAGTCCCGGGCGGGCAGGCTGCCAGAAGTCAAGTCCCGGGCGGGCAGGCTGCCAGAAGTCAAGTCCCGGGCGGGCAGGCTGCCAGAAGTCAAGTCCCGGGCGGGCAGGCTGCCAGAAGTCAAGTCCCGGCGGGCAGGCGGCCCCAAGTCAAGTCCCGGCGGGCACGCTGCCAGAAGTCAAGTCCCGGCGGGTAGGCGGCTCCACCCGGCAGGCACGCTGCCAGAAGTCAAGTCCCGGCGTGCAGGGGGCCCCAAGTCAAGTCCCGGCGGGCAGGCGGCCCCAAGTCAAATCCCGGAGGGCACGCTGCCAGAAGTCAAGTCCCGGCGGACACGCTGCCAGAAGTCAAGTCCCGGCGGGCAGGCGGCCCCAAGTCAAGTCCCGGCGGTCAAGCGGCTCCACCCGGCGGGCACGCTGCCAGAAGTCAAGTCCCGGCGGGCACGCTGCCAGAAGTCAAGCCCCGGCGGGCACGCTGCCAGAAGTCAAGCCCCGGGCGGGCAGGCTGCCAGAAGTCAAGCCCCGGGCGGGCAGGCTGCCAGAAGTCAAGCCCCGGGCGGGCAGGCTGCCAGAAGTCAAGTCCCGGCGGGCAGGCGGCCCCAAGTCAAGTCCCGGGCGGGCAGGCTGCCAGAAGTCAAGTCCCGGGCGGGCACGCTGCCAGAAGTCAAGTCCCGGCGGGCACGCTGCCAGAAGTCAAGTCCCGGGCGGGCAGGCTGCCAGAAGTCAAGTCCCGGCGGGCACGCTGCCAGAAGTCAAGTCCCGGCGAGCACGCTGGCAGAAGTCAAGTCCCGGCGGGCAGGCGGCCCCAAGTCAAGCCCCGGCGGGCACGCTGCCAGAAGTCAAGCCCCGGCGGGCACGCTGCCTGAAGTCAAGCCCCGGCGGGCACGCTGCCAGAAGTCAAGCCCCGGGCGGGCAGGCTGCCAGAAGTCAAGTCCCGGCGGGCAAGCGGCCCCAAGTCAAGTCCCGGCGGGCACGCTGCCAGAAGTCAAGTCCCGGCGGGCACGCTGCCAGAAGTCAAGTCCCGGCGAGCACGCTGGCAGAAGTCAAGTCCCGGCGGGCAGGCGGCCCCAAGTCAAGCCCCGGCGGGCACGCTGCCAGAAGTCAAGCCCCGGCGGGCACGCTGCCTGAAGTCAAGCCCCGGCGGGCACGCTGCCAGAAGTCAAGCCCCGGGCGGGCAGGCTGCCAGAAGTCAAGTCCCGGCGGGCACGCTGCCAGAAGCATTTCCAGATTTAGACGGGTTTCCTCCCCGGGTTTCATTTATATAGTATTATCACTGGTGGTTTATGTTCTTACTGTTGACATTAGAGCTGCAACTAGCGACAATTTTTCTATGAATTAATCCATCGACTATTTAACCAATTGGTTGATTCATTTAACGCAGTAATTCACTTGTAACAGGCGGGAGCTGATATGCAGGTGAGGGGAGCCAGAGATATTAAACACGGTTTTTTAAATTCGCTTATGGGAGCACCACATGCAGCTGTTTTGGTAGATAATGGAAGCAGGAAGTACTTTTTGTAAACTAAAAATTTATTGTGGGTAAACTTGGTATAAAGATGGTGGAGTGACAGTACTTTTATGTTGATTTAATGCCTGACGAGTTTATTAGCTATAGTTTCAACTTTTAGTCCAGTTTTTTTTCATTAGTTTCCATCTTTCAGTTTTATTTAGCAGTAATATCACTGGTCCCAAACAATCCCAATGCATACACACACATACTGGTACTGTCAATCAATGTATAATAAGTCCAGCTGTTTTAGGTGAACCCCATAATGTCCTGTAATAAAGCTTGTAATGAGATATCCCTCTTGTTTCTCCTTTGCAATGTGGTTATGTATAAAAACATTCAGGAAGGAATCTTATCTGTATTCTTCACCTGATGTGGGTGTCACTATTTCAGTGATGGGTCTTTATGGTAAATATTTAGGTGTTTGTCACAAATACAGATGGATAGATAATAATTACATTAATTATTTAGGTAATACACAGAAGAAATGTGATTGAAAGGAGATTAATGTGATGTAACATAGACCGCCAGGCGTAATGTTCTCGCTGTCTGTATGGGACCATGTTGTTCTTACAAGTGACCCCATAGAAGCACATCTCCAGGTTTTTAATGTTTACAGTCTTCATATCTAGATCAGCATCATTGCTTAATTTCAAAATTGCACGTAGGAGCTGCACAGTGGTTAGACCTGTTGCCTGACATATGTGGGAGGAAGGTTCAAGTCATGTCTGTGGATCTTGCATGTTCTCCAGGTGTCATGGGATTTCTTCCGGTTTCCCCCCACAGTCTAAAAATATTCCAAGGTTAACTGGAGTTGCCAAATTACCCACGTCTGAGTGGTGTGTATGCCCTGTAACAGGTTGGCACCCCATCCTGGGTTATTCCGTGCTTTGTGCTCATAGCTTCCATGATAGGCTCCAGACCCCTTGTTACCTTACACAGGAAGTTCACCATTCCTGTCCAAAGCTTTGAGGAAGTTACAGGATCCCCGCGGATCTTTGAAAAGTATCAAAGTCTGTTTTTCCCCCCCTTTTTTTTTTTTCCCACGCACGTCACTGCCTATAGCACAGGGGGCAGTGTGTACCCGATAGGCCTATATGCACGCCATAGAAAATGAAGATATAGTGCTGCATGTGCATAGCTGGTGTGTAGCAGGTTTCCCTTAAAATGGTAGAAATGGTAAATGCAAATGATAAGTACTGTGGCTTGTTGAAAAAGACGACTAATGTCTAAAAAGCACAATACAACCTTTGTAAAAAAGTTATCAAACTGGCAGCAATGGGCTGTAAAGCCATCGATGCACATATCAAGGGAGAGAAGCACAAATATTTTGTCAATAGTCGGACAACTGTCCCCATTCAGTTTTTTACCAGTATTGGCATTGCAAGCACAACCTCTACAGATAGGCCTACACCCGTTTTGGCAGTGTCTCCGGATCCCACAACAAGTAATGCCTTCAGTACATTCTCCTCAACCGACACTGAAAGCAGAAGTGCTATGGGCTTTGCCAAAACATTCACTTGTGGTAGGGATATAACCGCTTTTCTTGCATGATTCGGACTCGCTCCATATATTAAAAGGGAGCTTCGTTGTCATGTTTGACGTAAGTATGAACAGGACCATCAAAAGAAAACAACTGGATGTGCATGTCAGGTATTGGGTAAATTATGAGAATGGCTCTCGAGTGCAGTCCTGGTATCTGGGATCACAGTACATGAGCCACTCCACCGCTGAAGACTTACTGGAGAAGTTTAAGGTAAGCCATTCAATAACATTTAAACTCATTAACGAACCCACTCTGAGACGACGAGCGAAGGAGAAGAAAGAGCAGTTGGTGGTCTTAAATGCAGATACTGCATAGACAAACAGGCGCACACATACACAAGCATACGTTCCCACCCTCATGCACACATAAACAAATATTTACACATTCACCCAACATAGAGAGATGTACACATACTCTCACTCCCCATATATACTCTATGTGGACCCCTATTTTTTCCTCTGGCGAGGAGACCAGAAGACCACCCCGGACCCTGCAGCAGCCGAGAAGCCCACCAGCCCAGACCCCGACCGGACGGCCAGCTCTTCCTCTCAGCCCCCAGCTCCAAATGTCGAACAGAGAACGGGGGTGTGAAAAGACCCTATGCCCCCCCTTCGCCCACTCAGATGTGGTGTTGGTGCATGTTCTAAAGTGCTTTTAAAACGGGAAGGGCATGGCGCTAACTACCCCCTGCCAACCAACAGCTGGTGTTAGCTCAGCCCCCCCGGCCCAGCCGGAACCCCAGCCCGGAGGCAGAGCGCCCCCAGAACCCCAAGCCCGCCCCGGATTCACCAAGGAGCAGCGCTGCTGCCAGGCCGGTAACCTACGTCCGCCGGCACAGGCTCCCCCAGCAGCTCCGCCTGCAGCCACCAGAAGGACCCCACCCAAGAGCCACCAAAGCCCCACCCAGGCCAGGATCGCAGTCGCAGTGCCGAACCCCCCAGCAACCCACCCCCAGGGAACCCCCAGACGGCCCGAGACAATATGCCCCCCACGTACAACGACAATGACCAAAGCGGGACAGAACCGTGACCCCCCACCCCCACTAGGTGATGGAGCTGATCAAAGGAGCACAGAGAGATTGATCTAGTGTGGCAGCAGAAGCTGTATCAAGACTAATATGGTTCAACAAACTGTCTCTATATTGGTCGATATTAAAATTATTTTTATTTTTCCAGTTCATAAGGACAGTCTTCTAGGCAGTGCATAAGGCGGTGAAAGCCATGTGGATTGTGTTAAAATCTGTACTGACGCCATCTAGGTCACCCAACAAGCAGACTGAAGGAGAGGCTGGAATGGTACATTTCAGACATTTTAAGTCTTCACAGATCCTGCGCCAGAACATCTGAGTAGGTGGACAGAACCAAAAAGCATGGATGTAACTGTCAGGTGTATCGCCTTGACAGTGTGAGCAGATGTTAGAAGACGTAAAACCCATCCTGAACATCCGATGCCCTGTATAGTGCACTCTATGCAGGATTTTGTATTGTATTAACTGTAAACTGGAATTTCTAATCAGTTTAAAGGTTTTTAAACATATCTTAGACCAGAAATTGTGGTCCCAGCTGACTGATAGATCTGCCTCCCATTTTGCAATGATTCATCCATTTTAGAAAGTGTCCTGTATATTTTAGACAGTAATTTGGGGGGTTTTAGATTAAGGAATTCTGCCACACTTTGTGGTATTTGTAATTTGATTTGATTAGACCTTAATTTTTTTTTACTATAGATTTAACTTGTTGATATTCTAAAAATCTATTCTTGCTAATCCCATATCGTTTAACTAATATGTCAAAGGGAATAAAGTCTATTCCTTCAAATATATGTTCCAAGTATTTAATACCTTTACAACTCCAATCTGGGAAGTTTATCAATTATTGTTTAGTAGTACGTCAGGGTTGTTCCAGATGGGAGTACGCTTGCATGGGATTAATGAAGACTGAGTCATTTTTAGAAACTCCCAGCACGCTGTCAGAAAAGAGCTGATACTGATGCTTTTGAAGCATTCCTGTCGTTTTGATGTTTGAGCTAATGAATGGTAGATCCGAAATCTCTATCTTATTGCATAGTGCCTGTTCTACGTCTGGCCAAGGCTCATCTAAGAGGGTATGTTTTAACCACCCTGAGATGTTTTGGAGCCTGTTGGCTAAGAAATAGTGGTGAAAATTAGGCCGATCTATTCCTCCTTTGTCCTTAGTCCTTTGCAGTGTTTCTAAGCTAATACGTGGGGGTTTATCTTTCCAGAGGAATTTAGAGATGGCGGAGTCCAGAGATCTAAACCAGTCAGGTGATGGTTTACTCGGGATCGTTGCAAATAAATTATTAGTTCTTGGCAAAGCCATCATTTTTATTGAGGTGACCCTTCCCATAAGTTATATGGGTACGGACTTCCACCTGACCAGATCATCCGCTACTTTATTTAAAAGTGGGAAATGGTTTAGTTTAGTTAAATCTGCCAGCCTAGGTGTAACATTAATACCTAAATATTTTATATCTCCAGATGGCAGTGGAGTGGGAGAATTATTCTGGAAGGAGCAATTAATTGGAAGAACTGTAGATTTTAACCAATTTATCGAATAATCTGAGACTCTTGAGAAAGAGTTTATTAATGCAATCACCTCAGAAAGAGTGGTTTGTGAATGCTGGAGAAAAAGTAACACGTCATCCACATAAAGACTTACCTTATGTTCTACATTCCTGCGTTTAATGCCTTTAATCACTGTAGCCTGTCTAATTGCTGCTGCTAGTGGTTCAATAAAAATCGCAGACACTGAGGGGGATAGAGGACATCCCTGCCTGGTGCCCCTCTTCAGACTGACCAAACATCCTCCAGTTTCTTTCGTCCTGACACATGCCGTTGGGGAACGATGTAATATTTTTAACCAGTTTATGAAAGAGTTTCCGAAACCAAATTTGCATAAAGCTGCAAATAAAAAATTCCAGTTACTGTAACTCTATCGAATGCTTTTTCTGCATCTAGAGACAATATTGTAATTTGAAGGTTTTTATTGCATGAATAGTCTATGTCTAGATTAAGTAATCTACGTGTATTTGTTGATGAGTGCCTCCTTTTATGAAACCAGTTTGGTCAGGATGAATTATGAGAGGGGTTAACTTCTCTATTCTTTTTGAGAGAGCTTTGCAGATTATTTTAAGGTCAACGTTTATAAGGGATTTTGGACGATAGCTGGTAGATACTGTAGGATCTTTGCCTGGTTTTAGCAAGAGACTAATGTTGGCAGAATTCATATTTGGTGGTAGCCGACCATTTTCCCTGGTTTCTTGCAACATTCTGCAGAATGTTGATGCCAGAATTGTCCAGAATTCTTTATAGAATTCTGCTGGAAATCCATCTGGACCTGGAGCCGTTTTATTGGGCATACCGTTCAGGGCTTCCTGGAGTTCACCTGGTGTCAGCGGAGAATCCAGTGCCATCGCTTGATTGTCTGATAATTTCAGAAGGGTTATACTATCAAGAAACTGATCAATTTCGTCTTTAGATGCGTTTATCTGTGGTGAATATAAAGATTTGTAAAAGTCCCTGAAAGTGCTGTTTTTTTCTGTCAGAGTCATATACTGTATCCCCATTTCAGTCTTTAACAGCACATATAGTTGTTTTTTCCATATTTATTTTTAACTGATTAGCTAAAAATGACCTGATTTGTTACCATGTTCATAATTTTGCCAGCGAAGTTTTTCTATTAATAATTTCATTTAAATCTAGTTTTGCTTTGCGTATTTTATTCAGCATTTCCTGTTCCTGGGATGATATGTAGGCTTCTTCTAAGGATTTGATGGTTTCTTCTAATTCCTGGATACACTTGTTTTCTCTTTTCTTTTTATGTGATGAGAATGAGATTATTTTACCTCTCATCACAGCTTTGCCTGCTTCCCAGACAACAGATGCTGATGTTCCAGGCAGGTCATTATAGTCTAAATATAAAGCCCACTGTTTTTTAAAATAGTTAATAAAATTTCCATCTTTAAGCAATGATGTATTAAATCTCCAGTTTCTGCTTGGTGGAATGGCCTTCTTATTTATTAGGGTTAAAGATACAGGAGCATGATCGCTGACAGCTATAGGGTGTATCTCTGTGTCTGAAATGTCACTCAGCAGAGAGCTACTGACTAGGAAATAATCCAGATGAGAGTAAGAGTGATGGACATGTGAGAAGAAAGTATATTCCCTACGGGTGGGGTGAAGAGAACGCCATGCATCGCAAAGTCCGTAGTCGCTCATGTGCTGTTTAACTATATTTGTGGATTCCCAATTGCGCTGAGCAGCTGTACTGAGCCTGTCCATTTCTTTATTTAGTCCAAAGTTGAGGTCGCCCCCAAGAACAAGTGCGCAATCCAGGTGTTCAGAGAGTGTGGTAAAGAAAACGTGGAAGAATGAGGGGTTATCAACATTTGGACCATATATACTAACAATACATAACTTTTTGTTAAGTATAGATAATTTAATGATTATAAATCTACCCTGTGGATCTATAATTGTGTTGAGTACTGTGAAATTGACATTTTTATGTATTAGAATGGGGAGGCATGGTGGTGCAGTGGTTAGCACTGTTGCTTCGCACCTCTGGGACCCGGGTTCGAGTCTCCGCCTGGGTCACATGTGTGTGGAGTGAGCATGTTCTCCCCATGTCGTCGTGGGGTTTCCTCCAGGTACTCCGGTTTCCCTCCACAGTCCAAAAACATGCTGAGGCTATTTGGAGTTGCTAAATTGCCCTTAGGGTGAGAGTGAATAGTGTGTGAGTGTGCCCTGCGATGGGCTGGCCCCCCATCCTGGGTTGTTCTCTGCCTCGAGCCCATTGCTTCCGGGACCGGCTACGGACCCCCCACGACCCAGTAGGATAAGCGCTTTGGAAAATGGATGGATGGATGTATTAGAATTGCTACCCGCCTTGCCTAAAGTTATAGCAGGCTGAGAACACATTAGGAAACTCAGGTGTTTTAAGTTCATCATTTGGCAGGTGTATGAGTCTCTTGTAATAAAACAACGTCTGCCTGTAGTTTTTTAATATTTTTAACCTCTTCTCTCTGGAGCCAGCTCCATGCCCATTCCTTGAGACAATCCTTAGTGTGTCCTTAGACATGTGTGTGTAGCTAATGTAGCACATGCAAATGAATGAGGTTTGAGCGAGCTTGTACGGGCTTGTGTGTGCCCTATGTGTCTGTGTGCGCTATGAGGTCGGAGTGGTTGTGTTGACGCTGACTGCATATGTACGTGGTTGTGCTGTGCAGATGCGTGATGATTGAGGGTTTTGTGTGTGACAGAGTAGAAAAGCAGGTGATCGGTGCAGTGAAAGAAGGGGGAAGTGAGAGAGACATACAAAGGGGCAAGTTGGTGAGGGTATACGTGAGGACAAGAGAGAAGCGGAAACATTGTTAGCACTGTAGCGCTGCGGAGACTGACGGTAATGTATTTGATATGACATCATGTTCAATTAGCAGATTAACATGTATAAGCTAGAGAGATGTTAATGGAAGACGATTAGAGGAAATAAGAAAAATATATAACGGGTTCTTATCTGGACTGGTGTTAATATAACCAGGGAGTGGTACTGGGGTCGCGGTACAGCTGCCCATCCACGTACAGCTGGTCTACGGCGATGACAACTCGGGAGCCCTTCTAAATAAAGTTGCGTCGGATTGGGAGCAGAACTTTGCGTCGCTCCAGGATTTCTGGGGAACTGGTCGTTTACGCCAAAGTCCGTTCCTTTCAGCTCCCTGCCGTGGCTCTTCACCTGCTCCTGCTTAAAATATCCAAATTTAGCCACAATAGGACGCGGTCTCAGTGCACCAGGCCTCTTGGCTCCCAGCCGATGGACTCTCTCAAAGCAGATGTTTTTCACAGTGTCCTCCGAAAGTTTCAGGTGGTTCTTGATAAAGGTTTTGACGGTAATTCTGGGATGCCTGAAAACACCAGGCCTGTAGATCGATGAGTCTCTTATTTTTTTATTTTCTTCATTTAGATGGGTCACATTTTCAGTTAGACACTTAACCGAGTCCCGTAGTGAGGCGTTTTCAGCAGCGAGTGTTTCCACCTGCTGCTGGTTGAATTCCAAAGATTCCCTCAGGGATTTGAATTCCTGATGTAGAATCTCGAGCAGAGCCAACCTCGCGTCGAAACTGGACAATCGTTTGTCGATTGAATCCAAGATGTCGGCAAAGTCTTTACCAGTCGGCGATGCTGTGCCAGGGGAGTCTGCCGGGCAACTTCTTTTGGAGGACGGCGTCTCGCTTTTGGCTGGAGAAGATGCGTTTGCGTTCTTCTTCATGACTATAATGTTGAAGTACCAGTCGATATATTCCACAAGAGATTCCAAATTCCCCTCGCTGTTCATTCAGATTTTCCACCAAGTCTCCGGCATCTGACGTCACCTACAGCATTTCCGCCTCTGACGTGCCCTCCAATGTACTCATACTTGTACTTGCAAGATCTCAATTCTGCATTACAGTAGCGTACATTGTCCTGGAGGATATGGGTGTGAGGCAAGGAACAACCCAGCATGGGCCACCAACATATCGCAGGGCACAGATACCAGTCACACCTACAGGCAATTTGGTAACTCCAATTAGCCTCAGTATGTTTTTGGACTCGGGGGGGAACCCCACAACAACACAGGAAAAACATGCAAACTTCACACGCATGGTGTTATGGCCGCAACTCAAACCCAGCTCCCAGAAGTGTGAGGCAATAATGCTAACCATTGCACCACCATGCTGGAAATAAGTGGAAATCCAACAAGTGAAACTGATTTATTAGGGTTAAGCTAACAGACACCCAGAAAAATTAAAATGTAAATCACTGCAGTGCCGTGCAAACCTGTGTGAACAGCCAATCAGATCAGCCTGCTCTGTAGCATGTACCTCCCTGTTACCGGTCCCTTTGTCAGTTTCTCACTGGCTGATTCAAAACAAGTGGAACCACTATGATGTTCAAACCCTTTGCTCTTCTCATTTTCATTAGTAAGCTCCTGATCACCGTAACCAGTCTGCATTTGAGACATTTTTCCCACACCCCACTCTCACAATAAGCTGATAATAATACTAATAATACTACTGTAATAATAGTATTACAGTTGACTTACTCTTTAAAGCCAGATGGCAGTGCTCTCATACTGATGAATGGTTGCGTAGCCAAGTGCTAGAAAGCAAACAAACTGATTCACCACTTACTCTCATGTACATCAATTAAAACTGTTTGCTCCAAGATAAAAGATAAAAATACAAAAGTAATTTTTGCTGTCTAACCTCTGTTTACTGCATGACATTTCTGATTAACTGATAAGTAGAAGATACGTTTAATCTGTTGCTTGGTGGTAAGATGTTTCCAAAAGGAGAACCACAAAGAGCACAGTCATTTTCAAGGTTATTTCTCACTGGTCAGTGTGAAAGGCTGCATCATTAATATAACGCCGGGCTCAACACAGTGACTGTGTGGAATTAAAATTGGACATCGGTAGGCCCGGGAGGTTGGTATATTGGAACTGTGTGTGTCTTTAGGCCTTAGGCAAGAAGAGATTGTTTTGAATACTGTGTTACCTCGCTTCGAGATAGCTGCCTGCAGTAAGTTCCGCAGACCCTGAGGAAAGCTCGGGCCTTGGAGAGGCAGACAGCGGAACAAAGGGGGGGGAGAAACCACCTGCAGGGAGAGATTCAAAGCTACCCCAACTGGTGCACAGCGAGTTATAGCTTTATAGAATAGTTGTGGCAAACAATATATAGCAAGCTATGCGGTAGTGCAAATGTATAAGTAATTGTTAATCATACAAATCATATGTTAACCATGTATTGGCAGTGATTCAATGACAATACGTCAATACGTTAATCATTAATCAAAGGACAACTGAGTATTTACAGTGATTCAATGTCATGTAATCAATATCTATATTCATATCTCCAGTAGGAGCCTAGCAGTCGAGACATGTTCTGGTAGACTGAGTAGAATGGGTGGACTTTACCTTGCCACCAAGGTGAACCAATAGAATTCGAGAATTGTGTTTGTTATACGTTTAAGCTTGGTTCATTGGTGTGTTGTGACCAATCAGGATTTAGACACTTACTGTGAAGTGGGAGTTATGGTATATCAACTGGTTGCTCGGAGAGCTAAAAAAGATCTTGGTACCGAATGCCAGAGTGTGATGAGAGCGCTTTGCTGAGTTGCGGAAATAAAAGAGGTTTTCCTTTACCTCATCAAACTGAGAGGTCCGACTTTTATAATAAGTATATATAAGTGTTATATTCTAAATTTTTCTACCACAACTGCGCCTGCGCTGCACTGTAGATCGCAAGCCAGGCTGCAGACCATCAGCCCTGAAAGTTAAAACAGGACTCGTATGTGTGTCGTGTGTTGTTTACAGTTTTTCTCAATTGCTTTGGCACATTTTTCGAAACAGTCTTAACATTCTCTAAACTGTGAGTGCAAATGTCACAACTGTTTGCAGGAACTTCAAAACTTTATAGCATGTCTGCAAAATGTAGTTACTCACCCAAAACATTTAATTCATGCTTCAAAACCTAGTTTTTGTGTCAATAATTTGGCCAAGGCCACCAAAATCTAAAGTATTTTTGTCATTGTGTGAGCCACACTGGTCAAAATGTTTAGTTGTTTTTTCACCACAACAGTGAACCATGAAAATTAAGGGTTTAAACAAAAATCTCATATTTGTTGAGAAAAGTCAATAGTATGTAGAAAAGAAAAGAAAAAATCTATGAACATTTGTATTTGTACAGTGTTTATTTTTGTACTTCACGTGTATATACACAATACAAGTGTATTACTGTACATGTAAAGTAACTGACAAGAGTAACAAGATTTCACTTTACATTTCATATTTGTGTATTACCACAAATACACAAAAACAACAAATAACATTCTTGGGGAAAAAAAAATATATATATATTCTTGGTGGACATCTTGTCGCTCACGTTGGTCAGGCCAAAGATTTTCATCAACATCACATCTGATGTTTTCCATTGCCACACACCGTGGAAAAAATCTCCTTGAATGCCGCACCCATCCCCTGCAATGGTCAGCTGTGATGTCCTCACATGCAGCATTCATGGCATCCAACAAAGACATCTGATTTTGTGGTCTATGATCATACACTTTCCACCTCCATGCTGAAAAAAACTCTTCTATTGGATTTAGGAACGGAGAGTATGGTGGAAGGAATTCCACTGTTATCCTTTCATGTGCAGCAAACCAGTCACTAACACTGTTGGTTCGGTGGAAGCTGACATTATCCCAGACAACAACATAATTAGGCAAATGTGGTCTAACCAAACCTCTTTCTTGTTCTGGAATCAGGTCTCTGTAAAGTGCATTTAGGAAGGCCAGGAGAAGTTGGGTATTATAGGGCCCAATGTGTGGAATATGTGTGCTCACACCGTTCTCTGAAATGGCAGCACACATTGTAATATTGGCCCCACGTTGGCCTGGTGTGTCAATTGTGGCTCGGTGTCCAATGAGATTGCGACCACGTCTCCGGCCTTTGGACAGATTAAACCCAGCCTCGTCCACAAAAACAAGAATGTGGGTCGTTTCATGTAGTTCTAACTCCATGATTCTCTATAAAGGAACACAGGAAAAAATGTAACAGTAAACGTATTTTCTTATGGGTTTCTGAAACTTACAGTAAAGTAATACAGGCATCTTAGAAATACAGGAAAACTCACTAAGTGCACACCAGTGGTTTACCTGGACATACTGGTACCGCGATGCCTTGACTCTTTCACTGTTCCTCTCAAATGGCACCTTATAGAGCTGTTTCATAGTCATCTGATGTCTTTCTAAAACTCTGTCTATGGTGGAAATGCTGACAGAATTAATATTTGCAAAGACCTCATTGTCATTTATGATTGCACTTTGGATCTCTCTTAGCCTGATGGAATTGTTCGCTATGACCATGTTGCAAATTTCTTGTTCTTGCAGTTGGTTAAATACTGCTGCTCTGCCACCAGCGCGAGGTTGTCGTGCAGTTCTATAGAATGAACAAATAGACTTGCATTTACCTTTACAATATTGTTGTTTATACTGTAAAAATACTTTACATACTGTAAAACAAAAAAATACATATGTACCTGTTTTCCCTACGAAAGGTTTGCACAATTGATGACACTGTGGACCTGTTTACATTAGGCTGTACTCTTCGACCAGCCTCTTCCATTGTAAAACCATGATTTATGACATGATCCACAAGTGTGGCTCTGATTTCATCAGAGACTCTGACTCTTCTATTTCCACCTCTTCCTCGATTATTTCTTCCTCTACCACCACCACGTATTCTTACACGCCTTCCAATTGCTCTTCCACGAGCATGTTGCTGCAGTTCAGCGTTGTGAACGTCCTCCATTCTCAAAACATTCTACAGCAGTGATTGTGCTGTGGGCAATCTACATATATATACTCCCAAAGTTGATTGGTTAAGTGGTTAAATGGTTGAGTCATATTAGAGGTACTTTGCAATTAGATTGCGATTGCAATTACAGGGCATGTGCCAATGTAGCAGACATTACAAACAATGTCAATGTTAGATATATTTTAGAATATACATTCATGTATACTAATTATGATAATTGAATAGATCGTTTTGAATGTGATGGCTTACACAATAAAAAATGTCTGAGAAGTTCTGAAGTGTTTGACAGTGTAAGTGAGAATCGAGTCATCAGTTTTGATCAACAAGCCATTTGCAATTATTTGTTGTCCAAACTGCAGACAGTTGTATGTACTCTTTGCACACATGTGCCAAAACATTTGCAATTTGCTCAAATCAATAAGAAATTCCAATCTGATGTGAAAAAGATGCGAATTGTTCAGAGATCTGAACTTAATGTTTTGGGAAATAAAAAAATCATTTGAGAACTGAGCCAAAGCAATTGAGAAAAACTGTAATAAAAATTTACAGGACAGAACATACAGTAGTGGATTCAGTTTCCTTTGCTCTTACACTCAGATAAGGTCAGTTGTCAAGTCAAGCTTTTTACAATTGAAGCAGTTGGCCAAAATAAAGCCAATTCTTTCTAGGCAGCACTTTGAGACAGTAATCCACTCTTTTGTCACTACTAGTCTGGACCACTGTAACGCCCTCTATGTTGGGGTTAGAGGCTCCACTATTGTTCACCTCCAGAAGGTTCAAAATGCTGCCGCACATGGAAATATGAGCATGTCTCCCCCATTTTAGCCTCACTCCACTGGCTGCCCGTACATTTTAGGATTCATTTTAAAATTCTGTTATTTGCTTTTAAAGCCCTCAGTGGTCTTGCTCCACCTGACCTCTGTGAGCTGCTTCACCCTTACACCCCCACCCGCTCTCTCAGGTCAGCTGATCAGCTGTTCCTGACAGTTCCTAAGACTCAGCATGAGCTTAGAGGGGATCGAGCTTTTGCAGTCGCAGCTCCTAAAATGTGGAATGACTTGCCTTTTCACATTAGGGAGGCCTCTTCTCTGTCCGTTTTTAAATCTCTTCTTAAAACTCATCCTTTCTCTTTGGCCTTTGGCATGTTGTGAGATGTTGACTTTAATAGTAAATTTTATTTTAATCTTAGCCTTTTCTTTATTAATTAATGTAATTTTTTGTTTTTATTTTATTAATGGCCTTTTACTCTCATTTAATTTGTGTTCTGGTTTTTATTAAATTTATTTTACTTCGTTTTTAAGTATGTGAATGTTTTTATTTATTCCTCTGTGCAGCACTTTGGTCCATATGATTGTTTAAAGTGCTTTTCAAATAAAGCTGGATTGCACTGGATTAGAAGATGGCTCAACAAATCTCTTTCACAGTATGTAAAATTCGACAGAGGGGCGCAAGGTGACCTTCTGTCAGGGGCCCAGAATTTTTAGCTACACCTCTGTGTTACTGTGTTGTTTTTGTTCTGTTGGGTGTTGGGTTTTTTCCCCTAAATATACGCTGAAAACCAACCAATCTCTGAACACAGAACAACACAGACAGCTGTGATGACTTTTTACTTGCTGCAAGGGAAGTCCGGTCCTGACTTCGAGGTGTCAGCCTCTCAGTCGAACTCAGCCAACTTCGAAAGAGTAACTCCCCTCGCAGTATCTTTTATTGAGGTACACAAACAGGATATCTAAATAACATTTTGCATTGTTTATCACCATGTATGGGGTGGAAATATTCAAGCGACAGTTCTTAAGAAGGGTGATTGCTAAATTAAGATCAAGCTGCTGCAGGGTGTTATGTCTAAGAAATGGCATCTAGCAAAATGACAATAGTAAAAGTACATATTTCTCGAACAGTGGGTGTCAGCAAGAGCCGGCCCACTTATTCATTACATCATAGTGGGGGATCTCATTACAGTCAAGGTCCCACCCAGAACCCAGCAGGGGCCAGCCAAGGATCAGCCAAGGACCAGCCAAGGTCCCATCATGGAAACTGGGGAAAATTCAAGCGGCTACATCTGTATATATTCATAGAGATGACTAATTGGCTCTGTTGTAGAAATTTCCAGCCAGAGACTTGGTTCCTATATGACAAGGATATTTTATTTTTACTCGGACTGAGAGGCTACAGAAAATCATCTCTACATGTGATCTCCCCTTTACTGCTCGAGCAGAGCACATGTACATCAACAAGTGTCAAGGCAGTAAGTGCATACAAACAACTTCTCAGGACAGTTATAGGGCCTTCAGGAGGAACCAAACTGCTGCGTCATTCAGAGATACCATTGTCTAAGACTTGCACTAAAACATTCTGAGCACTTGGGCATATTTAAACAAAGTAGTATGGCACCTGTGTCAGAATCCATCCCTGCCTTGTCCTGTTCACATGTCACTGGCCATCCTATTCTCTCCTCTGTCTTGTACCCCTTAGCCCATAGTGTGTTTGCCTGCTCATAGGGCCACCATGTGGCTTAACGGGTCAAGTGGTTCCTGACTCCCCTTTTAGTTGTGGGTTTTGAGGATATCACAGGGTCTGTGTTTTCATGATTGTCCCCCAGGCCACCATGCAGCTCAGCCCAGGATTCTCCACCCATTCTACCTTTACTCCTTCAGCCGCATACACGAGTCAGGCCTAGGTTATTCAAATTTCTTCCTGCCAAATTTACTGGACAGGAAGTGGACACTGCAAATGAATCTGTGAATACTCCAATACCTACATCTTTACAAGTTACATTAAGGGGTTTGGTACAGTAAATGGTTGTGAGGTGGGATTTCTTCTTGATGTCTGTTTGTAGCCCGTCCACCAGCAGCTGCTGCTGTATTTATCACACCAAGCAGGGAACGTATATTGCTAAGTTTTTCTTAGTTCAATTACACTTGACTAAGCTAATTAAGCTGGCTATGTTATTTACATTCAGAAGGATGCCGCCATATTGGGTTATACACAGATGCCACAATAGCTCACACTCACATTCCCTCTTCATTATTTTTCTAAATACACTCTATCCTGCCTTGTCACCTGCAACAAGATCTCACTCCCTGTATCGAGTAAAGTCTTTCTAATGGTTGAGCAGATTTCTGCTTCTCTCCTAACCATGGACATCCAAAGTAAGATGAAGCAAAATGTTAGGGAATTTGACAACACATGGTTACTCTTTTGGTAACAGTGACTTTGGTTTTATTTTGATAGATGTAAACCACATAATATGGTCTTAACCTTGTTTTCTGTCCTAAAAGCAAACTTTTGTGTTACAGGAGAAAAGTGCACAGCTGCTCAGATCAACCCCAGCTAATCAGCGCATATGGGAATCTTTTCAAAATACCATGTGAGTCTAAATACCATCTAAAGTAATATAAGCTCTTTAGATGACGCTCAAATAATCAATTCCCATCAACTTGGTGTTTTTTTTATTTTTTATTCACCTTTATTTAACCAGGCAAGACAGATTAAGAACATGTTTCTTATTTACAACTGTGGCCTGGAAAGGGCAAAGCCTTTAAAAAGAAATGTAAAATAATGTAAAATAAAACATTTTAAGAAAAATACATATATACAATATAAACAAGTTTACGAAAGGAAAAGAAAATAGAAAAAATAAATAATAATGATAATAGTAATAATAGATAAATAAAGAAAGAAATGAAGCGAGAAACAGTGAATATGTTGCATATTTACGGAAAAATGTCATAAAATATTATATAAACAATAAGAATGTTGGAGCAGCAATGAAAAGAGCAGCAGTGAGTTGGAGCAGCTAGTCTAAATAACAGCGACACACGTCTTTATAATAAGCTGAAATCCGAGATTGGAAAGCTGATTTATGAATGAAATTATCCAGTTTTAACATTTTCTGCAGGTCATTCCAATCTCTAGCAGCAGCGTTCTGAAAAGACGACAGGCCAAGTGCAGAAGTAGCCTTAGGAACTGTCAACAGAATCAAATTAGCAGATCGAGTATTATACACAGAAGTAGAAAAGTGTAACAAATCCTGTAAGTAAGGAGGGGAAAAACCAACGAGAGTTTTGTAAATAATCATAAGCCAATGGATTTTACGGCGGGTGTACAATGAAGACCAGTTGAGAGAAGAATACAGGGTACAATGATGGGTTTTAAAAGGGGCATTTGTTATGAACCGAATGGCAGAATGATAAAGAACATCGAGCTTCTGAAGCAGGCCTTTGGATGCTGATCTGTAAATAACATCACCATAGTCAAACATGGGAAGGATTGTCATTTGAACCAGAGTTTTCCTTGCAGATGATGTAAATGCAGAACGCATTCTATAAAGGAACCCAAGTTTTAATTTGATCCTAGACTGCAAATTGTCAATGTGTTTTGAAAAAGATAGAGTATTATCCAGCCAAATTCCCAGATATTTGTATTCAGTAATCTGGTCCAGTGGTGTCCCGTCTAGGGAACAGATACCTGGAGAGCTTGATGGAATATGACCTTTTTTACCGAACCACATAACTTTAGTTTTGGAAGTATTTAACTGGAGGTGCAAATTGGAAAGAATCTGTTGCAAACTATTAAAACTAAGTTGGAGTTGCTGCAAGACTGTAGCAGGGGAAGGACCTGTAGAATAAAGAATTGTATCATCAGCATAAAGATGGATAGATGAGTCCGTAACCGAATTAGCAACAGTGTTAATATAAATAGAGAAAAGTGTAGGTCCAAGTATTGATCCCTGCGGGACACCATTGGTGACTGGGAGAGGCTGGGAAAGGAGTAGTTCAGATTTTACAGACTGCACTCTGTCAGTAAGATAATTGGAAAACCAAGACAAGGATTTTTCAGAGATGCCTGTGTCATGTAGCCTATCAATAAGACGATTATGATTGACAGAGTCAAAGGCCTTGGCCAAGTCAATGAAAATAGCAGCACAGTATAATTTAGAATCCAAAGCAGAATAGATATCATTTAAGACTTTAAGAGTAGCTGTTATACACCCAAACCCAGTTCTAAATCCTGATTGAACAGGTGATAAGATATTGTGTGCTTCCAAATAATCGGTGAGTTGACCATTTACAAGTTTTTCCAGAACCTTGGAAATACATGGCAAAACAGAAATAGGCCTGTAACAGTTGGGATCTGACCGGTCACCACCCTTAAAGAGAGGAAACACTAACGCTGACTTCCAAGCACGAGGAATTTGCCCTGTGCATATAGACAAATTGAATATATCTGTGATTGGAGTGGCGATAATGGAAGCAGCCATTTTGAAAAATACAGGATCCACCTCGTCAGACCCAGCAGATTTATTGGAATCCAACCTAAGCAATTCATCCAGAACCTCTTCCTCTAAAAAAGCCTGCAAGGTGAAGCTATGAGAGGAGGACGGAAGTATTGTAAGATGGGGGAGACTTGGAGAAGATGCATTAGAGCAGTTACTAAGATAAAGAGGCGATGAAGCAGAATTTGGAAATTCAGAGATTAGTCCAGAAGTTATAAAGTGCTTATTGAGGAGCTCCAACATACACTTCTTATCTGATACTACACAGTTCTCTAAGTAGAGTGAAGTAGGTAACTTACAAGATGGTTTATTTTCCATCTCCTTTATCGTTTTCCAAAATTTAGTAGGATCAGAGCTACTAAGAGAAAACTGCTTCTTAAAATAGTCTGTTTTAGCCTTGCGAACGGCTTGTAAGGATTTATTTCTGAATTGCTTAAAAACCAAACTATCTGCTGGGGATCTAGAGTGTCGTGCATTGCGCCAGAGAATATTTTTTTGTTGTAAAAGCATAGAGAGCTCCGGGGTAAACCAAGGACTATGCCGATCCTTAACTCTAAGTCTTTTCATCGGGGCATGTTTATCAACAATAGCCCTGAAAAGTTTGTAAAATAAATGCCAGGCCTCATCTACCGTTGGAACCAGCCTGATTCTTGACCAATTAACATCAGCCATGTCATGTAGAAAAGCTTGGTGATTGAAGTTTTTAAAAGCACGTTTGCAACAGAATCGAGTTGGTTTCTTGATGGAGCAACCATTTCGAACACATGCAGTAAAACAGTGGTCACTGATATCGGAACAAAATACCCCAGAGTTATACTTGTGAGGAGAATTAGTTAGAATAATGTCAATCAGCGTAGCCTTGTTTGTAGATTTGGTGTCATACCTAGTGGGGGAGCAGATAATTTGATGCAAGTTTAATGCATCGAATTGTTGAATGACTTTATCGGGTGGTTTGATCATGTCCCAGTTTAAATCACCAAGAAGCACGAATTCAGTTTTGATCAAGGGCGCCAGCACACTGGACAATGTCGTTAAAGTGCAGGCCGGGGCTGAAGGAGGGCGATAGCACCCAGCCACTGACAGAGTGAAATTGTTAGTGAATTCAATGTTTAGAACAAGCAAATCGAATTGTTTGGGAACAGACTTAGATAATGCAATTGAGCACTTAAGGTGTTCTTTGATATAAATTGCCACGCCGCCACCTTTAGAGGACCTGTCCTGTCTAAATAAGTTGTAGCCAGATAAGTTTAAATCAGGATAAGAAATAGACTTTTTTAACCAGGTTTCAGTGATTACTAGGAATTCAGGATTTGAGCTCTCTACCCAAATCTTTAAGTTGGCCATCTTTGATAGGAGGCTTCTCGAGTTTATATGAAGAAACCCCAGGCTCTTTCTGGCACAGAAGTCATTAAAGGACAGGTCATTTAAGGCTGGGTCAGGACCGGGATTAGCATGCACGTTGCCTGAAATTATGAGTAAAAGGACAATTAGAGCTCGGCCTAGCGATTTTAGAAAACCACATTGTCTGTACTTAACCCTTGATCTTTGCACGCAAGATGGTAACTCAGCAGATAGACACAAAATTCTCATAAAATGACAGGAGTACAACCACTGAGGAACAGAGTGCCGGGAAGAGAACATACCTTGTGTAGATACAAACAAATCAGTATTTCTCATTACTGATGGACTGAAATGAACAGGAGTAGTGACGGAATAACACGTAAATAGCTCATTAGGTATATTGTGATCAGAAAAGTAAGAGATTAAATTTAGTGTGATGCTACTGGAACATAAGAACAATAAAAATGGTAAAAAATGCATTGTTCTTGCCAATTAGTAAAATAATAATTATAATAGTAATAATAATAAATTTTAGCTGGTACTGGATGTGCTGGAACAGCCGTTGTGCTGGTACTGGATGTCTAGCAGCCGAAGAGCTGGAAAGCTTGCGACCGGAGACCCAGAGAGCTAGCAGCCGGAGAGCCAGAGAGCTAGCAGCCAGAGAGCCAGAGAGCTAGCAGCCCGGGAGCCGGAGAGCTAGCGGCCGGGGAGCCAGAGAGCTAGCGGCCGGAGAGCCGGAGAGTTAGCAGCCGGAGGGCCGGAGAGTTAGCGGCCGGAGGGCCGGAGAGCTAGCGGCCGGAGAGCCGGAGAGCTAGCGGCCGGGGAGCCGGAGAGCTAGCGGCCGGGGAGCCGGAGAGCTAGCGGCCGGGGAGCCGGAGAGCTAGCGGCCGGCTAGCCGGAGAGCTAGCGGCCGGGGAGCCAGAGAGCTAGCGGCCGGAGAGTCAGAGAGCTAGCGGCTGGAGAGCCGGAGAGCTAGCAGCCGGAGAGCCGGAGAGCTAGCAGCCAGAGAGCCGGAGAGCTAGCAGCCAGAGAGCTAGCAGCCAGAGAGCTAGCAGCCGGAGAGCCAGAGAGCTAGCAGCCAGAGAGCCAGAGAGCTAGCAGCCGGAGAGCTAGCAGCCGGAGAGCCAGAGAGCTAGCAGCCGGGGAGCCAGAGAGCTAGCAGCTGGGGAGCCAGAGAGCTAGCAGCCGGGGAGCCAGAGAGCTAGCAGCCAGAGAGCCAGAGAGCTAGCAGCCAGAGAGCTAGCAGCCAGAGAGCTAGCAGCCGGAGAGCCAGAGAGCTAGCAGCCAGAGAGCCAGAGAGCTAGCAGCCGGAGAGCCAGAGAGATAGTAGCCGGAGAGCCGGAGAGCTAGCAGCCGGAGAGCCGGAGAGCTAGCAGCCGGAGAGCCGGAGAGTTAGCAGCCGGAGAGCCGGAGAGCTAGCAGCCGGGGAGCCGGAGAGCTAGCAGCCGGGGAGCCGGAGAGCTAGCAGCCGGGGAGCCGGAGAGCTAGCAGCCGGGGAGCCGGAGAGCTAGCAGCCGGAGAGCCGGAGAGATAGCAGCCGGAGAGCCAGAGAGCTAGCAGCCAGAGAGCTAGCAGCCGGAGAGCCGGAGAGCTAGCGGCCGGAGAGCCGGAGAGCTAGCGGCCGGAGAGCCGGAGAGCTAGCGGCCGGAGAGCCGGAGAGCTAGCGGCCGGAGAGCCGGAGAGTTAGCGGCCGGAGAGTTAGCGGCCGGAGAGCCGGAGAGTTTGTGGCCGGAGAGCCGGAGAGTGTCAGAACACAAACTCGGTGGCAAAAAAGTGAAGCACAACAGACTAAGTTGTGAAAATGAAATCTGCATGTGATGAAAGGGCATGTGACAGTATCTCGATGATTATAATATCAGATCAAACGGAGTTGGCGGTATGGCCACACTGCTGGTCCCATGTCAGTAGGGTATAGCACACCCCTGGGCCCGGATACCACTAGGATGTCACTGGTGTACCACTGTGCTGTCAGAGTGTGGTGTGTCACTCCACAGCGTTGGCAGGATTGCTCTTCTCCCTGCGGCGCCACCATACGCACACGACGGTCATCTGTGGTACTGCAGAACTGAGATGTATCGCTGAACATGGTAGGACGCCAGTCGTCATCAGTCCATGCCTCCCAGTGACTACACCACTCCAATCGCAACAGTTTCTGTGCTATTGTGAATGGCAGCCTATGCATGGGACGGTGAACCTATAGTCCAGCTGATGCCAGTCATCGCGACACGATGATATAGGGTGTTGTAGAGAGTCCAGTAGCTGTGTCCATATATCAGGCGCAGGTGTCATGGGGATCTGTGATGCTTGGAGCACAATCCGACGATCCTTCCTTGGCGTGGTCTGTCTTGGATGACTAGAAACTTCACGACGTGTGTGGATGCCTCACGTGCCCATTGGTTTCAATATCAGGCGACTGTGATATCCGCATGGCCCACATGCAGTTGCACCATATGACCACCTGGCTTCATGCAAACCCGCAATGCAACCCTATCAAACTCCGTCAAGTGCTGTTAACACTGTCTAATGTGACTACGAGGCATCCTGTGTCTGGTAATTAAACATGCCAACTCCTTGCAATTCTAATCATTTACATATCCATCACTGGTCTGCACGTGTACCAAATTACATCTAAATTGGATAGTTCTGGGTTTTCAACTTTTTTTTCCCTGAGTGTATATGCCCTTCACTGATGAGAAATTCATCAACATCTAAGTCCTACATTCATGTACAATGCATATTAAATGAATATTTTGTCACTATTAGTCTTGATGTATCATTCTTTGAATGCACTCAATTGAATCCTGGACAGTGGTTCCACATGGTAAAAAAATGAATATTCTGAAAAGGAAACATCCTTCTTCGGTTGATACATTCATTTTGTATTCTGAGAAGGTTTTTCCCTTGATTGCCTTGTACAGTATGTCTAGTGTGTTTTTTGGTATGAATGTGGCATTAATCATACAATGAAAAAAACACTGACTTGTAGTGAACATGTAAAACAACAACATGCAGTGTCATCTATCCATTTTTCAAACCGCTTATCCTATTGGGTCACGGGGGGTCCGGAGGCAGGGAACAACCCAGGATGGGGGGCCAGCCTATCGCAGGGCTCACTCACACATGCACACCTATGGTTAATTTAGCGACTCCAATTAGTCTCAGCATGTTTTTGGACTGTGGGGGGAAACCGGAGTACCTGGAGGAAACCCCACGACGACATGGGGAGAACATGCAAACTCCGCACACATGTGATCCAGGCGGAGACACGAACCCGGGTCCCAGAGGTGTGAGGCAACAGTGCTAACCACTACACCACCATGCCGCCCCCATGCAGTGTCATATATAACTGAAATAAGAAATGCTGGATTGCCTGAGTTGCATGCGTGTGTGTTTTTTAATATGGGCAACATGGTTCCCTGAGATGCCTCAGTGTTGCTCACCTCCATCTCTAACACACAGCCTCAGAAATGATTTTAAAACTACTGAAAGAAATAATTGGCTACACTGCAGCTCCACTGTTTTGTTCGGCACCCCTGCATGTCCTGCATTGTGTGGGGAAAAAAGTTGAAGGCTGTGTTACATACTGTAACACAGCTAGAATGCAAAAACACTTTATACTTCACATAAGATGGTGGACCTTATTGACAAAGGCAAATTTGTGTTGACCCCAGCAAGGCAGCTAGCGTACTTTGCATTTCTCACTTACCCGGATGTGACAATAAAGCGCTCCACTACAGTAAACCCTGCAGACAGCATTCCCCTGGAGGATGAGGGGCAGCCACATGAGTGTGTGGCAGAGTCTTTGGTTTACACTAAACTGAGAGCAGACTTGTGAGAGCTCTCCCACTGAAAATAGCGAGATGGTTTTGTTTGTGGATGGCTCATGTTGGAGAGATGGGGATGCCTTGAAGGCTGGGTTTGCTGTAGTCCAGGCACAGGGTGATGATTTTCACACTCTCGTTTCAGAGCACAACCCTGTTCCGCTCAATTAGCGGAGATAAAGGCTTTGACTACAGCGTGCCGGCGAGGACAACATAAGACAGTTACTATCTACACAGACTCTGCATACGCACACGATGTATGCCATCTGTTTGGAGCAGTCTGGAAGCAAAGGGGCTTTCGCAAAAGTGACGGCTCCCCCATTCAGCATTATAATCAGATTTTGGAGTTGCTACACACAATGATGCGTCCCAAGCGTTTGGCTATTGTTAAGTGTCAGGCCCACCGCAAAGGTCGTGATTTTGTTATTCAAGGAAATGCAGCCTCTGATGCGGCAGCCAGGGCAGCTGCGCAGGTGAGTACTGCTGATCTTTTACCTATGGTGAGTACAGAGCAGGTTTCTGATCTGGTGGCCCTGCAGGAGCGGGCGGGCCCCTATGAGGCCTCAGTGTGGCTAAAAAGGGGGGCCTCTAAGGATGCTAATGGTCTGTATCGCAACCATGAGGGACTTTTGGCTGCACCTCTGTCTCTGGTGAACATTTTGATAACGGATGCGCATGGTCTTGACCATTGCGCAAGGGGGGAGGAGTTAAGGAAAATAACACAACAAGCTGCAAGCAATGATGGATGCAAGGTTGTCAGAATGTGAATATGAGGTGTGCATTAAGAACAATGTACGCAAAGCAATCACGACCCCAGTAGGGCACATTCCAGTGCCTGAGGGACCGTTCAGACACTTGTGGTGGACTATGTGGACATGGGAAAAACAGCATATGGAAAGCGATATATGCTTGTGATTGTGGACAGGTTCAGCAGATGGGTGGAGACAATACCGTCCAAGGACATGGGGGCGATGACAGTGGTGAAATTCCTGATCAGAGAGTCCGAGGTTTAGGATACCAACTGAAATAAGCTCTGATAATGGAGCTGCCTTTGTGGGGAAAGTTAAAAGTTAGTGGTTTAACAGCTGAGAATAAAACAAAAGTTGGCATGTGTGTGTGGAATTAAAATTGGACATCGGTAGGCCCGGGAGGTTGGCATATTGGGACTGTGTGTGTCTTTAGGCCTTAGGCAAGAAGAGATTGTTTTGAATACTGTGTGACCTCGCTTCGAGATAGCTGCCTGCAGTAAGTTCCGCAGACCCTGAGGAAAGCTCGGGCCTTGGAGAGGCAGACAGCGGAACAAAGGGGGGGGAGAAACCACCTGCAGGGAGAGATTCGAAGCTGCCCCAACTGGTGCACAGCGAGTTATAGCTTTATAGAATAGTTGTGGCAAACAATATATAGCAAGCTATGCGGTAGTGCAAATGTATAAGTAATTGTTAATCATAGAAATCATATGTTAACCATGTATTGGCAGTGATTCAATGACAATACGTCAATACGTTAATCATTAATCAAAGGACAACTGAGTATTTACAGTGATTCAATGTCATGTAATCAATATCTATATTCATATCTCCAGTAGGAGCCTAGCAGTCGAGACATGTTCTGGTAGACTGAGTAGAATGGGTGGACTTTACCTTGCCACCAAGGTGAACCAATAGAATTCGAAAATTGTGTTTGTTATACGTTTAAGCTTGGTTCATTGGTGTGTTGTGACCAATCAGGATTTAGACACCCTTACTGTGAAGTGGGAGTTATGGTATATCAACTGGTTGCTCGGAGAGCTAAAAAAGATCTTGGTACCGAATGCCAGAGTGTGATGAGAGCGCTTTGCTGAGTTGCTGAAATAAAAGAGATTTTCCTTTACCTCATCAAACTGAGAGGTCCGACTTTTATTCTAAGTATTATATTCTAAATTTTTCTACCACATGTGTATCACCCTCAGTTGCAGGGTATGGTGGAGAGAGTGAATGGCACACTTAAGCAGAAGCTGAATAAGATTTGCGCCACCATGAAAATGAACTGGGTGGATGCCCTGTCAACAGCCTTGATGGCATATCGGATGGAAACGCACAGGTGATGCATTTGTCTCCGCATGAAATGCTGACTGGGAGACCTATGCCTGGATCGACTTGAGGGGGCGTATAAGGGACCCAGCCTAGATCAGCTGGGGGATGAATTAAAGTTGTACATGAGGACTTTAACCAAAATACACAAAACTATTTCCAAACAGGAAAGGGAGAAAGCACAGAAAGAAGACACAGACCAGGAGGAGCCAGTCATCTTTCACGGAGATGAAGTCTACCTGCGAGTGTTCTGGTGAAAGTGGCACGAGCCCCGACGAAAGGGACCCTTCAAGGTGACACGAGCCACAGCAACAGCGGTGCAGGTAGAAGGGAGTAATACGTGGTACCATTTGAACCACTGCACTAGAGTACCGCACGAAAGACAGAGTCACTGAAAACTACACAGAGGATGCAGTTGCCCTTGACTCAGATGGCCCTGATGGAGCTCCCAGAGGAGCTCCACAGCTTGGGGTGGAGTCAGTTTCAGGATCAGAGCAGAGTGAGGGCCAAGAGGGAGCATCGCAAGCAGACCAGCCACTCCAGACAGGACACGAAGCTGTGGGTTCTGGTACGGCTGACAGCAACGATGTTAGTGATGCTAATGATTTATCAGGCCCTTCAGGTCTGGGTGCACAGCAGGACCACAGGTCAGGTGAGCACAGGACAACTGACTTCACTGACTCAGCCTGGTCCTTTGATGCTGAATAACCTCTCAGATTACAGTGAGAGAAAGCGGAGAGAAATGGGGGGAGATATGGGAGTGAGGAGAGTGAGCAAATTTTAGAAGGATGCCCAGGATGAAGTAGACCTGTATGGGTTAGCAAAACGTACACTTGGAAATTGGTGGTATAAATGGGCTAAGTATACCGCCACTTCATTAGGGCAGGAGGGGTGTGTGTTGTGTGCAAGTCCTGACCCTTCAGTTAGGGTTGTCCCGTTCCCATACACTAATAAACAGTGTGAAGAATGGGAAATGGAGAGGAGTATGAGATTCTGGAAGAGTCTGTGTCAGGAGGGGCAGGCCCCTAAGAAAGTGCAGGCCCACATCTAACCAGACGGAGCGCATACCGTACTGCCCATATCAGCGTCTGATATATCAGGGAAATACTAAATATGCATAGAGGGTGGAAAAGCATTGTGGGCAGTTTAAGCCCTGGGAAGGAGGTCAGCAAGATATTATGGCGAACAAATTGAGTTTTTTTACAGCAAATTTTCCTCTCTTCATGTTGTCCCTACTGCGCAGATTAATCGTCCCATGTGCCTGCCAGCAAATATTGCTCCTTTACCTGCCGAATGCTGCCTAATTTTAATGCTGCAATTGAAAGGCTTCAAACATGATATGGGTGTGTGGGTTCTTACTAAAAAGTTATAATTCAAGTAGCCTCAATAACAGTCCATTTTGATGGCAGGTACCTGAAAGTACAACTCTGGAGGACCTTGAGAAGTGAAAGACACCTCTGCTTGACTTCATGGCCAATGCAGGTTGTCTGAGGCCTATCCGGTCAATAAGAGACGGGAATCTGCTGGAACATGACATTGTCACGTTTCAGGTCATCCACAGGGGTCAGGGTCCATTTCAGAGGTATTCTGTGTTCTGTTTACATGTACGTTAGTTAGGATCAGAATTTTATCCTTTGACCAACATGGATCAAGTTGCTATTATTTCTTTGAATATAAACTAATAAAGTAACCAGTAACACATTGATAATTAATAAGCGAGTTATAAACACTGTCTACATTCTGCGCCACCTGTTCTGCTTTGAGCCAATCACAATTACTGCTGACCAGATGGAAGATCTTTTCAGCATTCATCTGTCTCCAGAAGGTAGCAACAAGAGAGTTGCTGAGGAAATAGACTCTCCAGAAGGTAATGACCATCTCCAGGATGCAGAAGGTACTTTAATTGACCGTATAGTGTAGAAGTAAATGTTGTTTTTGTAAAACAAAATATACCTGTATAACAAGCAAATCACTGTAAAAAAACACTGTAGCTAAAGTTAAATCCTCTTACTGGACAATCACCTATTTTAAATCGCTCTTCAGTTTTATCCGTTTTCCAAACCTCTTATCCTTCTGGGTCACGGGGGTCGGGAGCCCATCCCAGAAGCAATGGGCACGAGGCAGGGAACAACCCTGAATGGGGTCAAGCCCATTGCAGGGCACACTCACACACCATTCACTCACACATGCACACTTACGGGCAATTTAGCAACTCCAATTAGTCTCAGCATGTTTTTAGACTGTGGGGGAGAACCGGAAAACCCAGAGGAAACCGCACGACGACATGGGGAGAACATGCAAACTCCACACACATCTGACCCAGGCGGAGACTTGAACCCGGGTCGCAGAGGTGTGAGGCAACAGTGCTAACCACTGCACCAGCATGTCGCCCCATCCTATTAAGCTTATTGTTCAGAATTAAAAATGGGGTTATTAAGAAAGAGTAGCCTCCTATAAAATAGCCCAGCACTCCTCCCTCCAGGCCAAGAATATTTTCTTTATGGTCCAGTTCAAAATAATATCAACTGCAGAAATACGGAGCACTTGTAATTTATCTGTATTTTAGATGGTAGATGATGGGCTGGGTGACGTCGTGGCTGGACGACTTGCAGTGTAGCTTGTTATCTGTGCATTCTGGGCAGGGTGCTGACTTCTGATTACTTTTGGCATTTGGTTCGATGTTACGTCATTTCCAGGTGTGTTGGTGCCCAGTATGAAGCTAATCGCCGCATTATAGTTATGAAAAGAAGACAGAATAGCAAAGAAATTGAGGCAGAATTAATTCAACAAAGTATTAAAAATATTACTCAAGTAGATGAATCGCTTCTTGAGACTGAAGGCGACTGTATTTGCACGAACGAGCGTCGAAAAGAAATGCATTATTGTCGCGTTTAAATGAAATAGTAGTAAGTGTCACATTTGCGACGTATTACAGGAGGATGTTAATCTTAACTTTGACTGTAAAATATCATAATAAACAAGAAATGTGAGTTTTTAGTCTGCTTAAACAAGACTACCGATGTTACAGCGAGCGGACGCTGCTGCCGCGCAGGAGAAGCGAAGCGACATTGCCTTTAAAATGAGAGATTACATTCCGTGGCAGGGGGACAGTTTACAGCACGACACCGGCATTAGGCAGCAGGATGGGTGGGGTTAGGTGATCTCCCAGACTGAAAGGGATTCTGGGGACTCGGGGGACAGTGTCGCCCTGAGGGACTGAGGGCCACGTCAGAGGGGGCCTGCTGTAGAGGGGCCCAGACAAGGGATGGCTGATGTAGAGGAGCCAGGTGTGGAGGTGCCACATATTGAGGAACCCTGGTGATCACACTACAGGGGGCCAAATGTTGGTGGGCCAAGAGGAAGTGGCTGGGGAGTAGAAAGCATAGATGTCTTGGAGGTGGGTAGACTACAGAGATTTATGCACCCCGGGATTCCCTCAAGTGCCTCTCAGATCTAGGATGGCCAATACTCGGTCCTCCCCAGGAGTGAGAGGATGCAGACTGGCTCCCCCCAGCTCTCCTCACCGGCTCCCTCCAAAGAGCTGTAGCCCTCCTTTTGGTGATGCCGACATCGTCCCTGCACTTCCCCCTCACACCCTCTGCCATGCGGCAGCAGACATGGCCCACAGAATTTTCAATTTTCTTTGATCTCTTGCTATATATTTTCCTGACATATATTTGTCTTTTGCTAATGTGCATTGTGGTATAGGAAACGTACCCCAGAGCAGGACTTTAGACTAAACCATTTTCAGTAAGGATAGGTGTGCTTGGGGTGAAAACACTTTAAA
This sequence comes from Brienomyrus brachyistius, assembly GCF_023856365.1. NCBI lineage: Eukaryota > Metazoa > Chordata > Actinopteri > Osteoglossiformes > Mormyridae > Brienomyrus > Brienomyrus brachyistius. The sequence continues at coordinate 994,035 of NW_026042336.1, read as the reverse complement.
TGAACTGTTGAGATTGATTCATTTTATCTGTACTTTTTTGAATATGAAGAATTATATTATTTTAGTGGATATCTCCCTATTTTAATGCTGGAGGGAGCCCCCCTCCCCCCCCAAATTTATGCCTGACCCACAAACCCACACACTGTCCACAGATGAGAACAGCGCAGACCCTGCACAGTCAGGTTTGGCAACTCCTTCCAATTTTATAGCCCAAACCAGGAGTAAAAGATGCAGAAAATCAGACCCTTCATAGAAAAATTTATGTTCAACGACACTCCATAATGCTGCTTAAAATGAAGCAATGCATGCACAAGTTAAAGCTCTTTTCTGTTTTAATGAATGAGGAAAGAGTTTTGGATAAAGAAATGAATTAGTCTTATTTTTTTCATGTGAGCATCCTCCTGCAGCATTGAAATACGGTAAAGTGGCTGATGGATGGACTTGTATTAAATTTGGGAGGGTCTGAATGAAGCTCATTACCCCAAATTTTCTTAAATTGGCTTATATATTTACAACATGGTGACTGCAACAATAATACACCCACGACTGTGGTGTTCTACCTAGAGCACCACTAGAGGGAGCTCACACATTCTGTCGTACTTGCCACAGTAACAACAGTGATGTATAGGAACAGAGTTAGAAGCCGGTAATTTATATATAAAAAATGTCATTTCATTAATCTGACTGGGTAGGTCCAGCTGTCAATCCCACCCAGGCCTATCCTCAGCTCCGCCTCTGCGTCAGTCCATCTCTTTGCAGTCCAAGTTGTACATCTACCAAACTTGGCAACAAATTTGCAACGGTTCTGTTTCGGTGGTTGTATTTAAGGAATGTCACATTAGTAAACATCTGGACATCTGAAATGGGCAGAGACAAAATCGGCAGTACAGGCAGACCAATGTCTTTGAAACTCCTTTTTCCTTCAGCACCCTCTTACTGCAAAACCTCAATCCAAAGTTCTCCATGTTGTTCATCTCTGTAAAACTGCAACAGGAGAGCTCTCTCCACTGGTGTTCTAATTCACCAAGGGAACAGGAAAGGCCCTCTTTTGGTAGACTGCCTACTGCAGGCTCTCTTACCCGGGGATGAATCATCTCCAGCTTACTCAAGTGACTCTGGAACTCACATTTGATACTGTGTCCGGAAGCAGTCCATGCTGCGCTTAGGAATGATGTCTCTTCTAGTGTAGAACTGACTGTGGAATTTACTGTAAATTCCTAGCAAAAAAAAAAGCTGCCAGAAAAGTATTGCAAAATTGCTGTTAATCACTGTAAAACCCCCAGCTCCATGGGTGTCCCTACAGGTGGCTGCCCTTTGCTGCCAGGCTTGCTGTTACCTTTGTCTGTGCCCGTGTGTCAAGTAGAGCAAGATGGGGTAGGTGAAAAGAGAATTTCCCCAAGGGGAGTAACAAAGCATCTTCATTTCATTTAGAAAATAATTACAAAATGTCTTTCACAGGTTTTGTCCTATGTAAATTACAGCAATTGTCTTTTTTAAACAGAAAAATAACAATTAACTGTAATCTAGTTTAAAATATTATCTTGTATTCTATTCAAAATATAGAAGTTACCTAGCAACTGGAATTGGCAATAAATACTAATACTCCACAGTACTGAATGTTGTTGTAGAATGCTTTCCAAGTTAATTTTTGTATTTTACATTTGCAGCTATGCAATCTATGCATATTGTTAAGTGGTTTAAATGAGACTAAGACGAAAATGACAGCCTGAGACAGAGACCCACACAGAACAAACTCACATTAACTGAAATGACATTAACTTGAAAATTTCAGGATAATCTTAAGAACATAAGAACATAAGAACTATACAAACGAGAGGAGGCCATTCGGCCCATCAAGCTCGCTTGGGGAGAACTAAACTAATAGCTCAGAGTTGTTAAAATCTTATCTAGCTCTGATTTAAAGGAACCCAAGGATTCAGCTTGCACTACATTATCAGGAAGGCTATTCCATACTCTGACTACACGCTGTGTAAAGAAGTGCTTCCTTAAATCCAGCTTGAAATGTTCTCCCGCTAATTTCCACCTATGACCACGAGTTCGTGTATTTAAACTAATGCTGAAGTAACTATTTGGTTGAACAGCATCCAAACCTGTTAGAATCTTATATACCTGGATCATGTCCCCCCTCAGTCTCCTTTGCTTGAGACTGAACAGATTTAGCTCAAGTAACCGTTCCTCGTATGACATTCCTCTAAGACCAGGAATCATTTTTGTGGCCCTACGCTGCACCTTTTCTAAGGCCACAATGTCCTTTTTAAGATATGGTGACCAAACCTGCACACAATATTCTAGGTGAGGTCTCACCAAGGAATTGTATAATCTTAGCATTACCTCCCTTGACTTAAACTCCACACACCTGGAGATATACCCCAACATCCTATTGGCCTTTTTTATTGCTTCCCCACACTGGCGAGAATGGGACATGGAAGCATCAACATACACACCAAGGTCTTTCTCATGATCAGCTACCTTTATTTCAGTGACACCCATGAAAAACCTGTACTTTATATTTCTGCTCCCTAGATGGAGTACCTTACATTTATCTTCACACCCGTTAACCACTTGATGGAATTCAACTTAGTCAGAGTTGCAACAAAGTCAAGTATTTTTAAAACTGACCATATTCTAGGCTTAAAGGCCCAATTTGAAATCAGGACTGGACATAGAAATCTATTCAGAACAACATTACATTAATGTTAGAATAATGTTATATTTTTTGCTGGTCTGTGTTAATGTAATGCAACAACTCTGGTCTAATACCTCCCTGTCACTTTAATGCTGGATGTGTGTGCAATTTATAACAAGTTAGGCAAGCCACAGATTCAACCATTAAACTGCATTTTCATTCCACATTTTTTGACAGTTCTGTCCAAAATCATATTCCACCAAATCAGCCGTAACAAATTCCAATAACTTCAACCTTCAAATGTATTAAAGTTGATCTTTTTCAGTGTGTTCCTAAATCTTACGGTATAAGCAAAAGGTATAAATAAAAGATTAAGAACAATTTCCATTTGAATAGTGGAGAAGAGTCCTCATCTTTTGTACATGTCTCATGCTCAGAGTCCATCAATCGCCTGAGGAGAGAGGAGACGTGAGGATTGACTGAGTTGTTCTTCTCAGGCATCGTCCCACTTCTTTGGCTTGCAGTCTTCATGCTGCTGGTTGGATTGATTCCAATGAAACAGTTTAAACCGCAAAATCACATGAATAAAACTTACGCTGACCCTCACTGAAGCGGCCTGGTATCTGTTTCATACCTCACTTTACAACACACAGGACTTTTTTTTAAATTTAAAGGCACAAGTTATTTTACGTCATGGCCAACCCACGTTTGCTAGTTTAATGGCAGAAAAATAGTCAAAGCCAGGCGCCTGGTCCACAAGGGTGTACTCAGTCACTGCTGTTTTTATGGTGTAAACATGCTATGAACTAATTTTTTCAAACATTTTCTTTAAGAGCTAGGTGCGCTAGGTGGATTGCTATTATAATGATGGATTTGCCAGGCAGAAGAAAAGAATGCTTCTCTGCAGAGATACAAAAAATCTGCTTGTGCACAATGTGAAAGCGTGCGAGCAGACCATCTACAACAGCAGCAGGATTACACCAAAGTAGAGGTCTGCATTCCTGTGGAACCCACGGCAATAAAGTGCAGTGCAGGACAAACTTTCATTTTTGAATGCAGGAGCAGGAGGGAAGTGACTGATATGTTCGCAGGGAAAAAGAATGAAACAAGTGTTTTTTGTTATCAAACAATTTTTTATTTGCGTGAGTAAATACAAAATTACACAACAAAGTATAGCACGTTATCACAACATTACATTGTCTGAAAGCACTTTACAGCATCCCCACCCAAAGCCCCCAGTGAGTAAGCCATAGGCGACAGTGGCAAGGAAAAACTCCCTAGAAGGAAGAAACCTTGAGAGGCACCAGACTCAAAGGGGAAGCCCAAACCTCCAGGGGCCGGCAGGGATAGTCAAAAACACACACACCAGATAACTGCAACAGGTTCTTCTACATATCCTATACAGGGGCGTGGTACAGTGATGCAGTGGTTAAAACTGTTAACTCACACCTCTGGGGACATTCATCCATTTTCTGAAACCGCTTCTCCTGTTCAGCGTTGCTCCAGCTGACAGCTTTTGCAATTCATCTGTATCTGAATGAGGAAAAACAACATACAGGCAATACAATGGAGCTGTCAGTCACTCCTGGCACATGGAATACAGTTCTGCACTGACACCTCCGCAATGAACAATTGCATTATAGCATAGGAAACTAGTTAACTTTCACATAAAATTTAGATATAATCAAAACAGAAGCCTGGAACAATTTTAAATTTTACTAAATGGCAATATACTGATTTTAGTCACCAAACAAACTTTACAGGACTTGCTTCACTACTTTTATTCGTGTTTCTTGCAATACATCTGCCCTCTCCTGGTCTGGTGGAATATCATTGCTGTAGGCAGCACCGAGCGAAACCACCCGCATCCGCAGTAGAATGCAACATGAAAGCACACGCGGAAAAGTGAAATATCACCTAGACTTTGCGGCACAGGAAACTAGCCGACTTGCACATGAAATTTAAATTTAACCAACACAGCACCCCACAACAATGTTCACTTTATTTAAAGGAAATGAACTAATTTACTCACTAGCAAGCGCAATAATGTACTTAAACGCAGGAAAGCGCACGCGGAAAAGTTAAATGTCAACTACACTTTGCGCATAAAATTTAAATATAATTAACATAGTAGCCCGGAACAAAATCACTTTATTTAAAAGCAATATACTGACTTTACTCATCAAACATATTTTAATATACATGCAAATTTGACAAATACTAAATAATAAGATAAATTATCCGATAAAATGGGAGCAGAATGGCAACCCACCTTGGTGCAGAAAACAAGTGAAGCCGCGTCTTTCAAACCGGCAGCGTCCCACGTGCCGAGGAGTCAAATGTAATCAAGCAACACGGCCCACACACATTAAATAATAACATCATAATAATTATAGTTCTTGTATAATTATTCTCTATATTATTCTATAATAAGATTAACAGACTTTTATAAGTTAAGTTGTATACCGAGAACAGTATGCGACAGCATAAGCATATATCCCTTAAACGTTTATTAATTAAAAATCACACATTCATCCTGCTTAACATAAAACAATGACTTAAAGAGACTCAATTGTGAAATGAACGCTACTGTCCGAGGGTATTTATCTCCACAAATCGCTATGGAACATAATGTCTTAAATACTCAGATTTTCAGAATGACAGAATCTTAACATTTTAAATTTTGTTTTGCGATACCGATACGTAGTGATATTGGTATGTGGAACAACGTTAAACTGTAGTTAGATTAAGAGCGTATTCACAATTTACCCATTTGCCTTTTACCATGACTGAGCACGATCCCCCACCCCAGCTGGTCTGCACTCCCTACATTGCAATTAACGATCCAGACCTCAGCGCTTTTGTTACCGTGGGACTTTTTGTGTTGAAGAAAACATTAAAATGAAGTCTGAGGAATGTTACATAACACAGCTAAAATGCAAAAACTCTCTCTGGTGTAATTCACTGCATAAAACCAATGGTCTTAAGTGTGATGCCTTCTTCATAACACTCCCTGACATGTGCAATTATAAAACCTTTTCTGACTATTAATCTGCACATTTCAATAATTGAATTAATATTGCCTAATTTATTTATCATTTACTGCAATCACTGTACATTAAAGTATGTTTTGAATCTAGCTGTGAAATTGTTGATGCTTTTGTTGATCTGAAAGATGTTGCCGGAGCCTTAGGATATGCCTCTATACACATGAGTGAGGGGATGGATGCATTATTCTATGGAGGCCTCTGAAGAGAATAATTATCCCAATTTTATATTGAGAGAAATGGTTAATTGGTTAATGGTTAAATGGTTAATGCAAACTGTGTTCAGAGCCCCTGTTCTGCCATTGATCTTTTTTTAAGGCAAGCTATCATGTATTAGTTTACTCTAAATTTTGATCACATGTCAAACTAAGCCACATGGCAGCCCGAGCAGCAGGCAAACACACTACGGGCTAAGGAGCTACAAGACAGAGGAGAGAATAGGATGGCCAGTGACATGTGCTGGCCAAATGGGAACAAACAAGAGAGAACAGGACAAGTCAGGGATGGATTCTGACACTAAATACGCCCAAGTGCTTAGAATGGTTTAGTGCAAGTCTTAGACAATGGTATCTCTGGATGAGGCAGCAGTTTGACTCCTCCTGAAGGCCCTATAACTGTCCTGAGAAGTTGTTTGTATGCACTTGCTGCCTTGACATTTATTGATGTGCATGAGCCCTGCTCGAGCAGTAAAGGGGAGATCGCATGCAGAGCTGATTATCTATAGCTTCTTAGTCTGAGTAAAAATAAAATCTTCTCGTCATATAGGAAGCAAGTCTATGGCTGGAAATTTGTACAACAGAGGCATTTAGTTATTTCTAGAAAACTATATAGAGCCAATGAAGGAACCAGATGTTACAGTAACACTGGTCACTGTCCATGGTTCTGAATACTCTACTTGTTGGGCTGGCGCTGAACAAATAGGATAACCAGCCACCGTGTCCGTGTGCCTCCACTGATTGGCCCCCTGACATATAATTATTTTTAACACTGAAGGGGAGAAAGATCATACAGGAAATTAGTTAACAGTAATTAGCAATCACTTAGAGTTCTCATTTATAATGATGTAAATTTAAAAAAATAATATATATATATCATTAAAAACAAAATATAATCCTGATTTAATGTATCCCTTCTGCTCTTAAAAAAGCACAATATGTCTGAAAGACAAATATGTCTATTACTCTACATGTTTTAATAATTTTGTTAATATTACCTAATTTGCTTATCTTTTTTTCTGTAATCACTCTGCATTAAAGCAATTTTTAAAACTAGCTGTGAAATTGATGATTCTGTTGTTATTCTGACTGTTGTTGCCCTGGTGCCTTAGGATACGTCTGTCTAAACATAAGTGAGGGGATGGATGCATTATTCTATGGAGGCCTCTGAAGAGAATAAATGATCCCAATATTATATTGAGAGAGATGGTTAAATCAGAGCTGGATAAGATTTTAACAACGCTGAGCTATTAGTTAAGTTCTTCCCAAACGAGCTTGATGGGCCGAATGGGCTCCTCTCATTTGTAAATTTCTTATGTTCTAAGATATACAGTACTGTGCAAAAGTCTTGTTGAAAAAAGAAAATTACAGATTGGAAACCTTTTAATAAAGAAACTGTGATAGAAAATTCTTGATTATGCTAATCAGTAATCAATAATGGAATATAGATGATTATGCAAAATGCATTACCTAATCAGTAATTAACAATTGAGTTTACAATGTGTTGTTGATTTACACATAGTGGTTGAAACAATGTAATTTACTTGTCATTAATTGAATGTATCAAACAAGAATGCAAATCTGCTTAAGTAAGAAATTTCTATTTTCTATAGAGGAACTAACATGTTTGCCATATATTGCTTGTTCAGCAAGAGGCCCAGGTCAAAGCAAAGGCATGACCTGAGAAGTAAGCTGTTGCAGAAGATATTATAAAATGAATGCATGGTATTGGATAATATAAAATGTAGAAAAAGAGAACAACGAGTCCTAGAATAATATAGCAAAAGGAAAAGTCCCAAATAGATAGACTTGTTCTAAGCTGATAGGTGGACCTTGAAAACGTAGAAGAAACTGGTATCTCCAGATGGCCAAACTTTCTTTGAACTGCCTGGACCTTGAAAGGCAGAAGTAACTGGAACGTCCAAAAATCCGATTTGTCCTTGATTTTTCAGATGACTGTTGCATTTTAGGCCATAAAAGATGTATGCATTTGTTGCTCGGGGAGCAGTACACAAGACGCATGATTGCTGAGTGTCTGTTCCCTTTGAGCTCATCGAATAATAAAGTTCTGTCAAACACTTAAACATCGGACTTCGAGAAATTTCTTCCACAAAACACTCCGTTCTCGTTAACAATTTTACAGTTATAAATTCCATATTATACACTTTCTTTCCTCTTTGTTTCCATTGTACTGTCGTGGGGGGCTGGGGTTTTAGCCAGGAGATTGTTATCATCCACCTGGCAATTAAAAGAAGAACTCTCAGTAATACAACCTTATTTTCATGCACTATATTCTGTGGCATAATTCCTAGTATGAAATGAGCTGGTTCAAGTGGTAATTTTATGTTCAAACATTTTTTTTTATCGATTTCCTGTATATTTTGCCAGTACTCTGACAGTTCTGGACAATCCCAAAAAATGTGGGTGTGGTCTCCTACCAGGTCACAACCCCTCCAATAAACCCCTGATTAGAGGTGCTGCCAAACGTAGAGGTGAGAAGGGGAGTCTTAAAGTATCTCATCTTAACTTTCCAATCAAATTCCCTCCATGTAGGACTGTTTGTTATTCTGTGTCCTTCTTTACATGAATGAGTCCAATCTTCATCGTTAATGATAGTATTCATCTCTAGTTCTCATTTTTCTTTGATATCAACACTGTTGACTCTTTTTGTAATATTTTATAAATATATGATATAATGTTCTTTTTAACCAATCCTTTAATTGTTAATATAAACAATATATTTGTTGACTGTAGGTATCTAAAACAGTTGGGCACTGGGAGGCCACATTTGTTTCTAAGATGTTCGAAGGACATTAGATCTCCTCCATTACACAACTGATCCAACTGGTTAAACCTCTTTTCTCCCCATGTCTTAAACCCTGTATCTAATTTAGATGGTAGAAAAATCAACATTCTGTGCAATTTTCATTGATCTTGATATTGATGAAGGGCGTCCCAGCCTCTCTCTCACTTTTCAGAGTGTTTCCTATCCAAATGTTATTGATTTTATTTACTTTCCGTGTATCTTGATTAAAAATAATTGCTATGTCCAGCGGCAAATTTGGGCAGATACTCTGTTCCATTCCCACCCACTGAGCCTCCCTGTCCTGGGTTATCCATACCACTACTGATATAAGTTGGGCTGCCAAGAAATAATTTTTTTAATTAGGCAAGTCAGGACCCGCGTTCTCTTTTGGGTTTAACAGTCTTTTCAGTTCAATCCTGGGTCTTTTGTTTTGCCAGGTAAATTTGGATAACCATTTATTGAGCGTTTTGAATGTGGATATAGGGCCCGCTATGGGCAGGGACTGGAACATAAAGAGAAGCCTAGGTGGTATGTTCATTCTAATGCTCTCCACTCTCCCCAATAAGGATAGAGGGAGGATTTCCCATCTTTCGAGATAATTCTTTATTTCACATAGTAATTTACCATCATTAGTTTTGTGTAAGTATGATATACCAGGATCCCTCAGTATCTAAAGCCATAACTGTGGAATCAAATTTAGTATTTGCGAGCTTTAATGCAAAAAACATTCTGTTGGGGAAAGCGCCCGGCGTTTCCACCCCAACTCCACATTTACGAGACACACACTTTATAGTTTTTACTTGCAAGGGTACCCACACTCTCTGCAATGCAAACTACAGCAGAATGTGTTACAAAGGGTGGTTCCCCTTGACTCCTTTATTTATAGTCAGTGGGAGGCGCAAGAGTCATGCAGAATAGGGAGGTGAAAGAAAGTTCTGGTTTTGCTAAGGTGGGAATGCTATTATTAATATAATCTAAAGTATGAGGCTAGGGGAAAACAAAATAATGTATATACATATTTACATTCATTGCTGATCATACAGGAGTGATAACAAAATGATTCATAACAGTTTCTTCAACCTAACAGTCCCTCCTGTTTATCATGACAGTATGATCAGAAACATCAGTATTGTACAAGTTGCAAAAGCATTTCCAGTACAACCGTCATTTAGATCACATCATCATCATCCTAACTGTGGAGTACAGAAAACCATCAGGAGTTGTTCCTCCTGTTTATCATAGAAAAACATCTAATTCCATTACTTCAGGTCCGAGCCCTGCACGGGTTCTTTCGGCTCAGCCGTCATTATGAATTACATGTCTTCTTCATCGCTATCGCTGGAAACAGGCTCTGTCTCCATATTCTGAGTAAGGGAGAGAAACATTGTACTGTGTGTCCGAAAAGCAGCATTAAGAGCTTGATTAATAAACATTTTCAAACATGGTATAACAGTTATAAAACAACAGAAAAACAAAATAAAAAACAAAACAAAAGGTAGGCACATTTTCATCAGTATGGACCACCATGTTCCTGTAACAAACCAGTCCAGCCAGGAGGACTGCGGTTGATTGTCCATGGTCATCACTTTTTGTAAGTCACGGAGGCGGTCAAGGGCAATTGTCATATTAGGTGAGTGCACGTTGTCAGGAATGTAAGTGCAGCACGTTTGATTCAGGAGGACACATACTCCTCCTTGTGCAGCTGTCAGTAGGTCTAATGCCATACGGTTCTGGATAACCATCTGTCTGGTTATGTCCAATTGTTCATTTTGTTGTTGATCAATTAGTATCGAACTATTTATGAAAAGACCTAGTCTATAATTTAGAGTTTCTACTCGCAGCATGAGCTTTCCGACTCCTGCCCAGGGGAATAGGGACAGCGCAACTTTACTGCCTGTTCCCCACAGTTTATGTTCAGGGGGTACGTCTGTTCCCCACAAACTGTCATGGGGTTGTATTGATATCGAACGCTTCCTCCTGCTTCTGATGGAAACCTTACTTCCCTGTGCTATCAGGAAGGTGTGATCTGAAACAAAAATAGGAGCGCACACTCCAAACCAGTTCGGTGGTAGGACAAAGTATGCACGAGGTCCGCATAACCAAGCCACTCCGTCCACCCAATAAGTTCCATTACTGGGCCCCAAGAACGAGACAGGAGAGCCGTACATGCTGCTAACGAAGGTCGTGTCACAATTCGTGGTATTGCCTAGTGCCATTATTCTGTTTGTAGCAGACTGAATGATTATATGTGGTTGGGTCTTGATATATTAGGACAGAAAAGGGGAATGATACATTGGTTTTAGTTACGGTGAAATCCACCCAAAAGTCTTGGAGACATGTGCCGTTTTGGAACCCAGGGTCATCTGGGTATATTCCTGTGGCATCTTGCACAACAGTTTTTACGGTTATATTACCTGACCCATTAGTGGTGATATTAACATAGTCTCCATCTACGGAAAATATAAGTGAAACAATACTTTGGTACCCTATACCTGCAAAAGATGCGGCACATTTGGCCTGGGACATATTCATGGGTTTTCCATATACAGTGGGTCCTTCACTATGAGTAGGAATCACAGAACAAACATAGCAATTCATCACATTTTTTGCTGTTACAGTGTCATGTACATATCGATACCAGTAGTTCTTCATGAACGGGTGTGAGTGGTCAGCAGGCAACGGGCGCAGATGGAAGTCGTCATGGGTCCATCGCCGTAGGTGCTGCAATGGAGCTAGTGGGAGCAAGGACAACCATACAAGTCCAACAACAAGAATGACCCCTAGAGTCACCTTACCACATCCCCACCCCGTCAGAGCCATCCTAATAGAGTGCAGTTCAGTTGTTTTCTTCAACGGGTTGAGACAGCAGCACCCTATTGGTTACTGTGCCTTTGTAGCGGACTTCCACTGCTACTCTGTCGCTGAGGCCTCTGATAAGGGCTTGATGGGTTTACAGTGACTTTTGTGTATCCAGGAAGGTCGTTCTGCTTTTTTCACCGCTGTTGGTGTTGTGAGAAGGACTTGATAAGGTCCGTCCCACCGGGGTGTGCTCCACTCCTTCCGCAACAGGACCTTGACCAGGATCCAATCCCCTGGCTGCAAGTTATCCTGTTGGTTAGAAACAGAATTTACTGGCAGACTACTGGGGCTATGTTTTTGTTGTGATGATAGCAACTTTCGCATCCAATTAGCCAACGTATTTTCTCTGTCCGCTTTCCCTATATCACTCATTTCGGTTGCTAGGGGAAACGGCCTTCCGTACACTATCTCAAAAGGTGTTAATCCTGCAGGAATGGGAGTTATTCTCATCCACAATTTTACTAGAGACAAACATTCTGGCCACGGCCTTTTTGTCTCTTCCATTGTTTTTCTGAGCCTTGTTTTAATAGTGCCGTTAGTTCTCTCCACTAAGCCTGCACTCTGAGGGTGATAAGCACAATGATTCTTAAGCGTAAAACCTAATGCTTGTGAACAAAGGGACATGGTCTGATTTACAAAATGAGTCCCATTGTCTGATCTTATAATATGAGGTATGCCATAAGTAGGGAAATAATGGCCTACCAAACATTTTGCAACAGTCATTGCATCACAGTGCTTTACAGGGTATATTTCTACCCACTTAGAAAAGGTGTCTATAATGACTAGACAGTACTTCTTCCCTTGTGACCAAGATAATTCAATAAAATCCATATGTACAACTTTAAACGGGTACTCAGCTACAGGGAACTGGCCACGTTTTGGTCTCATGTTACCCTGTGCATTATGTTTACAGCAAATTAAGCATGTTCTACAAAATTGCTTTGCATAATCAGAAAAATTTATAGCATAAAAGTATTGCTGGATTATATGTACCATCCCTCCTGTTGAGACATGAGTATTTCCATGGCTCACTAAGGCAGCTGTTTTGTATAAGTTTTTTGGTAGGATGGGCTTGTCATTCATATAGTAAACTTTCCCTTGCTGTATTGCTCCTCTCTTGATCCAACTCTGTATTTCTGTTTTAGGAGCATGAATCTGTGCATCACATAGCACTTCACTATCTATGAAAAGAATGTCTGCCACTGATAAGGTGGGCTGTTTCAGTGCCGCTTCTTTGGCAGTTTTATCTGCAAAGTTGTTTCCTTTAGCTATTGTGGAAGCATCGGTTTGGTGTGCTTTACATTTGCACAGTGCAAGGCGAGTCGGTAATTGTACAACATCTAATAATCTAAATAGTAAGTTTGTGTGAGTTAGAGACGTTCCCTGCGATGTTTTAAAACCTCTATTTTTCCACACTCTTGCATGGTGATGAACAGCTCCAAACACATATTGACTATCAGTGTATATAGTAAGTGACTTATTTTTGAATAGCTCGCATCCCCTAATTACAGCATAGAGTTCAGCCGCTTGTGCTGAACAAGCAGGTGGGAGTGCATTGGCCTCTAACACTTCAGTGGACGTAACTACAGCATACCCGACCTTATTTTTTCCCATATCATTTTTTGATGCTGATCCATCTACATAAACAACCATTGAATCTGATATTGGGGTCTGTAAAATATCTGCTCTGGGTTTTGTTTGCTCTTCCACAACTGCTTTGCACGAATGTGGCTCTCCATCTTCCGTTGTCGTTAGAAGGGTGCTAGGGTTAAGAGGACCACATCGCTGTATAGTAATGTTTGACTGTGAAAGCAGGAGTGAGACTAAGGTCAGATGTCTAGCATGTGTGAGGAACGGAAGCGGTGTCTGCAGTAAAACTAATGAAACTGAATGTGGCACCTTCAGGGTGAGTGGGTGACACAACACTAATTCTGCTGATAATTTCACTGCTTCTGCAGCAGCTGCACATGCCTGCAAACATTGTGGAAAACCAGCTGCTACTGCATCTAATCGTTTAGAATATAATGCTAGAGGTCTTTCCTTTGTCCCGAACGGCTGTGTTAATACCGCTTTCATATAACCTTGATTTGCATCAACACATAAGGTAAATGGTTGTTGATAATCTGGTAAGGCAAGTATCACATTTGTTTGTAGCATCATTTTTAAGTTTGTGAATGCCAATTCTCCTTCTTTTGTCCACTGAATTTTATCTTTTAAGGCCATGTCTTTCCCATAAATTAAGGTTTGCAGAGATTGAACGAGTGCGGCATAATCAGGTAGCCATTCTCTGCAATAATTACAAAGTCCTAAGAAGGACATCATTTGCTGTTTAGTCTTTGGCTTTGGTGCCTCTTGTATTGCCTGTTTTCTAGTTTCTAATAATGCTCGACCTTGTTGGGAGAGTTTATGTCCAAGATATATAACTTCCTCCCTGCAATATTGTAATTTTTGTTTTGATGCTTTATGTCCTGTATCATATAAATGCTGTAACACCAACAGTGTGGCTTCCTTACAATGCTGTTTTGTATCTGAAGCAATTAATATATCATCTACATACAGTAGCACTTGACTATGGGATGGTATTTTACAGGTACTCATAGAATATCTAAGGGCCATGGTATATACATGTGGACTTTCTGAAAACCCTTGAGGGAGTCTAGTATATGTGTATTTTTTTCCCTTATAGGTGAAACCAAATAAATGTTGAGAATCAGGGTGCAATGGTACTGAGAAAAATGCATTACTAAGATCCACTACTGAGAAGTAACTTTTATCAGGGGTTAAAGAGTTGAGCAATAAGTGTGGGTTGGGCACGTCTGGTGCTGCGTGTTGCACTATGTTATTAACTGGTCTTAAATCCTGCACCATGCGCCATTTCCCTGTATGTCCCTTCTGGACAGGGAAGATAGGAGTATTGCAAGTGGCCTCAGGAGCCTCTCGCAATATTCCTGATGCCAACATATCCTGCACTACAGGGGCTATACCTTTCTCTACCTCAGGTTTTAACGGGTATTGTCTAACTACCGGGCGGTGTTCTGATTTCACAATTACTTTGTAAGGTGGGAACCCCTTTACCAGTCCTACATCAGTGGGGGAGGACGACCACAACCCTTCCGGGAGGCGATCTAGATCTGGACATGATCCCCCCTCCAGAACAGAAAAAATTTGTCAGGTTGGGTCCTGCAAGTGTGTGGTGAGAGTGGTTTAAACTCTCCATCCCAAAGGAAAACGCCACACATTGTGTTTTTTGTCATAGCTCCAACATGAGCCAGGTACGGGTTGGTAGTCATTGTGACTGTGCATGGAATCTCGTAAGAACATCTCTACATCCCTCCACTGCATCTGAGGTGGTTTTGATAGAGATACATGTGGTGTTTCCCCTCTGAACACAGCCTGTTGTTTATTAGATAAGATGACTGAGGCAGCAGAAAAGCCAGTAGTGGAGTTAACATACAAATGTTGTAAGGTGATACAAGTGTCTTGGAGGGCATGAAACGTTTTGTCATAGGCATAATCTGGTCCTGGGGTGCCTTTGTACCACATAGTGACGTGTAAGGCATCATCAGGCATGAACTGGGTTTGTTTAGGGGACTGCTTTTCTCTAGTTTTTCGCAACAATTCTCGTGTCTGTGCAGTTCCCCCTAGGTCCAGTGACCAGTAATATTGTGGTGCTCTGGTTCCTTGCACAACATAGGCTTCCTCATTTATGATTGCTTTCATGCCAGAGTTTGTGGCAAGTACACTAATGCCCATCTGTACCATATGGTCACGGCCTAACAGATTGACAGGGCAAGAAGGGCTTATTAACACTTGTGCTTGACATTCAATCCCAGTTTCCTTATCTTTTACTGCAACTGGGTTTGTTAGCTGATGACTGTCTGTTTGGCCTCCTGCTGTTTTTATATTTATGACAGATGAGGAGTATGTGACTTCAGGAGGACTGGAGGTTAGGACAGTCCTACAGGCTCCAGTATCACACAGGCATTCGTATACTTTGCCATTTATGATTAATTTCCGACTTGGCAAAGTTCCCCACTGCCTTTCTGCTAATAGCTGACATACTGCTTGCAAATCTATTTCCTCATCCAGGAGGTCTTGTAAGGTAACCTCCGGTTCTTCCCTTAAAATGACCTCTGTTTCACCTCGGATAGTGTCGGCAACAGGGGTCTCCGAGGAGGGTCATTGGTCATTTTCGGTGGAGTTTGGATTAAATGGTCGCTTCCCTGACCTGCAGTCCCTGCTTAAATGTCCAGGTTTCCCGCATGTCCAACACTCTGTTTCTTGTGAAAACCCTCCTGTTTGTTTATTTCTAAATCTTCCTTGGCCTCTAAATCTTCCTCTTCCTCTACCTCTGAATCCCCCGCGTCCCCGAGGGTTCGTTTGCACTAGCACTACCACGTCAGAGGCGCTGAATATTGTATCTGTCTTTTGCTGTTTCTGCGCTTTCTGTGCGTGTTGGGCATAATCTAAGGCTTGTTGGACTGAGCCAGTATTCTGATGTACCCAATGTTTGTCGAGATATTTTCGCAATTCAGGCTTTAGGCCTGCGACAAAAGCTCGTTTTAATTGTTGCTGATACACTCCTCCGTCTTCCTCGTCGTGAGGAATTCCTGAATTTCCCCTGAACACCACTCGCATCCTATCCATAAAATCCTCAGGTTCCTCTCCATCTTTTTGTTTGCACTGCGCTATTCGCCCATAATCTGCACGTCTCACGAAGACTGTGTCTATCCTATCTCGCAGCTGTTGTAATGCTTGTATGAGTTCCTGCGAGTTATGTGCTAAGGGCTGATTATTGGCACCGTGTCCAGTGAAGTCGCCTGCCACACGTCCCCATTTATGGGTAAACAACTGTCTTAGGCATCGGTACATTTCCCTGCCGTTCAAATGAAAACTACTTTGTAATTCTAGGATGGCAGTCCAAAACTCGGGTACCCCTTCTTCAACCGGGGGTATTCCTTTTAAAGCCACTGTTCTATCCTCAGCGGTCCAGGGTCTATATACTAACATAGTTTCGGGTCCTGCATTATTTGGCCCTCGATTTGGGTTTGCCACTTCTACGAGGGGACACTGCCATTCTACCTCCTCTTGTTCTGTGTTATTTTTTGGATGCCATTGTACTTTAGCTGTGGCCAAATCTTTTACAGGATATAGAGAGGGATCAGACCCTCGAGTTAACATGCGAGATGGTTCCACCCCCCCCCCCCCTGCTTCTTGTCTATCTGTGGCTGGAACCAGCGCCGGTGCAGGCACCGGAATTTGTGGGGGCGGTGGAGGAGCTGGAGGGGCAGAAGGTCTTGCTGCCGTTTCTTCATCTAGTGTGATTAAAGCCGCCTGCAGTTTTTTCTCCTTATTTCCCTTTTTCTGTTGTCTCTTATTATCTCTTAGTTTACTCTGTTCTAACCATGCATCAGGGAAAACGTATTCCTTTTTTCTATCTTGGCCTTTTTTATTATTGGTAGTCTGTAACATCTCCAGTTTTAAGTTTCCCTGTAACTTTAATATGTCTGGAGTATGGAGTTTTCCTTCAAACCCATGTTTTTTCCTCCATCTCTGACTACTTATTTGTCCTGATCCTGGTTTATATCCTTCCATAAACTTCTCATCTCCCTCTAGTTTGATTTGTTTACTCTGATTTTTTCCCATTGTTACCTTTTATTGAATACACTACAAAACATAAAAAAATCCTAAAAGCAAGTCCCTGGCATGAGACCTCAGGAGGACACCAACACGGCCTTCTACTGCTCACTATTAGAGCAGCGGTGTTAGTTTTCAGGGATGAAACCCGTCCTTTATCCTTCAGTCACCAGTATGTTGTTGCTTTTAGGGTGGATCGTGTAGGTTAGTCTAAAACCTGTAAGGACACATCCACATAGAACGCCGTACACTCTCTCCCACAACGCCTACTTTTGCTCCCGCTTAATTTCGGCTAAGCTTAACCACATGCATGCCTTGGCCACCTACTCACTTAGGTGCCGTATGTCTCACTTGGCCACCTATTCACTTAGGTGCCGTGTTTCTCACCTATGTAGTGTGCTCTCTGTTCCGTCACCGAGGTCCTTCAGACATCACCAGACGTCGAGCGCAGTTCTAACCACCGGCCTGATAACGAATTCACATCACAGGTCTTTCTTGCACCCGACTTCGAGTGGCTGTCGACAGACTTCGGTGTCGCTTCTCTCGGCGTACTGGAGACGTCTTCGGGGATCCTCGGATCCGGCTCGAAGGACCAAATTCTATGTTGGGGAAAGCGCCCGGCGTTTCCACCCCAACTCCACATTTACGAGACACACACTTTATAGTTTTTACTTGCAAGGGTACCCACACTCTCTGCAATGCAAACTACAGCAGAATGTGTTACAAAGGGTGGTTCCCCTTGACTCCTTTATTTATAGTCAGTGGGAGGCGCAAGAGTCATGCAGAATAGGGAGGTGAAAGAAAGTTCTGGTTTTGCTAAGGTGGGAATGCTATTATTAATATAATCTAAAGTATGAGGCTAGGGGAAAACAAAATAATGTATATACATATTTACATTCATTGCTGATCATACAGGAGTGATAACAAAATGATTCATAACAGTTTCTTCAACGTAACACATTCTCTGTAATATAAGTGTGGGTAGGTTACTGTAAAATTTGGACAAATCTTAAACTTAAGATGTGTAAGGTGTAGCGATCAGGGAGTTCAGTATAGGACTAAACATGCAAGGGAAGAAGTAGATAATTAGTGAAACTTTTGACCGGACTGGAGATCTGAGGAGTCATACACAGATGTATGGCACATCAAATATTATGGACTTGTTCTATAGGAAAAGTAACCTTAAGAACATAAGAAATTTACTAACGAGAGGAAGCCATCCGGCCCATCAAGTACTTTTGGAGAAAACTTGCCTAACAGCTCAGAGTTGGTAAAATCTTATCTAGCTCTGATTTAAAGGAACCCAGGGTTTTAGCTTGCGCTACACTAGTAGGAAGACTATTCCATATTCTAACTACACGCTGTGTAAAGAAGTGCTTCCTCAAATTCGTTTTAAAATGTTCTCCTGCTAAATTCCACTTGTGGCCACGAGTTCTAGTATGTCATGTCACCGCCATCCAGACCTGTTAGAATCTTATATACCTGGATCATGCCCCCACTTAGTCTCCTTTGCTCGAGGCTGAACAGATTCAGCCCAACTAACCTGTTCTCATAAGACATTCCTCTAAGACTGGGAATCATTCTCATAGCCCTACGTTGCACCTTTTCCAAGGCAGCAATGTCCTTCTTAAGGTATGGTGACCAAACCTGCACACAATATTCTAGGTGGGGTCTTACCAAGGAATTATACAATCGTAGCATCACTTCCTTTGACTTAAACTCCACACAGCTAGAGATGTAACCCAACATTCTATTTGCCTTTTTTATTGCTTCCCCACACTGGCGAGAGTGGGACATGGAAGCATCAACATACACACTGAGATCTTTCTCACAATCAGCTACCTTTATTTCAGTGGAACCCATAAAATATTTGTACTTTATATTTCTGCCATATTTCTGGATGTGGCAGTGTGTGAGGAGATGGAGACTCTGATAAAGTATCATAAGGCTAATAAGAACACAGAAAAGTGTAACAAGAAAAGGAGTGAGCAACTGGAGGTTCTGAGGTTATGGCAAAGGGAGAGGCCTGGAGAAAAGAGCAGAAAGTGATGAGAGAGTGATGAGTGAGAATCAGGCAGGAGTCAAAGGTGAAACAGAGCAGGAGGAGTTACGACTTCCTCTGTATCACGGACTGTATCTGTTAGTAGAAGGGCCACCTCTGATATTTAAGGGCCACTTTCCAGTAATAGAGGGCAAGATAAAGTTCAGAGGGGAAGAAACAGAAGGATGAAGAAAGTTGTTTATATGGGTACAGGGAAGTGAGCGACCTGCGGCGGCAGACCGTGAAGGAAGGACTGCGAGGGAGTGATATAATAATAGAAGGCCAGGCATGTGGGTTTAAGAAAAAAGGGGGTGATATAAAGGTGGGGTGCGGAGCAAGTGGTAGGGCTACAGAAGGGCTGATGCATCTGATGGACAGCCCTAACCCTCCATGTAGACGATGGAGTCAGTTTCAGGAGAAGGAGATTCAAAAGGATAGTGAGGAAGGAGTAGAGGAGGATAATGCAGATCATAGAACAGTGGGAAGCAGGAGGGCTGTGAGACCCCCGATAGGGACACTCTGATGCTCCCCCTGGTGGTGAAAGGAGCACAGACACAGTATGTGTCATGGGCAGAACAGTCCCGGCAGACGGAGCTGGAAAATGGATGAAAGTATTTGAGGAGGAAACTATGGGACGGCTCTTGATGATGGGGGACATAAAAGCGGTTCAGGCTTGTGTCCTGGGGGTAGACGGAATGGAGAGAATGCTGGCAGTGGTGACAGGGACTCCGTGACTGAGTGTGGCTGAAATGAAGGTGGAGCCCGTAAAGGAGGGGGAGAGCCCAGCTGCCTATCTGCAAGCCCAAGAAAAGCGGTGGAGCAGTGAGACAGAGCAGGACCTGCAGGATTCGGTGTTTAGAGGTCTGTACCGGAGGGCACTGCAGGACACGCTCCTGAAGCCAGTGAGAAGCAGGCTAAGGCAAGTGGTGGGACTTATTACTATTCCTGAGGAGCAGCTGATCCACGCTATTGACTTGTACAGAGAGGAGGAGGACTCTGCTGAAGAGCATGAGAGGGAGCTGACGAAGAAATTGAGTTAGTCACCGCCAAAAAACAAGGCCTAATTGGCCTCTGGTCCCTAATTAGAACAGAGTGAGTATATACAATGGATGGGGGTTTCCTCAGAGGGCACCCATTTACTCACAAATTTGATGATCCTAGACCCCTGGGAGACTGGGGAACAGGCTGATTCAGCTGGTGTGCTGGAGCTGTGATCAGCCTGGACACACCTGTCCAACCTGCATGTTCCAGAATCTTGTTTAGTACAGATTCAGATAGGGGCCAAAAATGTAAATATGTCTAAACTAACATCAGAGCATATCCCAGTGAATTTGTTAGGCAGAGATGCTTTGTGTCAGCTGCAGATAGACATAAAATGTACGAAGGGGGAGTAGAGGTACTCAGTGGGCAGTTCACCCTTCTGCAACAAAGGTTGTTGTCCAGCAGGGATAGTATAGCTTATACGGATTAGAAGAAGTTATTGGAAAGGTTTGGGAAATCTTAGAACAGTGGAGACCATTTATACAGGAACAATATAGCAATGTGCTAAATTGGAAATAGGATAAATACAGTTGTTAGTTGCGATGGGAGATTTCAGTGATCCTGGAGTGAGGGATGAGTGAGATCGGCTGATAGATCCGCTGCCTTGCCGAGAGAAAGACGGGATGCGCATGACGGCAGACTGGATAATATTAGGCCCTGAGGGAGTAGCCATTCAGATACGGAGGACAGGAGTAGTGGGAGAATGGTACAACACACCAGAGGAGGAGCCCCCCTTAGCAGTGGCTTTTAATCAGCCCACGCTGGATCTGGGAGAAATGATGGGGCGAGCAAAGCAGGTGGTTTGGGTGCCGACAGAACATGAAGGAGTGCAGGCAGCGGCAGGAGAGAAGCTGGTAAGGAGTCAGTCGAATGCAGAGAGTGTAGGAGATTTCAGAGGTTTGTGGTTGTGGAGCATGATAGGAGTGCAGTGTGAAGGGAAATAAAGGACAGAGGAATGTTGGCAGGAGATGGAAGTGCCTGAGGAGGTGTGGTTCCGCTTTGGAACCCCGCCCCTCCCATCTGTGGTCAGCCTTCCCCTTCTCAGTCTCTTATTTCTGGCCAGACGCGAGATCTTCATGGTTTATGCAGCGTGCAAGCGTTTTTCCACTCCTTGTGTTCCTGTCTTCCTGTGTACCGATCTCTGCTTCGCCTCCTAGGCTCCGAGTCATGCCTGGCGCGCTTACTGCCATCTACAATCAGCCGACCTGGATTACCGACATCGTCTGCCGTTTCAGCCCTCTGACAGCCGACGCCGGACCCCCGGTTACATAGAATGGATGGATGGATTCGAGCTTGTATTTGAAATAGAAATATCGCAGCAGTTCTCAGGCAAGAGCTGGACATATTTATTTCTCAGCTTGTTTTTGGTAAAGGAAAGAAATATAAGCTTTGTGCGTCTGTACTCTGGTCTTACTCCCTGCACACATTGATGGCACGGAAGGACAGTCACTGCAGTCAGCTATTCTCACAGACTGACTTTCTCCTTTAAGTGCTGATACTGCAGAAGAAGATGGATCATTTGCTTGCTTGCTTAATAACCACAAGCACCCATATTGCAGAATGAATGAGACTGAAGTGGATGGAAGGCCACATCATTCTGTCTGCAGTGAAAGAAATAATAGCAGGAGTTGGAATTGATTATGATTATGGAGAAAATGGCTGGCTATGAGAAAGCTGTGGAAATTTGTACCAATTCACATCGGTGAGGGCATAAAGGGTTATTTCATTCAGTATGGGAAGAATTCACATATTTGTGCGAGGAAGGTAACAAAAGTTCACTAAAGTACACTATATTAACTTTGAATATCCTTAATTAAAATATTATGTACAGTATAACACTGCACCTTTTAACAGGCTGCATGTCTGGCAGTGAAGGTCACATTCAGTTTGCTGAATGTATTCTCTGTCTTAAATGGTCGGCCTATTTTTCCTTCTGCTGGATGATGTACCCAGTTATCTTATAAACAAAGAGTATAATGAACAAGTTGATGTTCTGTGTGTCTGATACCTGTACCTGTTTGGCAAAGCAGTATATAGTTACTGCCTACATTTTTGGCTGTGCATGTGTGATTTTGATGGGAATATTATATTTTTATATCTGTGTGTAGATTTTTTCAGCAATAATTGAGTTTATCCTTCTGTACGGTATTTAAGGTTTTGGTAATTCATCATTTATTTGTATTTGTGCAGTGTGCAGTTACCAGGTTATAAATAAATAAACAAATAAATAAATGTGACATCAGAAGAGATGTACAATGACAGTAAAATGTGTGAAAGTAATGGAATGTGAAAAATGTGTGTGAGTCTCCACATGTATAAAGCGACTGTATACCATAAGGAAAAGGAGCAATGGATGAAATACATAAAGTGCTTACTGTCCAAAACGACAATGAGTCATGTTCGGCGTAACATAAATATTCAGTGAGTTAACCCTTCGAACTCGACAAACGCAAAATGCGTTTTTCGCACCTATTAATCTGAAGCTCTTAACTTTGGATATGCATAATGCACAGACAAGAATCATATGTCTTTGGAATCAAGAGAACTATCAGCTAACTTCACCAAGTCACCATATGGATGCAAAATCAAAGATTTCTGCCTGGCACTAAGCATGTATTCCTCTGTCACGTCACCGGTGGGAAGTAGGACCCAAATGCAAGCTGTAGGGCAGAATCTCCTTCGTGGGGTTTTATTGACAGGCAGGTTTGGGCACAGAGACACAAACAGACAAAGACACAACTGGAGAAGATAGGACTGGGCACTTTACCAGACTAAGGAATGGGAAAACACAAGGAAGCTGATAGTGACTGACAGAAGGGGAGGAACATGGGGTGAGACTAATAGACATCAAGCGTGGCTCATCAGGGAGGAGAACTGGAGGGTAAGGTTGACTAAATGGGCAAGACATGACAGTAAACGCCCCCCTCCCAATCCTGTGCCCTCCGGGTACAAGGGCATCATTAAGGGGACACACAGACCAGGGCAAAACCAAGGACAACAGGGGAGACTAACCCCCAGGACACAAATCATGACAGGCCAGGTAATCCAACAGGGATGCTGACTATGGACCAAAAGACAGACAGTGGGTGTCAGTGGGTAAGTGGGAACAAAGGACACAGTAGAAGGAGACAAAAGGGAGGGATTGGGCATCAAAAGGACCAAAGACGACACAGGGACAGACAAGGCAGGACACAACCAGACAAGACAGGCAAGCAATGGAACCAGTGCAACAATAATATGGCCAGGAGAGGGGAACCTAAAGCGGGAAGCAAGAGTGACTGGAGTGGGGGCTGGAACAGTGAAATCGGGCTAAGAGGTGAAACCAGGGAGAGCCACGGGGAAGCAAGACCACAGACCAAAGACTGAGGTATTAGGAGGGGCAAGACACTAGGTAGCATGGGAGGTAAAGTGAACAGTTCAGGGCCTCTGATGGGCTCCGGGGTGCCGCAGAAGGGTCACGGCCAGGGGGGCCTTTGGAATCCTGTCTGGGTCTGTAGAAGCTCCACTCGTCTGCGGCAGCCGAGGGAAGAACAGCATCGGTAGACGGCGAGGGGTTGGCAGAGTCGGAGGGTGTCGAGGGGCAGGCAGGACAGGAACTGGACCAAACCAGGGACCCTGCAAAACAAAAGCACAGGTCAGTACCAGCGCCATGAGGAGACCGGAGGTGGTTCCTTTTGGGAATCATTGAATGGGATACCCTGAAAGACCATCTTGGACCAAGCCTGGATCAGGAGGCAGGTCTGGGTAGCATAACCTCGTTTTTTCCTCCTGGACCTCAGCCCACGACTGGATTTCCGTTGACCCTGCCGTTGTCGCGGCGATAGCCTCCTCGGCTGGGGAAACTTTGGCCACGGGGCTGACACCACGGAGTGGGACTCAGGGCAAGACCTGGAGGCTCCCACTCCATGTCCTCCGGGGGAATGTCCTCCAGGTCAGCCCCCTCTGGGCTGGCATTGTCCGGAGAGTCTGATGCCAGGTTTTTAATTTACAAAAAAACAATAAATTAATTTAAAATAAATCTTAAGGCTTATCATTTACATCTGTCTAGTAGTTAAAACACATACAATCGATTAACTTACCTGGTGATTTTGGAACTTCTGACTCCAAAGCAAAATAATAAAGATTATTGCAGCGTACTACTTGGGGAAAAGGGATAAATTAAATAAAGGGTTAACTTTGGAATCTAAATCAAAAACAGCAATATCATATCAAGGGTCTTCAATACCTTTATCCTGTGTCTGCTCCCTTTACATGTAGATACTGATATAAACACGTACCTATAAAATATATTATGTTTAGTTTATAAGCTTATTTCATTATAACAAACAAGCACAATCCATAAGTGCACTAGGCCTAACACATGGTTCAGAAGCCTCCTACCCCACCTTACACCAGCCACATGGACACCATCTGTCCAACTGGGCAACCTCAGCGTCTTGTGCCTCCTGAAACGCCACCTCAGTTTCTTCTTCTTCCTCACATCCTTCTTCCTGAATGGTTTCCAGCCATGATCTGCCTCCTTGTGACACAATAGATCCCAAAGCATTCCCTCTACTTTTCTCTCCTTCTCCCTTAACCTCCTCCACATTCACTCCTACCTCACATCCATTCTCCTCACCTCCATTTACCATATGCATTACATTCATACCAGCCTCCGCCCCCTCCATCTCACCATTGGAGGCCCCTTTCTGATACCTCCACATTTTCCCAAGTAGCCCTTCCCAATCCCTCCTTATCCCCCCCAACCTGGACAGTGGGGGTGTCGCTCGTGAGCACTCCTCCACACTGTCTCCCCAGTCGATCACCTCATCACACAGGTTCCAGGCATCCCAGTACTGGGTGTTGATCCAGGCAACCGCTGTCTGAATTTGCTTTCTGAGGAGTAAATGATAGATAGTTAACCAGCTATTTACAGTGATATTTAAATGAATAAAGACCAGACAGATCTTCAACCATAAAAAAAACAGTTGCTATAATTATTATAATCATGGGAGTAAATTTCATTTAACAGTAGAGGGGGGACAATAAATATAAAATTTCTCATAAGCAATTTTTGAAGGGGACACAAATAATACAGTCAAATTGTACTTATGAAGATTTGTCCCCACAGTGAAAAACATTACTTCTGTCATTATTATTGTAGCAGGGAGACTGTGT
Source organism: Brienomyrus brachyistius (assembly GCF_023856365.1). Classification (NCBI taxonomy): domain Eukaryota; kingdom Metazoa; phylum Chordata; class Actinopteri; order Osteoglossiformes; family Mormyridae; genus Brienomyrus; species Brienomyrus brachyistius. The sequence goes on along the minus strand of NW_026042336.1, from coordinate 968,585 downwards.
CATTATGCTTATTTTCAAAGCTTTTCTCAGGTTAAATGACAAAGCAGATTTTTCTTCAAAACTATTTATTGCATTTTTTGTTATGTTGTTTACGTCAAGCCATCAACATACAATAAAATTTAAACATGACTATTATTGTGAAAAAGATATCACATAAGTAATGTTTTACATCAAAATCAACAATTAAATAACCAATTTACAGTAACTGTTCTATGCAAAAAAAAAACATCTGCAATTTAAAGAAAACTTACATTAATGAATAGACACTAAACAAAAGTACCAAATGTGTTTTTCCTGGTATCACTGGGCCCCACAAACTCCTGGCATATGTTGTTTATGTTAAAGTTGTCCAGCTCGTCTTTCTGCATATTGCAGACTAATAGACTGTTAAGTCCATCTTGGCCCATAGTAGCCCTTAGCCACGTCTTTAGTCTGCGCAATGCACTGAAGCTCCTCTCAGCTTCACATAAGGACATTGGAACCACCAACAAAATTCTGAAAAGGACCTCAATCTGGTCAAACAAGCCTGAAGGGCCAGTGCTTTGGACAGGATCTTAGTCCGTATTCAATAAGCCTTTAGGTGAAAGGAGGTGTAAGAATGAGGATCTTTCCCCTTTTTTAGCATGAGAAATATTAGCTTGGGCAAGAGGTTCAGGTTGTTGAACATGTCCAATAGGAGAGAGGACAACTGGGGCCATAACTTTTTATAGAACTCTGAAGGAAAGCCATCGGGTCTGGGACATTAACCACTTTGCGAAGCAGCCGCCATGGTGGTCAGTTCAGTTACAGTGAGAGTGATAGTGACATCTAAATCATTCACAGCCACACATTCCTATGAAGGAATGGCTAAATCCCTCAAGAAACTATTGAACTCTAGACAACAAGTGAGAGGAGAAAAGCTTGAATGCATTATTCATTTCTAGAGGATTTGCTCGTAATAATGAGACCTTGTTTGCATCAGTAGTTCAGCAGTATGTTGAGACACTAGAAATTCAAACTCTTCTTGTATCGTTAGATGCTCCTTATAAACATCAGCAGATGGGGAGAAACATATCAATTGTCAAGATCTGCTTCACGCTGTGTTAAATATGCCATCTTCTCCTTCCACAGCTCTCTATCATTGCTTACATATCAGATAATCTGCCCACTGGTATCAGTCTGCAAGGTTTCCAGCGATATGGAAACAAATACATACGGAGATTTATTTAAAGAAAGAAAATTGGCAATTTGTTGTGAAATAAAATCAACAAAGAAAGCAACTGAGTGTTGAACCGTCAAGGACACCATGTTCTAACAAAATTTTCGAGGAGACTGGAGCATGATCTGAGAAAGCTATTTTATCATAGCTACTCAGATATTGAGCAAGAAGATAAATATCAACAATAGATAAATATCCAACATCTCACCATAGTTTAAGTCATTTAATTTGTATCTTGATATTTTTTGCAGTCTGATTGAAAGATAATTCATTGCAGCTCTGAAGATAATTCTAAAGGTTCTAAACAAAAGTAAATAAGACATTCCTTCCTTTGTTAAAAGGTTCTAAACAAACTGAAAACAACCCATTTGTTGATTTGTTGTTACAATCGTTCTTAGTAATTGGTCATCCTGAATATAATTGTTAAAATAAAAGCAATACAAGTCTTTATTCCACTTAGTATTTCAATTTTAAAAATGACAGTCAAACAGAGATTCTAACTATGAACAAAAAACATATAAAAATTTGTTGTTACAATCGTTCTTAGTAATTGGTCATCCTGAATATAATTGTTAAAATAAAAGCAATACAAGTCTTTATTCCACTTTGTCACTTTTAAAATTGAAATACTGTCAAACAGAGATTCTAACTATGAACAAAAAACATATAATTTAAAATTTAAATTAAGTATTTGCAAATTAAAATGTATATGAAGAATCGTTTTGGAATCGGATCGTGGATCCCAGAATCGTAATTGGATCGGATCGCGAAGTACCTAAAGATTCCCACCCCTAAGTGACAGTCACATAATGGTGGTGGGCTTGAGAGGTCTGGTGTGCTGTACATTTTTCTGTGGCTTTCTTCCAATTTCTAAAGCCTGTACTAACGAAAGCGGCATCAGGTCTATGACCTAAAGAGGACTGGTTTGAAACACCTTTGCTGAAGTAAAAACATAACACCCCTTACACTGATGGACTGTAATTTAGCCATGGAAAGTCTTGATACCATTTCTCTTGAAATGTCAATGACTTCTTTGAAAACATTTGTTTTTCGATACACTAGGGAGGTAGTTGTGCAGGCACTGAGATCTAAACTAAAAACTGTGCTCCCTGTGCTGCTGCTGGCAATATCATCTCTTTGTTCTGCTGTCTCCGGCTCCCTCCCTGGTTCTGAATCTGCCCCTTCCTCTACTCTCACTGTCTCAGAACAGACTGACTCCTAAAGCAGAAATAATGCAGGAAAATATGTTTTCCATACTCATAATACTCAACTTGTTTACATTACACTTGTTAAATTGACAGATCATACTGTAAATTGGTGAGCCTGTGATGTTCATCTACTGAAAACATTAAAGAAATTGTTCATCCAAAAAAAAATTCTGTCCTTATCCCTTCAATAAAAGCACAACACACTTACCTGACACTGTACATCTGAATGGCCCTGCTCTACCTGTCCCTCAATAATTTCTGTCTCCTTTGCCTGCGATTGATATTGTGACATTAGTATTGTCATAAGTACCCATTCTAAAAGCCAAATTGCCATAATATGTGAACTTTTCGTAGTTACTTGGCGTTTAGGTGCACTGAAAAATGTTCCTATGTCCATTTTCCTTTTCTCTGTCATTTTATCTAGTTTATGACACTGCAAGGCAAGGCGAGTTTATTTATGCTGTAGCCATTTTATACACAATGGTAATTAAAAGTGCTTTACACAAAGAAAGTAAAACTATCATGAAATAATCACAACAATAAAAACAAGGAATTAAAAAACGTTTAAATTTGTATTTAAAATGAATTAAGACACTTAAGAACAGAATAGAAACTGATTATACAAAAAAATACAGTGGGGTCAGTTTGGACGTAGCACAGTGCTCATTTAGTAAATGCACAGCTAAACAATATGCTAACTGTGGCCGTTAATGTTAAGTTAATATTATGCTAAGTCGTCACAAATAAAACAATGCATTGGAAACTGCTTTGGCGCGTTAGTTGCAGTGCACTATGGAACAAGTTATTGTAAACAAGCGAACGTTAACTACACAAGTAATATTTTAGTCGCTAATATATCAAATTCATGGGAAATTACATCGGTAATTAGCATTTTTGCCGAAACTAATTTATGAATGAGTATGCATTAACTACATTAAAGATAATCTCTTTATTTAAAGTGAATAAAATACCCTACTTACTGGAATTCAACGTTAATAGAGCCGCAGCCACACACCTGACTCGTGGGTGTAGAGTAGGTGAGATGAACTGGGAAAGCAGGCAGCGGGCCAAACCACTGTGAGGAATGGGGGGGGGGGGGGACGCAACTGTTTCTAAATGCATTGTTTGCGTTTGTTTTATTTTCTACTTACACAATTATTTTAGGTATACATATATATATTTTTCAAAATAGAGAGTGCGTTTTTTAAAATAATTTATTGGGGGGGGGACAACTCTCGGATGGGGATGGGGGGCATGTTCCCTCCGTCCCCTCCGCGATTTACGCACATGATTATAATGAGTAATTGTGGGGTTTATTGCTTCCGTAGGATAAGCGGTTTGGAAAGTGGATGGATTGATTATAATGAATAATTGTGGGGTTTATTGCTTTCAGGATAGGCTCCGGACACCCCGAGACCCAGTAAGATAAGCGGTTTGGAAAATGGAAATTGTGGGGTTTACAGAAAAAAAACAGTGCTGGCGATTATAACTAACATGGAATAGGAAACAACAGCGCTCCACAAGTGAAAACCCAGATGAATGCTACCGAGAACTGTGTTAACACTGATGAAACTAAGAGTATTTTTTTAATTCTGTGAAACATTGTTTTTTTTTTAATGTAATAGTCAGCTTGGAGCATTTACCTTATTACGAAAGCAATGCCCCAAATTACTTAAACATTTTAGGTAAACATTTTACCATCCATTACCGTAAGGGTTCCCAGCCCCCGGTCAGTGTACCGGTACCGTCCGCGCTCAGTGCTCAGGGGGGGGGGGGCGGGCTGTGCCTACCGTCCTGTTTATTACGGGTTCGCGCCGTATTAAAAAGAAAACTGTCTGTATTGTTTAGTGCCGGTGTTCTGTCGAAACATGCTACCCATTGAATTGTGCTACTTAGTGGATCTGCGCATGCGCAGTCCCACAAGTTTGCACTCTGTTTCCACGCCCATGAATCCGTGCTACCTTGGTGCTGAGACTTCGGTTTAAAAAGGTGAGTTTAAAACGTTTTTTTTGCTTAATTTGACCGAAACATTTGAATTTCTGCTAAACTGTTGTGAATGAGCCTTAAGGTTGAGTGAAATAAAAACTTAGTGAAGAAAATTATAGTGGAAAAGCTTTATTGCGATCCAACCAACAATTCCCTGACAGCCCACGGATCCGCAGACCGAAACTGGTTTAGGCTCCCAAATTTAAACACCTACGTTTACATCTTTTTTTGTAAACTTGAATATCTTGTGGTTATCATATGTGTGCAGCGCTATTCAGTGCACAGTGTGGTTCATACGTAAATGCTTACGCACGTGATGACATATGCGATCAGCTACCTTTTGATTAAATGTATGATAATGCTAATAAAAACGAACAGCTCTTCTAATAACATTGAATGTCCACAGAGTAGTTTTTCAATAATTTCGGTCAGCATTTATTAACTTTACACAAACGTTAGTAACAATAAGTGCGAATGAACTCCTAACTAATTTCTGCGCCATTACCCTGGTGAAAAGGTTTACCGTACGAATAATAAAGCAATTTACCTTTTAGTGTAAATATGAAATAGTGACGAAATGGTAGCCACCTAATACTCAATGCACAGTTAGAAAATGAATACTATCTTGGTACTATTGTGTTAAATTTTTCAAGTGTGTGTGTGTGTATGTATGTGTATATATAGTAATAATAAAATTCGTTATTTGTGTGTGTAACTTTTATTTCTCATCTCTTAGCTATGGAGGAAAGGTGGGCAGAACTATTTAACTTTCTGTCTCTGGGTACATACCCATGTGGATACAATAAATCCCAGAAACTAAACCTTAGGAGGTATGCTTCCAAATTCACATTGAAGGGTGAGTATCTGCAATAGATTCAAATGTAGCTGGTGTCTTGGTGAAATAGCTCAATAATGATGTTAGTTTCTGAATTAATGTTAATTGCAGAAGGAGAGCTCTTCTATGGCAGAAGAAAAGTCATTAAGACGAAAGAAGATGCAAGAAAGCTCTTCAAAGAATTTCACTCTTCTCCAATGGGGGGGCATTCAGGCATCCTGAAAACGCGCAATGCAATGTCCTCTAGATTTTATTGGCTTGGCATGACCATTGATATTGACCGCTGGGTATGAGTTTTCATTTGTTTTGTCTTATATAATTGTGGATGCTGTATCAATATATTAAGACTTGATTTCTTAAAGGTCTTGGAATGTGACATGTGCCAGAAGGTTGGAAAACCTTTGACTGCTACACAGCCATTAGAGTGTATTAAGGTAAATGTATATTATGCTTTATTGGTATTATAAACAGCTATTACTTAAAACATCAATTTTCATTTATATTTAAGACATAAATCTAAAAATAAATGTATTTGTTTTATTTTGATAGGTTTCTGCTGTATGGGAGCTCATTGGCATTGATCTGACAGGACCTCTACCACAAACTGAGGATGGGTTCCAGTATATCCTAACAGCGACAGACTACTTTTCAAAATGGGTTGAAGCTTTCCCATTAAAAACAAAAACAGCAGCTGAAGTGGGACGCCATATTTGTTCTATTATATATAGACATGGTTGTCCTAAAAGAATTCTCTCAGACCAGGGAAGAGAATTTGTGAATGATGTATGTGTGTTTCAAATTAGTATTGTAGTAAATATAACCCAGGAATTATTTCTTTCTGCTTTGATTGTATTTGTTCTAACAACATTTTTTTTTTAGCTTAACAACAGCCTTTGTAAAATTTTGGGCATTGAAAGAAGTGTCACTGCTGCATATCATCCCCAAACCAATGGCCTGGATGAGAAAACAAATGATAACATAAAACGGCAAGTCTGTTTTTGAGGTTTTTTTAGAATTGTGTGAGACAGGTTCTAGTCTTTTAACATTACATAATGAATTATTGATATTTTTGACAATAAATCCCTTAATATTTATTCTCTATTCATATTTATTTAATATAATTGATCTCAGTATGTTATGCAGTCCATGATCAGAGCAAGAAATTCAAAACTCTCTGAGGCAGAATTTATCTCATTTTTGCATTTCTTATCTTACATCTTAGGGCTCTGAAAAAATTGGTCAATGAGAAACAGAACAACTGGGATGTCTTCTTGGATGCTACATTGTTTTCTCTTAGATCTAAAATCCACACCACCACAAAATTCTCTCCTTTTTTGTTAATGTATGGAAGGGAGGCAGTTTTCCCCTCTGAGGTTCCTGTTGACATGCCTGTAGGTTTGTTTCTGGAGTGCTTTATAAAATCTTAATGATTTGTGGCAAGATCGGATCATGTGTGTTGAAAAGTTTCTTATGACTGACAAGTAGTTATTTAAGAAGTCAAACTTTAACAGAAATAAGTCATGGATGTTCATATCTTGAAACGGCAAATTGCATTGTTCTTAATGATTTAAAAAATAATACTTTTTGTCATGATCTATGAATAATAATAATTTGCTGTGAATGTTTTTCCACTTCAGCTTTCCACAATTATTCTTCCAGATGAGAAAAGCTATGGCATGTTTTTTGATGAGAAAAATAAGGTAGTTGAGACAATAAAAACAACAACAGCTGAAAACATCTCCAAGTCACAGGAAAAACAGAAGGAGGCATATGCTAAACGAATACAAAAGAAGTACCAAAACATAGATTATCATGTTGGAGATGAGGTGCTTCTGTTCAACATGAGGAAGCGGGGACGGAAGGGAGGAAGAATGGAACCGGATTTTACTGGACCTTATGTCATCCAGGCAATATGTGGCAAGTTGGTTACACTGTCTAATTCTAAAGGGGCAACTTTAAAGAACAACTACAATGTAAACCACATCAAGCCATACAGAAGGAGCCAAACTGATGTCCCAAGTCAGGAATCACACAAGGTGCCAGAAGAGTGTAAGACAAGTAAACCTCCCTCTAGCCCAGAGCCTCTGACAGAGAGGCCACAGAGGCCTTCAGTAATTCATTTTTCTGCAAGAAAAGATGTTAAAATCCTCCATGAAACAAGAGGGGTAAGAGCAAAATCACTACCTAACAGACTGTATGTGCTCTTTTTTTCCCCATTGTATGTACTTTTAATAGTTTTATTCTGCATTATTTTTCAAAATACTGTACGAATATAGACAGTTTTGTTACATTTTGTTGTATAACTATGTGAAATCTTAAATCTTTCAAAGGAAAAAAATTCAAAGGAAAGCTTACAAGAAAGAGGTTGTAGTTCTATTTGTGCATGTTTGACCCATTGGTCATTTGTTTGGCCTACCCAAGTTTGTTTGCATGAAAAAGGGTTTGGCCTGGTCATGTTGGCCTGTTGGCCATTTTGACCCGTTGGTCACTGGTTGTGTAATACAATATTTTGGCCTGTTGGCCATTTTGACCCGTTGGTCACTGGTTGTGTAATACAATATTTTGGCCTGTTGGCCATTTTGACCCGTTGGTCACTGGTTGTGTAATACAATATGTTGGCCTGTTGGCCATTTTGACCCGTTGGTCACTGGTTGTGTAATACAATATGTTGGCCTGTTGGCCATTTTGACCCGTTGGTCACTGGTTTTCTTCTACAGTATATTGCCAAAAGTATGTGGATAACCATTCCAACGGATTTGATCAAGCAATAAGGGAAATCTTTGTTCCAGCATGTAAAGACAATTATGTGGGTTCAGTTTTTCACAACTGTTTTAAAATGTCCTTTTTGTGACATTAGATCCCAAAGAGAGGCTTACTGAGGCTAGCCTTGAACATGTTTGAAAATAAATGTTAAACAAGCACATATAATTATGACATTGTGGCGTCGGTATACTTTTGGCCATATTACAGTAGTGCAGGGACTCTACAAAAATGTCTGTGGTTTAACATTTATTTTGCGTTTTTAGTTAGAATGCTCTGGTCTGCTGAAGATCATGGCCAGGTGGAAGCAGTTGTTGGACCATACAAATTGTATGATACATCTTTCCGAACACTGCATGGGAATGAATGGTTGGCTGATGAGGTAAGAGACTGCTTAGTTATAAATGTATTAAAAAAGAATATCTAAAATTGTTATTAAATTTGTTTTCTATACTTCAGGTTATTGATGCATACTTGTTCATTCTCATTGAAAAACAGCAGGCAAGTGGGAATCATATTTATGTAACTTTTGTTTAATATTTCTTGTACTATAATTTAGTGTTAAAATAATTTTGTGTTTAACAGAAACCTGTTCATCAAGTCTGTGCTGTTGTTGCAACATCACTTTTTTCTGGACAGTTCCAGAGACTCAGAAAGGTAACTAATTTTTCACAGCATCTATATTAGTGATTATCTATAACAATAATTAATGATAACTTGGAATTGAACCTGTTCTTCAGATGAAGTTTCCAGAGGAGGGAATTTGGATATGTCCTGTAAATGTTGGAGCTCATTGGATTATATTGGTATGGTCACATTTTTTGCTTCTTCTATAACGCAATATAATTGACATTAATGAAATATTATTTGCATGTATTTTGACTATATATATTTTACTTGACGGCTAATGCAGCAAAATTCATACTCTTTGGATAAAGCATCTGCTAAATAAAAATAAATGTAGAGAGAATAACAGAACTGCACTGAATATTTTCAGATTGTCAACATGTGTGAAAAAGTTCTTGTGCTGATCGATCCATTGGCAAATGAAGGTGCTTATGAGCGCAGGTTTCTACGCAACTGGAGGTAACAGTTCTGTCTAAAGTTGTCTAAATTGACTGTTGCAATACAGAGCAAAGTTTAAGGCATTTTATGTAACGGAAATTGAGCTGAAGCTGTCACTAAAAGTGATCATTTGTCATTGTGAACATACCACAAGACATCACACAGTGCATCACAAATGAAATGTGACCTCTGCATTTAACACATTTAATTTATTATTATTTTTTACAATAATTAGGAATTTCTTGAGGACGACAGACTGTGGAGACCATGGAGCAAATTGGACAGTACAAGCTATGCAGCACAACAAGCAGGCTGATTCCAGCAGCTGTGGCATTTTAGCACTGATGGTTAACATTTTGTACTATTATTTTTGGCATTTATAAGTAAATTATACTTATACTGAACACACTAAAATGCAATGCAATTTTGCAGTTTTCTGAACATTATCTTGAGAGGGGAGACATCAGTGGTGTCAAGACATCTCCACAAGCAATAAACAAGGCAAGACTTGAAGTAGCCTGTGCACTGCTCCAGTGTAAAGGTGAGTAGAATCAAACACTTAGTGAAAGCAAATTAAAAAATGGACTACAAGGAGTTCCTACTTAATAATGTTAAATATAAAACTATTACACCTACAGTATAATAGTTATTTTGGCAACTTTAAAGAAAATATCAAATTTCTTTCAATTTAATACAACAAATAAAATACATGTGCATTTTTACTCACGTGAAATATACAGAGTGTGCGATAATGTACTCGTATAGAATCACAACAGTTTTAAACCTTATAAAAAAACATTGTTTCTAGGGAATGCAGATGACTTTTGTGTGGTTTGCTCATTGCTGGAAACTGATGCTGATAAGAGCATGATTGAAATGGTAATGTATAAAAGAATGTGTGTTTTGTACTATTAATTTACTTTAGCATGTCTGCATAGTGACATATAATTCGTCTCATTGTGTAATTATATGTACCTAATTGTTATTTTTTTTGCTTTTCTCACCTGTAGGTGCAGTGTGATATGTGCAGTAGGTGGGCACATTTTGAATGTGCCCAATATGAGAAAGACAGTTGTTTGCCATATCTGTGCAAAAAGTGTCAGAAAAAAGAATAATGTTCTCAATGATTTCATACTGTGTAAGCCCTGTTTAGAATGTCCTTAGAGTTTCCCGTATTTTGTATGTTTTATTTATATTTTCTTTTTTACATTAAAATTTTTTTTAACGAGTTTGACATATTTTACAAGTACTGGTGCAATAAAAAAGTAGAAGCATTATTTTGGTTTGGACTTGGTGTATTGCTTTTTTAAGTAAAGATGTTATTCAAAATACATTTAAATAAATAACTTTTGGGCGGCATGGTGGTGCAGTGGTTAGCACTGTGTACCTCACGCCTTTGGGACCCGGGTTCGAGTCTCTGCCTGAGTTACATGTGCGGAGTTTGCATGTTGTCCCCATGTCGTCATGGGGTTTCCTCCGGGTACTCCGGTTTCCCCCCACAGTCCAAAAACGTGCTGAGGATAATTTGAGTTGCTAAATTGCCCGTAGGTGTGCATGTTTAAGTGAATGGTGTGTGAGTGTGCCCTGCGATGGGCTGGCCCCCCCATCCTGGGTTGTTCCCTGCCTCGTGCCCATTGGGATCTGGGATAGGCTCCGGACCCCACGTGACCCAGTAGGATAAGTGGTTTGGAAAATGGATGGATAAATAACTTTTACTACACAATGCTTTAGATTTGTTATAAATTGATACATATAATTTTTGGTATAGAACAAAACATTACAGATAATTTGATGCCATCCTAATAGCACAAAATCACTTTGTGTTGCACTGTAAGCATTATTTTATAAGGGATATTAGTCTATCAAATTATGCTACACATACAATTTAAAAAACATGCTAATATACACTGAACAAAAATATAAATGCAACACTTTCGATTTTGCTCCCATTTTGCATGAGCTGAACTCAAAGATCTGAAACATTTTCTACATACACAAAAGACCCATTACTCTCAAATATTGTTCACAAATCTGTCTAAATCTGTGTTAGTAAGCACTTCTCCTTTGCCGAGATAATCCATCCCACCTCACAGGTGTGGCATATGAAGGTGCTGATTAGACAGCATGAATATTGCACAGGTGTGCCTTAGACTTATATTTTTGTTCAGTGTAAGTATAGACTATAGAGTATCAAACCATGCTCCCCATATTCAAACTGTGCACAAAGACTGAGTATTGATGTAATATTATGAGATTCTGCACTGGGAGCATTTTTCGATAGGGCACCTTAGTGTATCGAATTATGCTACTCTTGATATTTTAATGAAAGCTAATATAATAGAGTATCAAACCATGCTCCCCATATTCAAACTGTGCACAAAGACTGAGTATTGACGTGAAATCATGATATTCTGCACTGGGAGCATTTTTCGATAGGGCACCTTAGTGTATCGAATTATGCTACTCTTGATATTTTAATGAAAGCTAATATAATAGAGTATCAAACCATGCTCCCCATATTCAAACTGTGCACAAAGACTGAGTATTGATGTAATATTATGAGATTCTGCACTGGGAGCATTTTTCGATAGGGCACCTTAGTGTATCGAATTATGCTACTCTTGATATTTTAATGAAAGCTAATATAATAGAGTATCAAACCATGCTCCCCATATTCAAACTGTGCACAAAGACTGAGTATTGACGTGAAATCATGATATTCTGCACTGGGAGCATTTTTCGATAGGGCACCTTAGTGTATCGAATTATGCTACTCTTGATATTTTAATTAAAGCTAATATAATAGAGTATCAAACCATGCTCCCCATATTCAAACTGTGCACAAAGACTGAGTATTGACGTGAAATCATGATATTCTGCACTGGGAGCATTTTTCGATAGGGCACCTTAGTGTATCGAATTATGCTACCCTTGATATTTTAATTAAAGCTAATATAATAGAGTATCAAACCATGCTCCCCATATTCAAACTGTGCACAAAGACTGAGTATTGACGTGAAATCATGATATTCTGCACTGGGAGCATTTTTCGATAGGGCACCTTAGTGTATCGAATTATGCTACTCTTGATATTTTAATGAAAGCTAATATAATAGAGTATCAAACCATGCTCCCCATATTCAAACTGTGCACAAAGACTGAGTATTGACGTGAAATCATGATATTCTGCACTGGGAGCATTTTTCGATAGGGCACCTTAGTGTATCGAATTATGCTACTCTTGATATTTTAATTAAAGCTAATATAATAGAGTATCAAACCATGCTCCCCATATTCAAACTGTGCACAAAGACTGAGTATTGATGTAATATTATGAGATTCTGCACTGGGAGCATTTTTCGATAGGGCACCTTAGTGTATCGAATTATGCTACCCTTGATATTTTAATTAAAGCTAATATAATAGAGTATCAAACCATGCTCCCCATATTCAAACTGTGCACAAAGACTGAGTATTGATGTAATATTATGAGATTTTGCACTGGGAGCATCATGTGATAAGGGAAACAAATTTTCTCATAAATTTGATAAATAGCATGAAACCTTGCCCTACATATTTTTCTTTTTAATTTAAAGGATGATAATACAAATGCTATATTACTATGAAACATGTACTGTTATGGGAAATACACCATTTAAAAAGGAAACCATAAAGTAGCATTTTTCGATGCGGTAGCGTAAATCGATAGACTCTGCTATCGATTTGTGCTACGGTAGCATTTTTCGACAAAGTAGCATAAATCGACAGAACACCGGATTTCCGTTCGCATAGCCAATCTCCCACCATTCCGCATATTTTATCGTGGAGACCCCGGCAAATTACACCGCCGTTTTAGGGATCAGTAACATTTTTTGAAGTTTGGGAAGATTTTACTAACCAAATAGCTGTCTATCATCATCACTTCGATATAAGAGCACCCCCAATAAAAATAAAGACCACAAGTTTTAATGACATTAAAAACATGCAATAATTTTATCGACATGTACTACATTAGTATAGTATAAAAGAGTAAATAATCAAAGTAGCATAATATGATTTGAAGAATAAAACGAAATTTTGGAGAGCTAACAAACTGCTCACTTGAGCGCCATTTTCATTCGTAGAGTTTGCTGTGCTGCAAACGGTAAAGAATATTTACGTTGTTTCTATGGAAACTACTCCCACTGTCCGCTTAACATTAATGTAATAGTACGTACGTTGAAATTGGCTAATGAGTTGTATTACGCTACGTGCGTATTACGTCGTAACTCTTGCGTAACGTCCATTTTACCGGGGAATGTCGAAGACGTGCTATGTAGTTCAGATGTAGAAAGTTCTACGTTTCTTTTAAATGTTAAAGAAAGTTTCATAAAAACAAATTGTATAGCGAATGTTCAGTACAATAGGAAGCGTTATTTTATTCAAGCAAATGGAGCTGAGGTATAATATTTAAAGGAATGTTATTCAAAGGTAATAAGCTTCCACCACACTGCAGCTTAAATACACGCGTAATGAGGCAAAATACCGCTTTCTTAAATTAATTACATGATACGTGAATGTCCTGCTTTGTCTTCCAATAAGATAAGCTCGGTGGCTATAAAAACTCATACATTTAGCTGATACAAATTAATGTTGTCCTTTGGAAAAAAAAGTAGCTGATTTTTGGCTTGTTGAGGCTTCTACATATGACAAACCACAAGATGGCACTGCCTGAGCATGCTTTTAGAAATGTACTGGAGTGCCACTAGCAGGCAAGCAAGTTACTTTGCAAGCAATGCAATGGTGTTTGACATTCTGTTAGCTATATACGCAGGGATGGATATAACTGGTAAGCAAGTACGCATTCACCTTTAAAAGCGATATGTGCAGCAATCGGTTGTTGTAACAGTCTGAATTCGTATGTACTGCGATACGACAAGAAATTACCGTGCATTTTAACCTCTATTTTCCTTACTTCTTTATATTACGTTTTCTCTGCTTTATTTCAGTCAGTCTAACATATTGCGCCACAGCCTTCAACCCGAATTTTTATAGCAGACTTCAGTTAGGAGTACGCCTTAGTAATGATTAACCTGGGACTCACCAGGGAGGTGTGGGGGGATACTATTGTAAATTGCTTAGTTTTAACTATAACAGCCTTAATAATCCTATCAAACACAGTGAAATACTGCAATACCCTTATCGCTGAAGGTCTCGTATGATGCTCTTTCAAGAAACTCATTTTAAACCATCAGACTACAGGTGTGGATGGGCAGATCACATCTATCATTCTACAGTCTTTCTGCTGTAGAGCAAGGGATGTAGCAATATTGTTGCATACATCTATTCCCTTTGTTCTTTGCATATCTGATGTGGATTCCCGATCCAAATGGGAGATCTGTCATAATTACTAGTTTATTGTTCATTACGCCTGTACTATTGGTTAACGCATGTGCTCCTAATTGCGATGATATTTTCTTTAAGCGTCTGTTCTCACTGGTACCTGATACCTCTAAATATCACCTTATCTTGGGGAGTGATTTAAATTGTCGCTTTAATCCAAAATTAGATCATCCATCCCCCAAGATAGCTCTGCCTTCAAAATCTGTCGAAATGATAAATTCTTTTACCAAAGAATTTAATGTGTCAGGTGTTTTCACAATTCTTTAATCCCACTCGAAAAGAGTATAGTTTGTTTCTCTCAGATTCATCACACGTTTACCCAAATTTACTCTTTCTTAGTTGATAAGACTTCTTGCTCAATATCTGAGTAGCTATGATAAAATAGCTTTCTCAGATCATGCTCCAGTCTCCTCGAAAATTTTGTTAGAACATGGTGTCCTTGACGGTTCAACACTCAGTTGCTTTCTTTGTTGATTTTATTTCACAACAAATTGCCAATTTTCTTTCTTTAAATAAATCTCCAGATGTATTTGTTTCCATATCGCTGGAAACCTTGCAGACTGATACCAGTGGGCAGATTATCTGATATGTAAGCAATGATAGAGAGCTGTGGAAGGAGAAGATGGCATATTTAACACAGCGTGAAGCAGATCTTGACAATTGATATGTTTCTCCCCATCTGCTGATGTTTATAAGGAGCACCTAACGATACAAGCAGAGTATGAATTTCTAGTGTCTCAACATACTGCTGAACTACTGATGCAAACAAGGTCTCATTATTACGAGCAGATCCTCTAGAAATGAATAATGCATTCAAGCTTTTCTCTTCTCACTTGTTGTCTAGAGTTCAATAGTTTCTTTAGGGATTTAGCCATTCCTTCATAGGAATGTGTGGCTGTGAATGATTTAGATGTCACTATCACTCTCACTGTAACTGAACTGACCACCATGGCGGCTGCTTCGCAAAGTGGTTAATGTCCCAGACCCGATGGCTTTCCTTCAGAGTTCTATAAAAAGTTATGGCCCCAGTTGTCCTCTCTCCTATTGGACATGTTCAACAACCTGAACCTCTTGCCCAAGCTAATATTTCTCATGCTAAAAAAGGGGAAAGATCCTCATTCTTACACCTCCTTTCACCTAAAGGCTTATTGAATACGGACTAAGATCCTGTCCAAAGCACTGGCCCTTCAGGTTTGTTTGACCAGATTGAGGTCCTTGTCAGAATTTTGTTGGTGGTTCCAGTGTCCTCATGTGAAGCTGAGAGGAGCTTCAGTGCATTGCGCAGACTAAAGACGTGGCTAAGGGCTACTAGGGGCCAAGACAGACTTAACAGTCTGTTAGTCTGCAATATGCAGAAAGACGAGCTGGACAACTTTAACATAAACAACATATGCCAAGAGTTTGTGGGGCCCAGTGATACCAGGAAAAACACATTTGGTACTTTTGTTTAGTGTCTAGTGTGATGGTGTCCATGTGGCTGGTGGGGTAGGAGGCTTCTGAACCATGTGTTAGGCCTAGTGCCCTTATGGATTGTGCTTGTTTGTTATAATGAAATAAGCTTATAAACTAAACATAATATATTTTAAAGGTACATGTTTATATCAGTATCTACATGTAAAGGGAGCAGACACAGGATAAAGGTATTGAAGACCCTTGATATGATATTGCTGTTTTTGTTTTAGATTCCAAAGTTAACCCTTTATTTAATTTATCCCTTTTCCCCAAGTAGAATGATGCATTTACTTGTAATCTGTATTATTTTGCTTTGGAGTCGGAAGTTCCAAAATCACCAGGTAAGTTAATCGATTGTATGTGTTTTAACTACTAGACAGATGTAAATGATAAGCCTTAAGATTTATTTAAAATTAATTTATTGTTTTTTTGTAAATTAAAAACAGGAACCCTCATGGACCAAGACTTGAGGGCATTTGTACAATCCGCCTGTACAACTTTAACTGGTTCTGCAGTCTTTTTCTCCCCACAGCCTCTGCTTGTTCCCTTCTTCTCTTTCTGTCTTCCCTCCAGGAGAGCTCCTCAGGCATCTCCAGCCTGTAATTCCTGGGAAATGCCACCTGCCACCCATCCTTGGAAGCGTCGCCCATTCTCAGGATCTCATACATCACCATTCATCACAGTCACAGCGCTTGCAGACATCTAGATAAAAGGAAAAGCCCATTTTTAAAAAAACTTACACCTTAAATTTTCCTCTAATTACCATTTTATTCTTTTAAATTTCATTATGTTTAATTACATTTAGTATGGATTAAGGCACAGTCAGCCTGGATTAAGGCATCACCAGCCTGGCATCAGACTCTCCGGACAATGCCAGCCCAGAGGGGGCTGACCTGGAGGACATTCCCCCGGAGGACATGGAGTGGGAGCCTCCAGGTCTTGCCCTGAGTCCCACTCCGTGGTGTCAGCCCCGTGGCCAAAGTTTCCCCAGCCGAGGAGGCTATCGCCGCGACAACGGCAGGGTCAACGGAAATCCAGTCGTGGGCTGAGGTCCAGGAGGAAAAAACGAGGTTATGCTACCCAGACCTGCCTCCTGATCCAGGCTTGGTCCAAGATGGTCTTTCAGGGTATCCCATTCAATGATTCCCAAAAGGAACCACATCCGGTCTCCTCATGGCGCTGGTACTGGCCTGTGTTTTTGTTTTGCAGGGTCCCTGGTTTGGTCCAGTTCCTGTCCTGCCTGCCCCTCGACACCCTCCAACTCTGCCAACCCCTCGCCGTCTACCGATGCTGTTCTTCCCTCGGCTGCCGCAGACGAGTGGAGCTTCTACAGACCCAGACAGGATTCCAAAGGCCCCCCTGGCCGTGACCCTTCTGCGGCACCCCGGAGCCCATCAGAGGCCCTGAACTGTTCACTTTACCTCCCATGCTACCTAGTGTCTTGCCCCTCCTAATACCTCAGTCTTTGGTCTGTAGTCTTGCTTCCCCGTGGCTCTCCCTGGTTTCACCTCTTAGCCCGATTTCACTGTTCCAGCCCCCACTCCAGTCACTCTTGCTTCCCGCTTTAGGTTCCCCTCTCTTGGCCATATTATTGTTGCACTGGTTCCGTTGCTTGCCTGTCTTGTCTGGTTGTGTCCTGCCTTGTCTGTCCCTGTGCCATCTTTGGTCCTTTTGATGCCCAATCCCTCCCTTTTGTCTCCTTCTACTGTGTCCTTTGTTCCCACTTACCCACTGACACCCACTGTGTGTCTTTTGGTCCATAGTCAGCATCCCTGTTGGATTACCTGGCCTGTCATGAGTTGTGTCCTGGGGGTTAGTCTCCCCTGTTGTCCTTGGTTTTGCCCTGGTCTGTGTGTCCCCTTAATGATGCCCTTGTACCCGGAGGGCACAGGATTGGGAGGGGGGCGTTTACTGTCATGTCTTGCCCATTTAGTCAACCTTACCCTCCAGTTCTCCTCCCTGATGAGCCACGCTTGATGTCTATTAGTCTCACCCCATGTTCCTCCCCTTCTGTCAGTCACTATCAGCTTCCTTGTGTTTTCCCATTCCTTAGTCTGGTAAAGTGCCCAGTCCTATCTTCTCCAGTTGTATCCTTGTCTGTTTGCGTCTCTGTGCCAAAACCTGGTGGTCAATAAAACTCCCCACGAAGGGGATTCTGCCCTACAGCTTGCATTTGGGTCCTACTTCCCACCGGTGACGTGACAGAGGAATACATGCTTAGTGCCAGGCAGAAATCTTTGATTTTGCATCCATATGGTGACTTGGTGAAGTTAGCTGATAGTTCTCTTGATTCCAAAGACATATGATTCTTGTCTGTGCATTATGCATATCCAAAGTTAAGAGCTTCAGATTAATAGTGCGAAAAACGCATCTTGCGTTTGTCGAGTTCGAAGGGTTAACTCACTGAATATTTATGTTACGCCGAACATGACTCATTGTCGTTTTGGACAGTAAGCACTTTATGTATTTCATCCATTGCTCCTTTTCCTTATGGTATACAGCCGCTTTATACATGTGGAGACTCGCACACATTTTTTACATTCCATTACTTTCACACATTTTACTGTCATTGTACATCTCTTCTGATGTCGCATTTATTTATTTGTTTATTTATAACCTGGTAACTGCACACTGCACAAATACAAATAAATGATGAATTACCAAAACCTTAAATACTGTACAGAAGGATAAACTCAATTTTTCCTGAAAAAATCTACACACAGATATAAAAATATAATATTCCCATCAAAATCACACATGCACAGCCAAAAATGTAGGCAGTAACTATATACTGCTTTGCCAAACAGATACAGGTATCAGACACAGAAAACATCAACTTGTTCATTATACTCTTTGTTTATTAGAAAACTGGGTACATCATCCAGCAGAAGGAAAAATAGGCCGACCATTTAAGACAGAGAATACATTCAGCAAACTGAATGTGACCTTCACTGCCAGACATGCAAAGTGTTAAAAGGTGCAGTGTTATACTGTACATAACATTTTAATTAAAGATATTCAAATTTAATATAGTGTACTTTAGTGAACTTTTGTTATCTTCCTCGCACAAATATGTGAATTCGTCCCATACTGAAAGAAATTACCCTTTATGCCCTCACCGATGTGAATTGGCACAAATTTCCACAGCTTTCTCACCATAGCCAGCCATTTTCTGCATAATCATAATCAATTCCAACTCCTGCTATTATTTCTTTCACTGCAGACAGAATGACGTGGCCTTCCATCCACTTCAGTCTCATTCATTCTGCAATATGGGTGCTTGTGGTTATTAAGCAAGCAAGCAAATGATCCATCTTCTTCTGCAGTATCAGCACTTAAAGGAGAAAGTCAGTGTGAGAATAGGTGACTGCAGTGACTGTCCTTCCGTGCCATCAATGTGTGCAGGGAGTAAGACCAGAGTACAGACGCACAAAGCTTATATTTCTTGCTTTTACCAAAAACAAGTACCTCTGCTTCAATGTAATCGTTTAAAGCCAGACAACTCCAAGCTGAAAAATAAATATGTCCAGCTGTTGCCTGAGAACCGCTGCGATGTTTCTATTTCAAATACAAGCTCGAATCCATCCATCCATCCTATGTAACCGGGGGTCCGGCGTCGGCTGTCAGAGGGCTGAAATGGCAGACGATGTCGGTAATCCAGGTCGGCTGATGGTAGATGGCAGTAAGCACGCCAGGCATGACTCGGAGCCAAGGAGGCGAAGCAGAGATCGGTACACAGGAAGACAGGAACACAAGGAGGGGAAAAACGCTTGCACGCTGCATAAACCACGAAGATCTCGCGTCTGGCCAGAAATAAGAGACTGAGAAGGGGAAGGTTGACCACAGATGGGAGGGGCGGGGTTCCAAAGTGGAACCACACCTCCTCAGGCACTTCCATCTCCTGCCAACATTCCTCTGTCCTTTATTTCCCTTCACACTGCACTCCTATCATGCTCCACAACCACAAACCTCTGAAATCTCCTACACTCTCTGCACTCGACTGACTCCTTACCAGCTTCTCTCCTGCCGCTGCCTGCACTCCTTCATGTTCTGTCGGCACCCAAACCACCTGCTTTGCTCGCCCCATCATTTCTCCCAGATCCAGCATGGGCTGATTAAAAGCCACTGCTAAGGGGGGATACTCCTCTGGTGTGTTGTACCATTCCCACCAGTCCTCCGTATCTGAATGGCTACTCCCTCAGGGCCTAATGTTATCCAGTCTGTCGTCATGCAAGATTCTGGAACATGCAGGTTGGACAGGTGTGTCTATGCTGATCACAGCTCCAGCACACCAGCTGAATCAGCCTGTTCCCCAGTCTCTCCGTGGTCTAGGATCATCAAATTTGTGAGTAAATGGGTGCCCTCTGAGGAAACCCCCATCCATTGTATATACTCACCTGTTCTAATTAGGAACCGGAGGCCAATTAGTGGCCTTATTTTTTTGGCGGTGACTGACTCAATTTCCTCGTCAGCTCCCTCTCATGCTCTTCAGCAGAGTCCTCCTCCTCTCTGTACAAGTCAATAGCGTGGATCAGCTGCTCCTCAGGAATAGTAATAAGCCCCGCCACTTGCCTTAGCCTGCTTCTCACTGGCTTCAGAAGCATGTCCTGCAGTGCCCTCCGGTACAGACCTCTGAACACCGAATCCTGCAGGTCCTGCTCTGCCTCAGTGCTCCACCGCTTTTCTTGGGCTTGCAGATAGGCAGCTGGGCTCTCCCCCTCCTTTACAGGCTCCACCTTCATTTCAGCCACACCCAGTCCCTGTCACCACTGCCAGCATTCTCTCCATTCCGTCTATCCCCAGGACACAAGCCTGAACCGCTTTTATGTCCCCCATCACCAAGAGCAGTCCCATAGTTTCCTCCTCAAATACTTTCATCCATTTTCCAGCTCCGTCTGCCAGGACTGTTCTGCCCATGACACATACTGTGTCTGTGCTCCTTTCACCACCAGGGGGAGCATCAGAGTGTCCCTATCGGGGGTCTCACAGCCCTCCTGCTTCCCACTGTTCTATGATCTGCATTATCCTCCTCTACTCCTTCCTCACTATCCATTTGAATCTCCTTCTCCTGAAACTGACTCCATCGTCTACATGGAGGGTTAGGGCTGTCCATCAGATGCATCAGCCCTTCTGCAGCCCTACCACTTGCTCCGCACCCCACCTTTATATCACCCCCTTTTTTCTTAAACCCACATGCCTGGCCTTCTATTATTATATCACTCCTTCGCAGTCCTTCCTTCACGGTCTGCCGCCGCAGGTCGCTCACTTCCCTGTACCCATATAAACAACTTTCTTCATCCTTCTGTTTCTTCCCCTCTGAACTTTACCTTGCCCTCTATTACTGGAAAGTGGCCCTTAAATATCAGAGGTGGCCCTTCTACTAACAGATACAGTCCCTGATACTGAGGAAGTCGTAACTCCTCCTGCTCTGCTTCACCTTTGACTCCTGCCTGATTCTCACTCATCACTCTCTCATCACTTTCTGCTCTTTTCTCCAGGCCTCTCCCTTTGCCATAACCTCAGAACCTCCAGTTGCTCACTCCTTTTCTTGTTACGCCTTTCTGTGTTCTAATTAGCCTTATGATACTTTATCAGAGTCTCCATCTATTCACACACTGCCACATCCAGAAATATAGCAGAAATATAAAGTACAGATATTTTATGGGTTCCACTGAAATAAAGGTAGCTAATTATAAGAAAGATCTCAGTGTGTATGTTGCTGCTTCCATGTCCCACTCTCGCCAGTGTGGGGAAGCAATAAAAAAGGCAAATAGAATGTTGGGTTACATCTCTAGCTGTGTGGAGTTTAAGTCAAAGGAAGTGATGCTACGATTATATAATTCCTTGGTAAGACCCCACCTAGAATATTGTGTGCAGGTTTGGTCACCATACCTTAAGATGGACATTGCTGCCTTGGAAAAGGTGCAACGTAGGGCTACGAGAATGATTCCCGGTCTTAGAGGAATGTCTTATGAGGACAGGTTAGTTGAGCTGAATCTGTTCAGCCTCGAGCAAAGGCGACTAAGTGGGGGCATGAGCCAGTTATATAAGATTCTAACAGGTCTGGATGGTGAGTGACATGACATACTAGAACTCGTGGCCACAAGTGGAATTTAGCGGGAGAACATTTTAAAACGAATTTGAGGAAGCACTTCTTTACACAGCGTGTAGTTAGAGTATGGAATAGTCTTCCTACTAGTGTAGCGCAAGCTAAAACCCTGGGTTTCTTTAAATCAGAGCTAGATAAGATTTTACCAACTCTGAGCTGTTAGGTAAGTTTTTCCCAAAAGTGCTTGATTGGCCGGATGGCTTCCTCTCGTTAGTAAATTTCTTATGTTCTTAAGGTTACTTTTCCTATAGAACAAGTCTATACATTGTACTTTTATTAAACAAACGAAATAGCCTTATGCTATTTATCTTATTTACACAAATGCTTGTTATTTTTGTCTCTACATGGTCGCGCCTTTACAATTCTCCTCTGCTCTCTGTATTGCGCATGGCGGACTTCCGCCCCGATGCAGACAGGTGAGCACACTCCCACCAGCGGACAGAGAGCGTGCGTCGGAAAATATGTCACGTCAACCATCTCAAAAGCAGACAAAAATATCTGCTGTGCCATTTATCTGTGTATGACTCCTCAGATCTCCAGTCCGGTCAAAAGTTTCACTAATTATCTACTTCTTCCCTTGCATGTTTAGTCCTATACTGAACTCCCTGTTCACTACACCTTACACATCTTAAGTTTAAGATTTGTCCAAATTTTACAGTAACCTACCCACACTTATATTACAGAGAATGTTTTTTGCATTAAAGCTCGCAAATACTAAATTTGATTCCACAGTTATGGCTTTAGATACCGAGGGATCCTGGTATATCATACTTATACAAAACTAATTATGGTAAATTACTATGTGAAATAAAGAATTATCTCAAAGATGGGAAATCCTCCCTCTATCCTTATTGGGGAGAGTGGAGAGCATTAGAATGAACATACCACCTAGGCTTCTCTTTATGTTCCAGTCCCTGCCCATAGGGGTCCCTATATCCACATTCAAAACGCTCAATAAATGGTTATCCAAATTTACCTGGCAAAACAAAAGACCCAGGATTGAACTGAAAAGACTGTTAAACCCAAAAGAGAATGCCGGTCCTGACTTGCCTAATTAAAAAAATTATTACTTGGCAGCCCAACTTATATCAGTAGTGGTATGGATTACCAGGACAGGGAGGCTCAGTGGGTGGGAATGGAACAGAGTATCTGCCCAAATTTGCCGCTGGACATAGCAATTATTTTTAATCAAGATACACGGAAAGTAAATAAAATCAATAACATTTGGATAGGAAACACTCTGAAAAGTGAGAGAGAGGCTGGGACGCCCTTCATCAATATCAAGATCAATGAAAATTGCACAGAATGTTGATTTTTCTACCATCTAAATTAGATACAGGGTTTAAGACATGGGGAGAAAAGAGGTTTAACCAGTTGGATCAGTTGTGTGATGGAGGAGATCTAATGTCCTTCGAACATCTTAGAAATAAATGTGGCCTCCCAGTGCCCGATTGTTTTAGATACCTACAGTCAACAAATATATTGTTTATATGAACAATTAAAGGATTGGTTAAAAAGAACATTATATCATATATTTATAAAATATTGCAAAAAGAGTCAACAGTGTTAATAAAGAAAAATGAGAACTAGAGATGAATACTATCATTAACGATGAAGATTGGACTCATTCATGTAAAGAAGGACACAGAATAACAAACAGTCCTACATGGTAGGAATTTGATTGGAAAGTTAAGATGAGATACTTTAAGACTCCCCTTCTCACCTCTACGTTTGGCAACACCTCTAATCAGGGGTTTATTTGAGGGGTTGTGACCTGGTAGGAGACCACACCCACATTTTTTGGGATTGTCCAAAACTGTCAGAGTATTGGCAAAATATACAGGAAGAGATAAAAAAAATGTTTGAACATAAAATTACCACTTGAACCAGCTCGTTTCATACTAGGAATTATGCCACAGAATATAGTGCATGAAAATAAGGTTGTATTACAGAGAGTTCTTCTTGTAATTGCCAGGAGGATGATAACGATCTCCTGGCTAAAACCCCAGCCACCCACGACAGTACAATGGAAAGAAAGAGGAAAGAAAGTGTATAATATGGAATTTATAACTGAAAAATTGTTAACGAGAACAGAGTGTTTTGTGGAAGAAATTTCTCGAAGTCCGATGTTTAAGTGTTTGACAGAACTTTATTATTCGATGAGCTCACAGGGAACAGACACTCAGCAAGCATGCGTCTTGTGTTCTGCTCCCCGAGCAACAAATGCATACATCTTTTATGGCCTAAAATGCGACAGTCATCTGACAAATCAAGGACAAATCGGATTTTTGGACGTTCCAGTTACTTCTGCCTTTCAAGGTCCAGGCAGTTCAAAGAAAGTTTGGCCATTTGGAGATACCAGTTTCTTCTACGTTTTCAAGGTCCACCTATCAGCTTAGAACAAGTCTATCTATTTGGGACTTTTCCTTTTGCTATATTATTCTAGGACTCCTTGTTCTCTTTTTCTACATTTTATGTTATCCAATACCATGCATTCATTTTATAATATCTTCTGCAACAGCTTACTTCTCAGGTCATGCCTTTGCTTTGACCTGGGCCTCTTGCTAAACAAGCAATATATGGCAAACATGTTAGTTCCTCTATAGAAAATAGAAATTTCTTACTTAAGCAGATTTGCATTCTTGTTTGATACATTCAATTAATGACAAGTAAATTACATTGTTTCAACCACTATGTGTAAATCAACAACACATTGTAAACTCAGTTGTTAATTACTGATTAGGTAATGCATTTTGCATAATCATCTATATTCCATTATTGATTACTGATTAGCATAATCAAGAATTTTCTATCACAGTTTCTTTACCAAATGACTTCCAATCTGTAATTTTCTTTTTTCAACAGAAGTATGGCACTTAGGAAAGGATAGGGTTGAATTGAGACTTCCATGTACAGCACTGTGCAAAAATCTTAGGCAGGCAAAGAAAATGATGTTTAGATTGTCCTCGTGTTGCTGTAAAACTATGATATTATGCCTGTCAAAGTGTGTCAGCTTAGCCATTTCAGAACCTCTGCTAACATCATCCTAGTATTTGCAGCGACCGTCCAGTGCAGCCATGTAGTTTTTGACTTGGCCACTATGACACCTCATGCAGCTAGTCAATCTGTCAAAATCATGGAACGGCTGAGGTGCCCCTGAGGAGAAGTTTGGGAACTGAAGCGGTGTTCATCTAGCCATCCGACTAGATATCAGTATCTTTTTAGAAAAGAGAAGAAATTATTACTAGTTTTTATTGTGTTCCTCTTAATTTACACGTTTTAATGTTAAATTGTGTTATTTGTTCTAAGCCAAAGTACACTTGCTACCCAGATAAACAGCTTTAAACATTTCTTTGGACTGCCTAAGACTTTTGCACAGTACTGTATATCTTAGAACATAAGAAATTTACAAATTAGAGGAGCCCATTCGGCCCATCAAGCTCGTTTGGGAAGAACTTAACTAATAGCTCAGAGTTGTTAAAATCTTATCCAGCTCTGATTTAACCATCTCTCTCAATATAATATTGGGATCATTTATTCTCTTCAGAGGCCTCCATAGAATAATGCATCCATCCTCTCAATTATGTTTAGACAGACGTATCCTAAGGCACCAGGGCAACAACAGTCAGAATAACAACAGAATCATCAATTTCACAGCTAGTTTTAAAAATTGCTTTAATGCAGAGTGATTACAGAAAAAAAGATAAGCAAATTAGGTAATATTAACAAAATTATTAAAACATGTAGAGTAATAGACATATTTGTCTTTCAGACATATTGTGCTTTTTTAAGAGCAGAAGGGATACATTAAATCAGGATTATATTTTGTTTTTAATGATATATATATATATAATTTTTTTAAATTTACATCATTATAAATGAGAACTATAAGTGATTGCTAATTACTGTTAACTAATTTCCTGTATGATCTTTCTCCCCTTCAGTCTTAAAAATAATTATATGTCAGGGGGCCAATCAGTGGAGGCACACGGACACGGTGGACGGTTATCCTATTTGTTCAGCGCCAGCCCAACAAGTAGAAAATTCAGCACCACGGACAGTGATCTGTGCTACTATGACGTCAGGTCCTTTCATTGGCTCCATATATTTTTCTAGAAATAACTAATTGGCTCTTTTCTAGAAATGTCCAGCCTATATGTGTGACGCCCGCTCCGTCCGCTCCTCGTGTGTGCCACGCCCCCTGATTACCCACGTGTGCTTCCCTGATCGTCTCCAGCTTTGTCCATTTACTTTGCTTGGTCCTGTCTTATTTAAGTCCTGGTCTTACCTGTTTGCCTTGTCTGTCATTGATGTTTGTTTGCGTGAGATCCCCGTTCTCGTTATTAAATCCCTGGTTTACCCCGACTTCTGCCTGTCCGCCTGCTTCCTGCCCGTTCGCCTCGCACGATCGCCGCTCTGCCCGCGAACGCGGCCGTCTCCCGTGACAATATGAAGAGAATATTTTATTTTTATTTAGACTAAGAAACTACAGAAAATCAGCTCTGCATGTGATCTCCCCTTTACTGCTCAAGGAGGGCACACGCACATCAACAAATATCAATGCAACAATTACAGAAGAACAATTTCTCACAGCTTCAGAAGAAGTCAGATTTCTGTGTAATTCAGAGATTGTCCAAGACTTCTGCTAGAACATTTTCTGCACTTGAACCGAATTTCAAAATAAATGACACCTGGGTGACCCAGGTTCGAGTCTCTGCCTGGATCACATGTGTGTGGAGTTTGCATGTTCTCTCCATATCGTCGTGGGGTTTTCTCCAGGTACTCCGGTTTCCCCCCCACAGTCCAAAAACATGCTGAGGCTAATTGGAGTTGCTAAATTGCCCCTAGGTGTGCATGTGTGAGTGAATGGTGTGTGAGTGTGCCCTGCAATGGGCAGGCCCCCCATCCTGGGTTGTTCCCTGCCTCGTGCCCATTGCTTCTGGGATAGGCTCCGGACCCCCCACGACCCAGTATGATTAGTGGTTTGGAAAATGGATGGATGGATACTCCTGGGTCTATTAAAAGAAGGTGATGCTGCCTGAACCACCAACCAAGGCTGAGAGGAAAGGGAGGAACACTAGTCAAATGAAGGAAGAAAAGGCCACAGTATCTCATGGTCATGAATACAAAAGTCAGGGAGTGTTATGAAGAAGGCATCACACTTAAGACTATTGGTTTTATGCAGTGAATTACACCAGAGAGAGTTTTTGCATTTTAGCTGTGTCATGTAACATTCCTCAGACTTCATTTTAATGTTTTCTTCAACGCAACAAAGTCCCACGGTAACAAAAGCGCTGAGGTCTGGATCGTTAATTGCAATGTGGGGAATGCAGACCAGCTGGGGTGGGGGATCGTGCTCAGTCACGATAAAAGGCAAACGGGTAAATTGTGAATACGCACTTAATCTAACTACAGTTTAACGTTGTTCCACATACCAATATCACTACGTATCGGTATCGCAAAACAAAATTTAAAATGTTAAGATTCTGTCATTCTGAAAATCTGAGTATTTAAGACATTATGTTCCATAGCAATTTGTGGAGATAAATACCCTCGGACAGTAGCGTTCATTTCACAATTAAGTCTCTTTAAGTCATTGTTTTATGTTAAGCAGGATGAATGTGTGATTTTTAATTAATAAACCTTTAAGGGTTATATGCTTATGCTGTTGTATACTGTTCTCGGTGTACAACTTAACTTATAAAAGTCTGTTCATCTAATTATAGAATAATGTATAGAATAATTATAAAAGAGCTATAATTATTATGATGTTATTATTTAATTGTGTGGGCCGTGTTGCTTGATTACATTTGACTCCTCGGCACGTGGGACGCTGCCGGTTTGAAAGACGCGGCTTCACTTGTTTTCTGCACCAAGGTGGGTTGCCATTCTGCTCCCATTTTATCTGATAATTTATCTTATTATTTAGTATTTGTCAAATTTGCATGTATATTAAAATATGTTTGATGAGTAAAGTCAGTATATTGCTTTTAAATAAAGTGATTTTGTTCCGGGCTACTATGTTAATTATATTTAAATTTTATGCGCAAAGTGTAGTTGACATTTAACTTTTCCGCGTGCGCTTTCCTGCGTTTAAGTACATTATTGCGCTTGCTAGTGAGTAAATTAGTTCATTTCCTTTAAATAAAGTGAACATTGTTTTGGGGTGCTGTGTTGGTTAAATTTAAATTTCATGTGCAAGTCGGCTAGTTTCCTGTGCCGCAAAGTCTAGGTGATATTTCACTTTTCCGCGTGTGCTTTCATGTTGCATTCTACTGCGGATGCGGGTGGTTTCGCTCGGTGCTGCCTACAGCAATGATATTCCACCAGACCAGGAGAGGGCAGATGTATTGTAAGAAACACAAATAAAAGTAGTGAAGCAAGTCCTGTAAAGTTTGTTTGGTGACTAAAATCAGTATATTGCCATTTAGTAAAATTTAAAATTGTTCCAGGCTTCTGTTTTGATTATATCTAAATTTTATGTGAAAGTTAACTAGTTTCCTATGCTATAATGCAATTGTTCATTGCGGAGGTGTCAGTGCAGAACTGTATTCCATGTGCCAGGAGTGACTGACAGCTCCATTGTATTGCCTGTATGTTGTTTTTCCTCATTCAGATACAGATGAATTGCAAAAGCTGTCAGCTGGAGCAACGCTGAACAGGAGAAGCGGTTTCAGAAAATGGATGAATGTCCCCAGAGGTGTGAGTTAACAGTTTTAACCACTGCATCACTGTACCACGCCCCTGTATAGGATATGTAGAAGAACTTGTTGCAGTTATCTGGTGTGTGTGTTTTTGACTATCCCTGCCGGCCACTGGAGGTTTGGGCTTCCCCTTTGAGTCTGGTGCCTCCCAAGGTTTCTTCCTTCTAGGGAGTTTTTCCTTGCCACTGTCGCCTATGGCTTACTCACTGGGGGCTTTGGGTGGGGATGCTGTAAAGTGCTTTCAGACAATGTAATGTTGTGATAACGTGCTATACTTTGTTGTGTAATTTTGTATTTACTCACGCAAATAAAAAATTGTTTGATAACAAAAAACACTTGTTTCATTCTTTTTCCCTGCGAACATATCAGTCACTTCCCTCCTGCTCCTGCATTCAAAAATGAAAGTTTGTCCTGCACTGCACTTTATTGCCGTGGGTTCCACAGGAATGCAGACCTCTACTTTGGTGTAATCCTGCTGCTGTTGTAGATGGTCTGCTCGCACGCTTTCACATTGTGCACAAGCAGATTTTTTGTATCTCTGCAGAGAAGCATTCTTTTCTTCTGCCTGGCAAATCCATCATTATAATAGCAATCCACCTAGCGCCCCTAGCTCTTAAAGAAAATTTTGAAAAAATTTGTTTATAGCATGTTTACACCATAAAAACAGCAGTGACTGAGTACACCCTTGTGGACCAGGCGCCTGGCTTTGACTATTTTTCTGCCATTAAACTAGCAAACGTGGGTTGGCCATGACGTAAAATAACTTGTGCCTTTAAATTAAAAAAAAAAGTCCTGTGTGTTGTAAAGTGAGGTATGAAACAGATACCAGGCCGCTTCAGTGAGGGTCAGCGTAAGTTTTATTCATGTGGTTTTGCGGTTTAAACTGTTTCATTGGAATCAATCCAACCAGCAGCATGAAGACTGCAAGCCAAAGAAGTGGGACGATGCCTGAGAAGAACAACTCAGTCAATCCTCACGTCTCCTCTCTCCTCAGGCGATTGATGGACTCTGAGCATGAGACATGTACAAAAGATGAGGACTCTTCTCCACTATTCAAATGGAAATTGTTCTTAATCTTTTATTTATACCTTTTGATTATACCGTAAGATTTAGGAACACACTGAAAAAGATCAACTTTAATACATTTGAAGGTTGAAGTTATTGGAATTTGTAACGGCTGATTTGGTGGAATATGATTTTGGACAGAACTGTCAAAAAATGTGGAATGAAAATGCAGTTTAATGGTTGAATCCGTGGCTTGCCTAACTTGTTATAAATTGCACACACATCCAGCATTAAAGTGACAGGGAGGTATTAGACCAGAGTTGTTGCATTACATTAACACAGACCAGCAAAAAATATAACATTATTCTAACATTAATGTAATGTTGTTCTGAATAGATTTCTATGTCCAGTCCTGATTTCAAATTGGGCCTTTAAGCCTAGAATATGGTCAGTTTTAAAAATACTTGACTTTGTTGCAACTCTGACTAAGTTGAATTCCAATTCATTTTTTAACGGGTGTGAAGATTATCCTGAAATTTTCAAGTTAATGTCATTCCAGTTAATGTGAGTTTGTTCTGTGTGGGTCTCTGTCTCAGGCTGTTATTTTCGTCTTAGTCTCATTTAAACCACTTAACAATATGCATAGATTGCATAGCTGCAAATGTAAAATACAAAAATTAACTTGGAAAGCATTCTACAACAACATTCAGTATTGTGGAGTATTAATAGCATTTATTGCCAATTCCAGTTGCTAGGTAACTTCTATATTTTGAATAGAATACAATATAATATTTTAAACTAGATTACAGTTAATTGTTATTTTTCTGTTTAAAAAAGACAATTGCTGTAATTTACATAGGACAAAACCTGTAAAAGACATTTTGTAATTATTTTCTAAATGAAATGAAGATGCTTTGTTACTCCCCTTGGGGAAATTCTCTTTTCACCTACCCCATCTTGCTCTACTTGACACACGGGCACAGACAAAGGTAACAGCAAGCCTGGCAGCAAAGGGCAGCCACCTGTAGGGACACCCATTGAGCTGGGGGTTTTACAGTGATTAACAGCAATTTTGCAATACTTTTCTGGCAGCTTTTTTTTTTTGCTAGGTATTTACAGTAAATTCCACAGTCAGTTCTACACTAGAAGAGACATCATTCCTAAGCGCAGCATGGACTGCTTCTGGACACAGTATCTAATGCGACTTCCAGAGTCACTTGAGTAAGCTGGAGATAATTCATCCCCGGGAAAGAGAGCCTGCAGTAGGCAGTCTACCAAAAGAAGGCCTTTCCTGTTCCCTTGGTGAATTAGAACACCAGTGGAGAGAGCTCTCCTGTTGCAGTTTCACAGAGATGAACAACATGGAGAACTTTGGATTGAGGTTTTGCAGTAAGAGGGTGCTGAAGGAAAAAGGAGTTTCAAAGACATTGGACTGCCTGTACTGCCGATTTTCTCTCTGCCCATTTCAGATGTCCAGATGTTTACTAATGTGACATTCCTTAAATACAACCACCGAAACAGAACGGTTCTCAATTTGTTGCCAAGTTTGGTAGATGTACAACTTGGACTGCAAAGAGATGGACTGACGCAGAGGCGGAGCTGAGGATAGGCCTGGGTGGGATTGACAGCTGGACCTACCCAGTCAGATTAATGAAATGACATTTTTTATATATAAATTACCGGCTTCTAACTCTGTTCCTATACATCACTTTTGTTACTGTGGCAAGTACGACAGAATGTGTGAGCTCCCTCTAATGGTGCTCTAGGTAGAACACCACAGTCGTGAGTGTATTATTGTTGCAGTCACCATGTTGTAAATATATAAGCCAATTTAAGAAAATTTGGGGTAATGAGCTTCATTCAGACCCTCCCAAATTTAATACAAGTCCATCCATCAGCCACTTTACCGGATTTCAATGCTGCAGGAGGATGCTCACATGAAAAAAATAAGACTAATTCATTTCTTTATCCAAAACTATTTCTTTCCTCATTCATTAAAACGAAAAGAGCTTTAACTTGTGCATGCATTGCTTCATTTTAAGCAGCATTATGGAGTGTCGTTGAACATAAATTTTTCTATGAAGGGTCTGATTTTCTGCATCTTTTACTCCTGGTTTGGGCTATAAAATTGGAAGGAGTTGCCAAACCTGACTGTGCAGGGTCTGCGCTGTTCTCATCTGTGGACAGTGTGTGGGTTTGTGGGTCAGGCATAAATTTGGGGGGGGGAGGGGGGCTCCCTCTAGCATTAAAATAGGGAGATATCCACTAAAATAATTCTTCATATTCAAAAAAGTACAGATAAAATGAATCAATCTCAACAGTTCATTTAAAGTGTTTTCACCCCAAGCACACCTATCCTTACTGAAAATGGTTTAGTCTAAAGTCCTGCTCTGGGGTACGTTTCCTATATCACAATGCACATTGGCAAAAGACAAATATATGTCAGGAAAATATATAGCAAGAGATCAAAGAAAATTGATACATTCTGTGGGCCATGTCTGCTGCCGCATGGCAGAGGGTGTGAGGGGGAAGTGCAGGGACGATGTCGGCATCACCAAAAGGAGGGCTACAGCTCTTTGGAGGGAGCCGGTGAGGAGAGCTGGGGGGAGCCAGTCTGCATCCTCTCACTCCTGGGGAGGACCGAGTATTGGCCATCCTAGATCTGAGAGGCACTTGAGGGAATCCCGGGGTGCATAAATCTCTGTAGTCTACCCACCTCCAAGACATCTATGCTTTCTACTCCCCAGCCACTTCCTCTTGGCCCACCAACATTTGGTCCCCTGTAATGTGATCACCAGGGTTCCTCAATATGTGGCACCTCCACACCTGGCTCCTCTACATCAGCCATCCCTTGTCTGGGCCCCTCTACAGCAGGCCCCCTCTGACGTGGCCCTCAGTCCCTCAGGGCGACACTGTCCCCCGAGTCCCCAGAATCCCTTTCAGTCTGGGAGATCACCTAACCCCACCCATCCTGCTGCCTAATGCCGGTGTCGTGCTGTAAACTGTCCCCCTGCCACGGAATGTAATCTCTCATTTTAAAGGCAATGTCGCTTCGCTTCTCCTGCGCGGCAGCAGCGTCCGCTCGCTGTAACATCGGTTGTCTTGTTCTCCTGCGCGACAATAATGCATTTCTTTTCGACGCTCGTTCGTGCAAATACAGTCGCCTTCAGTCTCAAGAAGCGATTCATCTACTTGAGTAATATTTTTAATACTTTGTTGAATTAATTCTGCCTCAATTTCTTTGCTATTCTGTCTTCTTTTCATAACTATAATGCGGCGATTAGCTTCATACTGGGCACCGACACACCTGGAAATGACGTAACATCGAACCAAATGCCAAAAGTAATCAGAAGTCAGCAGCCTGTCCAGAACGCACAGATAACAAGCTACACTGCAAGTCATCCAGCCACGACGTCACCCAGCCACTCGTCTACCATCTAAAATACAGATAAATTACATGTGCTCCGTATTTCTGCAGTTGATATTATTTTGAACTGGACCATAAAGAAAATATTCTTGGCCTGGAGGGAGGAGTGCTGGGCTATTTTATAGGAGGCTACTCTTTCTTAATAACCCCATTTTTAATTCTGAACAATAAGCTTAATAGGATGGGGCGACATGCTGGTGCAGTGGTTAGCACTGTTGCCTCACACCTCTGCGACCCGGGTTCAAGTCCCCGCCGGGGTCAGATGTGTGTGGAGTTTGCATGTTCTCCCCATGTTATCGTGCGGTTTCCTCTGGGTTTTCCGGTTCTCCCCCACAGTCTAAAAACATGCTGAGACTAATTGGAGTTGCTAAATTGCCCGTAAGTGTGCATGTGTGAGTGAATGGTGTGTGAGTGTGCCGTGAAATGGGCTTGACCCCATTCAGGGTTGTTCCCTGCCTCATGCCCATTGCTTCTTGGATGGGCTCCCGACCCCCGTGACCCAGAAGGATAAGAGGTTTGGAAAACGGATAAAACTGAAGAGCGATTTAAAATAGGTGATTGTCCAGTAAGAGGATTTAACTTTAGCTACAGTGTTTTTTGTTATACAGGTATATTTTGTTTTACAAAAACAACATTTACTTCTACACTATACGGTCAATTAAAGTACCTTCTGCATCCTGGAGATGGTCATTACCTTCTGGAGAGTCTATTTCCTCAGCAACTCTCTTGTTGCTACCTTCTGGAGACAGATGAATGCTGAAAAGATCCGTCATTGTGATTGTCTCAAAGCAGAACAGGTGGCGCAGAATGTAGACAGTGTTTATAACTCGCTTATTAATTATCAATGTGTTACTGGTTACTTTATTAGTTTATATTCAAAGAAATAATAGCAACTTGATCCATGATGGTCAAAGGATAAAATTCTGATCCTAACTAACGTACATGTAAACAGAACACAGAATACCTCTGAAATGGACCCTGACCCCTGTGGATGACCTGAAACGTGACAATGTCATGTTCCAGCAGATTCCCGTCTCTTATTGACCGGATAGGCCTCAGACAACCTGCATTGGCCATGAAGTCAAGCAGAGGTGTCTTTCACTTCTCAAGGTCCTCCAGAGTTGTACTTTCAGGTACCTGCCATCAAAATGGACTGTTATTGAGGCTACTTGAATTATAACTTTTTAGTAAGAACCCACACACCCATATCATGTTTGAAGCCTTTCAATTGCAGCATTAAAATTAGGCAGCATTCGGCAGGTAAAGGAGCAATATTTACTGGCAGGCACATGGGACGATTAATCTGCACAGTAGGGACAACGTGAAGAGAGGAAAATTTGCTGCAAAAAAACTCAATTTGTTCGCCATAATATCTTGCTGACCTCCTTCCCAGGGCTTAAACTGCCCACAATGCTTTTCCACCCTCTATGCATATTTAGTATTTCCCTGATATATCAGACGCTGATATGGGCAGTACGGTATGCGCTCCGTCTGGTTAGATGTGGGCCTGCACTTTCTTAGGGGCCTGCCCCTCCTGACACAGACTCTTCCAGAATCTCATACTCCTCTCCATTTCCCATTCTTCACACTGTTTATTAGTGTATGGGAACGGGAGAACCCTAACTGAAGGGTCAGGACTTGCACACAACACACACCCCTCCTGCCCTAATGAAGTGGCGGTATACTTAGCCCATTTATACCACCAATTTCTAAGTGTACGTTTTGCTAACCCATCCAGGTCTACTTCATCCTGGGCATCCTTCTAAAATTTGCTCACTCTCCTCACTCCCATATCTCCCCCCATTTCTCTCCGCTTTCGCTCACTGTAATCTGAGAGGTTATTCAGCATCAAAGGACCAGGCTGAGTCAGTGAAGTCAGTTGTCCTGTGCTCACCTGACCTGTGGTCCTGCTGTGCACCCAGACCTGAAGGGCCTGATAAATCATTAGCATCACTAACATCGTTGCTGTCAGCCGTACCAGAACCCACAGCTTCGTGTCCTGTCTGGAGTGGCTGGTCTGCTTGCGATGCTCCCTCTTGACCTTCACTCTGCTCTGATCCTGAAACTGACTCCACCCCAAGCTGTGGAGCTCCTCTGGGAGCTCCATCAGGGCCATCTGAGTCAAGGGCAACTGCATCCTCTGTGTAGTTTTCAGTGACTCTGTCTTTCGTGCGGTACTCTAGTGCAGTGGTTCAAATGGTACCACGTATTACTCCCTTCTACCTGCACCACTGTTGCTGTGGCTCGTGTCACCTTGAAGGGTCCTTCTCGTCGGGGCTCGTGCCACTTTCACCGGAACACTCGCAGGTAGACTTTATCTCCTGGAAAGATGACTGGCTCCTCCTGGTCTGTGTCTTCTTTCTGTGCTTTCTCCTTTTCCTGTTTGGAAATAGTTTTGTGTATTTTGGTTAAAGTCCTCATGTACAACTTTAATTCATCCCCCAGCTGATCTAGGCTGGGTCCCTTATACGCCCCCTCCAAGTCGATCCAGGCATAGGTCTCCCTGTCAGCATTTCATGCGGAGACAAATGCATCACCTGTGCGTTTCCATCCGATATGCCATCAAGGCTGTTGGCAGGGCATCGACCCAGTTCATTTTCATGGCGGCGCAAATTTTATTCAGCTTCTGCTTAAGTGTGCCATTCACTCTCTCCACCATACCCTGCAACTGAGGGTGATACACACATGCCAACTGTTGTTTTATTCTCAGCTGTTAAACCACTAACTTTTAACTTTCCCCACAAAGGCAGCTCCATTATCAGAGCTTATTTCAGTTGGTATCCCAAACCTCGGACTCTCTGATCAGGAATTTCACCACTGTCATCGCCCCCATGTCCTTGGACGGTATTGTCTCCACCCATCTGCTGAACCTGTCCACAATCACAAGCATATATTGCTTTCCATATGCTGTTTTTCCCATGTCCACATAGTCCATCACCAAGTGTCTGAACGGTCCCTCAGGCACTGGAATGTGCCCTACTGGGGCCGTGATTGCTTTGCGTAAATTGTTCTTAATGCACACCTCATATTCTGACAACCTTGCATCTGTCATTGCTTGCAGCTATGGTGTTCAGAAACCTTGTTCTGTAATTTTCTGTAACACCACCCCCCTTGTGCAATGGTCAAGACCATGCGCATCCGTTATCAAAATGTTGGCCTGGCTGCCGCATCAGAGGCTGCATTTCCTTGAATAACAAAATCACGACCTTTGCGGTGGGCCTGACACTTAACAATAGCAAAACGCTTGGGACGCATCATTGTGTGTAGCAACTCCAAAATCTGATTATAATGCTGAATGGGGGAGCCGTCACTTTTGCGAAAGCCCCTTTGCTTCCAGACTGCTCCAAAGAGATGGCATACACCGTGTGCATATGCAGAGTCTGTGTAGATAGTAACTGTCTTATGTTGTCCTCGCCGGCACGCTGTAGTCAAAGCCTTTATCTCCGCTAATTGACCAGAACAGGGTTGTGCTCTGAAACGAAAGTGTGAAAATCATCACCCTGTGCCTGGACTACAGCAAACCCAGCCTTCAAGGCATCCCCATCTCTCCAACATGAGCCATCCACAAACAAAACCATCTCGCTATTTTCAATGGGAGAGCTCTCCAAGTCTGCTCTCAGTTTAGTGTAAACCAAAGACTCTGCCACACACTCATGTGGCTGCCCCTCATCCTCCAGGGGAATGCTGTCTGCAGGGTTTACTGTAGTGGAGCGCTTTATTGTCAGATCCGGGTAAGTGATAAATGCAAAGTACGCTAGCTGCCTTGCTGGGGTCAACACAAATTTGCCTTTGTCAATAAGGTCCACCATCTTATGTGAAGTATAAAGTGTTTTTGCATTCTAGCTGTGTTACAGTATGTAACACAGCCTTCAACTTTTTTCCCCACGCAATGCAGAACATGCAGGGGTGCCAAACAAAACAGTGGAGCTGCAGTGTAGCCAATTATTTCTTTCAGTAGTTTTAAAATCATTTGTGTGGCTGTGTGTTAGAGATGGAGGTGAGTAACACTGAGGCATCTCAGGGAACCATGTTGCCCATATTAAAAAACACACACGCATGCAACTCAGGCAATCCAGCATTTCTTATTTCAGTTATATATGACACTGCATGAGGAGCGGCAGGGTGGTGCAGTGGTTAGCACTGTTGCCTCACACCTCTGGGACCCGGGTTCAAGTCTCCGCCTGGGTCACATGTGTGCGGAGTTTGCATGTTCTCCCCATGTCGTCGTGGGGTTTCCTCCGGGTACTCCGGTTTTCCCCCACAGTCCAAAAACATGCTGAGGCTAATTGGAGTCGCTAAATTGCCCATAGGTGTGCGTGTGTGAGTGAGCCCTGCGATGGGCTGGCCCCCCATCCTGGGTTGTTCCCTGCCTCCGGACCCCCCGCGACCCAATAGGATAAGCGGTTTGGAAAATGGATGGATGGATGACACTGCATGTTGTTGTTTTACATGTTCACTACAAGTCAGTGTTTTTTTCATTGTATGATTAATGCCACATTCATACCAAAAAAACACACTAGACATACTGTACAAGGCACTCAAGGGAAAAACCTTCTCAGAAAACAAAGTGAATGTATCAACCGAAGAAGGACGTTTCCTTTTCAGAATATTCATTTTTTTCCATGTGGAACCACTGTCCATGATTCAATTGAGTGCATTCAAAGAATGATACATCAAGACTAATAGTGACAAAATATTAATTTAATATGCATTGTACATGAATGTAGGACTTAGATGTTGATGAATTTCTCATCAGTGAAGGGCATATACAAGTTGAAAACCCAGAACTCTCCAATTTAGATGTAATTTGGTACACGTGCAGACCAGTGATGGATATGTAAATGATTAGAATTGCAAGGAGTTGGCATGTTTAATCACCAGACACAGGATGCCTCGTAGTCACATTAGGGTTACCGGCACTTGACGGAGTTTGATAGGGTTGCATTGCGGGTTTGCATGAAGCCAGGTGGTCATATGGTGCAATTGCATGTGGGCCATGCGGATATCACAGTGGCCTGATATTGAAACCAATGGCCACACCTCCCCTTAAACTACAATTAAATGTGGTATTATGGAATATTATTCAGCACTATATAACATAGAATACAAGTATTATGATATTATTAAAAAGTATGTCAAATATCCATGATGTAATCATTACAATATAAACATTATAATGTAATCAACACAACGTAATCAACTGAGTATGTATTTGCACCTTTTGTTAGTCTGAGATTCTGTTAGCTACTTTATATTAGTCCTGAATCTATGAATATTCACTTTTATTAACGTATATTTTATCACAATGCTAAAGGACAAATATATTATCAACCTTTTAGTTAGACAATGTGTAAAAGGCTGAAACTGCCTAGGTTTACTACTAAAGGAAGGGATTCGCCTGAGTTTACCAGAAGTTCACGGCTGAGCATTTTTAAAAACCCAAGTGGAGCTGCTCCAGCCACCATTATGTTCAGCCGAGAGACCAAACGGTAAAAGAAATGATGGACAAACTTATCACCTAGGGGTGTGGATTAAGGGAAAAAACAATTATTGTGAATGGCTGAAGGAATGATGATGCTTAAGTGACGAGATATTGTTAAATGATAAGAACTTATATAAAAATTGGTGTAAAACAGTACTGGACACACTTTTACGTGTCCAGCCTTGGTTGTAACTTCTTTGTTGCAATAAAGACTGAATTCTGGATACTGCACAAGCGGACTTCTGATTTGGCGGGGAAGGAGAAAAAACCACGACAGTATATCCGAACAAGGGGGAATTAGGGCCCTAAAATTGAATTACACAGGTTTTATTTTATAAAACTAGAAATCTTTATTAAATACATTTAAAAGAAGATCAGACAGGTTAGTCATTCAGCAAATCAAAGGCATTAAACAAAACAAACATACAAGGGACTTGCCAAGCTACCAGGTCCAAGCCAGTTCAACCGCTAAGATGAAACAATACCGCACGTGAACAAATGCAGGCGCTCAGACCGCTACACGCACAAAAATAAATAAAAACCAAACCCAATGCACTGTGACCTCAAATGATAATGATCACACTAGTGAATATTAAAAAGAAACTGGCCTCAAGCTTCACCGCACATCAAACTCACCATTCAGGGAATTTAGCGTTGAAGACACCCTGCGGTTAAACAGGCTTAGCACAACCGCAACTAGCTAAGTGAGAGGGAGGGGAGAGAGACAAACAAAAAGGAAAACCCCCCAACCCGTCGCTCATAACAACCCTAGTGCTTATAACATACAGCCCCCAGGCTGGAGGGCCAAACAAATGCAACGATACTATAAAATTTCAAATCGCAAACATCACGCAGACATATACTATAGAGAGCAGCTAGCGCACGACACAAAACACTAAAGAAACACGGGAAAAAAAGAAAAGACAATGTAAAGTCCTCACCTTCCCCCCGTGAACAATGGGCACATACCTCTAAACATAACATCACTTGCTCACTAGTTTTGGTTGCGTCAGTACGGAATAGTTTAACCTACATAGGTAAACATACCTGTTGCGATTTCTGTAGCCAGCGTTCGGTGGACGCCGCTTCAGTAATCTACGCCTCCTCTCCGTCAGCAAACACACTACACCGCGGAACGCTGGTCAAGAATAAGGGTCAATCAAAACAGCCTTCGCTACTTTCAAACGCGAGTGTAGTACACACACACACACACACACACATATATATATATATACATCCGTGAGAGAAGAACAGGAAAACAGACAAATGCCTAACTAATTAACCAGCAGGAGAATGGAAGTGACAAAATAAACACCAAAATATCCCCCTGCTACACTCATTTTGAAGTAATTGTGCAACAATTTTTTTCCCAGTCGCCATGCTTCGTCTTGCTTGTGCAGGTTATGCTTGCATTGAACTTACTTTGTAGACAATAAGATCCTGTCGGCATGAACTCTCTACTGTGTGGTAATTTAGAGAAATTACGCACGTTTCTTATCCCATCAGAATCGGTGACGCTAACGCCGTCGGGATGTGAGTTAGCGCAGAGTTTAGAATATTTACGGTTTCCGGCCCATGACGGCAGTTTGAAATAAAACAAAACAAATACGTTACATTTTCTGGATGCGCAAATTCTTGCTCTTGGCAAAATGACACAGAGTATTGAGATAAAGGAGTGTTACTCGATGAGATTTCGAATCCATCGCTCATTGAACCTGGAGAACATGGATCCAGAAGGTAATTATATAAAATAAAATAATAAAGTTGTAGCTACCGGTATGTGACAAACGAAATGAACGTTTGCATTGGCCTAATGCTTGTTAGTTGATAAGTAGCTGATAAATAAAACCTTTGATTTTCGAGGTAAAATCACCGACCGGTTGAATAGTTCAACTTTTATCTACAGAAACGAATGTATTTTGTACTGCAAAGGGATACACTCGAGTTTTAAAATGAGAAAATGTAACGATGCGATAGGAAATGCAGTTCGGTGTACTCCCCTTCTGTCTCGATTTCTTGCTCACCGTGTTTACTAAGAAAATAAAAAGGAAGATGACTATTAGTGACAAAAGTGTAGGGATAAATGTTTCATAATGCATAATACAGACACACATTTAATATTAATTCACTTGGATATGTGTGAGAGTAAGCGTATTCATGGATGTTGTCTTTTTAGCTTCATGGGTAATTCTCACAATTTCATTTATCCGACAATCTGAAGCCCGTAGACTCATTTTAAACTTATTTTGTAGTACAGTGTTT
Organism: Brienomyrus brachyistius; assembly: GCF_023856365.1. Lineage (NCBI taxonomy): Eukaryota > Metazoa > Chordata > Actinopteri > Osteoglossiformes > Mormyridae > Brienomyrus > Brienomyrus brachyistius. Next base: position 927,710 of record NW_026042336.1, on the reverse strand, counting down.
ATCCCGTTATTGTCAGAGCCCATGTTCTTATATATATATATATATATATATATATATATATATATATATATCTCTGTGTTCCATTTTGTTGCAGTTCATGAGTTTGTGGAGGATAAGTTCATCTCCATGCTGGTCGTGAACTTTGAGAGCAGCTCACTGACCATGGAGAACTTGCAGTCTCTGGCCCTCAGTGTCCCTTCATTTTATTGGCGACTCACTGGGGAGCAGTTGGATCCCAGTCTACTGCGCATAGCACCTGCACGGCTGCAAGTATTACATCATGGTGCAGAGACTGGTGTCCAGCATGGGAATGGAGAATCACCAGCTGAGGAGAATGCCCATTACGGACAGGGGCTGCCGTCACCCAGCTCTGCAAGGGAGGCTTCCCCTGCAGCTCCAGCATCCACGACTGAGGATGCTGATGGACTCCTCGAGGCTCATCCCTTGGCCTGGGGTGAAGATGAGCCCTCATCTGTGGCTTCTGAGGTTGAGCCAGAACATGGTGAACCCTCCAGCTCCACCTTCTGGATCCCTGCGGGCCCTAACAGCATGTGGCAGCAGGTTGAGATTGAAGGCCAGACCTTTCTGCGCAAGCTGGATGAGCTCAGCCTTGCTCAGGGATTTTGGAGCATCACGGACTACGCTGATGATCACACCATGGTCATGTCCGTGCATGTCTCCGTGCGTGTGCACAGTTCTCTGCGAACATGGGTTGTGAGGCAGGAGGAGAGCCCTCCTCACAGGCCTGTTGGCACCAGTCAGAGGAAGCGCAAGGCCAAGCCCGACGACACCAGCGGCTCCAGCTCACCTCCGCCACGCAAGAGGCCCATGCGCTTATAACTGTGATTGCATTCCACGTTTTTACGCTGTGAGTTACATTTACAATTTAGTCAGTTACTTGATAAATGACAAAAAGTACGTGCTGCGGTATATATTCCATACATTTGCTGAACTGGAGTTTTGTGCGTCCTTAAGTAATAACTGTAAGCATTCTTTAAGTATGAAAGAGTTTAGGACATTGTCACCTGAAGGCCCCGTGTCCCCATAATTATAACTTTATACTATATTTCTGCATGACTGAGTATTCAATGAGTACCTGGTACTCGCATCTCATATTTACCATTCATATCAGTCTCCAAAGTGCTTAGAGAGTTAAGGCTGGTCTTGGTTCTTTTCTTAGTTCTTAGTGATTGAGCTTTTATTGTTCTGTAATACTCCCCAAGTCCCTCACTCTACTCAATCTCAGTACTCTTTAGTAGTGAATGAGTCATTGTCACTAACTGCAACAGTTTATGGATATTCAATGGCAAACATAATGCAGACATATGAAATACAGTGTGGTGTTTGCAGTAAGTTGGGCATAGTGGAAAAAGCCCAATTACTAACCCTGACTTCTACTTCGCAGGCGGCCCCAAGTCGCGTCCCGGCGGGCAGGCGGCCCCAAGTCGCGTCCCGGCGGGCAGGCGGCCCCAAGTCGCGTCCCGGCGGGCAGGCGGCCCCAAGTCGCGGACAGGCGGCCCCAAGTCGCGTCCCGGCGGGCAGGCGGCCCCAAGTCGTGTCCCGGCGGGCAGGCGGCCCCAAGTCGCGTCCCGGCGGGCAGGCGGCCCCAAGTCGCGTCCCGGCGGGCAGGCGGCCCCAAGTCGCGTCCCGGCGGGCACGCTGCCAGAAGTCAAGTCCCGACGGGCAGGCGGCCCCAAGTCAAGTCCCGGCGGGCAGGCGGCCCCAAGTCAAGTCCCGGCGTGCAGGCGGCCCCAAGTCAAGTCCCGGCGGGCAGGCGGCCCCAAGTCAAGTCCCGGCGGGCAGGCGGCTCCACCCGGCAGGCACGCTGCCAGAAGTCAAGTCCCGGCGGGCAGGCGGCCCCAAGTCAAGTCCCGGCGGGCAGGCGGCCCCAAGTCAAGTCCCGGCGGGCAGGAGGCCCCAAGTCAAGTCCCGGCGGGCAGGCGGCCCCAAGTCAAGTCCCGGCGGGCAGGCGGCCCCAAGTCAAGTCCCGGCGGGCAGGCGGCCCCAAGTCAAGTCCCGGCGGGCAGGCGGCCCCAAGTCAAGTCCCGGCGGTCACGCTGCCAGAAGTCGCGTCCCGGCGGGCGGGCGGCCCCAAGTCGCGTCCCGGCGGGCAGGCGGCCCCAAGTCGCGTCCCGGCGGGCAGGCGGCCCCAAGTCGCGTCCCGGCGGGCAGGCGGCCCCAAGTCGCGTCCCGGCGGGCAGGCGGCTCCACCCGGCAGGCACGCTGCCAGAAGTCAAGTCCCGGCGGGCAGGCGGCTCCACCCAGCAGGCACGCTGCCAGAAGTCAAGTCCCGGCGGGCAGACGGCCCCAAGTCAAGTCCCGGCGGGCAGACGGCCCCAAGTCAAGTCCCGGCGGGCACGCTGCCAGAAGTCAAGTCCCGGCGGGCAGGCGGCCCCAAGTCAAGTCCCGGCGGGTAGGCGGCTCCACCCGGCAGGCACGCTGCCAGAAGTCAAGTCCCGGCGTGCAGGGGGCCCCAAGTCAAGTCCCGGCGGGCAGGCGGCCCCAAGTCGCGTCCCGGCGGGCAGGCGGCCCCAAGTCGCGTCCCGGCGGGCAGGCGGCCCCAAGTCGCGTCCCGGCGGGCAGGCGGCCCCAAGTCACGGACAGGCGGCCCCAAGTCGCGTCCCGGCGGGCAGGCGGCCCCAAGTCGCGTCCCGGCGGGCAGGCGGCCCCAAGTCGCGTCCCGGCGGGCAGGCGGCCCCAAGTCGCGTCCCGGCGGGCACGCTGCCAGAAGTCAAGTCCCGGCGGGCAGGCGGCCCCAAGTCAAGTCCCGGCGGGCAGGCGGCCCCAAGTCAAGTCCCGCCGTGCAGGCGGCCCCAAGTCAAGTCCCGGCGGGCAGGCGGCCCCAAGTCAAGTCCCGGCGGGCAGGCGGCCCCAAGTCAAGTCCCGGCAGGCACGCTTCCAGAAGTCAAGTCCTGGCGGGCAGGCGGCCCCAAGTCAAGTCCCGGCGGGCACGCTGCCCCAAGTCGCGTCCCGGCGGGCAGGCGGCCCCAATTCGCGTCCCGGCGGGCAGGCGGCCCCAATTCGCGTCCCGGCGGGCAGGCGGCCCCAATTCGCGTCCCGGCGGGCAGGCGGCCCCAATTCGCGTCCCGGCGGGCAGGCGGCCCCAAGTCAAGTCCCGGCGGGCAGGCGGCCCCAAGTCAAGTCCCGGCGGGCAGGCGGCCCCAAGTCAAGTCCCGGCGGGCACGCTGCCAGAAGTCAAGTCCCGGCGGGCAGGCGGCCCCAAGTCAAGTCCCGGCGGGCAGGCGGCTCCATCCGGCAGGCACGCTGCCAGAAGTCAAGTCCCGGCGGGTAGGCGGCTCCACCCGGCAGGCACGCTGCCAGAAGTCAAGTCCCGGCGTGCAGGGGGCCCCAAGTCAAGTCCCGGCGGGCAGGCGGCCCCAAGTCGCGTCCCGGCGGGCAGGCGGCTCCACCCGGCAGGCACGCTGCCAGAAGTCAAGTCCCGGCGGGCAGGCGGCTCCACCCGGCAGGCACGCTGCCAGAAGTCAAGTCCCGGCGGGCAGACGGCCCCAAGTCAAGTCCCGGCGGGCAGACGGCCCCAAGTCAAGTCCCGGCGGGCACGCTGCCAGAAGTCAAGTCCCGGCGGGCAGGCGGCCCCAAGTCAAGTCCCGGCGGGCAGGCGGCCCCAAGTCAAGTCCCGGCGTGCAGGCGGCCCCAAGTCAAGTCCCGGCGTGCAGGCGACCCCAAGTCAAGTCCCGGCGGGCAGGCGGCCCCAAGTCGCGTCCCGGCGGGCACGCTGCCAGAAGTCAAGTCCCGGCGGGCAGGCGGCCCCAAGTCAAGTCCCGGCGGGCAGGCGGCCCCAAGTCAAGTCCCGGCGTGCAGGCGGCCCCAAGTCAAGTCCCGGCGGGCAGGCGGCCCCAAGTCAAGTCCCGGCGGGCAGGCGGCCCCAAGTCAAGTCCCGGCAGGCACGCTTCCAGAAGTCAAGTCCTGGCGGGCAGGCGGCCCCAAGTCAAGTCCCGGCGGGCACGCTGCCCCAAGTCGCGTCCCGGCGGGCAGGCGGCCCCAATTCGCGTCCCGGCGGGCAGGCGGCCCCAATTCGCGTCCCGGCGGGCAGGCGGCCCCAATTCGCGTCCCGGCGGGCAGGCGGCCCCAATTCGCGTCCCGGCGGGCAGGCGGCCCCAAGTCAAGTCCCGGCGGGCAGGCGGCCCCAAGTCAAGTCCCGGCGGGCAGGCGGCCCCAAGTCAAGTCCCGGCGGGCACGCTGCCAGAAGTCAAGTCCCGGCGGGCAGGCGGCCCCAAGTCAAGTCCCGGCGGGCAGGCGGCTCCATCCGGCAGGCACGCTGCCAGAAGTCAAGTCCCGGCGGGTAGGCGGCTCCACCCGGCAGGCACGCTGCCAGAAGTCAAGTCCCGGCGTGCAGGGGGCCCCAAGTCAAGTCCCGGCGGGCAGGCGGCCCCAAGTCAAGTCCCGGCGGGCAGGCGGCCCCAATTCGCGTCCCGGCGGGCAGGCGGCCCCAAGTCGCGTCCCGGCGGGCAGGCGGCCCCAAGTCGCGTTCCGGCGGGCAGGCGGCCCCAAGTCGCGTCCCGGCGGGCAGGCGGCCCCAAGTCGCGTCCCGGCGGGCAGGCGGCCCCAAGTCAAGTCCCGGCGGGCACGCTGCCAGAAGTCAAGTCCCGGCGGGCAGGCGGCCCCAAGTCAAGTCCCGGCGGGCAGGCGGCTCCATCCGGCAGGCACGCTGCCAGAAGTCAAGTCCCGGCGGGTAGGCGGCTCCACCCGGCAGGCACGCTGCCAGAAGTCAAGTCCCGGCGTGCAGGGGGCCCCAAGTCAAGTCCCGGCGGGCAGGCGGCCCCAAGTCGCGTCCCGGCGGGCAGGCGGCCCCAAGTCGCGTCCCGGCGGGCAGGCGGCCCCAAGTCGCGTCCCGGCGGGCAGGCGGCCCCAAGTCGCGTCCCGGCGGGCAGGCGGCCCCAAGTCGCGTCCCGGCGGGCACGCTTCCAGAAGTCAAGTCCCGGCGGGCAGGCGGCTCCACCCGGCAGGCACGCTGCCAGAAGTCAAGTCCCGGCGGGCACGCTGCCCCAAGTCAAGTCCCGGCGGGCAGGCGGCCCCAAGTCAAGTCCCGGCGGGCAGGCGGCCCCAAGTCAAGTCCCGGCGGGCACGCTGCCCCAAGTCAAGTCCCGGCGGGCAGGCGGCCCCAAGTCGCGTCCCGGCGGGCAGGCGGCCCCAATTCGCGTCCCGGCGGGCAGGCGGCCCCAATTCGCGTCCCGGCGGGCAGGCGGCCCCAATTCGCGTCCCGGCGGGCAGGCGGCCCCAATTCGCGTCCCGGCGGGCAGGCGGCCCCAAGTCAAGTCCCGGCGGGCAGGCGGCCCCAAGTCAAGTCCCGGCGGGCAGGCGGCCCCAAGTCAAGTCCCGGCGGGCACGCTGCCAGAAGTCAAGTCCCGGCGGGCAGGCGGCCCCAAGTCAAGTCCCGGCGGGCAGGCGGCTCCATCCGGCAGGCACGCTGCCAGAAGTCAAGTCCCGGCGGGTAGGCGGCTCCACCCGGCAGGCACGCTGCCAGAAGTCAAGTCCCGGCGTGCAGGGGGCCCCAAGTCAAGTCCCGGCGGGCAGGCGGCCCCAAGTCAAGTCCCGGCAGGCACGCTTCCAGAAGTCAAGTCCCGGCGGGCAGGCGGCTCCACCCGGCAGGCACGCTGCCAGAAGTCAAGTCCCGGCGGGCACGCTGCCCCAAGTCAAGTCCCGGCGGGCAGGCGGCCCCAAGTCAAGTCCCGGCGGGCAGGCGACCCCAAGTCAAGTCCCGGCGGGCACGCTGCCCCAAGTCAAGTCCCGGCGGGCAGGCGGCCCCAAGTCGCGTCCCGGCGGGCAGGCGGCCCCAATTCGCGTCCCGGCGGGCAGGCGGCCCCAATTCGCGTCCCGGCGGGCAGGCGGCCCCAATTCGCGTCCCGGCGGGCAGGCGGCCCCAAGTCGCGTCCCGGCGGGCAGGCGGCCCCAAGTCGCGTCCCGGCGGGCAGGCGGCCCCAAGTCGCGTCCCGGCGGGCAGGCGGCCCCAAGTCGCGTCCCGGCGGGCAGGCGGCCCCAAGTCGCGTCCCGGCGGGCAGGCGGCCCCAAGTCGCGTCCCGGCGGGCAGGCGGCCCCAAGTCGCGTCCCGGCGGGCAGGCGGCCCCAAGTCGCGTCCCGGCGGGCAGGCGGCCCCAAGTCGCGTCCCGGCGGGCAGGCGGCCCCAAGTCGCGTCCCGGCGGGCAGGCGGCTCCATCCGGCAGGCACGCTGCCAGAAGTCAAGTCCCGGCGGGTAGGCGGCTCCACCCGGCAGGCACGCTGCAAGAAGTCAAGTCCCGGCGTGCAGGGGGCCCCAAGTCAAGTCCCGGCGGGCAGGCGGCCCCAAGTCAAGTCCCGGCAGGCACGCTGCCAGAAGTCAAGTCCCGGCGGGCAGGCGGCTCCACCCGGCAGGCACGCTGCCCCAAGTCAAGTCCCGGCGGGCACGCTGCCCCAAGTCAAGTCCCGGCGGGCACGCTGCCCCAAGTCAAGTCCCGGCGGGCACGCTGCCCCAAGTCAAGTCCCGGCGGGCACGCTGCCAGAAGTCAAGTCCCGGCGGGCAGGCGGCCCCAAGTCAAGTCCCGGCGGGCAGGCGGCCCCAAGTCAAGTCCCTGCGGGCAGGCGGCCCCAAGTCAAGTCCCGGCGGGCAGGCGGCCCCAAGTCAAGTCCCGGCGGGCAGGCGGCCCCAAGTCAAGTCCCGGCGGGCTGGCGGCCCCAAGTCAAGTCCCGGCGGGCTGGCGGCCCCAAGTCAAGTCCCGGCGGGCACGCTGCCCCAAGTCAAGTCCCGGCGGGCAGGCGGCCCCAAGTCATGTCCCGGCGGGCACGCTGCCCCAAGTCAAGTCCCGGCGGGCAGGCGGCCCCAAGTCATGTCCCGGCGGGCACGCTGCCCCAAGTCAAGTCCCGGCGGGCACGCTGCCCCAAGTCAAGTCCCGGCGGGCACGCTGCCCCAAGTCAAGTCCCGGCGGGCAGGCGGCCCCAAGTCAAGTCCCGGCGGGCAGGCGGCCCCAAGTCGCGTCCCGGCGGGCAGGCGGCCCCAATTCGCGTCCCGGCGGGCAGGCGGCCCCAAGTCGCGTCCCGGCGGGCAGGCGGCCCCAATTCGCGTCCCGGCGGGCAGGCGGCCCCAAGTCGCGTCCCGGCGGGCAGGCGGCCCCAAGTCGCGTGCCGGCGGGCAGGCGGCTCCATCCGGCAGGCACGCTGCCAGAAGTCAAGTCCCGGCGGGTAGGCGGCTCCACCCGGCAGGCACGCTGCCAGAAGTCAAGTCCCGGCGTGCAGGGGGCCCCAAGTCAAGTCCCGGCGGGCAGGCGGCCCCAAGTCGCGTCCCGGCGGGCAGGCGGCCCCAAGTCGCGTCCCGGCGGGCAGGCGGCTCCATCCGGCAGGCACGCTGCCAGAAGTCAAGTCCCGGCGGGTAGGCGGCTCCACCCGGCAGGCACGCTGCAAGAAGTCAAGTCCCGGCGTGCAGGGGGCCCCAAGTCAAGTCCCGGCGGGCAGGCGGCCCCAAGTCAAGTCCCGGCAGGCACGCTGCCAGAAGTCAAGTCCCGGCGGGCAGGCGGCTCCACCCGGCAGGCACGCTGCCCCAAGTCAAGTCCCGGCGGGCACGCTGCCCCAAGTCAAGTCCCGGCGGGCACGCTGCCCCAAGTCAAGTCCCGGCGGGCACGCTGCCCCAAGTCAAGTCCCGGCGGGCACGCTGCCAGAAGTCAAGTCCCGGCGGGCAGGCGGCCCCAAGTCAAGTCCCGGCGGGCAGGCGGCCCCAAGTCAAGTCCCTGCGGGCAGGCGGCCCCAAGTCAAGTCCCGGCGGGCAGGCGGCCCCAAGTCAAGTCCCGGCGGGCAGGCGGCCCCAAGTCAAGTCCCGGCGGGCTGGCGGCCCCAAGTCAAGTCCCGGCGGGCTGGCGGCCCCAAGTCAAGTCCCGGCGGGCACGCTGCCCCAAGTCAAGTCCCGGCGGGCAGGCGGCCCCAAGTCATGTCCCGGCGGGCACGCTGCCCCAAGTCAAGTCCCGGCGGGCAGGCGGCCCCAAGTCATGTCCCGGCGGGCACGCTGCCCCAAGTCAAGTCCCGGCGGGCACGCTGCCCCAAGTCAAGTCCCGGCGGGCACGCTGCCCCAAGTCAAGTCCCGGCGGGCAGGCGGCCCCAAGTCAAGTCCCGGCGGGCAGGCGGCCCCAAGTCAAGTCCCGGCGGGCTGGCGGCCCCAAGTCAAGTCCCGGCGGGCTGGCGGCCCCAAGTCAAGTCCCGGCGGGCACGCTGCCCCAAGTCAAGTCCCGGCGGGCAGGCGGCCCCAAGTCATGTCCCGGCGGGCACGCTGCCCCAAGTCAAGTCCCGGTGGGCACGCTGCCCCAAGTCAAGTCCCGGCGGGCACGCTGCCCCAAGTCAAGTCCCGGCGGGCACGCTGCCCCAAGTCAAGTCCCGGCGGGCAGGCGGCCCCAAGTCAAGTCCCGGCGGGCAGGCGGCCCCAAGTCAAGTCCCGGCGGGCAGGCGGCCCCAAGTCAAGTCCCGGCGGGCTGGCGGCCCCAAGTCAAGTCCCGGCGGGCTGGCGGCCCCAAGTCAAGTCCCGGCGGGCACGCTGCCCCAAGTCAAGTCCTGGCGGGCACGCTGCCCAAAGTCAAGTCCCGGCGGGCACGCTGCCCCAAGTCAAGTCCCGGCGGGCAGGCAGCCCCTAGTCAAGTCCCGGCGGGCACGCTGCCCCAAGTCAAGTCCCGGCGGGCAGGCAGCCCCTAGTCAAGTCCCGGCAGGCAGGCGGCTCCACCCTGCGGGCAGGCGGCCCCACCCTGCGGGTAGGCGGCCCCAAGTCAAGTCCCGGCGGGCACGCTGCCAGAAGTCAAGTCCCGGCGGGCACGCTGCCAGAAGTCAAGTCCCGGCGGGCAGGCGGCCCCAAGTCAAGTCCCGGCGGGCAGGCGGCCCCAAGTCAAGTCCCGGCGGGCACGCTGCCCCAAGTCAAGTCCCGGCGGGCACGCTGCCCCAAGTCAAGTCCCGGCGGGCAGGCGGCCCCAAGTCAAGTCCCGGCGGGCAGGCGGCCCCAAGTCAAGTCCCGGCGGGCACGCTGCCCCAAGTCAAGTCCCGGCGGGCACGCTGCCCCAAGTCAAGTCCCGGCGGGCAGGCGGCCCCAAGTCAAGTCCCGGCGGGCAGGCGGCCCCAAGTCAAGTCCCGGCGGGCAGGCGGCCCCAAGTCAAGTCCCGGCGGGCACGCTGCCCCAAGTCAAGTCCCTTCCGGTTTCCCCCCACAGTCTAAAAATATTCCAAGGTTAACTGGAGTTGCCAAATTACCCATGTCTGAGTGGTGTGTGTGCCCTGTAACAGGTTCACCATTCCTGTCCGAAGCTTTGAGGAAGTTACAGGATCCCCGCGGATCTTTGAAAAGTATCAAAGTCTGTTTTTCCCCCCTTTTTTTTTTTTCCCACGCACGTCACTGCCTATAGCACAGGGGGCAGTGTGTACCCGATAGGCCTATATGCACGCCATAGAAAATGAAGATATAGTGCTGCATGTGCGTAGCTGGTGTGTAGCAGGTTTTCCTTAAAATGGTAGAAATGGTAAATGCAAATGATAAGTACTGTGGCTGGTTGAAAAAGACGACTAATGTCTAAAAAGCGCAATACAACCTTTGTAAAAAAGTTATCAAACTGGCAGCAATGGGCTCTAAAGCCATCGATGCACATATCAAGGGAGAGAAGCACAATTTTTTTGTCAATAGTCGGACAACTGTCCCCATTCAGTTTTTTACCAGTATTGGCATTGCACGCACAACCTCTACAGATAGGCCTACACCCGTTTTGGCAGTGTCTCCGGATCCCACAACAAGTAATGCATTCAGTACATTCTCCTCAACCGACACTGAAAGCAGAAGTGCTATGGGCTTTGCCAAAACATTCACTTGTGTTAGGGATAAAACCGCTTTTCTTGCATGATTTGGACTCGCTCCATATATTAAAAGGGAGCTTCGTTGTCATGTTTGACGTAAGTATGAACAGGACCATCAAAAGAAAACAACTGGATGTGCATGTCAGGTATTGGGTAAATGATGAGAATGGTTCTCGAGTGCAGTCCTGGTATCTGGGATCACAGTACATGAGCCACTCCACCGCTGAAGACTTACTGGAGAAGTTTAAGGTAAGCCATTCAATAACATTTAAACTCATTAACGAACCCACTCTGAGACGACGAGCGAAGGAGAAGAAAGAGCAGTTGGTGGTCTTAAATGCAGATACTGAAAAATACTGAACTGCGACTCCTAACACATCAAGAGTAAATCAGTGGAAACAAAAATATTCAGGTTCTTTGCACTTTTGGAGTACTTTACTTTTTTGTGCTTGTTTGCACATTGTTCACAGCCATAATATTTTATAATTACAAGGTAGTTTTATGTTAGAGCTCTTGCTCCAATAAATATGTGCCTTGTTGAAATCAACTAAATTCTAGGCTATTGTGTTTTTTTGCCGTCGTGGGTTGTGAAAAAAGCCTTCTTGTTAGGGGTACCGCTGGGGCCAGCCAGGCGTATGTCGTGGGTTCAGTTAGTACTTATGTTTGTCATGCTGCCAGTGTACTTCATCATTGGTGTTTCAATCAGCATCTAGCTATTATGTTAGTCGCCACTAGCAGGGTAATAAAATGACTCAAGTGGGGAATTTATTAAAAGCTGGATTTAGCACCTTGCCATTAGAGCAAAAATGAGAGATTAAAAGATCGCCTGGATAAAAGATCGTTGTGTAACTTTTCTTTTCAAGCATTGAACGTCACTGGTGAGTCTATTTGTATGCGGCACAAGTCTCGTTGTATGCGGCACTCTTCACTTCCAGGACTGCAGGTCTGAAGAACAGATTTAGATGTGCATTATGCTTCAATGGGTCACTAGACCACAGATGGTGTGTCTCCTGCTCACAGATTCGTCTAACAAAGGCCTCCTTATATGCCCTCAGAGTCCTCCTCAGCTCCCGGTACAGACTGTAGTTGCCACCAATTTGTGCGCTGATACTCCTCTCAATAATATCCCGGGTGCCCTGTGAGATTAAACGCCAACACATCCCTCAGCAACCTTCAGGGTCTTATCACGGAAGGTCTCTCACATCACATCTGTAAGTTCCTCACACAAACTGAGTGCAAATGCATCAGAAACAGCTTGATCTTGGAGTCTGGCCAAGTCCAGCCTCATTCTCCTAGTACATGGTAGCCAACTGGATCTAAGCCGAATCTTCAGAGTAGCAACAAGAAGTCTGTGGTCAGAATTCTCAAACTGGACACTGTAGGTCCTGCAGTTCAGTATCTGTACCAATCCCACTAGCAACCCCCAACATTTTTTTGTAACAATAGCAGTTTCACTGGATTGCCTGACTTGTTTTTGTCCATCACTTTAAAGCTCCTGATCACCGTAACTGATCCGCATCTGAGTCCTTTTTCCCGGACCCCATCCTCACAATTAGCTGATTAGAATACTTGCAAGATTTTTTTTTTTCCCTCCACCACCCCCCCTCTCCAGAGGACTGCTTTATTTCTACTTATTTATTTATTTTTATTTCCTCAAGAGAAGGAGAGGGAGAAAGAGGGGGAAAGAAGGAAGAAAATGGACAAGAAGGGAGATAGGGAGGGAAAAGAGGAAAAAACAGATAATATGCTTCAATACCAGCTAAAAAGAGAAAACAATAACCAACATCTGTACAAATCACAATGACCATGTTAAGAAACAACAGCCGATCAAGACAGTGTGTGTCTGTGAGTACCTGTTTGTACACCTGTGTGTGTGAGTGCGCTGGTGTTCATAAGGTTTCTCCATGTAAATGTCTAGTAGTGTGTGTGGGGAGCCACAGCCCCACCCCCCAGGACATGAAGTAGACATGGAGGGGACCCGGGCCCCAGACATCCAGAGGCCCCCCAGGGCATGGGAGCCCCGGGAGGACCACCGCAGGGAGTATTGCAGCATCCACTCAGAAAAGGGCAGAGGAAAGCTCCGGAGTGAGGTCATCCGGCAGCCACAGTGCAGGAACCCTAGGGGGCCGTGGCGGCGAGCCCGCAGGCTCCGCCGGCGGTCAGCCACACCATGGCAGACCGGTCCACGGGCCCAGAGATCCAAGGGCAACCCCACCCCCCAGCAGGGGCCCGACAGAGCCAGGAGGGCCAGACCCCGCCAGGCAACCGGCGAGGGTGAGCCAGTACCCACCCGAGCATCCAGCCCCAGACTTCAAGAACCACCAACGCACTAGTGGCCGGGGGCCCCATCCACCGGCAGGGAGTGTGGCGACGGGGGGGAATAGAGCCGGAGATGTTATTTCAGGTGGAGTCTAGGACCCAACCTGACATGCGTATAGACAAACAGGCACACACATACACAAGCATACGTTTCCACCCTCATGCACACATAAACAAATATTTACACATTCACCCAACATAGAGTCACACAGAAATGAACGCCGTACACATACTCTCAATCCCCATATATACTCTATGTGGACCCCTATTTTTTCCTCTGGTGTGGAGACCAGAAGACCACCCCGGACCCTGCAGCAGCCGAGAAGCCCACCAGCCCAGACCCCGACCGGACGGCCAGCTCTTCCTCTCAGCCCCCAGCTCCAAATGGCGAACAGAGAACGAGGGTGTGAAAAGACCCCATGCCCCCCTTTGCCCACTCAGATGTGGTGTTGGTGCGTGTTATTCTAAAGTGCTTTTAAAACAGGGGAAGGGCATAGCGCTAACTACCCCCTGCCAACCAACAGCTGGTGTTAGCTCAGCCGCTCCCCAGAACCCTCAATATCTATGTGCTATTTAAAATTGAGAGGTGGGCCCTGGCACCAGAGGTAAGGCTGAATGAACAGACCGCCCTCTGGATGCCATTCTGTGTGCCCACCCCCAAGGCCCTAAATGTATGTGTCATGAGAGAAGAAGTAATGAGAGTGTCTAAGTTGTGATGTATGATTGAGATACAGGTGGTCGCAAGGGGACAGAGGAGGAATGCCTCCCTGAAATCCACCCAGGGCCGGGGGGCCCAGGCCCATCCAGACCAGGGCCCACAGAGCCCAGGGCGCCCCACCGGATCCCACCACAGAGGAAAAACTACACCCGGCCCAACATTCAGGCAACTCCCAAACTACATAAGACAAAAGACACCCAGGTTGAGTCCATCCTCCTCCATTGGATCCCCCCCCCCCCCCCCGGCAGAGTGGATACCCCAAAAGCAGGGGCCCCCTGCGGAGAGATGGTAAGAATCTCTCCCCCAGATAAGGAGGCCGAGCCCCCGTGCATGCACCAACCCACACCCCGGCGACACACCCACCAGGACCCGAGCCCCCCCGGCCCAGCCGGAACCCCAGCCCGGAGGCAGAGCGCCCCCAGAACCCCAAGCCCACCCCGGATTCACCGAGGAGCAGCGCTGCTGCCAGGCCGGTAACCTACGTCCGCCGGCACAGGCTCCCCCAGCAGCTCCGCCTGCAGCCACCAGAAGGACCCCACCCAAGAGCCACCAAAGCCCCACCCAGGCCAGGATCGCAGTCGCAGTGCCGAACCCCCCAGCAACCCACCCCCAGGGAACCCCCAGACGGCCCAGGACAATATGCCCCCCCACGTACAATGACAATGACCAAAGCGGGACAGAACCGTGACCCCCCACCCCCACTAGGTGATGGAGCTGATCAAAGGAGGAGAGATTGATCTAGTGTGGCAGCAGAAGCTGTATCAAGACTAATATGGTTCAACAAATTGTCTCTATATTGGTCGATATTAAAATTATTTTTATTTTTCCAGTTCATAAGGACAGTCTTCTAGGCAATGCATAAAGCGGTGAAAGCCATGTGGATTGTGTTAAAATCTGTACTGACGCCATCTAGGTCACCCAACAAGCAGACTGAAGGAGAGGCTGGAATGGTACATTTCAGACATTTTAAGTCTTCACAGATCCTGCGCCAGAACATTTGAGCAGGTGGACAGAACCAAAAAGCATGGATGTAACTGTCAGGTGTATCGCCTTGACAGTGTGAGCAGATGTTAGAAGACGTAAAACCCATCCTGAACATCCGATGCCCTGTATAGTGCACTCTGTGCAGGATTTTGTATTGTATTAACTGTAAACTGGAATTTCTAATCAGTTTAAAGGTTTTTGAACATATCTTAGACCAGAAATTGTGGTCCCAGCTGACTGATAGATCTGCCTCCCATTTTGCAATGATTCATCCATTTTAGAAAGTGTCCTGTATATTTTAGACAGTAATTTGGGGGGTTTTAGATTAAGGAATTCTGCCATACTTTGTGGTATTTGTAATTTGATTTGATTAGACCTTAATTTTTTTTTACTATAGATTTAACTTGTTGATATTCTAAAAATCTATTCTTGCTAATCCCATATCGTTTAACTAATATGTCAAAGGGAATAAAGTCTATTCCTTGAAATATATGTTCCAAGTATTTAATACCTTTACAACTCTAATCTGGGAAGTTTATCAATTATTGTTTAGTAGTACGTCAGGGTTGTTCCAGATGGGAGTACGCTTGCATGGGATTAATGAAGACTCAGTCATTTTTAGAAACTCCCACTACGCTGTCAGAAAAGAGCTGATACTGATGCTTTTGAAGCATTCCTGTCGTTTTGATGTTTGAGCTAATGAATGGTAGATCCGAAATCTCTATCTTATTGCATAGTGGAACATGAAAAAGTGGGTGGCAGATATACAAACTGCTGTAATTCCTACACCGTTCACCTGATTTGTATGTAAATACCCTCAAATTAAAGCTGAAAGTCTGCAGTTAAAGCACATCTTGTTCATTCCATTTCAAATCCATTGAGGTGGTGTATAGAGCCAAAAAGATTAGAATTGTGTCAATGTCCCAATATTTATGGACCTGACTGTGTGTGTGTGTGTATATATATATATATATATATATATATATATATATATAGTATTGTAACACTTGAAACGAGAGGTACTGCCTGCCTTAGTGATATTTACTATTGTCTAAGTGTATTCCCACCTGTAGGAGGCAGCAATGGTTGTTATTAAAGGTGCTGAGATTACGCGGCTCAGGGCTGAAGGTGCAAAGTGAAACAGTCATTGACCGTATTTGCCGTGTGTGATGGTGTCTGCATATCGGCCCTTTTGCGCCAAACAAACCAGTTCAAAGTACTGTGTGTTAAAATATGAATCATATGATCATATGAATAAATCCACTCAAGAACTAAACTCAATATCGTATTTTCATCATTCAACGCGTCCGACTTTTGCACCTCTTACCACAAGGCAGTGGATTACATGGGGAAATTACAAACAAGGAGAATTTAATCTGTTTTTCCTCTACATTGTCGTTATTCAGAATATTACAGACTATGAACAAAAACGGACAATGTAAGAAAATAAAAAAATGCGTATGACAGAAAGCTATAGAGTATTTTTGCAACGGTGAGCACTAGCTGGTTTATGTACTAGCTCACATTAAAGAAACAGCATAAATGCTACTCATACACAGTTGGGGGGCAGGGGTCAGTCCTTGTGCCTGTAATGAGAAGGTCACCAGTTGAAACTAACCCAGCCTCAGCACGTATGTGGGTCCTTGAGCAAGGCCCTTAACCCCCAGCTCCCTGGGCGCCCCAACAGGCAGCTGCACTTCGCGGACAATTTACTCCACAAAGAGTAAGTTGAGGGAGACATAAAAAACACAATTTCCCCACGGGGATTAATAAAGTCCATCCATCCATGGAATATTATTTAGCACTATATAACGTAGAATATAAGAATTATGATTTTATAAAAAGTATGCCAAATATCCATGATATAATCATTACAATGTAAACATTATAATGTAATCAACACAATGGAACCAACTGAGTATGTATTTGCACCTTTTGTTAGTCTGAGTTTCTGTTAGCTACTTTATGTTAGTCCTGAATCTATGAATATTCACTTTTATTGGCGTATATTTTATGACTATGTAAAAGGACAAATATATTATCAACCTTTTAGTGAGACAATGTGTAAACGGCTGAAACTACCAAGGTTTACTACTGAAGGAAGGGATTCACCTGAGTTCACCAGAAGTTCATGGCTGAGTATTTTTTAAAAACCAAGTGGAGCTGCTCGCGCCACCATTATGTTCAACCGAGAGACCAAACGGTAAAAGAAATGACTATCAAACTTATCACCCAGGGGTGAACATAAATCTATACAAATATCACCTGCATGCACATTACTTCTTTTACAATAACCAACTCCTGATCCATACTGTTAGTCGTGAAAAAAATAACTATTGTGTACATAGAGGCCCTGTGTAAAAAGATAACTGCCAAGGAAAAGATCAAAAACATTTATTTCAAGGATTCAAAGTTTTTATGGTCATGTACAGTGTACAGTGCAGTTCTTATTTGATTAACTTGAATGTCTTCACAGACAAGACGATTAAACAAATAAAGCAGCGCAACATTACAGTAACTAACAACAAACAAACAAAGCTCACGAGTACTATTACAGTATTCATATCATTTATTTAAATGTAATTTTACCAAGTAAATTAATTGAAAAGCAGTTACCACCGCTTTACCTGCTTCTCGGGAGAAATAGCAGATATACAAACGACATGTATGTAACTAAAATCTTGCCAATAAGGGCAAAGTTGTGTCGTAATGGAGGCGGATCCAGCTTGTGCAGCCTGCTAAGAGGTGCTGCCTGATGTGTCTTGCTCTCGCGGAGTTTTGGTACCGTGTGACATGGTGACGTAATGCAGCGCGCGATAAAAATCTAACCATGATGCATTGCGTCAGGACCAGAATGATTTTTTTTTTTTAACGTTTTAAAGAACTTTATTTGAGTTTGTAATTGTTTTGCTCTAAACAAACAGTTACTTATAAAAGTCTACATAACAATATATCACACCTCCTGTGGTTTTACATCGAAATCAAAAGCATGTTATTGCAATGATATAATCAGCATGTTACAATCAAATAAGGAAAAGTGCCACTAGTTATACTTATTAAAAATAATAAAAATAAATAATAATAATAATAATAATAAAAAATAACAAAATAATAAAAAATAATAATAAAGAAGATAAGGGGGGTCATGATGGCAATCAAAGGTAAGGTTCTATAAGCAAGACATATAACTTAATTAAACAAGTAAGAAAGATCAAGCTCCACAGTATGGAAGATTATAAGCACAAAAATTCAAATGGCAATTCATTTTGCAATTGTCAATTCAATATTCAATCAGAGCATGCATTTGTCATTTCAATATTTAATCTGTGCATGTAATTTGAAAATATATTTTGCAATCGGCAATTCAATGTGCAAAGTGCTTATGCAATCCTTAATTAATTTCATAATGTTTTGAATAAAAAATAGAATGACAATTCACTGAATTGCATTTCGTTTTGCCATGGGCTTTTTGCCTCTTTATTCAAATGGAAAATTGACAATTGCAAAATGAATTGCCATTTGAATTTTTGTGCTTATAATCTTCCATACCACAGAGTGAAAACAATTTAGTTGCCTGGGGCTTATCAATTAGCTTAAGAGATTTAAGCAGCAGGGAGAGTTCGTTTTTAAGAGCATGCCATGAAGGGGGGGATTTAGCATATCGGCATTTATGAATGTTATGATTGTTAATTAAAAATTCACTATTTTTATCATTGAGGATTACACCATTTTGAATATTATGAAAAGACCAAAAATCAACATTTCTAGACCAGGACGATATTAAGTCATGGAGAGATTTACATAAATGTTGGACAGTCGCGCAGCCATAAAACAAGTGTTCTGTTGTTTCCAAGGCTGTTTTACAAATGTAACAGTTGTCTGACACAAATTTAAATCTTTCTCTCATAAACTCATTAGAGGGGTAAATATTTTTCATAGTCTTAAAATGAACTTCTTTAAATTTTGGGGGGATCGGAAATTTTAAATATTTTGTTCTGATCCATGAGATTTCCAATTTATTATAATCCTTAAGAATAAACGAGTGTTTTGTCCTACCTGGATATAAAGTTTTAACCAAACACTTCCTCAAAAACTGATTATTGCATTTCTCATTAATAAGGTCAAGGCCATCTAATTTAATTGTATGTAAATTTGGAGTTGGTAAATTTAGGATATTATTCTTTATTGCATTAATAAAAACCAGTGGGATGTTCTCTATAACTTTATTATAGAGCTCAATTGAGCAGCTTAAGCCATATTTATCGTTAAACCTGTTTAATTCAAGTATATCCCCATTTTCATCCGTTATGTGTAAGACAGACCAAGTTTGTTTTGTCCTCCATTCTTCCACAAACAGGGATTTCCCCCGATTCAATATCACCCTATTGTTCCATAATGGAACGTTATGGGGGCTAAAATTATGTTTGTACATTAATTTCCAGTTTAACAAGACTTGTTGATGAAATTTAGAGAGTTTTATGGGCAGTTTAGAAATTTCAAAATCGCATACTAAAAGGAATTGGATTCCTCCAACTTTATTGAAAATGAGAGATGGTATCAAGAACCAAATCTTATCATCATTTCTTAAGAAGGAATGGAGCCAATTAACCTTCAGCATTCCATTCATTATTTCAAAATCAATTGCTTTAATACCCCCCTCTTCATAGTCTTTTATCAAGTCCCTATTACTGATATAGTGATGTTTGTTTCTCCATATGAAATTAAAATTCATCTTATTGATTTCTTTTATGATCCTTGGTGGGATGGCTAGGGAATACGCTGGATAGATTAACCTAGACAAGGATTCGACCTTGGTTAACAATGTCCTACCGAACAACGTTAAATCTCTCTGTAGCCATTTTTTAAAATAGTTTTGCACTTGTCAATTGTGTTCTTAATATATTTTTTTTTTTTTACTATCAGCCACGCATTTGGTTATCCAGATTCCAAGATATTTGATTTCATTTTTGACAGGAATACTATACAAGGTAGAGTGAGAACATTTATGGATATTCATGAGTTCACATTTATCCAGGTTCAGGTGTCGGCCAGAAGCATCAGAAAAAATCTTCACTGTATCTAAAGCCAGTGGAATTTGTTCTTTGTCCTTTAGAAAGATTCTTGTATCATCAGCAAGCTGACTTATAATTAATTTGTGGTTATTTATGTTTAAACCTTTAATGTTCGAGGTTGTAACAGTAATAGCAAGTAATTCAGTGGCTACAATGAATAAAAGAGGTGAGATGCTACAGCCCTGCCTGATGCCTCTTCCCACCCTGAACCTGGGACATGTGCCTTCAGAAAGAGAAAGACAGCTATTGATATCAGTGTATAACATAGTGATCATATCCAGAAATGCGTTGCCAAAACCAAAATGTTTAAATGTCTTAATAATAAAATTATGTTCTATATAATCAAATGCTTTATAGAAATCCAAGAACAGCATAAAACCATCATCTTTAATTAGGTAATTATAGTCAAGAAGGTCCAAAACCAAGCGGATATTATTTTGGATCAACCGTCCTTTGAGAAATCCTGATTGCGTTGGGCTAATTATTTTAGAAATACCTGTTTTTAGTCTTGTTGCTAAAACTTTTGTGAAGATTTTGTAGTCCGTATTTAAGAGTGTAATAGGTCTTAGATTACTTATATATTTCTTATCTTTTCCAGGTTTAGGAATCAATTTTATTACTCCTTGTTTCATTGTTGTTATGAGCTCCTTTTGAGTAACACATTCATTTAATGCACTGAATAATAGAAATTTTTAATTTTCCCAGAAGTGCTTATAAAAGTTAGTTGTGATTCCATCAGGTCCTGGTGAGCGATCAGATGACATGTTCTTAATAGCAAAATCAAATTCTTCTAAAATTAGGTCGTCATCACAAATTTCTTTAAAATTATCATCAATTACCGGAATCCAATTACTTATTCTGTCAAAGAAGGAATTGACATTTTGTTCTGAGTATGATGACTTGTAGAGGTTGCTATAAAATTTAAATACTTCACTTGAAATACGTTTAGGGTCTGTATATTCCTCTCCATCAATAAGTAAATTACAAATTGAATTGTATTCTTGTCTACGTTTTTCTAGGTTGCAAAAATAGGCAGTGTTCTTCTTGCCCTCTTCTATCCACTTGGCTTTGGATCGCAAATAAGCACCCTTGGCTCTGTAAAAGTACAATTCGTCCAATTTCGATTGTAAGTTATTAATTTCTTCTTTTTCATCTTCAGTCCAATCCAATTTACTGTAAAGAATCATAAGTTCTCTTACTACATTTGTTACCTCTTCTTTCCTTTGTTTGTTTAATTTTTTACTAAATGCGATTGAGGATTTTCTGATACTGAATTTAAGATATTCCCACTTGGATATCGCTGTACTTATGGCATCATCATTCTGGATATCTAAGATTAATTTTTTAATTGAATTACAATACTCCTCATTTCTTAGCAGCTGAGAATTAAATTTCCAATAATCCTTAAACTTGTTGTGTTGGTCTTTACTTTGTAATCTTAGAATAATGGAACAGTGGTCACTTAAGGGACCATTAGAGATCTTTGTTTCCTTAACATACTGTAAAATTGAATTGGATACCAACCAATAATCAATACGTGATCTGCTTTGACCATTAGGTTTGTGCCATGTGAATTGTTTAACATCTTTGTTTAACAATCTCCATATATCTATCAATTTATTATCATTTGCAAAATTTCCAATTATCGGGTTTTTATGTTCTCCTGAATATTTCGAAGGCCATCTATCCATCCATTCGTCAGGAGTCACATTGAAATCACCGCCAACTACTATGTAATCAGTGGGAAATATAGTATTAAGTTCCTTTATAACAGTAGATATTTGATGCAGCAGGTTCTTATTCTTTTGCTCATTGTTGTATCCATAAACATTAATTAAAATAATCAGAATATCATCAATATTCAACACACAAGCAACCCAATGTCCATCTTTGTCCGCTCTGTTGCACAAAATTCTACCAGGACACCTGTTGAAACAAATAGCAACCCCAGCCGACCTGTTTGTACCATGACTAAAGAAAATTTTATCACCCCATTGTTGTGACCAAAACTTCACATCAGACTCATCAGAGTGAGTTTCCTGGAGAAAAAAACAAACAGTTTGCCTGTTGCCCCTTGAAAAACAAAAAAACAGCTTTCCGCTTAATAGAGTCTTTAAGTCCCCTTGTGTTAAAGGAAAAGAAAGAAATCTTAGTTTTTAACTGGAACACAGAACACATGAACAATTTTAGAGAATAAGTTTAGGAGGTGGAGTAGAAAAGTCTTGAGGTTAAAGTCCCATTATCCGAAATGATCCACTGTATATTCCTTTCATATTCAAATGTCAGTACGTACCTGGGGTCTCATCCCTAATGCGTTTGCCCTCAATGAACCCAAACGGGCCCCTAAAGCCTGCAGCCTTGCCTTCCTTCCGAGCCTTGTCGATTTTTGGCCACAATGCTTGTCTGGATCTCCAGTCCTCCGGGGTCAGGTCTTCAGCAAAGCGGATCCCTTCTTCTTTGCAAACGGGAGAAGCCTTCGTTCGCCTCCAGATGTCATCTCTCACAGTACGTCTCACAAACATAATAATGATTTGTCGCTGTTTATTCATTGCCGCTCTCCCCACTCTGTGGACAACGTCAACATCTTCTTCTATCTTTATTTTTAGATCCGGGGCAATCCTTCCGAGAAGTTCCACCACTTCTTCTCTGATATTTTCATTTATTTTCTCCTTTTTCCCTTTGATACGGAGACACCATCGTCTTTTGTATCTTTCTTGGTTCAGTACCCGGCTTTTAATGTCATCATTATCTCTTTTGAGTAATTCTCTCTCTCTTTCCAGGTGTTGTATTTTTTTTTGCATTCTTGTATCTCCTCTGAGTTAAACTGCACTGATTTAGCTATGGAAGCTAGCATGGCACTGTGTTGTTGCATCTGTTTGCTAACTTCGTCCATGCGGTCATCAACACGTTTTCCAAGAGATTCGATAGCTTTTAGAACAGTATCCATGGATGTGTTGGAGTCACTATTTGTAGGCGTACCTTTTGCTTTCTTCTCTGAATGCGTTTTTTCTGGAGTATTTCCGGGGGTTGTTAGCAATCTATCCCTTTTGTTGCTGCTAGGATTAGCCGTTTCCATCAGGGTTGAGTAGTCATGCTCACTGTTCCTCTGGGTTGTAAACGAGAGGTTCTTCACTGCCTGAGGTTTCGTGTTGTTGTTTTTCTTCATGTTCGGCTTGAAGCCTTATCAATATACTTCAAAGAAGTGGAATATACAACTTCAAAATTAAAACATCGGGACTTAGGTTAGGAGCTCCGACACGTGCGACTGCTTAGTCCGCCATCTTGTCCGAAGTGTCAGGACCAGAATGTATTGCTTTAAGCTAGCGCTGTATGTAGGTGCATGAAGTGGAAAGCACCCAATAACAAACATAACATTTTTTAAAAAATGTTTTCTTCACCGGTGCAGTGAATTTAAATAAAGAGCTATGATGGTGCTGCAAATGGCTTTGCATAGTAGTTAGTAGTAGCATTAGCCGCTGTGTGCGGCATTAGCTTCCTACAGTCCTTACAGATGGTTCGTGTTTTGTCTGTCTCTCTGTCCCGCCCCAGCAGGTTCACAGGCACTGCAGCGGAGACCACAAATGGGTGTAGAAAGGTCTGTCCCCCAACCACACTCTCACAGGCTTAGTCACTGGCAGTCTCTGTTCCTTCCCGGAGAAGCCCACAACGGTCACTGTAGTGGTGGAAGATGTCGTTGGTTAGGCATCACATTCAATGTCGAATATGTGGCCCCTGTGTCCACCATGAACGGCAGTTCTTTGTCCATGACCATTAGGGACAGCATGGGGTCTGCCTCCCCCGTGTCCCCGGGCCCCCCGTGGAGGAGTCCCCCTCTCCCAGTCCTCTGATCCAGTGAGGGTGGGGTACTGTCCCCCTCCAGGAACAGCCTGTGGGGTAGGTGCGGTCACTTGTTCTGCTGGGGGTCCCCTAGGAGGGACCCGTCCTGTTGGGCACTCTCTGACCCAGTGGCCAGCCCTACCACACCTGTAACAGGTTCCCTGCGGTGGCCACCTTTGCGACATACCCCGGCCCCGCCCCCAGTTCCCAGCTCCCCGGCCTCGACCCCCACGGCCTCTTCCCCATGGCGGGGGACCCCAACCTCGATTACTGTAATTGGTATTTTGTCCGACCCATGCGCCGAACTGGGGAGGTGGTGCTCCTGCCACCATCTGTCTCCCCTGCCCCTTCTTTTTGTAAGTCTGTGCTTTTTGTCTCGCTTCTCCCACCTGCAGCTTCAACAGCTGTGTCTGTAACTCTTTCAGGCTGCCTTCCTCTTTTGTGGCTTCATCCCTCGCTCTCTGGAGATGATGCAACACATGTCTGTCCCACACGGGGGAATCAGCGCCTGGGAGATCAGGATTCGCCAAAATAGCTGTTTTCACCTGCTCAGGGACACCTTCCAGAACCGCTCGCCTGAACCACTCCTGCTGAACTCCCGCCTGCCCAGGGTGACACCCCGTTCTCCGAATCCAGTCCTCCTTACATTTGTCCAGATATTCCCTGGGAGGTATTTTAGGTTCCCAAGTAAATTTTGGCACGCTAGCCCCACTTGGGGCGGGGAACATCTCCCGCATGGCCTCACCCAAGTCCAGCACTACGTCTGTTAGAGTCACACTGTCACCGCGAGTGAGTGTCCCTGCCATTTCCTCTATTTCCTGCAGAGAGTGTTTAGTTAGGCACCTCGCAGCCACTGCTCTGAAATCACCCAAGGCCAACTTTGTTCCCTGCGTCAGCTGGTCTAATTTATCCATCCAATGTCCTCTCCCATCTGCAGGGGGGGCATCTTATCCGCTAGAACGGCTTGTATCTCTCAGGGTCCCCTGAAGCTCCCCTTAACAGGGGAAACTGCTTAGGCTTCAGGTTTGTTCGCCGCTTTAGACTGCGGGACCTGAGGGTCATTTTCCCTGAGGATTCCCTTTTCCCTTGCTCTAGCCCTTCGTCTTGCTCACCTTCCAAATCGATCAACACCTTCTCATCCTCATCCTCCTCCTCATCACGATACCCAGACAATTCACCGATAATCTCCACTTCCCCTCTCTGGACACGGCTCCGTTCGCAGAGAGGGGTGAGGCTGCCTCTATTACCCTGGGCTGCCTCCTCCTTTCGCTCTCTGATCACCCTTTCCTGAAATGCTTGTTTAGTTATGCCTTTTCCAGGGGTTCCCTTACTCTCTCCCTCGGATTCCCTAGAGGTTTCACAATCTGAATCTTTTTCCTCCACACTACAGCAATCCCCACCTAGGAGGCTCCCTTCTCCCTTCGTTTGAACCTGAACCGTTCCACCAGTAACATGTATTACTGGATACATGTGCGCAGGGGGAGCGGTGGGAAAACCCCCTCGGCTGGTGTACGCTGGGGGTTGTTTGTCGCCTTTCCCAGCTCCCTGCCCATCTGGGGCTGGGTCACAGTTATCGTTATCTCCACTTTCCCTATGCAGGTGATCGATACCCTGCCAGAAAGTGGCTCTTTTCTCCACTTTCCCCGTTGTAACACCCTCGCTTTCACTAGCTCGCGTCCTGCCTCGTCTTTCAGGCCGCTATGCTCCTTTACCTTACGCCATAAAAGTGCTCCTAATGATTGCCTATCCTCCGGTTTGTATCCTGCACATTTCACTGCAATCCCCATACGCTTCCACGCATCTGCCGTCTCTCTCTCTCGGCCCTTTTCCTGAGCTGTTTTTCCCACTGCTATTTTTAACAGCTGTATCTGTTCACACAGAGGCTTCCACCGCCCGCGCACTGGTGGACCCCAGCCCCCGTCATCCAATTCTCTATCAAATTCGTGATCCATGTTTTAGCTTATCTGACCTACACTTCTCCTGATCCAACAACCCCTGTGCCTCAGGGGATGGATTTATCCACCCACACTTAGTACACCTCTTAGTTGTCTCTGAGTGCCCCACTAACAAACACCACCAAAACCTAAACCCACACTCACACACAATCACCGAACCACGCAAAACAGTAAATAGTAAATGGTAAACCCACTCACACACACAACTGGAATAGTGAATAGTAAACACGCACTTACACACGCGAAATAGTAAATAGCGCTGTGTACACTTTTTGGTACCTTGGGACCCCACGTCTCGGGACTTTTTAGCCCGATGCTTTGAGGACTCTAATCTCGGGACTTTAACCCAATACTTTGAGGACTTTCACCTCGGGACTTCAACCCGTTTTAAGGAGGATGAGCCTTACTCCTCCGACCAATTTAGCTGTTCGGGGGTCCTGAATTTCCCGGGACGCTCAATCCCAGCTGTCCTACTGCTCGTCAGCAGTAGGTGGGTTGCCAAACCAAGGACACGACGGTGGACTCAAATCCTCCGCCAATAGGTTCTACTACGGGGTCCCGTACCCTCTGTTCACAGGCCGTCAGAGCTACGCACAACAGGCCCTCGCCACAATATTGGTCGACAGATCCTGAGACACTTCCAGCCACTTTATTTAGCAATCGCCAATATGCAGAATTCGATAAAACAGGCTCTGCTCACCTAATTGCTGGGCGCCTGTGGCTGTCTGCGTCCCCAAGACCTCGTCTCTGGTTCCAATCCAAACAACCTTCTCCTCATCCCGGACGAGCCCCCAAATTGTTGGAGTTAGACTCCACCGAGTCCGTTGATGAGGAAAAGATGCATTCGTGAGGCAAAGGATGGTTGTAAGTCAGCTCTCTTTATTTGTTGTACAGATCGATCCAGGAGCCACTCTCAGATGCACAAAAGTACACACCAAGGGAAGCTCAGCTCCCTGTTGTCTGTGTCTAACTTTTATACCCCGTTTAGGACGTCTACTGTTCTTGTTGGTATCTTTCCAGTTGACGTAACATATAACTATTGTTTGGACATTGCTGGCGTTAGTCCCCACACCCGTTCCCTTTTATCTTATCTTGTTATGTTGCAATTTAGCAGCGTCAGCGACCCCCTCCCTTGTTATGTCCCCGCAGGTCAAGCGTAAGCTTAATGTCACCATGAGCCTGTCAATGTACCTTCTGCTTTCCGGAATTTACTTACACTACGAGGAGGGCTGGAGCCCCCCTTCTCTTCCTGCCTGTGTTCCAGTTTGTTCCCCTTTCTCAGTGTGACAAAGTTTAGCACGCAACCTAGCCCCCCTTCATTCGCCATTTATATTTTCCGCCGGGCACCCGAAATGCTGCCACACAAAAGATTTAAAAGTGTCTGGGGTATCTACTATAGTAATTTAGTCAGATGCCGACATATTCACAGCAGCTAATTTGCAGCGCGTTCGTGAAACCGCTTTTCGCTCCAACGAGAAACTCATGTTGTAATATCGCGAGATCTCGTGACGCGTTTCACTCCCACTTCTTAGTAACAGTCATGATTTGATAAAGTGACAACCTGCGTAATAATTGGTAATACATAGAGTTTGCTATTGTTCAGGGTAGCAGACTGTTATGGCTTGAGGTTAATGGTGCCTGTTACTTGTGAATTTTCACATTTGCAGGGATCTTCTGCCTCGTGAACGTGAAACGGATAATTATGCTAAAAGAAGAAAAAAGCAGAACTGCAATGTGTGTAAGGCTGGTGCTGATTTTTCAGTCTGAACACAGTCAAATTTATACAAATTACCTGTATTCAAACTTGTATTCTTTATATAGTTTGGTTAATTACTATTTAAAAGTTTTATCTGCGCTCCATTGTATAACTTGTACTGGAGATTTGTATGTACTTTTTGATTGGAAATGGTTAGTTGTATATACATTGAATATTTTTATGATTAATTTCTTTGTTTATTTAATTTGGCAACAGATTTGCACTTTTAGAAGTATTGCTGTTCATTTTTGTGAAAGTTGTTACTAAATAAAACAAAAGAAGCAGACTTGTGTAAATCCTATATTGGCCGTGTATTCTTCCTGTAGCGTAGTGACAGCTTTTTGTACGGAAGCCGTGAACGGCTGTGCTTGCAAATATATTTTCTTCTGAATAATTAGAAGGATAACCATATTTTGTCGCCGCCGCGAGATAGTCATGCCATACACAGCTCTGCTCGTTTTTGCACTGTTACTGTGTTACTTAATTTGCGCATCCATGAATTTAACGTTGACATTAAGTAAACATTGACATTGACAACGTTGACATTAAGTGTTACACCTATCTAGTGGTGTACCGTGAAGGGCATGTTATATCTCGTCTCTAAGTCGCACTATGGTCCAGGGGAATGCTATGTCATATCAGAACATGTGTCGATGATGTGGCAATATAAATATTTTATATTACTGTCAGTTTTAGTTTCAGAAATCCATCATTTGAGAAAAAAGGCCAGTCACGACAAATATATATGGAATATAACAACAGAGTTTAGGCAGCTGTATTTGTTTAAGTGTAAAGATGCACATAGAAACATGCATGAGCTCATCTGCGAATAAACTGAATGCAATGAAGATTTGTGACTCCTGCTGGAAAATGCGAATAGTGGCAGGGTCTTCAAGCAGTACATTTGTCTGAGAGTCAGTTAATATTAGGAAAGGCACAGTTTTTTTTCAATGGCGCTAATTATCAAGAAGGAAATGGAGTACCCCAGCACCTGGTTTACGGGCACTGGAAGCTCCAGTATCAGTCAGACTTTCATGTAAGTATATGTGTGTTTAATGACTTAGCAGTTGGTTAAAAAGTAGACTTGTGCATGTTTCATCTTTACCAGGGGCAGAGGGGAAACTCAATAAATGGCCTTCTCTCACACTACCAGGCCTGCAGAACTGAGCATGTCCCCTGGTTTTGTGCATATGTCTGTAGGCTTTGAGTTTTTCCTATGGGGGCTTCAATTTCCTCCCAGAGTACAAATACGTGCAGATCAGTTGCATTGGGAAAATCCATACTGTGATGCTGAGTGGGTGTAGGAGGAGATTGAGAGATGAAACTCCGGATGATTTACTCCCTCGGCTAACTAACCAGAACAGGATCGTACCAATACCAAAATGATAAGTTTATAAATGTTTTTCACTACCCTGATTCATTCAGTTATTTCTGTTTGTTAATTCCACCTCCCAAGCAAATACATAAATAAACAAACAAACAAATATTCAGGGGGAATGTGTCATAGGTGATAGAATCAGTGGATGAATCTAAAGAAAAAAAGTTATGATTTCTTTCTCTCTAAAACACAATGCACAAAACTCTTAAGTTAGGTAAGACATTGAAATTTTATGACAGTAGCATGATGCAGAGGAACAACAGAAGGAAAAATCTAACTAAACCTGAGTCAACTAGGACTAATTACACTAAATTAAGTGGAACACACAAAATACCTAAAACCACTTAATAAACAAGCAAGAAATATTACATTTGATTAACTATACTGATGCCTGAGGGAAGTTCTTGTGCTTAATGCAGCAAGTATGTACAGCTGCAGAGACACTACACATAGTGCAAATAAATTAAAAAGTATACAGTACACACACTGATTCCTGAAAAATCAAAATACCATGGAATACTAATGAAATACTTATCAGGATGATGATGATGATGATAATAATAGAAATAATAATGAATTAGTTTAGGGTATTATGCAATTGACATGTACAATTAAAAAAGAAATTGCACCAGACATTTCCTGTGGCAAAGAAGGGTTGCTTTGTGCCACGTTACTCAAGTCAATTCACTTTATTTTGTATAATGCATTTTCACAGCCTTACATTGTCTCAAAGCACTTTACTTTGTCCCTGCCCAATTGTCCCAGTGAGCAATATCAAGCCTGAAAAATTATAAAGCCACATTGGCAAGGATAAACTCAGTCATAGTAAGAAACCTTTGGAGGAACCAGAGTGAAAGGGGGAGCCCATCCTCCACAGGGCAGAAGTCAGGTTAACAAAGTCCTGATCTATATGGTTCAATTAGTTAAGTCCGGATGTAAATACAGAATAACTGGCAGCAGGGCACACAGGAAAGACGTCACAGGCAGGAGGGCAGGCAGGAGGGTGGCACAGGCAGGATGTAATGGGCAGGAGGGCGGGCAGGCAGGGCAGCACAGGCAGAAGGGCTGGCGGGCAGCCAGAACTGTTTTGCCACTGCAGTCTGTTTTACAGTTTCATCTGCATTTGTTCCCCCAAGGTATAACAGCAGCTAATTTATGAACATGCTGCTTTTCAGAAAAGAAGTTTAATTTCTAGGAACATGACCAGTGCAAACATTTAATGTTGACGGTTCTTTGTAAAATGGATGTTCTGTACTTTTATTGATCTATCCATCCATCCATTTTCTAACTACTTCTGATGAAGTTCCGGGTTATAAGGTATCCTGAAGCCCAGGCAATATGGGACACACACACACATGCACACACACATAGGGTATACCTATCTTTATGGGGCCCGCTCATTCACTTCTATGGGATAAATGCTAACGCTAACTATGACAAGCTTAACCCCCACCCTGCCCTAACCATAACCATAAGTAACCCAGCAAAATACAAGAGGTTTTGCATTTTTAGTTTTTCCATAGCAGTCACAGATTTTTATAAAATAGAGTTTTCCTGGTTTTCGGTTTCGTGGTCCCCATAAGGGAAAAAAAAACAGGTATTTATCACGTTATGGGGTAGGATAGGTATACCCGCTCACACACACACACACACACACACATGCACACAAATGGATAGATCAACACAGTTACTATGGATGTCGATCCTGCAATAATGAGACAGAACTATCATACTTAATAGGATCATATCCCTAGTTCTACATATGCATAATTATATTTTAAAAAGATCCCACGCACCCAGCACATGAGATGTTTGAACTTCTGCCCTCTGGTAAACGTTACTGCAGTATGCATTGCAGAACAACCAGATTTAATAAGAGCTTCTACCCCCAAAGCCATCAGAATACTAAATGCTAATGAACATAAGTTTATGTGAAACCCTACTCTCTCTTCCTCTCTGTGCACTTTATTACCACAACTGGTATTAAGTTTACTTTTTATTTATACAGTATAGTGCAATAATATAATCACGAATGGTGTGTGAGTGTGCCCTGCGATGGGCTGGCCCCCCATCCTGGGTTGTTCCCTGCCTCGTGCCCATTCCACATTCCGGGATAGGCTCCGGACCACCCGCGACCCAGTAGGATAAGCAGTTTGGAAAATGGATGGATGGATATAACTAACATAAGACAGACATTATACCTAACAAACAATAAACACGAAATAAAGGAGTGGACACAAAAAAAAAATGTAATGCAATGACCAGATTTAACACCTGGATTATGTCCCCCCTTAGTCTCCTTTGCTCGAGGCTAAACAGATTCAGCTCAGCTAACCTCTCCTCATTAGACATTCCTCTAAGACCAGGAATCATTCTCCCAGCTAAGCAAGCCTGAGTCCGGCTTCCACTCCCCCGATTCCCAGCAATGTTAACTTGGAAGGGCGTGTTCTGTATGCACAACTGAGACAACCCAGGTGGAGCTCAGCTTATCGGCTGCCAAAATTGCCTTCAGGTATCACCCACCCTAGTGAGAGTCCAAGCTAGGGCCGTTCTCAGAACTCACCCTAAACGAGGTCCTTCTCAAAAGTTGTAATGACCGCCTGAGGTACCTGTCAGCCTTGCCTGTAATGAGTCAGTGGGTGTAGCCGGGCTGACATGCTTTTGGGCGTCCAATTGCTGAGAACTCCCCTTCGGTTCTGACAAACTGTACGATCGTGACACAGTGACAGCAGAGCCACAGACAAGCTCAACCAACAGAGAGCGAATGGTAAGCACCCAGCACCCGAAGGGCTCAACTGATCACATCCAAACGACTTCCTGATGGGATTGTGTACGTAACTGGTTTACTGTTGTTAATAGTGGTTGAACTTCTATGCAAGTCCCTTTGTTGGGGGAGAGGGAATGAATGAAAGCATAAGGTGAAATAAAACCTAAAATAAATCAAAAAGGTTAAACGGGAATCAAACCAAATGAATTGTGTTTCTTATTCAATTGTAAACATAAATTACTTATGCAACAATAACCTAATTGGATGTTAATGTATTGTGATCAAATTGATTTAGTCCGTGAAGTTGATTCCTGCTTTCAGGCAAGAACCTGTGTGTCCAATTATGCGTGTTGTATCACCGCAGTTGACCACCAGAGACCCAACTCAGATGTTGTTAACCTACTATGGCGGACCACTAGAGGTGCAATTTCAATGGAGTGGCACTGCTATGGCTTGCCACTAGAAGCGCAATTTCAAAATTGAGTGCTAGTTCTATGCCTGACCACTAGAGGCGCGATTTCGAACTGGAGTGGTAGTTCCATGCCTGACCACCGGAGGCGCAATATCGAAATTGAGTGGTAGTTCTATGCCTGACCACCGGGGGCGCAATATCGAAATGGAGTGATAGTTCTATGCCTGGCCACTGGAGGCGCAATTTCGAAATGGAGTGGTAGTTCTATGCCTGACCACTAGAGGTAACCAAACGGTTGCCGACGCAAGATGAGTGACACACACATTTAATGCATGCGCATGCCGCTTGCGGCCTTCTTCTGTGCCTTGC
This sequence comes from Brienomyrus brachyistius, assembly GCF_023856365.1. Classification (NCBI taxonomy): domain Eukaryota; kingdom Metazoa; phylum Chordata; class Actinopteri; order Osteoglossiformes; family Mormyridae; genus Brienomyrus; species Brienomyrus brachyistius. Next base: position 896,343 of record NW_026042336.1, on the reverse strand, counting down.
ACAGTATAAACCCCCTTAAAACAATTACTGAAGCGAGACGGCGCTCGCGTTACGGCGACGGATTTAAACTGTGAGTGCACTATAATTTGTCGCAAATGGTGCTTAACCACGGTGGGTCTCAAGCACAGGAGACTCCCAATTTCTAAATGACACACTCACAGCGCAAAGTTGTGTTAAACTTGCTTTGTCTACAGCAGGCACACACATACGAGTATGATCCTGATAGGTAACTAAGCTATCGGTCTTATGTCCAAGCGCAACATAATTTAGGTTAGAACCTCGTAACAAGTATTCCCGTTCGCTAATAGAGAGATCTCTCCCAGGATATATAGAAACGGAGAAATTCGTCCGAATCGAACCTGGAAACAAAGCGCTACATCTGAGAATTTCGTCAGACATATGGTTAAAGTTTACTAAAGTTTAATACGAAAGAACTACAATGAAATAACCGAAAATAAAACAAAATAATATAACTACTAATAATAGAAATAAAAATAACTATAATAAGCCCGTATGATCCCGCTTAAATGCCTTCAGATTGCCATGAGTGCGACTTTTGCAACCAGTTCACAGTAGCGCTTCTTCACCGCACGTTCGGTCATAAAAAATTTAAATTGTGTGCTCAGAATAAGTTTAAACCTTCTGCCTTGTGATTATTAACCAATTGTTATGCCGAATGGTCGGCTCCTCCAAACTCAATTGCGAAACACTGTGAGTCTGTTAATGTGTGACTTAAATGGAACTCATTAATAACCAGTATCGCGTAATAACCTGGGTTAGAATAGAAGGCTCATCCAACAAGCTGCGTCACCAGGTAATGTAAACGATCGGTAGCGAAGCTCCCCTCACGGCCAATGAGAGAGAGTCTCGCGATATTTCAGGCGAATTTGAGGTTTCAGAGCGTAGATCGCACAGGCAGGGATTCTTGTGAGCACTCAATGAACGGAGGCTGAAGTTGTGTAAAAGACATGCATTTATTCCTATAACTAACATAAGACAGACATTACACCTAACAAACAATAAACACGAAATAACGGAGTGGACACAAACAATGTAATCATGAAAATGCAATGACCAGATTTAAAATGAGTAACCTTAAAAGGGAAAATACTGTTCTGCAATGCAAGCAATTTGTGGAAATACTGTCCTAAAGTAATATAGCAGGTGAATAGGAGTTTAGGTTGTTAGAAATAAAAGGAAGTTTGTTTACTTGGTTGCAGAGTGGGGGGGAAGGGGGGGTCTTGGCAGTTGGTTGCGGAGGCTGAGCTGATGGGTGATGGCACTCAGGGAGGCGCGGTGTTTGCAGCGGTTGTTGGAGTGGAGCCCCTCTGATTCCCTCTCCTGGTGAAGCTTGGGCTTGGTTGCAGTTCTCTGTCCAGCTGGGTCTTCACTGATAGGCTTCAGGAGGGCTTCTTGTGGGCTTCTCTTCTCTTGGGCTGATGTTCTCTGCCTCTCTTCGGGCTGATGGTCTTTTGTTTTCTCCTCCCTTCTGTTTCTCCTCTCCTGGCTTTGTTCTGAGGTGCCAGGTTTTATAGTGTAAAGTTCGTGAATAGGAGTGACCAGGAATTCGACTCCTGGACCAATGGCTGACCATCCATTTGGCGGGCTTTTGGAAGGGGGTCTGTATCAGTCCTTTTGAGATTCATGACCAGACTGATTTCCCTTGTATTGATGATTTTCGTTAGGCTGGTATAACTTTTGATATATTCACTTTCGTGGTAACCACTGACCAGATTTGGAAACTGGAGTGATTTTCCATCGGTTTGATACCAAACATGCCATACCAGCCTAGCGGTTCACACCTCATACCATCTGTAATGATTAATTAATGATTACTTATATTATGTCATTATGCTATGTTATATTACTCACACCAGTACCTTATTTTATGCCACACAATCTATGTAATTGTAAATATACTGTGCAGCTGCTGGCGCGTTCCAAACTAAATCTCATTGTATTTACAATGTCAATAAAAACATCCATCCATCCATCCATCTAGGCAGGCCAGTGTCGCCTCCATCCTTCCTGAAGTCAATGATTTCTTTGTCTTTGTGCTGTTTAGTGCCAAATTGTTTGCTGAACTCCAACCTATCAGTTTCTGGACCTCATCTCTGTAAGCTGACTCATAAGAACCAAAGAGATTTACAAATGAGAGGAGGCCATTCGGCCCATCAAGCTCCTTTAGGGAGAACTAAGCTAATAGCTCAAAAATCTTATCTAGCTCTGATTTAAAAGAACCCAGGGTTTTAGCTTGTGTTACAATAACAGGAAGACTATTCCATACTCTAACTACACGCTGTGTACAGAAATGCTTCATCAAATTCGTTTTAAAATGTTCTCCAGCTAATTTCCACTTATGGCCACGAGTTCTGGTATTTAAACTAACATTGAAATAGCCATTTGGCTGAACAGCATCCAGACCTGTTAGAATCTTAAACACCTGGATTATGTCCCCCCTTAGTCTCCTTTGCTCGAGGCTAAACTGATTCAGCTCAGCTAACCTCTCCTCATTAGACATTCCTCTAAGACCAGGAATCATTCTCGTTGCCCTACGTTGCACCTTTTCCAAGGCAGCAATGTCCTTCTTAAGGTATGGTAACCAAACCCGCACACAATATTCTAGGTGGGGTCTTACCAAGGAATTATATTATCGTAGCATCACTTGCCTTGTCTTGAACTCCACACACCTAGAGATGCAATGTGCCTTCTCGCGTGGTGTTCCTGCAGAGGGAGTCTGTGAGTGCTGGAGATTGGGGGAGGGGGCAGTGTGGCTATGTCTGCTCTGTGTTCCTCCAGACGAGCAAAGAAGCTGTTTAGCTCCTTTGCTAAAAGGGCGTTGCTGTTAACAGTGACGGTGTTGTTGCCTTTGAAGTTTGTAATGTGTTGTATTCCCTGCCACACCCACTGTGGGTTGTTGTATGTGAAGTAGACCTCTATTTTCTGTTTCTCTGCCTGCCTGGCAACCTTGATGCCCCTATTCAGGTCAGCTCTGGCTGCACTCTGTGTTCTTGACTGCGCTGTCTTGTCCTGTAGTATTGTATTGTTGCTCTTGTGTTTATCTTGCACTTTCTCCCTCTGTTTGTGCTCCTTTCACTCTGTATAGTTCTATCTTGCCCGCACTTGTGTCATCTTGTGTTGTTTCTGTTTTTCTTCTTTGTGTTGCACCGTGGTCCAGGAGGAACAATGTTTCCTTTCACTGTGTACTGTGTATATTGCTGAAATAACAATAAACCCAATTGACCACCTGCCTCGATTCATCCTGAAGAGTTTTCCAATGTTGTTCAAAGGTCTGTTTGTTTCGGGTGAAGGAGACGCCCCTGGACGTGCTGGATAAGGGGACCACAGATCAGTGTCCTCAGTCCTGCTTCTCCCTTCAAAGCTGAGAGGAAGATGACCCGCCTGCTGGTTCTGGTTTTGGCTTATGGAGCTCTGCTTATCTCCACAGAGGCCCAGCAAGATTACCACAGTCTCCCTGCACTCACAAGACGGCCATTAAACTCGCAGTCGAAAATGCTCATCAAGGAACCCGTCAGCACATGAATTTCTATAACATCCAGGGCCGTCCGAAGGTAACTGCTGAGAAAGTGTTTACAAAAGTGTGAAACTTTCATCATCTGCAAGCTGAACTAATGATTATCACATTGATTTTGATGTTTTAATTTCAATGCATGTGATGCAGTGGTTAGCACTGTTGCCTCACACCTCTGGGACTCGGGTTCGAGTCTCCGCCTGGGTCACATGTGTGTGGAGTTTGCATGTTCTCCCCATGTCGTCGTGGGGTTTCCTCCGGGTACTCCGGTTTCCCCCCACAGTCCAAAAACATGCTGAGGCTAATTGGAGTCGCTAAATTGCCCGTAGGTGTGCATGTGTGAGTGAATGGTGTGTGAGTATGACCTGCGATGGGCTGGCCCCCCCTCCTGGGTTGTTCCCTGCCTCGTGCCCATTGTTTCCGGGATAGGCTCCGGACCCCCCGCGACCCAATAGGATAAGCGGTTTGGAAAATGGATGGATGGATGCATATGATGCTTAATGTCTCTTCACAATGAAAGTGATGGTTGTATATCTCAGCCCTGGTCAATTTTACCTTCTCACAGTTTCTCTCTGAATCTGCTGCAGTCAAGTCTGTGACAGTTTGCCATTTTTTGGGTGATTATTGTTTGTTATATTGCCTTTATAACAGTTGTAGGCAATTTTGTATATAACGTGTTTATGTGATTTAGATCAGCAGTGAATACATTGACATTGAGATTCTCTTGAGAGCAACAAAATGTCCAAAGTCAACTGCAACAGACCATCGGGCTGACTGTATTTTCATGGACAAGAGGGTAAGTAAAGAGTCACTGTGACTGTGAGCATTGGACATATCAGTTAGCAAATTAATTTAGGTTCATGTTAACTTTTTTGATGCCCTGCGGGGGAAAGTTAGCCAACAATAAAGTAACAAATAGATAGGTGGCCTCAAACAGCCAGTTCCTTCACCTTATTCTCAAATTTTAGTAGGTTTACAGGCTTAAAGGCTGGATTACCAGGCAGAAGCAAACGCTAATCATCTGAGGGGTGACCTGTAGATTATGCTTCGAGCTATGAACCCTAGCTGGCCTTATTTAAAGACCTGTGAGCTGTACTACAAAGCGGGTTTTACATACCCAGAGTTAACTCAATCGAGCCGGGTTAACTAAAACTCATTGTTGAAATCAGCCTTAAATGGCAGTGTGGTGTTTTGTGGTGAAAGGGCAGGACTTAACTCGTGTTTTAATAAGAAAGCCAGCAATTAAATCTGGTCAGAGCAGGGTAGATGTGCAGTGTGAATTACCCTTTAAATTGACCTCTTTAAATAGTGAACTACAGGACCACTTAGCTTGATCGGAGGACAGTATTTTAATACAGAGCAGTGTTCAGTTAAACGGGATTTGTTGTTCATACTTTTAGATGAACTTGCTTTGTATAATATAGTCTCATGGTGACCCTGCTTTGGAAGCTCTTTCCTCTAAAATTGTTCTGTGTCATTAAACTCTGCAGTCCAGCAGCTCTGCCTTAAATCTTTAGATATATCTTTACTACACCTTCTCTCACTGTATTTATTGCCCACCACTCTTTAAATACTGTTTTTGTGTGTCTGTGTGTTTTTGCAGCCATTCATTAACTGTAGAGTTTGCAGCAGACGGTCTGGTAATGATCTTACACATCCATCAAATGACTGTGTACCAAACAAGAAAGTGGATGAAGTAAGTGTAGAGAGTCTTAGCATTATGGAAATGTAACAGGTGTGTGAATTGTGTCTAAACATGTGGTTAAACGTTGATTGTGTTTGTACATGCAAAAATTTGATCAGAGTACTGTTTATTAATGACAAGGCTACTTTTAATCTGAACAACAGTGGCAGCACCAAGGAAAAGCTTGGGGGGGGGGGGGGCTCTAGCTCCTCCTCCAATGACCAAAGTACCCCCACAGCACCCCCAAAATATTGGTTTCATTTTTTCTTTAACTATCTGTAAAATCTGTATATTGTGTAAGACATTTTTGCGGTTTTTATAGCATACTTGTAGTGTATTTTTTCTTCAAAGTACACATAGAGGCTCTGTGAGCTAGACGTTAGAATTTCATATTTTATCATATTTTATCCATGCTGTAGCTTATCGTGCTGTGTGCTTCTATACACCATCTACATAAGCTGAAAAGCTAAAGCACCCGGTCTAAATAATCTCACTCCCCTATAGCACCTGTAGCATTAAGTCACTGGCGCTGCCACTGCTGAATAAACGACTCCAATCTGACTAAACCGCTTAACTTTTCCTCCCCATGTTACATTTCAGGACAAACGACGTAATATGTGTCCTTCTGATAAACCTCTTCTCAGATCTAAAACTGCCTTGGCTTCCAAGGACACTAAAGAAGCTGAAGGAGACTGTCTGGGCTGTTTCTGATGGCTGGTGGTCCTGCAATGTGGACCAGAGGAGGAAACTGGGAGGGAAAATGCTTTGCTTTATATCATGCCCACCCAAAGCCCCCAGTGAGTAAGCCATAGGCGCCGATAGCATGGAAAAACTCCCAAGAAGGAAGAAACCTTTGGAGGGACCAAACTCAAAGGGGGAGCCCATCCTCCTGGGGCCGGCAAAGTGTAGGTGCAGGATCACAAAAAACTTAACGAGAGAATTCGACTGTCCCTCACAAAAACTGTAAAGTTTTAGTGGCTAAATTGCTTTTTCTATGCCTTTTCAAACAGGAGGAGATTTGTTTGGCTATACGTAGAAATTTTCTATACAATTTAGACAGCACAAAATCATTAACCTACTTTAATGAATTTATTTATACAACCACATATTTCACACATTTTGACATCAGTCATGCAGTGAAGATACAGTCTCTTTATTTCTTGACGCCAACCCTCCCCATTAATCCGGGCTTGGGACCGACACCTAGTTGAGCTGGCTTGCTCCCTTAAGTGGCTGGGTTAGGCTAAACTATGTACATATTTATAAAGACTACAATAAATTTATAAAGACCTCCCTAAATATGTAGTCTAACAAAACGCAGTTTAAAGAAGGTAGCCTACCTGGTAAACAAAGAAATTAAAAGGCCCACAGCATATAATCGTGCTATATCCAAGCAGTTTTTAAGAACGTAACCTACATGGCGAAATTGAATTACTTTCTGGACCAACAAACGCAACCAGGCATGAACATTATGCACCTTCCTAGTCTTGATGTATGTCGTCATACAGATGAGGACATTAGGCAGCCTTTAGATCCGACCCATCATGCACTGCAGTGTTTTGCAAATTCCTCAGACGGAAAACCATTAAATACCTCTTCTATTACCTTATATTACCTTATATTCATGTAATAAATATACAAATATCAATTAGTTGAAAATCAGCCAGACAGACGTAATTACTACAAATGGTTTCCACTGTATTTGTGACTCTGAGTGTCGCAGGCTTGGATGCAGTGCCGCACCATTTTGTAAGGCATGCACTGGCCAATCATGTAGCACTTCTCTCATAAATATTAATGAGCCATCACCTACCACCCTGCAAAAAAGAAATTTGCCGCTTGTCCCCCTGCACATGAGCCAACATGGCTGTGTCAACCAGCGGAGCTCCGGAGCCTCTGGAGAAACACGCGGCAAAAAAGGCTCACATGCGGTCTTCCAAAGTTTGGGAATACTTCAGTCATGACACCTTTTCTGCGCCTCTACTGTAGCTGGCGTTAATGACGCTGTTTCAGCCATTTTATATTTTCTGTTTACTTATTCTGTCATGTAAGACAGACAAATTATCGTTTACGACTATTCTTACACACTGTAGCCTGACTTGCTGACTTAAGTAAGCTTAACTATAAGCTACCTTTGCTAGTGTTTGTGAAAAACATGTTTCTCTAGTTATGAAATTATTCCATGTTTTAGCATCTGTTTCAACATTAAAGTCAAATTTTGTATACTGAAATATGTAAAAACTATTGAACTATTAACTTAAGTCTAACATAGAAAATCCTACTGAATCTCTTAAGATTTTCCTTTTTTGTTAATGCACTAATGTTTAAGAAGTGTCTTAATAAATTGAATTTCAGATTTGTGTGTGGGTGGGAGTGGGTGAATTGTATTAAATTCATACATTCATTCTTTTGGCTCAGACATTACTGACCTAAAACAAATTGAGGCATTGGGTAAGTGCTTAAATTAGCTACTAAATGGCAAAAAATATTCTAAATATCACATTTTCCATTCTTCGGTATAATTTTAACGAATCACCTATGCTGCCAAACATTAACGCATAGATTGTCACAACACTCTATGTTTTAGTTCTTCTTTATGTGTATAGGACGGTGTGATGGTTCTGGTGGTGGGTGTGGCCGACGCTGCTCGCGATGTTTGGCTATGCTGCAGTCCCAGGGACCAAGTTGGAACACATTTCCACCTTCAAGCTTAGGTGGAAAAACGGCACAGAGACCCAGCAGCAGGACAACTTCACTTGTCCAGACAGCCAGCCCTGCTTCATCATTGAAGTAAGCCCTGTGAACAGGAGCGAGATGTACTTCTGCAGTACTGATGTACTTCCTCACGTCTGCCGGAGTGCCCCCTCAAGTGGGTGTGTGACTTAACTCGATGGATGAATTGGACAGAATGTACTGTTACTAGAGGTCGACCGATATGGGTTTTTCAATAGCCAATGCCGATATTTAGGAGTCAGGGTCAGGCGATGGCCGATATATGCTGCTGATTTTTTTTGGCTGATAATTGGACGTTTTCCCCTCTATTTGCATGGTAAAATATCACACTAATAATAACAAACGATACACAAAATTTCTCAATTTAGCATTTATTGAATACTCAACTTGGAAACAATAACACATTTATAAACAATAAAAATAGCAGCATCAGAATCTCTGTTAGTGCACAATATAGCAGCAAACTCCTCATGTTTGACGGAAGGAAATTTGTAAACAATACAAAAAGGAATAAGCATGTTATCTTCAGTTGTAATCCCACTTCCAGTCCCTGAGTCTTACTCACCACACTCATACTTCACAGCAAACAGACAGCAGTTAATTAACCAGAAGAGAAAAATGCAAAAACACAACAGAACTTGTAAATAATAACAAACTAATAGACAATAAAAATAGCAGCATCAGAATCTCTATTAGTGCCAAATATAGCAGCAAACTCCTCATGTCTGACGGAAGGAAAATTTGTAAATACACAAAGGAATGAGCACATCTTCAGTTTTAATCCCATTTCCAGTCCCTGAGTCTTCCTCATCCCACAAGCAGGCAAGGCATGTCACCCCAGTTGTGTGACATTTATTTTATATAATAAAATAAGTGCCCCCTGCAGCCCCAGAGCCCGAGCAGCCGCCTCCGCTGCCTGCAGCTACCGCGCCCACGTCCGAGGCGCTTTCCCTGCCTGCAGCTCCCGGGCAGGCGCCCCCTCTGCAGCCTGCAGCTCCAGTCCCTGGCCCCACTCCAGTCCCTTCTCCCCCTGTGACTCTGGTACCCTCACCCCGACGAGCCCGACCCCGGCCGCGGGTCCTTATGTCTGTGTCCCATAAGGGGAGAGGACACAGACGCACGGCTGGGGTCCCACCCGCCCTGCCCCCTGGCTCGCCCTCCCTCGCCGGCGCTAGGGCTTGGTCGGCGCCTGCGGGTCCTGGCCCTCCGGGTCGGCTGTCGTCTGCGGGTCCCCCTCCGCGGCCTCGTCGCCCTGCCTCGGTCCCTCCTCCGGCGTCTTATCGGTTGCCTGCGGGCCCCCCGACGGCGGCTCCTCATTCGCCTGCTGGTCCTCCCGCTCTGGCGTGTCGGAGGACGTCGCCGTCTGCTGCGGCTCCCCCTCTCTCCTTGCCCTCGCCAGGGTCCCTTCCAGCTCCTTCGTCCCCTTCCCTGGTCTCCCCTCCGACTCCCTCCTTCGTCCCTGCGTCTGTCCCTCACCCCGTCTCCTCGGCCCCTCCGGCTCCGGCCTCCCGGCCGCCTGCAGCCCTTCCGGCTGCCTCCCGTCGCCCGCTGGGTCTCCCTCGGGCTCCCCTTGGTTCCCCCTCCTTCTCTCCCTGGCCTCCCGTCTTTGTCCCTCCTGCCTCTGCTCCCCCTCGCTTTGCTCCTCCTGTCTCTGTCTCTGTCTCTGGCTTCTGCTCCTCTTTCCCCGATGTTCCCTTCGTTCACTCCCGGTCCTTTTGTCCTGCCTGTTCCCTCCGTGTCCCCCGTTCTGATCTGTTTGTCTGCCTTTCCTGTCTTATGTCAAGTCTTGTCCTGGCTCCTTCCCCTGTGCCAGTTCTGTCTGTCCGTTCTGTTCCCTGTCCCTCGTTAATGAGGTTTTATATAGATATACATATATGCCCGGCTTGTCCGCTCCTCGTGTGTGCCACGCCCCCTGATTACCCACGTGTGTTTCCCTGATCGTCTCCTGCTTTGCCCGATTACTTTGATTAGTCATGACCTATTTTAAGTCCTGGTCTTACCTGTTTGCCCTGTCCGTCATTGTAGTTTGTCAATGCCTGCGTTCCGTCCTGCTCTACCCGCTCCGTTTCCCCGATTAAAGACCCGTTTTCACAAACACAAAAAAAACTATATATATATACACATATATATTTATGGGTGTATCAAGACTAGATGGTCATTATGGATAACTAAGGTGCACTAAAATTGGGTGAGCAGGCAAGGAATGTCACCCCAGTTGTGTGACAATTATTTTATATATATGTATATATATATTCCCTCCACCACCTCTCCTCTACGGAGGACTGCTTTATTTTTAATATCCATTGCGAAAAAAAAACACAAGAAAAAGAAAAACTATATATATATATATATATATACATATATATTTAAGGGTGTATCAAGACTAGATGGTCATAATGGATAACTAAGGTGCACAAAAATTGGGTGAGCAGGCAAGGCATGTCACCCAGGTTGTGTGACAATTATTATATATATATATGTATATATATATTCCATCCACCATCCCTCCTTTACGGAGAACTGCGTTATTTTTATTGTCTATTGCAAAAAAAAAAACACAAAAAAAACTATATATATATATATATATATATACATATATATTTATGGGTGTATCGAGACTAGATGGTCATTATAGATAACTAAGGTGCACTAAAATTGGGTGAGCAGACAAGGAATGTCACCCAGGTTGTGTGACAATTATTTTATATATATGTATATATATATTCCATCCACCATCCCTCCTTCACGGAGAACTGCGTTATTTTTATTGTCTATTGCAAAAAAAAAACACAAAAAAAACTATATATATATATACATATATATTTATGGGTGTATCGAGACTAGATGGTCATTATAGATAACTAAGGTGCACTAAAATTGGGTGAGCAGGCAAGGAATGTCACCCCAGTTGTGTGACAATTATTTTACATAGATGTATATATATATTCCCTCCACCACCCCTCCTCTACGGAGGACTGCTTTATTTTTAATATCCATTGCGAAAAAAAAACACAAGAAAAAGAAAAACTATATATATATATATATATATATATATACATATATATTTATGGGTGTATCGAGACTAGATGGTCATAATGGATAACTAAGGTGCACAAAAATTGGGTGAGCAGGCAAGGCATGTCACCCAGGTTGTGTGACAATTATTATTTATATATATGTATATATATATTCCATCCACCATCCCTTCTTCACGGAGAACTGCGTTATTTTTATTGTCTATTGCAAAAAAAAACACAAAAAAAACTATATATATATATACATATATATTTATGGGTGTATCGAGACTAGATGGTCATTATAGATAACTAAGGTGCACTAAAATTGGGTGAGCAGGCAAGGAATGTCACCCCAGTTCTGTGACAATTATTTTACA